>NC_138788.1:13562263-14228149 GCF_965178545.1 Coloeus monedula
GCCCACTGCTGGATTTCTGGCTCAAGCTAGGGTTAGGGTTAGGGTCAGGGTCAGGGTTAGGGTAACGCCTAGGGTTAGGGTACAGAGAACCACCGAGCCCAGAGCTCCAGGGATACTCACTATGCAAAAGGCATGCCAAGGTGAGCGCAGCACAGCCCAAAACCTTGCGCCCTCTTCCTTCTTCCTGCTTGGAACTCACCACAGCCCAATGCTCGATTTCTGGCTCAAGCTAGGGTTAGGGTTACGCCTACGCCAAGACCTAGGTTTAGGGTTCAGAAAACCACAAAGCCAGAAGCCCACGGACACTGACCATGCGAAAGGCATGCCAAGTTGAGCATGGAAAAGCTAAAACTTTGCTCCCTCTTCTTCTTTCTGCTTGGAACTCACCACAGCCCACCGCCGGATTTCTGGCTCAAGCTAGGGTTAGGGTTAGGGTTAGGGTTACGCCTGCGCCTAAGCCTCCGCCTAGGCCTAGGTTTAGGGTTCAGAAAACCACAAAGGCAGGAGCTCCAGGGACACTGGCCATGCGAAAGGCATGCCAAGTTGAGCAGGGCACAGCCAAAACCTTGCCCCCTCTTCTTCTTTCTGCTTGGAACTCGCCACGGCTCACAACCCGATTTCTGGCTCAAGCTAGGGTTAGGGTTAGGGTTAGGGTTACGCCTACGCCTAAGCCTATGCCTAGGCCTAGGTTTAGGGTTCAGAAAACCACAAAGCCAGAAGCCCACGGACACTGACCATGCGAAAGGCATGCCAAGTTGAGCACGGAAAAGCCAAAACCTTGCTCCCTCTTCTTCTTTCTGCTTGGGACTCGCCAAGGCCCACAACCCAATTTCTGGCTCAAGCTAGGGTTAGGGTTAGGGTTAGCACTAGGATTATGCCAAGGATTAGGGCTGCGAAATCCACAAAGGCAGGAGCTCCAGGGACACTGGACATGTGAAAGGCATGCAAAGTTGAGCAGGGCACAGCCAAAACCTTGCCCCCTCTTCTTCTTCCTGCTCAGAACTCACCACAGCCCACTGCTGGATTTCTGGCTCAAGCTAGGGTTAGGGTTAGGGTTAGGGTCAGGGTCAGGGTTAGGGTAACGCCTAGGGTTAGGGTACAGAGAACCACCGAGCCCAGAGCTCCAGGGATACTCACTATGCAAAAGGCATGCCAAGGTGAGCGCAGCACAGCCCAAAACCTTGCTCCCTCTTCTTCTTCCTGCTTGGAACTCACCACAGCCCAATGCTCGATTTCTGGCTCAAGCTAGGGTTAGGGTTACGCCTACGCCAAGACCTAGGTTTAGTGTTCAGAAAACCACAAAGCCAGGAGCTCCACGGACACTGACCATGCGAAAGGCATGCCAAGTTGAGCACGGAAAAGCCAAAAGCTTGCTCCCTCTTCTTCTTTCTGCTTGGAACTCACCACAGCCCACCGCCGGATTTCTGGCTCAAGCTAGGGTTAGGGTTAGGGTTAGCACTAGGATTATGCCAAGGATTAGGGCTGCGAAACCCACAAAGGCAGGAGCTCCAGGGACACTGGACATGTGAAAGGCATGCAAAGTTGAGCAGGGCACAGCCAAAACCTTGCCCCCTCTTCTTCTTCCTGCTCGGAACTCACCACAGCCCAATGCCAGATTTCTGGCTCAAGCTAGGGTTAGGGTTAGGGTCAGGGTTACGCCTATGCCTAAGCCTAGGTTTAGTGTTCAGAAAACCACAAAGCCAGGAGCTCCAGGGACACTGGCCATGCAAAAGGCATACAAAGTTGAGCACGGAAATGTCAAAAGCTTGCCGCCTCTTCTTTTTCCTGCTTGGAACTCACCACAGCCCAATGCCTGGTTTCTGGCTCAAGCTAGGGTTAGGGTTATGCCTAGGATTAGGGTTGAGAAAACCACAGAGCCAGCAGCTCCAGGGACACTGGACATGTGAGATGCATGCAAAGTTGAGCAGTGCGCAGCCAAAACTTGGCTCCCTCTTCTTCTTCCTGCTCGGAACTCACCACAGCCCACTTCCGGATTTCTGGCTCAAGCTAGGGTTAGGGTTAGGGTTAGGGTTACGCCTACGCCTAAGACTATGCCTAGGCCTAGGTTTAGGGTTCAGAAAACCACAAAGCCAGGAACTCCACGGACACTGACCATGCGAAAGGCATGCCAAGTTGAGCAGTGCGCAGCCAAAACTTTGCTCCCTCTTCTTCTTTCTGCTTGGAACTCACCACAGCCCACTTCCGGATTTCTGGCTCAAGCTAGGGTTAGGGTTAGGGTTAGGGTTACGCCTGCGCCTAAGCCTCCGCCTAGGCCTAGGTTTAGGGTTCAGAAAACCACAAAGCCAGGAGCTCCAGGGACACTGGCCATGCGAAAGGCATGCCAAGTTGAGCAGGGCACAGCCAAAACCTTGCCCCCTCCTCTTCTTCCTGCTCGGAACTCACCACAGCCCACTGCTGGATTTCTGGCTCAAGCTAGGGTTAGGGTTAGGGTTAGCACTAGGATTATGCCAAGGATTAGGGCTGCGAAATCCACAAAGGCAGGAGCTCCAGGGACACTGGACATGTGAAAGGCATGCAAAGTTGAGCAGGGCACAGCCAAAACCTTGCCCCCTCTTCTTCTTCCTGCTCGGAACTCACCACAGCCCACTGCTGGATTTCTGGCTCAAGCTAGGGTTAGGGTTAGGGTCAGGGTCAGGGTTAGGGTAACGCCTAGGGTTAGGGTACAGAGAACCACCGAGCCCAGAGCTCCAGGGATACTCACTATGCAAAAGGCATGCCAAGGTGAGCGCAGCACAGCCCAAAACCTTGCGCCCTCTTCCTTCTTCCTGCTTGGAACTCACCACAGCCCAATGCTCGATTTCTGGCTCAAGCTAGGGTTAGGGTTACGCCTACGCCAAGACCTAGGTTTAGGGTTCAGAAAACCACAAAGCCAGAAGCCCACGGACACTGACCATGCGAAAGGCATGCCAAGTTGAGCACGGAAAAGCTAAAACTTTGCTCCCTCTTCTTCTTTCTGCTTGGAACTCACCACAGCCCACCGCCGGATTTCTGGCTCAAGCTAGGGTTAGGGTTAGGGTTAGGGTTACGCCTGCGCCTAAGCCTCCGCCTAGGCCTAGGTTTAGGGTTCAGAAAACCACAAAGGCAGGAGCTCCAGGGACACTGGCCATGCGAAAGGCATGCCAAGTTGAGCAGGGCACAGCCAAAACCTTGCCCCCTCTTCTTCTTTCTGCTTGGAACTCGCCACGGCTCACAACCCGATTTCTGGCTCAAGCTAGGGTTAGGGTTAGGGTTAGGGTTACGCCTACGCCTAAGCCTATGCCTAGGCCTAGGTTTAGGGTTCAGAAAACCACAAAGCCAGAAGCCCACGGACACTGACCATGCGAAAGGCATGCCAAGTTGAGCACGGAAAAGCCAAAACCTTGCTCCCTCTTCTTTCTGCTTGGGACTCGCCAAGGCCCACAACCCAATTTCTGGCTCAAGCTAGGGTTAGGGTTAGGGTTAGCACTAGGATTATGCCAAGGATTAGGGCTGCGAAATCCACAAAGGCAGGAGCTCCAGGGACACTGGACATGTGAAAGGCATGCAAAGTTGAGCAGGGCACAGCCAAAACCTTGCCCCCTCTTCTTCTTCCTGCTCAGAACTCACCACAGCCCACTGCTGGATTTCTGGCTCAAGCTAGGGTTAGGGTTAGGGTTAGGGTCAGGGTCAGGGTTAGGGTAACGCCTAGGGTTAGGGTACAGAGAACCACCGAGCCCAGAGCTCCAGGGATACTCACTATGCAAAAGGCATGCCAAGGTGAGCGCAGCACAGCCCAAAACCTTGCTCCCTCTTCTTCTTCCTGCTTGGAACTCACCACAGCCCAATGCTCGATTTCTGGCTCAAGCTAGGGTTAGGGTTACGCCTACGCCAAGACCTAGGTTTAGTGTTCAGAAAACCACAAAGCCAGGAGCTCCACGGACACTGACCATGCGAAAGGCATGCCAAGTTGAGCACGGAAAAGCCAAAAGCTTGCTCCCTCTTCTTCTTTCTGCTTGGAACTCACCACAGCCCACCGCCGGATTTCTGGCTCAAGCTAGGGTTAGGGTTAGGGTTAGGGTTACGCCTGCGCCTAAGCCTCCGCCTAGGCCTAGGTTTAGGGTTCAGAAAACCACAAAGCCAGGAGCTCCAGGGACACTGGCCATGCGAAAGGCATGCCAAGTTGAGCAGGGCACAGCCAAAACCTTGCCCCCTCTTCTTCTTCCTGCTCGGAACTCACCACAGCCCAATGCCAGATTTCTGGCTCAAGCTAGGGTTAGGGTTAGGGTTAGCACTAGGATTATGCCAAGGATTAGGGCTGCGAAACCCACAAAGGCAGGAGCTCCAGGGACACTGGACATGTGAAAGGCATGCAAAGTTGAGCAGGGCACAGCCAAAACCTTGCCCCCTCTTCTTCTTCCTGCTCGGAACTCACCACAGCCCAATGCCAGATTTCTGGCTCAAGCTAGGGTTAGGGTTAGGGTCAGGGTTACGCCTATGCCTAAGCCTAGGTTTAGTGTTCAGAAAACCACAAAGCCAGGAGCTCCAGGGACACTGGCCATGCAAAAGGCATACAAAGTTGAGCACGGAAATGTCAAAAGCTTGCCGCCTCTTCTTTTTCCTGCTTGGAACTCACCACAGCCCAATGCCTGGTTTCTGGCTCAAGCTAGGGTTAGGGTTATGCCTAGGATTAGGGTTGAGAAAACCACAGAGCCAGCAGCTCCAGGGACACTGGACATGTGAGATGCATGCAAAGTTGAGCAGTGCGCAGCCAAAACTTGGCTCCCTCTTCTTCTTCCTGCTCGGAACTCACCACAGCCCACTTCCGGATTTCTGGCTCAAGCTAGGGTTAGGGTTAGGGTTAGGGTTACGCCTACGCCTAAGACTATGCCTAGGCCTAGGTTTAGGGTTCAGAAAACCACAAAGCCAGGAACTCCACGGACACTGACCATGCGAAAGGCATGCCAAGTTGAGCAGTGCGCAGCCAAAACTTTGCTCCCTCTTCTTCTTTCTGCTTGGAACTCACCACAGCCCACTTCCGGATTTCTGGCTCAAGCTAGGGTTAGGGTTAGGGTTAGGGTTACGCCTGCGCCTAAGCCTCCGCCTAGGCCTAGGTTTAGGGTTCAGAAAACCACAAAGCCAGGAGCTCCAGGGACACTGGCCATGCGAAAGGCATGCCAAGTTGAGCAGGGCACAGCCAAAACCTTGCCCCCTCTTCTTCTTCCTGCTCGGAACTCACCACAGCCCACTGCTGGATTTCTGGCTCAAGCTAGGGTTAGGGTTAGGGTTAGCACTAGGATTATGCCAAGGATTAGGGCTGCGAAATCCACAAAGGCAGGAGCTCCAGGGACACTGGACATGTGAAAGGCATGCAAAGTTGAGCAGGGCACAGCCAAAACCTTGCCCCCTCTTCTTCTTCCTGCTCGGAACTCACCACAGCCCACTGCTGGATTTCTGGCTCAAGCTAGGGTTAGGGTTAGGGCCAGGGTCAGGGTTAGGGTAACGCCTAGGGTTAGGGTACAGAGAACCACCGAGCCCAGAGCTCCAGGGATACTCACTATGCAAAAGGCATGCCAAGGTGAGCGCAGCACAGCCCAAAACCTTGCGCCCTCTTCCTTCTTCCTGCTTGGAACTCACCACAGCCCAATGCTCGATTTCTGGCTCAAGCTAGGGTTAGGGTTACGCCTACGCCAAGACCTAGGTTTAGGGTTCAGAAAACCACAAAGCCAGAAGCCCACGGACACTGACCATGCGAAAGGCATGCCAAGTTGAGCATGGAAAAGCTAAAACTTTGCTCCCTCTTCTTCTTTCTGCTTGGAACTCACCACAGCCCACCGCCGGATTTCTGGCTCAAGCTAGGGTTAGGGTTAGGGTTAGGGTTACGCCTGCGCCTAAGCCTCCGCCTAGGCCTAGGTTTAGGGTTCAGAAAACCACAAAGGCAGGAGCTCCAGGGACACTGGCCATGCGAAAGGCATGCCAAGTTGAGCAGGGCACAGCCAAAACCTTGCCCCCTCTTCTTCTTTCTGCTTGGAACTCGCCACGGCTCACAACCCGATTTCTGGCTCAAGCTAGGGTTAGGGTTAGGGTTAGGGTTACGCCTACGCCTAAGCCTATGCCTAGGCCTAGGTTTAGGGTTCAGAAAACCACAAAGCCAGAAGCCCACGGACACTGACCATGCGAAAGGCATGCCAAGTTGAGCACGGAAAAGCCAAAACCTTGCTCCCTCTTCTTCTTTCTGCTTGGGACTCGCCAAGGCCCACAACCCAATTTCTGGCTCAAGCTAGGGTTAGGGTTAGGGTTAGCACTAGGATTATGCCAAGGATTAGGGCTGCGAAATCCACAAAGGCAGGAGCTCCAGGGACACTGGACATGTGAAAGGCATGCAAAGTTGAGCAGGGCACAGCCAAAACCTTGCCCCCTCTTCTTCTTCCTGCTCAGAACTCACCACAGCCCACTGCTGGATTTCTGGCTCAAGCTAGGGTTAGGGTTAGGGTTAGGGTCAGGGTCAGGGTTAGGGTAACGCCTAGGGTTAGGGTACAGAGAACCACCGAGCCCAGAGCTCCAGGGATACTCACTATGCAAAAGGCATGCCAAGGTGAGCGCAGCACAGCCCAAAACCTTGCTCCCTCTTCTTCTTCCTGCTTGGAACTCACCACAGCCCAATGCTCGATTTCTGGCTCAAGCTAGGGTTAGGGTTACGCCTACGCCAAGACCTAGGTTTAGTGTTCAGAAAACCACAAAGCCAGGAGCTCCACGGACACTGACCATGCGAAAGGCATGCCAAGTTGAGCACGGAAAAGCCAAAAGCTTGCTCCCTCTTCTTCTTTCTGCTTGGAACTCACCACAGCCCACCGCCGGATTTCTGGCTCAAGCTAGGGTTAGGGTTAGGGTTAGCACTAGGATTATGCCAAGGATTAGGGCTGCGAAACCCACAAAGGCAGGAGCTCCAGGGACACTGGACATGTGAAAGGCATGCAAAGTTGAGCAGGGCACAGCCAAAACCTTGCCCCCTCTTCTTCTTCCTGCTCGGAACTCACCACAGCCCAATGCCAGATTTCTGGCTCAAGCTAGGGTTAGGGTTAGGGTCAGGGTTACGCCTATGCCTAAGCCTAGGTTTAGTGTTCAGAAAACCACAAAGCCAGGAGCTCCAGGGACACTGGCCATGCAAAAGGCATACAAAGTTGAGCACGGAAATGTCAAAAGCTTGCCGCCTCTTCTTTTTCCTGCTTGGAACTCACCACAGCCCAATGCCTGGTTTCTGGCTCAAGCTAGGGTTAGGGTTATGCCTAGGATTAGGGTTGAGAAAACCACAGAGCCAGCAGCTCCAGGGACACTGGACATGTGAGATGCATGCAAAGTTGAGCAGTGCGCAGCCAAAACTTGGCTCCCTCTTCTTCTTCCTGCTCGGAACTCACCACAGCCCACTTCCGGATTTCTGGCTCAAGCTAGGGTTAGGGTTAGGGTTAGGGTTACGCCTACGCCTAAGACTATGCCTAGGCCTAGGTTTAGGGTTCAGAAAACCACAAAGCCAGGAACTCCACGGACACTGACCATGCGAAAGGCATGCCAAGTTGAGCAGTGCGCAGCCAAAACTTTGCTCCCTCTTCTTCTTTCTGCTTGGAACTCACCACAGCCCACTTCCGGATTTCTGGCTCAAGCTAGGGTTAGGGTTAGGGTTAGGGTTACGCCTGCGCCTAAGCCTCCGCCTAGGCCTAGGTTTAGGGTTCAGAAAACCACAAAGCCAGGAGCTCCAGGGACACTGGCCATGCGAAAGGCATGCCAAGTTGAGCAGGGCACAGCCAAAACCTTGCCCCCTCCTCTTCTTCCTGCTCGGAACTCACCACAGCCCACTGCTGGATTTCTGGCTCAAGCTAGGGTTAGGGTTAGGGTTAGCACTAGGATTATGCCAAGGATTAGGGCTGCGAAATCCACAAAGGCAGGAGCTCCAGGGACACTGGACATGTGAAAGGCATGCAAAGTTGAGCAGGGCACAGCCAAAACCTTGCCCCCTCTTCTTCTTCCTGCTCGGAACTCACCACAGCCCACTGCTGGATTTCTGGCTCAAGCTAGGGTTAGGGTTAGGGTCAGGGTCAGGGTTAGGGTAACGCCTAGGGTTAGGGTACAGAGAACCACCGAGCCCAGAGCTCCAGGGATACTCACTATGCAAAAGGCATGCCAAGGTGAGCGCAGCACAGCCCAAAAGCTTGCGCCCTCTTCCTTCTTCCTGCTTGGAACTCACCACAGCCCAATGCTCGATTTCTGGCTCAAGCTAGGGTTAGGGTTACGCCTACGCCAAGACCTAGGTTTAGGGTTCAGAAAACCACAAAGCCAGAAGCCCACGGACACTGACCATGCGAAAGGCATGCCAAGTTGAGCACGGAAAAGCTAAAACTTTGCTCCCTCTTCTTCTTTCTGCTTGGAACTCACCACAGCCCACCGCCGGATTTCTGGCTCAAGCTAGGGTTAGGGTTAGGGTTAGGGTTACGCCTGCGCCTAAGCCTCCGCCTAGGCCTAGGTTTAGGGTTCAGAAAACCACAAAGGCAGGAGCTCCAGGGACACTGGCCATGCGAAAGGCATGCCAAGTTGAGCAGGGCACAGCCAAAACCTTGCCCCCTCTTCTTCTTTCTGCTTGGAACTCGCCACGGCTCACAACCCGATTTCTGGCTCAAGCTAGGGTTAGGGTTAGGGTTAGGGTTACGCCTACGCCTAAGCCTATGCCTAGGCCTAGGTTTAGGGTTCAGAAAACCACAAAGCCAGAAGCCCACGGACACTGACCATGCGAAAGGCATGCCAAGTTGAGCACGGAAAAGCCAAAACCTTGCTCCCTCTTCTTTCTGCTTGGGACTCGCCAAGGCCCACAACCCAATTTCTGGCTCAAGCTAGGGTTAGGGTTAGGGTTAGCACTAGGATTATGCCAAGGATTAGGGCTGCGAAATCCACAAAGGCAGGAGCTCCAGGGACACTGGACATGTGAAAGGCATGCAAAGTTGAGCAGGGCACAGCCAAAACCTTGCCCCCTCTTCTTCTTCCTGCTCAGAACTCACCACAGCCCACTGCTGGATTTCTGGCTCAAGCTAGGGTTAGGGTTAGGGTTAGGGTCAGGGTCAGGGTTAGGGTAACGCCTAGGGTTAGGGTACAGAGAACCACCGAGCCCAGAGCTCCAGGGATACTCACTATGCAAAAGGCATGCCAAGGTGAGCGCAGCACAGCCCAAAACCTTGCTCCCTCTTCTTCTTCCTGCTTGGAACTCACCACAGCCCAATGCTCGATTTCTGGCTCAAGCTAGGGTTAGGGTTACGCCTACGCCAAGACCTAGGTTTAGTGTTCAGAAAACCACAAAGCCAGGAGCTCCACGGACACTGACCATGCGAAAGGCATGCCAAGTTGAGCACGGAAAAGCCAAAAGCTTGCTCCCTCTTCTTCTTTCTGCTTGGAACTCACCACAGCCCACCGCCGGATTTCTGGCTCAAGCTAGGGTTAGGGTTAGGGTTAGGGTTACGCCTGCGCCTAAGCCTCCGCCTAGGCCTAGGTTTAGGGTTCAGAAAACCACAAAGCCAGGAGCTCCAGGGACACTGGCCATGCGAAAGGCATGCCAAGTTGAGCAGGGCACAGCCAAAACCTTGCCCCCTCTTCTTCTTCCTGCTCGGAACTCACCACAGCCCAATGCCAGATTTCTGGCTCAAGCTAGGGTTAGGGTTAGGGTTAGCACTAGGATTATGCCAAGGATTAGGGCTGCGAAACCCACAAAGGCAGGAGCTCCAGGGACACTGGACATGTGAAAGGCATGCAAAGTTGAGCAGGGCACAGCCAAAACCTTGCCCCCTCTTCTTCTTCCTGCTCGGAACTCACCACAGCCCAATGCCAGATTTCTGGCTCAAGCTAGGGTTAGGGTTAGGGTCAGGGTTACGCCTATGCCTAAGCCTAGGTTTAGTGTTCAGAAAACCACAAAGCCAGGAGCTCCAGGGACACTGGCCATGCAAAAGGCATACAAAGTTGAGCACGGAAATGTCAAAAGCTTGCCGCCTCTTCTTTTTCCTGCTTGGAACTCACCACAGCCCAATGCCTGGTTTCTGGCTCAAGCTAGGGTTAGGGTTATGCCTAGGATTAGGGTTGAGAAAACCACAGAGCCAGCAGCTCCAGGGACACTGGACATGTGAGATGCATGCAAAGTTGAGCAGTGCGCAGCCAAAACTTGGCTCCCTCTTCTTCTTCCTGCTCGGAACTCACCACAGCCCACTTCCGGATTTCTGGCTCAAGCTAGGGTTAGGGTTAGGGTTAGGGTTACGCCTACGCCTAAGACTATGCCTAGGCCTAGGTTTAGGGTTCAGAAAACCACAAAGCCAGGAACTCCACGGACACTGACCATGCGAAAGGCATGCCAAGTTGAGCAGTGCGCAGCCAAAACTTTGCTCCCTCTTCTTCTTTCTGCTTGGAACTCACCACAGCCCACTTCCGGATTTCTGGCTCAAGCTAGGGTTAGGGTTAGGGTTAGGGTTACGCCTGCGCCTAAGCCTCCGCCTAGGCCTAGGTTTAGGGTTCAGAAAACCACAAAGCCAGGAGCTCCAGGGACACTGGCCATGCGAAAGGCATGCCAAGTTGAGCAGGGCACAGCCAAAACCTTGCCCCCTCTTCTTCTTCCTGCTCGGAACTCACCACAGCCCACTGCTGGATTTCTGGCTCAAGCTAGGGTTAGGGTTAGGGTTAGCACTAGGATTATGCCAAGGATTAGGGCTGCGAAATCCACAAAGGCAGGAGCTCCAGGGACACTGGACATGTGAAAGGCATGCAAAGTTGAGCAGGGCACAGCCAAAACCTTGCCCCCTCTTCTTCTTCCTGCTCGGAACTCACCACAGCCCACTGCTGGATTTCTGGCTCAAGCTAGGGTTAGGGTTAGGGTCAGGGTCAGGGTTAGGGTAACGCCTAGGGTTAGGGTACAGAGAACCACCGAGCCCAGAGCTCCAGGGATACTCACTATGCAAAAGGCATGCCAAGGTGAGCGCAGCACAGCCCAAAACCTTGCGCCCTCTTCCTTCTTCCTGCTTGGAACTCACCACAGCCCAATGCTCGATTTCTGGCTCAAGCTAGGGTTAGGGTTACGCCTACGCCAAGACCTAGGTTTAGTGTTCAGAAAACCACAAAGCCAGGAGCTCCACGGACACTGACCATGCGAAAGGCATGCCAAGTTGAGCATGGAAAAGCTAAAACTTTGCTCCCTCTTCTTCTTTCTGCTTGGAACTCACCACAGCCCACCGCCGGATTTCTGGCTCAAGCTAGGGTTAGGGTTAGGGTTAGGGTTACGCCTGCGCCTAAGCCTCCGCCTAGGCCTAGGTTTAGGGTTCAGAAAACCACAAAGGCAGGAGCTCCAGGGACACTGGCCATGCGAAAGGCATGCCAAGTTGAGCAGGGCACAGCCAAAACCTTGCCCCCTCTTCTTCTTTCTGCTTGGAACTCGCCACGGCTCACAACCCGATTTCTGGCTCAAGCTAGGGTTAGGGTTAGGGTTAGGGTTACGCCTACGCCTAAGCCTATGCCTAGGCCTAGGTTTAGGGTTCAGAAAACCACAAAGCCAGAAGCCCACGGACACTGACCATGCGAAAGGCATGCCAAGTTGAGCACGGAAAAGCCAAAACCTTGCTCCCTCTTCTTCTTTCTGCTTGGGACTCGCCAAGGCCCACAACCCAATTTCTGGCTCAAGCTAGGGTTAGGGTTAGGGTTAGCACTAGGATTATGCCAAGGATTAGGGCTGCGAAATCCACAAAGGCAGGAGCTCCAGGGACACTGGACATGTGAAAGGCATGCAAAGTTGAGCAGGGCACAGCCAAAACCTTGCCCCCTCTTCTTCTTCCTGCTCAGAACTCACCACAGCCCACTGCTGGATTTCTGGCTCAAGCTAGGGTTAGGGTTAGGGTTAGGGTCAGGGTCAGGGTTAGGGTAACGCCTAGGGTTAGGGTACAGAGAACCACCGAGCCCAGAGCTCCAGGGATACTCACTATGCAAAAGGCATGCCAAGGTGAGCGCAGCACAGCCCAAAACCTTGCTCCCTCTTCTTCTTCCTGCTTGGAACTCACCACAGCCCAATGCTCGATTTCTGGCTCAAGCTAGGGTTAGGGTTACGCCTACGCCAAGACCTAGGTTTAGTGTTCAGAAAACCACAAAGCCAGGAGCTCCACGGACACTGACCATGCGAAAGGCATGCCAAGTTGAGCACGGAAAAGCCAAAAGCTTGCTCCCTCTTCTTCTTTCTGCTTGGAACTCACCACAGCCCACCGCCGGATTTCTGGCTCAAGCTAGGGTTAGGGTTAGGGTTAGCACTAGGATTATGCCAAGGATTAGGGCTGCGAAACCCACAAAGGCAGGAGCTCCAGGGACACTGGACATGTGAAAGGCATGCAAAGTTGAGCAGGGCACAGCCAAAACCTTGCCCCCTCTTCTTCTTCCTGCTCGGAACTCACCACAGCCCAATGCCAGATTTCTGGCTCAAGCTAGGGTTAGGGTTAGGGTCAGGGTTACGCCTATGCCTAAGCCTAGGTTTAGTGTTCAGAAAACCACAAAGCCAGGAGCTCCAGGGACACTGGCCATGCAAAAGGCATACAAAGTTGAGCACGGAAATGTCAAAAGCTTGCCGCCTCTTCTTTTTCCTGCTTGGAACTCACCACAGCCCAATGCCTGGTTTCTGGCTCAAGCTAGGGTTAGGGTTATGCCTAGGATTAGGGTTGAGAAAACCACAGAGCCAGCAGCTCCAGGGACACTGGACATGTGAGATGCATGCAAAGTTGAGCAGTGCGCAGCCAAAACTTGGCTCCCTCTTCTTCTTCCTGCTCGGAACTCACCACAGCCCACTTCCGGATTTCTGGCTCAAGCTAGGGTTAGGGTTAGGGTTAGGGTTACGCCTACGCCTAAGACTATGCCTAGGCCTAGGTTTAGGGTTCAGAAAACCACAAAGCCAGGAACTCCACGGACACTGACCATGCGAAAGGCATGCCAAGTTGAGCAGTGCGCAGCCAAAACTTTGCTCCCTCTTCTTCTTTCTGCTTGGAACTCACCACAGCCCACTTCCGGATTTCTGGCTCAAGCTAGGGTTAGGGTTAGGGTTAGGGTTACGCCTGCGCCTAAGCCTCCGCCTAGGCCTAGGTTTAGGGTTCAGAAAACCACAAAGCCAGGAGCTCCAGGGACACTGGCCATGCGAAAGGCATGCCAAGTTGAGCAGGGCACAGCCAAAACCTTGCCCCCTCCTCTTCTTCCTGCTCGGAACTCACCACAGCCCACTGCTGGATTTCTGGCTCAAGCTAGGGTTAGGGTTAGGGTTAGCACTAGGATTATGCCAAGGATTAGGGCTGCGAAATCCACAAAGGCAGGAGCTCCAGGGACACTGGACATGTGAAAGGCATGCAAAGTTGAGCAGGGCACAGCCAAAACCTTGCCCCCTCTTCTTCTTCCTGCTCGGAACTCACCACAGCCCACTGCTGGATTTCTGGCTCAAGCTAGGGTTAGGGTTAGGGTCAGGGTCAGGGTTAGGGTAACGCCTAGGGTTAGGGTACAGAGAACCACCGAGCCCAGAGCTCCAGGGATACTCACTATGCAAAAGGCATGCCAAGGTGAGCGCAGCACAGCCCAAAACCTTGCGCCCTCTTCCTTCTTCCTGCTTGGAACTCACCACAGCCCAATGCTCGATTTCTGGCTCAAGCTAGGGTTAGGGTTACGCCTACGCCAAGACCTAGGTTTAGGGTTCAGAAAACCACAAAGCCAGAAGCCCACGGACACTGACCATGCGAAAGGCATGCCAAGTTGAGCACGGAAAAGCTAAAACTTTGCTCCCTCTTCTTCTTTCTGCTTGGAACTCACCACAGCCCACCGCCGGATTTCTGGCTCAAGCTAGGGTTAGGGTTAGGGTTAGGGTTACGCCTGCGCCTAAGCCTCCGCCTAGGCCTAGGTTTAGGGTTCAGAAAACCACAAAGGCAGGAGCTCCAGGGACACTGGCCATGCGAAAGGCATGCCAAGTTGAGCAGGGCACAGCCAAAACCTTGCCCCCTCTTCTTCTTTCTGCTTGGAACTCGCCACGGCTCACAACCCGATTTCTGGCTCAAGCTAGGGTTAGGGTTAGGGTTAGGGTTACGCCTACGCCTAAGCCTATGCCTAGGCCTAGGTTTAGGGTTCAGAAAACCACAAAGCCAGAAGCCCACGGACACTGACCATGCGAAAGGCATGCCAAGTTGAGCACGGAAAAGCCAAAACCTTGCTCCCTCTTCTTTCTGCTTGGGACTCGCCAAGGCCCACAACCCAATTTCTGGCTCAAGCTAGGGTTAGGGTTAGGGTTAGCACTAGGATTATGCCAAGGATTAGGGCTGCGAAATCCACAAAGGCAGGAGCTCCAGGGACACTGGACATGTGAAAGGCATGCAAAGTTGAGCAGGGCACAGCCAAAACCTTGCCCCCTCTTCTTCTTCCTGCTCAGAACTCACCACAGCCCACTGCTGGATTTCTGGCTCAAGCTAGGGTTAGGGTTAGGGTTAGGGTCAGGGTCAGGGTTAGGGTAACGCCTAGGGTTAGGGTACAGAGAACCACCGAGCCCAGAGCTCCAGGGATACTCACTATGCAAAAGGCATGCCAAGGTGAGCGCAGCACAGCCCAAAACCTTGCTCCCTCTTCTTCTTCCTGCTTGGAACTCACCACAGCCCAATGCTCGATTTCTGGCTCAAGCTAGGGTTAGGGTTACGCCTACGCCAAGACCTAGGTTTAGTGTTCAGAAAACCACAAAGCCAGGAGCTCCACGGACACTGACCATGCGAAAGGCATGCCAAGTTGAGCACGGAAAAGCCAAAAGCTTGCTCCCTCTTCTTCTTTCTGCTTGGAACTCACCACAGCCCACCGCCGGATTTCTGGCTCAAGCTAGGGTTAGGGTTAGGGTTAGGGTTACGCCTGCGCCTAAGCCTCCGCCTAGGCCTAGGTTTAGGGTTCAGAAAACCACAAAGCCAGGAGCTCCAGGGACACTGGCCATGCGAAAGGCATGCCAAGTTGAGCAGGGCACAGCCAAAACCTTGCCCCCTCTTCTTCTTCCTGCTCGGAACTCACCACAGCCCAATGCCAGATTTCTGGCTCAAGCTAGGGTTAGGGTTAGGGTTAGCACTAGGATTATGCCAAGGATTAGGGCTGCGAAACCCACAAAGGCAGGAGCTCCAGGGACACTGGACATGTGAAAGGCATGCAAAGTTGAGCAGGGCACAGCCAAAACCTTGCCCCCTCTTCTTCTTCCTGCTCGGAACTCACCACAGCCCAATGCCAGATTTCTGGCTCAAGCTAGGGTTAGGGTTAGGGTCAGGGTTACGCCTATGCCTAAGCCTAGGTTTAGTGTTCAGAAAACCACAAAGCCAGGAGCTCCAGGGACACTGGCCATGCAAAAGGCATACAAAGTTGAGCACGGAAATGTCAAAAGCTTGCCGCCTCTTCTTTTTCCTGCTTGGAACTCACCACAGCCCAATGCCTGGTTTCTGGCTCAAGCTAGGGTTAGGGTTATGCCTAGGATTAGGGTTGAGAAAACCACAGAGCCAGCAGCTCCAGGGACACTGGACATGTGAGATGCATGCAAAGTTGAGCAGTGCGCAGCCAAAACTTGGCTCCCTCTTCTTCTTCCTGCTCGGAACTCACCACAGCCCACTTCCGGATTTCTGGCTCAAGCTAGGGTTAGGGTTAGGGTTAGGGTTACGCCTACGCCTAAGACTATGCCTAGGCCTAGGTTTAGGGTTCAGAAAACCACAAAGCCAGGAACTCCACGGACACTGACCATGCGAAAGGCATGCCAAGTTGAGCAGTGCGCAGCCAAAACTTTGCTCCCTCTTCTTCTTTCTGCTTGGAACTCACCACAGCCCACTTCCGGATTTCTGGCTCAAGCTAGGGTTAGGGTTAGGGTTAGGGTTACGCCTGCGCCTAAGCCTCCGCCTAGGCCTAGGTTTAGGGTTCAGAAAACCACAAAGCCAGGAGCTCCAGGGACACTGGACATGTGAAAGGCATGCAAAGTTGAGCAGGGCACAGCCAAAACCTTGCCCCCTCTTCTTCTTCCTGCTCGGAACTCACCACAGCCCACTGCTGGATTTCTGGCTCAAGCTAGGGTTAGGGTTAGGGCCAGGGTCAGGGTTAGGGTAACGCCTAGGGTTAGGGTACAGAGAACCACCGAGCCCAGAGCTCCAGGGATACTCACTATGCAAAAGGCATGCCAAGGTGAGCGCAGCACAGCCCAAAACCTTGCGCCCTCTTCCTTCTTCCTGCTTGGAACTCACCACAGCCCAATGCTCGATTTCTGGCTCAAGCTAGGGTTAGGGTTACGCCTACGCCAAGACCTAGGTTTAGGGTTCAGAAAACCACAAAGCCAGAAGCCCACGGACACTGACCATGCGAAAGGCATGCCAAGTTGAGCATGGAAAAGCTAAAACTTTGCTCCCTCTTCTTCTTTCTGCTTGGAACTCACCACAGCCCACCGCCGGATTTCTGGCTCAAGCTAGGGTTAGGGTTAGGGTTAGGGTTACGCCTGCGCCTAAGCCTCCGCCTAGGCCTAGGTTTAGGGTTCAGAAAACCACAAAGGCAGGAGCTCCAGGGACACTGGCCATGCGAAAGGCATGCCAAGTTGAGCAGGGCACAGCCAAAACCTTGCCCCCTCTTCTTCTTTCTGCTTGGAACTCGCCACGGCTCACAACCCGATTTCTGGCTCAAGCTAGGGTTAGGGTTAGGGTTAGGGTTACGCCTACGCCTAAGCCTATGCCTAGGCCTAGGTTTAGGGTTCAGAAAACCACAAAGCCAGAAGCCCACGGACACTGACCATGCGAAAGGCATGCCAAGTTGAGCACGGAAAAGCCAAAACCTTGCTCCCTCTTCTTCTTTCTGCTTGGGACTCGCCAAGGCCCACAACCCAATTTCTGGCTCAAGCTAGGGTTAGGGTTAGGGTTAGCACTAGGATTATGCCAAGGATTAGGGCTGCGAAATCCACAAAGGCAGGAGCTCCAGGGACACTGGACATGTGAAAGGCATGCAAAGTTGAGCAGGGCACAGCCAAAACCTTGCCCCCTCTTCTTCTTCCTGCTCAGAACTCACCACAGCCCACTGCTGGATTTCTGGCTCAAGCTAGGGTTAGGGTTAGGGTTAGGGTCAGGGTCAGGGTTAGGGTAACGCCTAGGGTTAGGGTACAGAGAACCACCGAGCCCAGAGCTCCAGGGATACTCACTATGCAAAAGGCATGCCAAGGTGAGCGCAGCACAGCCCAAAACCTTGCTCCCTCTTCTTCTTCCTGCTTGGAACTCACCACAGCCCAATGCTCGATTTCTGGCTCAAGCTAGGGTTAGGGTTACGCCTACGCCAAGACCTAGGTTTAGTGTTCAGAAAACCACAAAGCCAGGAGCTCCACGGACACTGACCATGCGAAAGGCATGCCAAGTTGAGCACGGAAAAGCCAAAAGCTTGCTCCCTCTTCTTCTTTCTGCTTGGAACTCACCACAGCCCACCGCCGGATTTCTGGCTCAAGCTAGGGTTAGGGTTAGGGTTAGCACTAGGATTATGCCAAGGATTAGGGCTGCGAAACCCACAAAGGCAGGAGCTCCAGGGACACTGGACATGTGAAAGGCATGCAAAGTTGAGCAGGGCACAGCCAAAACCTTGCCCCCTCTTCTTCTTCCTGCTCGGAACTCACCACAGCCCAATGCCAGATTTCTGGCTCAAGCTAGGGTTAGGGTTAGGGTCAGGGTTACGCCTATGCCTAAGCCTAGGTTTAGTGTTCAGAAAACCACAAAGCCAGGAGCTCCAGGGACACTGGCCATGCAAAAGGCATACAAAGTTGAGCACGGAAATGTCAAAAGCTTGCCGCCTCTTCTTTTTCCTGCTTGGAACTCACCACAGCCCAATGCCTGGTTTCTGGCTCAAGCTAGGGTTAGGGTTATGCCTAGGATTAGGGTTGAGAAAACCACAGAGCCAGCAGCTCCAGGGACACTGGACATGTGAGATGCATGCAAAGTTGAGCAGTGCGCAGCCAAAACTTGGCTCCCTCTTCTTCTTCCTGCTCGGAACTCACCACAGCCCACTTCCGGATTTCTGGCTCAAGCTAGGGTTAGGGTTAGGGTTAGGGTTACGCCTACGCCTAAGACTATGCCTAGGCCTAGGTTTAGGGTTCAGAAAACCACAAAGCCAGGAACTCCACGGACACTGACCATGCGAAAGGCATGCCAAGTTGAGCAGTGCGCAGCCAAAACTTTGCTCCCTCTTCTTCTTTCTGCTTGGAACTCACCACAGCCCACTTCCGGATTTCTGGCTCAAGCTAGGGTTAGGGTTAGGGTTAGGGTTACGCCTGCGCCTAAGCCTCCGCCTAGGCCTAGGTTTAGGGTTCAGAAAACCACAAAGCCAGGAGCTCCAGGGACACTGGCCATGCGAAAGGCATGCCAAGTTGAGCAGGGCACAGCCAAAACCTTGCCCCCTCCTCTTCTTCCTGCTCGGAACTCACCACAGCCCACTGCTGGATTTCTGGCTCAAGCTAGGGTTAGGGTTAGGGTTAGCACTAGGATTATGCCAAGGATTAGGGCTGCGAAATCCACAAAGGCAGGAGCTCCAGGGACACTGGACATGTGAAAGGCATGCAAAGTTGAGCAGGGCACAGCCAAAACCTTGCCCCCTCTTCTTCTTCCTGCTCGGAACTCACCACAGCCCACTGCTGGATTTCTGGCTCAAGCTAGGGTTAGGGTTAGGGTCAGGGTCAGGGTTAGGGTAACGCCTAGGGTTAGGGTACAGAGAACCACCGAGCCCAGAGCTCCAGGGATACTCACTATGCAAAAGGCATGCCAAGGTGAGCGCAGCACAGCCCAAAAGCTTGCGCCCTCTTCCTTCTTCCTGCTTGGAACTCACCACAGCCCAATGCTCGATTTCTGGCTCAAGCTAGGGTTAGGGTTACGCCTACGCCAAGACCTAGGTTTAGGGTTCAGAAAACCACAAAGCCAGAAGCCCACGGACACTGACCATGCGAAAGGCATGCCAAGTTGAGCACGGAAAAGCTAAAACTTTGCTCCCTCTTCTTCTTTCTGCTTGGAACTCACCACAGCCCACCGCCGGATTTCTGGCTCAAGCTAGGGTTAGGGTTAGGGTTAGGGTTACGCCTGCGCCTAAGCCTCCGCCTAGGCCTAGGTTTAGGGTTCAGAAAACCACAAAGGCAGGAGCTCCAGGGACACTGGCCATGCGAAAGGCATGCCAAGTTGAGCAGGGCACAGCCAAAACCTTGCCCCCTCTTCTTCTTTCTGCTTGGAACTCGCCACGGCTCACAACCCGATTTCTGGCTCAAGCTAGGGTTAGGGTTAGGGTTAGGGTTACGCCTACGCCTAAGCCTATGCCTAGGCCTAGGTTTAGGGTTCAGAAAACCACAAAGCCAGAAGCCCACGGACACTGACCATGCGAAAGGCATGCCAAGTTGAGCACGGAAAAGCCAAAACCTTGCTCCCTCTTCTTTCTGCTTGGGACTCGCCAAGGCCCACAACCCAATTTCTGGCTCAAGCTAGGGTTAGGGTTAGGGTTAGCACTAGGATTATGCCAAGGATTAGGGCTGCGAAATCCACAAAGGCAGGAGCTCCAGGGACACTGGACATGTGAAAGGCATGCAAAGTTGAGCAGGGCACAGCCAAAACCTTGCCCCCTCTTCTTCTTCCTGCTCAGAACTCACCACAGCCCACTGCTGGATTTCTGGCTCAAGCTAGGGTTAGGGTTAGGGTTAGGGTCAGGGTCAGGGTTAGGGTAACGCCTAGGGTTAGGGTACAGAGAACCACCGAGCCCAGAGCTCCAGGGATACTCACTATGCAAAAGGCATGCCAAGGTGAGCGCAGCACAGCCCAAAACCTTGCTCCCTCTTCTTCTTCCTGCTTGGAACTCACCACAGCCCAATGCTCGATTTCTGGCTCAAGCTAGGGTTAGGGTTACGCCTACGCCAAGACCTAGGTTTAGTGTTCAGAAAACCACAAAGCCAGGAGCTCCACGGACACTGACCATGCGAAAGGCATGCCAAGTTGAGCACGGAAAAGCCAAAAGCTTGCTCCCTCTTCTTCTTTCTGCTTGGAACTCACCACAGCCCACCGCCGGATTTCTGGCTCAAGCTAGGGTTAGGGTTAGGGTTAGGGTTACGCCTGCGCCTAAGCCTCCGCCTAGGCCTAGGTTTAGGGTTCAGAAAACCACAAAGCCAGGAGCTCCAGGGACACTGGCCATGCGAAAGGCATGCCAAGTTGAGCAGGGCACAGCCAAAACCTTGCCCCCTCTTCTTCTTCCTGCTCGGAACTCACCACAGCCCAATGCCAGATTTCTGGCTCAAGCTAGGGTTAGGGTTAGGGTTAGCACTAGGATTATGCCAAGGATTAGGGCTGCGAAACCCACAAAGGCAGGAGCTCCAGGGACACTGGACATGTGAAAGGCATGCAAAGTTGAGCAGGGCACAGCCAAAACCTTGCCCCCTCTTCTTCTTCCTGCTCGGAACTCACCACAGCCCAATGCCAGATTTCTGGCTCAAGCTAGGGTTAGGGTTAGGGTCAGGGTTACGCCTATGCCTAAGCCTAGGTTTAGTGTTCAGAAAACCACAAAGCCAGGAGCTCCAGGGACACTGGCCATGCAAAAGGCATACAAAGTTGAGCACGGAAATGTCAAAAGCTTGCCGCCTCTTCTTTTTCCTGCTTGGAACTCACCACAGCCCAATGCCTGGTTTCTGGCTCAAGCTAGGGTTAGGGTTATGCCTAGGATTAGGGTTGAGAAAACCACAGAGCCAGCAGCTCCAGGGACACTGGACATGTGAGATGCATGCAAAGTTGAGCAGTGCGCAGCCAAAACTTGGCTCCCTCTTCTTCTTCCTGCTCGGAACTCACCACAGCCCACTTCCGGATTTCTGGCTCAAGCTAGGGTTAGGGTTAGGGTTAGGGTTACGCCTACGCCTAAGACTATGCCTAGGCCTAGGTTTAGGGTTCAGAAAACCACAAAGCCAGGAACTCCACGGACACTGACCATGCGAAAGGCATGCCAAGTTGAGCAGTGCGCAGCCAAAACTTTGCTCCCTCTTCTTCTTTCTGCTTGGAACTCACCACAGCCCACTTCCGGATTTCTGGCTCAAGCTAGGGTTAGGGTTAGGGTTAGGGTTACGCCTGCGCCTAAGCCTCCGCCTAGGCCTAGGTTTAGGGTTCAGAAAACCACAAAGCCAGGAGCTCCAGGGACACTGGCCATGCGAAAGGCATGCCAAGTTGAGCAGGGCACAGCCAAAACCTTGCCCCCTCTTCTTCTTCCTGCTCGGAACTCACCACAGCCCACTGCTGGATTTCTGGCTCAAGCTAGGGTTAGGGTTAGGGTTAGCACTAGGATTATGCCAAGGATTAGGGCTGCGAAATCCACAAAGGCAGGAGCTCCAGGGACACTGGACATGTGAAAGGCATGCAAAGTTGAGCAGGGCACAGCCAAAACCTTGCCCCCTCTTCTTCTTCCTGCTCGGAACTCACCACAGCCCACTGCTGGATTTCTGGCTCAAGCTAGGGTTAGGGTTAGGGTCAGGGTCAGGGTTAGGGTAACGCCTAGGGTTAGGGTACAGAGAACCACCGAGCCCAGAGCTCCAGGGATACTCACTATGCAAAAGGCATGCCAAGGTGAGCGCAGCACAGCCCAAAACCTTGCGCCCTCTTCCTTCTTCCTGCTTGGAACTCACCACAGCCCAATGCTCGATTTCTGGCTCAAGCTAGGGTTAGGGTTACGCCTACGCCAAGACCTAGGTTTAGGGTTCAGAAAACCACAAAGCCAGAAGCCCACGGACACTGACCATGCGAAAGGCATGCCAAGTTGAGCATGGAAAAGCTAAAACTTTGCTCCCTCTTCTTCTTTCTGCTTGGAACTCACCACAGCCCACCGCCGGATTTCTGGCTCAAGCTAGGGTTAGGGTTAGGGTTAGGGTTACGCCTGCGCCTAAGCCTCCGCCTAGGCCTAGGTTTAGGGTTCAGAAAACCACAAAGGCAGGAGCTCCAGGGACACTGGCCATGCGAAAGGCATGCCAAGTTGAGCAGGGCACAGCCAAAACCTTGCCCCCTCTTCTTCTTTCTGCTTGGAACTCGCCACGGCTCACAACCCGATTTCTGGCTCAAGCTAGGGTTAGGGTTAGGGTTAGGGTTACGCCTACGCCTAAGCCTATGCCTAGGCCTAGGTTTAGGGTTCAGAAAACCACAAAGCCAGAAGCCCACGGACACTGACCATGCGAAAGGCATGCCAAGTTGAGCACGGAAAAGCCAAAACCTTGCTCCCTCTTCTTCTTTCTGCTTGGGACTCGCCAAGGCCCACAACCCAATTTCTGGCTCAAGCTAGGGTTAGGGTTAGGGTTAGCACTAGGATTATGCCAAGGATTAGGGCTGCGAAATCCACAAAGGCAGGAGCTCCAGGGACACTGGACATGTGAAAGGCATGCAAAGTTGAGCAGGGCACAGCCAAAACCTTGCCCCCTCTTCTTCTTCCTGCTCAGAACTCACCACAGCCCACTGCTGGATTTCTGGCTCAAGCTAGGGTTAGGGTTAGGGTTAGGGTCAGGGTCAGGGTTAGGGTAACGCCTAGGGTTAGGGTACAGAGAACCACCGAGCCCAGAGCTCCAGGGATACTCACTATGCAAAAGGCATGCCAAGGTGAGCGCAGCACAGCCCAAAACCTTGCTCCCTCTTCTTCTTCCTGCTTGGAACTCACCACAGCCCAATGCTCGATTTCTGGCTCAAGCTAGGGTTAGGGTTACGCCTACGCCAAGACCTAGGTTTAGTGTTCAGAAAACCACAAAGCCAGGAGCTCCACGGACACTGACCATGCGAAAGGCATGCCAAGTTGAGCACGGAAAAGCCAAAAGCTTGCTCCCTCTTCTTCTTTCTGCTTGGAACTCACCACAGCCCACCGCCGGATTTCTGGCTCAAGCTAGGGTTAGGGTTAGGGTTAGGGTTACGCCTGCGCCTAAGCCTCCGCCTAGGCCTAGGTTTAGGGTTCAGAAAACCACAAAGCCAGGAGCTCCAGGGACACTGGCCATGCGAAAGGCATGCCAAGTTGAGCAGGGCACAGCCAAAACCTTGCCCCCTCTTCTTCTTCCTGCTCGGAACTCACCACAGCCCAATGCCAGATTTCTGGCTCAAGCTAGGGTTAGGGTTAGGGTTAGCACTAGGATTATGCCAAGGATTAGGGCTGCGAAACCCACAAAGGCAGGAGCTCCAGGGACACTGGACATGTGAAAGGCATGCAAAGTTGAGCAGGGCACAGCCAAAACCTTGCCCCCTCTTCTTCTTCCTGCTCGGAACTCACCACAGCCCAATGCCAGATTTCTGGCTCAAGCTAGGGTTAGGGTTAGGGTCAGGGTTACGCCTATGCCTAAGCCTAGGTTTAGTGTTCAGAAAACCACAAAGCCAGGAGCTCCAGGGACACTGGCCATGCAAAAGGCATACAAAGTTGAGCACGGAAATGTCAAAAGCTTGCCGCCTCTTCTTTTTCCTGCTTGGAACTCACCACAGCCCAATGCCTGGTTTCTGGCTCAAGCTAGGGTTAGGGTTATGCCTAGGATTAGGGTTGAGAAAACCACAGAGCCAGCAGCTCCAGGGACACTGGACATGTGAGATGCATGCAAAGTTGAGCAGTGCGCAGCCAAAACTTGGCTCCCTCTTCTTCTTCCTGCTCGGAACTCACCACAGCCCACTTCCGGATTTCTGGCTCAAGCTAGGGTTAGGGTTAGGGTTAGGGTTACGCCTACGCCTAAGACTATGCCTAGGCCTAGGTTTAGGGTTCAGAAAACCACAAAGCCAGGAACTCCACGGACACTGACCATGCGAAAGGCATGCCAAGTTGAGCAGTGCGCAGCCAAAACTTTGCTCCCTCTTCTTCTTTCTGCTTGGAACTCACCACAGCCCACTTCCGGATTTCTGGCTCAAGCTAGGGTTAGGGTTAGGGTTAGGGTTACGCCTGCGCCTAAGCCTCCGCCTAGGCCTAGGTTTAGGGTTCAGAAAACCACAAAGCCAGGAGCTCCAGGGACACTGGCCATGCGAAAGGCATGCCAAGTTGAGCAGGGCACAGCCAAAACCTTGCCCCCTCCTCTTCTTCCTGCTCGGAACTCACCACAGCCCACTGCTGGATTTCTGGCTCAAGCTAGGGTTAGGGTTAGGGTTAGCACTAGGATTATGCCAAGGATTAGGGCTGCGAAATCCACAAAGGCAGGAGCTCCAGGGACACTGGACATGTGAAAGGCATGCAAAGTTGAGCAGGGCACAGCCAAAACCTTGCCCCCTCTTCTTCTTCCTGCTCGGAACTCACCACAGCCCACTGCTGGATTTCTGGCTCAAGCTAGGGTTAGGGTTAGGGTCAGGGTCAGGGTTAGGGTAACGCCTAGGGTTAGGGTACAGAGAACCACCGAGCCCAGAGCTCCAGGGATACTCACTATGCAAAAGGCATGCCAAGGTGAGCGCAGCACAGCCCAAAACCTTGCGCCCTCTTCCTTCTTCCTGCTTGGAACTCACCACAGCCCAATGCTCGATTTCTGGCTCAAGCTAGGGTTAGGGTTACGCCTACGCCAAGACCTAGGTTTAGGGTTCAGAAAACCACAAAGCCAGAAGCCCACGGACACTGACCATGCGAAAGGCATGCCAAGTTGAGCACGGAAAAGCTAAAACTTTGCTCCCTCTTCTTCTTTCTGCTTGGAACTCACCACAGCCCACCGCCGGATTTCTGGCTCAAGCTAGGGTTAGGGTTAGGGTTAGGGTTACGCCTGCGCCTAAGCCTCCGCCTAGGCCTAGGTTTAGGGTTCAGAAAACCACAAAGGCAGGAGCTCCAGGGACACTGGCCATGCGAAAGGCATGCCAAGTTGAGCAGGGCACAGCCAAAACCTTGCCCCCTCTTCTTCTTTCTGCTTGGAACTCGCCACGGCTCACAACCCGATTTCTGGCTCAAGCTAGGGTTAGGGTTAGGGTTAGGGTTACGCCTACGCCTAAGCCTATGCCTAGGCCTAGGTTTAGGGTTCAGAAAACCACAAAGCCAGAAGCCCACGGACACTGACCATGCGAAAGGCATGCCAAGTTGAGCACGGAAAAGCCAAAACCTTGCTCCCTCTTCTTTCTGCTTGGGACTCGCCAAGGCCCACAACCCAATTTCTGGCTCAAGCTAGGGTTAGGGTTAGGGTTAGCACTAGGATTATGCCAAGGATTAGGGCTGCGAAATCCACAAAGGCAGGAGCTCCAGGGACACTGGACATGTGAAAGGCATGCAAAGTTGAGCAGGGCACAGCCAAAACCTTGCCCCCTCTTCTTCTTCCTGCTCAGAACTCACCACAGCCCACTGCTGGATTTCTGGCTCAAGCTAGGGTTAGGGTTAGGGTTAGGGTCAGGGTCAGGGTTAGGGTAACGCCTAGGGTTAGGGTACAGAGAACCACCGAGCCCAGAGCTCCAGGGATACTCACTATGCAAAAGGCATGCCAAGGTGAGCGCAGCACAGCCCAAAACCTTGCTCCCTCTTCTTCTTCCTGCTTGGAACTCACCACAGCCCAATGCTCGATTTCTGGCTCAAGCTAGGGTTAGGGTTACGCCTACGCCAAGACCTAGGTTTAGTGTTCAGAAAACCACAAAGCCAGGAGCTCCACGGACACTGACCATGCGAAAGGCATGCCAAGTTGAGCACGGAAAAGCCAAAAGCTTGCTCCCTCTTCTTCTTTCTGCTTGGAACTCACCACAGCCCACCGCCGGATTTCTGGCTCAAGCTAGGGTTAGGGTTAGGGTTAGGGTTACGCCTGCGCCTAAGCCTCCGCCTAGGCCTAGGTTTAGGGTTCAGAAAACCACAAAGCCAGGAGCTCCAGGGACACTGGCCATGCGAAAGGCATGCCAAGTTGAGCAGGGCACAGCCAAAACCTTGCCCCCTCTTCTTCTTCCTGCTCGGAACTCACCACAGCCCAATGCCAGATTTCTGGCTCAAGCTAGGGTTAGGGTTAGGGTTAGCACTAGGATTATGCCAAGGATTAGGGCTGCGAAACCCACAAAGGCAGGAGCTCCAGGGACACTGGACATGTGAAAGGCATGCAAAGTTGAGCAGGGCACAGCCAAAACCTTGCCCCCTCTTCTTCTTCCTGCTCGGAACTCACCACAGCCCAATGCCAGATTTCTGGCTCAAGCTAGGGTTAGGGTTAGGGTCAGGGTTACGCCTATGCCTAAGCCTAGGTTTAGTGTTCAGAAAACCACAAAGCCAGGAGCTCCAGGGACACTGGCCATGCAAAAGGCATACAAAGTTGAGCACGGAAATGTCAAAAGCTTGCCGCCTCTTCTTTTTCCTGCTTGGAACTCACCACAGCCCAATGCCTGGTTTCTGGCTCAAGCTAGGGTTAGGGTTATGCCTAGGATTAGGGTTGAGAAAACCACAGAGCCAGCAGCTCCAGGGACACTGGACATGTGAGATGCATGCAAAGTTGAGCAGTGCGCAGCCAAAACTTGGCTCCCTCTTCTTCTTCCTGCTCGGAACTCACCACAGCCCACTTCCGGATTTCTGGCTCAAGCTAGGGTTAGGGTTAGGGTTAGGGTTACGCCTACGCCTAAGACTATGCCTAGGCCTAGGTTTAGGGTTCAGAAAACCACAAAGCCAGGAACTCCACGGACACTGACCATGCGAAAGGCATGCCAAGTTGAGCAGTGCGCAGCCAAAACTTTGCTCCCTCTTCTTCTTTCTGCTTGGAACTCACCACAGCCCACTTCCGGATTTCTGGCTCAAGCTAGGGTTAGGGTTAGGGTTAGGGTTACGCCTGCGCCTAAGCCTCCGCCTAGGCCTAGGTTTAGGGTTCAGAAAACCACAAAGCCAGGAGCTCCAGGGACACTGGCCATGCGAAAGGCATGCCAAGTTGAGCAGGGCACAGCCAAAACCTTGCCCCCTCTTCTTCTTCCTGCTCGGAACTCACCACAGCCCACTGCTGGATTTCTGGCTCAAGCTAGGGTTAGGGTTAGGGTTAGCACTAGGATTATGCCAAGGATTAGGGCTGCGAAATCCACAAAGGCAGGAGCTCCAGGGACACTGGACATGTGAAAGGCATGCAAAGTTGAGCAGGGCACAGCCAAAACCTTGCCCCCTCTTCTTCTTCCTGCTCGGAACTCACCACAGCCCACTGCTGGATTTCTGGCTCAAGCTAGGGTTAGGGTTAGGGCCAGGGTCAGGGTTAGGGTAACGCCTAGGGTTAGGGTACAGAGAACCACCGAGCCCAGAGCTCCAGGGATACTCACTATGCAAAAGGCATGCCAAGGTGAGCGCAGCACAGCCCAAAACCTTGCGCCCTCTTCCTTCTTCCTGCTTGGAACTCACCACAGCCCAATGCTCGATTTCTGGCTCAAGCTAGGGTTAGGGTTACGCCTACGCCAAGACCTAGGTTTAGGGTTCAGAAAACCACAAAGCCAGAAGCCCACGGACACTGACCATGCGAAAGGCATGCCAAGTTGAGCATGGAAAAGCTAAAACTTTGCTCCCTCTTCTTCTTTCTGCTTGGAACTCACCACAGCCCACCGCCGGATTTCTGGCTCAAGCTAGGGTTAGGGTTAGGGTTAGGGTTACGCCTGCGCCTAAGCCTCCGCCTAGGCCTAGGTTTAGGGTTCAGAAAACCACAAAGGCAGGAGCTCCAGGGACACTGGCCATGCGAAAGGCATGCCAAGTTGAGCAGGGCACAGCCAAAACCTTGCCCCCTCTTCTTCTTTCTGCTTGGAACTCGCCACGGCTCACAACCCGATTTCTGGCTCAAGCTAGGGTTAGGGTTAGGGTTAGGGTTACGCCTACGCCTAAGCCTATGCCTAGGCCTAGGTTTAGGGTTCAGAAAACCACAAAGCCAGAAGCCCACGGACACTGACCATGCGAAAGGCATGCCAAGTTGAGCACGGAAAAGCCAAAACCTTGCTCCCTCTTCTTCTTTCTGCTTGGGACTCGCCAAGGCCCACAACCCAATTTCTGGCTCAAGCTAGGGTTAGGGTTAGGGTTAGCACTAGGATTATGCCAAGGATTAGGGCTGCGAAATCCACAAAGGCAGGAGCTCCAGGGACACTGGACATGTGAAAGGCATGCAAAGTTGAGCAGGGCACAGCCAAAACCTTGCCCCCTCTTCTTCTTCCTGCTCAGAACTCACCACAGCCCACTGCTGGATTTCTGGCTCAAGCTAGGGTTAGGGTTAGGGTTAGGGTCAGGGTCAGGGTTAGGGTAACGCCTAGGGTTAGGGTACAGAGAACCACCGAGCCCAGAGCTCCAGGGATACTCACTATGCAAAAGGCATGCCAAGGTGAGCGCAGCACAGCCCAAAACCTTGCTCCCTCTTCTTCTTCCTGCTTGGAACTCACCACAGCCCAATGCTCGATTTCTGGCTCAAGCTAGGGTTAGGGTTACGCCTACGCCAAGACCTAGGTTTAGTGTTCAGAAAACCACAAAGCCAGGAGCTCCACGGACACTGACCATGCGAAAGGCATGCCAAGTTGAGCACGGAAAAGCCAAAAGCTTGCTCCCTCTTCTTCTTTCTGCTTGGAACTCACCACAGCCCACCGCCGGATTTCTGGCTCAAGCTAGGGTTAGGGTTAGGGTTAGCACTAGGATTATGCCAAGGATTAGGGCTGCGAAACCCACAAAGGCAGGAGCTCCAGGGACACTGGACATGTGAAAGGCATGCAAAGTTGAGCAGGGCACAGCCAAAACCTTGCCCCCTCTTCTTCTTCCTGCTCGGAACTCACCACAGCCCAATGCCAGATTTCTGGCTCAAGCTAGGGTTAGGGTTAGGGTCAGGGTTACGCCTATGCCTAAGCCTAGGTTTAGTGTTCAGAAAACCACAAAGCCAGGAGCTCCAGGGACACTGGCCATGCAAAAGGCATACAAAGTTGAGCACGGAAATGTCAAAAGCTTGCCGCCTCTTCTTTTTCCTGCTTGGAACTCACCACAGCCCAATGCCTGGTTTCTGGCTCAAGCTAGGGTTAGGGTTATGCCTAGGATTAGGGTTGAGAAAACCACAGAGCCAGCAGCTCCAGGGACACTGGACATGTGAGATGCATGCAAAGTTGAGCAGTGCGCAGCCAAAACTTGGCTCCCTCTTCTTCTTCCTGCTCGGAACTCACCACAGCCCACTTCCGGATTTCTGGCTCAAGCTAGGGTTAGGGTTAGGGTTAGGGTTACGCCTACGCCTAAGACTATGCCTAGGCCTAGGTTTAGGGTTCAGAAAACCACAAAGCCAGGAACTCCACGGACACTGACCATGCGAAAGGCATGCCAAGTTGAGCAGTGCGCAGCCAAAACTTTGCTCCCTCTTCTTCTTTCTGCTTGGAACTCACCACAGCCCACTTCCGGATTTCTGGCTCAAGCTAGGGTTAGGGTTAGGGTTAGGGTTACGCCTGCGCCTAAGCCTCCGCCTAGGCCTAGGTTTAGGGTTCAGAAAACCACAAAGCCAGGAGCTCCAGGGACACTGGCCATGCGAAAGGCATGCCAAGTTGAGCAGGGCACAGCCAAAACCTTGCCCCCTCCTCTTCTTCCTGCTCGGAACTCACCACAGCCCACTGCTGGATTTCTGGCTCAAGCTAGGGTTAGGGTTAGGGTTAGCACTAGGATTATGCCAAGGATTAGGGCTGCGAAATCCACAAAGGCAGGAGCTCCAGGGACACTGGACATGTGAAAGGCATGCAAAGTTGAGCAGGGCACAGCCAAAACCTTGCCCCCTCTTCTTCTTCCTGCTCGGAACTCACCACAGCCCACTGCTGGATTTCTGGCTCAAGCTAGGGTTAGGGTTAGGGTCAGGGTCAGGGTTAGGGTAACGCCTAGGGTTAGGGTACAGAGAACCACCGAGCCCAGAGCTCCAGGGATACTCACTATGCAAAAGGCATGCCAAGGTGAGCGCAGCACAGCCCAAAACCTTGCGCCCTCTTCCTTCTTCCTGCTTGGATCTCACCACAGCCCAATGCTCGATTTCTGGCTCAAGCTAGGGTTAGGGTTACGCCTACGCCAAGACCTAGGTTTAGGGTTCAGAAAACCACAAAGCCAGAAGCCCACGGACACTGACCATGCGAAAGGCATGCCAAGTTGAGCACGGAAAAGCTAAAACTTTGCTCCCTCTTCTTCTTTCTGCTTGGAACTCACCACAGCCCACCGCCGGATTTCTGGCTCAAGCTAGGGTTAGGGTTAGGGTTAGGGTTACGCCTGCGCCTAAGCCTCCGCCTAGGCCTAGGTTTAGGGTTCAGAAAACCACAAAGGCAGGAGCTCCAGGGACACTGGCCATGCGAAAGGCATGCCAAGTTGAGCAGGGCACAGCCAAAACCTTGCCCCCTCTTCTTCTTTCTGCTTGGAACTCGCCACGGCTCACAACCCGATTTCTGGCTCAAGCTAGGGTTAGGGTTAGGGTTAGGGTTACGCCTACGCCTAAGCCTATGCCTAGGCCTAGGTTTAGGGTTCAGAAAACCACAAAGCCAGAAGCCCACGGACACTGACCATGCGAAAGGCATGCCAAGTTGAGCACGGAAAAGCCAAAACCTTGCTCCCTCTTCTTTCTGCTTGGGACTCGCCAAGGCCCACAACCCAATTTCTGGCTCAAGCTAGGGTTAGGGTTAGGGTTAGCACTAGGATTATGCCAAGGATTAGGGCTGCGAAATCCACAAAGGCAGGAGCTCCAGGGACACTGGACATGTGAAAGGCATGCAAAGTTGAGCAGGGCACAGCCAAAACCTTGCCCCCTCTTCTTCTTCCTGCTCAGAACTCACCACAGCCCACTGCTGGATTTCTGGCTCAAGCTAGGGTTAGGGTTAGGGTTAGGGTCAGGGTCAGGGTTAGGGTAACGCCTAGGGTTAGGGTACAGAGAACCACCGAGCCCAGAGCTCCAGGGATACTCACTATGCAAAAGGCATGCCAAGGTGAGCGCAGCACAGCCCAAAACCTTGCTCCCTCTTCTTCTTCCTGCTTGGAACTCACCACAGCCCAATGCTCGATTTCTGGCTCAAGCTAGGGTTAGGGTTACGCCTACGCCAAGACCTAGGTTTAGTGTTCAGAAAACCACAAAGCCAGGAGCTCCACGGACACTGACCATGCGAAAGGCATGCCAAGTTGAGCACGGAAAAGCCAAAAGCTTGCTCCCTCTTCTTCTTTCTGCTTGGAACTCACCACAGCCCACCGCCGGATTTCTGGCTCAAGCTAGGGTTAGGGTTAGGGTTAGGGTTACGCCTGCGCCTAAGCCTCCGCCTAGGCCTAGGTTTAGGGTTCAGAAAACCACAAAGCCAGGAGCTCCAGGGACACTGGCCATGCGAAAGGCATGCCAAGTTGAGCAGGGCACAGCCAAAACCTTGCCCCCTCTTCTTCTTCCTGCTCGGAACTCACCACAGCCCAATGCCAGATTTCTGGCTCAAGCTAGGGTTAGGGTTAGGGTTAGCACTAGGATTATGCCAAGGATTAGGGCTGCGAAACCCACAAAGGCAGGAGCTCCAGGGACACTGGACATGTGAAAGGCATGCAAAGTTGAGCAGGGCACAGCCAAAACCTTGCCCCCTCTTCTTCTTCCTGCTCGGAACTCACCACAGCCCAATGCCAGATTTCTGGCTCAAGCTAGGGTTAGGGTTAGGGTCAGGGTTACGCCTATGCCTAAGCCTAGGTTTAGTGTTCAGAAAACCACAAAGCCAGGAGCTCCAGGGACACTGGCCATGCAAAAGGCATACAAAGTTGAGCACGGAAATGTCAAAAGCTTGCCGCCTCTTCTTTTTCCTGCTTGGAACTCACCACAGCCCAATGCCTGGTTTCTGGCTCAAGCTAGGGTTAGGGTTATGCCTAGGATTAGGGTTGAGAAAACCACAGAGCCAGCAGCTCCAGGGACACTGGACATGTGAGATGCATGCAAAGTTGAGCAGTGCGCAGCCAAAACTTGGCTCCCTCTTCTTCTTCCTGCTCGGAACTCACCACAGCCCACTTCCGGATTTCTGGCTCAAGCTAGGGTTAGGGTTAGGGTTAGGGTTACGCCTACGCCTAAGACTATGCCTAGGCCTAGGTTTAGGGTTCAGAAAACCACAAAGCCAGGAACTCCACGGACACTGACCATGCGAAAGGCATGCCAAGTTGAGCAGTGCGCAGCCAAAACTTTGCTCCCTCTTCTTCTTTCTGCTTGGAACTCACCACAGCCCACTTCCGGATTTCTGGCTCAAGCTAGGGTTAGGGTTAGGGTTAGGGTTACGCCTGCGCCTAAGCCTCCGCCTAGGCCTAGGTTTAGGGTTCAGAAAACCACAAAGCCAGGAGCTCCAGGGACACTGGCCATGCGAAAGGCATGCCAAGTTGAGCAGGGCACAGCCAAAACCTTGCCCCCTCTTCTTCTTCCTGCTCGGAACTCACCACAGCCCACTGCTGGATTTCTGGCTCAAGCTAGGGTTAGGGTTAGGGTTAGCACTAGGATTATGCCAAGGATTAGGGCTGCGAAATCCACAAAGGCAGGAGCTCCAGGGACACTGGACATGTGAAAGGCATGCAAAGTTGAGCAGGGCACAGCCAAAACCTTGCCCCCTCTTCTTCTTCCTGCTCGGAACTCACCACAGCCCACTGCTGGATTTCTGGCTCAAGCTAGGGTTAGGGTTAGGGTCAGGGTCAGGGTTAGGGTAACGCCTAGGGTTAGGGTACAGAGAACCACCGAGCCCAGAGCTCCAGGGATACTCACTATGCAAAAGGCATGCCAAGGTGAGCGCAGCACAGCCCAAAACCTTGCGCCCTCTTCCTTCTTCCTGCTTGGAACTCACCACAGCCCAATGCTCGATTTCTGGCTCAAGCTAGGGTTAGGGTTACGCCTACGCCAAGACCTAGGTTTAGGGTTCAGAAAACCACAAAGCCAGAAGCCCACGGACACTGACCATGCGAAAGGCATGCCAAGTTGAGCACGGAAAAGCTAAAACTTTGCTCCCTCTTCTTCTTTCTGCTTGGAACTCACCACAGCCCACCACCGGATTTCTGGCTCAAGCTAGGGTTAGGGTTAGGGTTAGGGTTACGCCTGCGCCTAAGCCTCCGCCTAGGCCTAGGTTTAGGGTTCAGAAAACCACAAAGGCAGGAGCTCCAGGGACACTGGCCATGCGAAAGGCATGCCAAGTTGAGCAGGGCACAGCCAAAACCTTGCCCCCTCTTCTTCTTTCTGCTTGGAACTCGCCACGGCTCACAACCCGATTTCTGGCTCAAGCTAGGGTTAGGGTTAGGGTTAGGGTTACGCCTACGCCTAAGCCTATGCCTAGGCCTAGCTTTAGGGTTCAGAAAACCACAAAGCCAGAAGCCCACGGACACTGACCATGCGAAAGGCATGCCAAGTTGAGCACGGAAAAGCCAAAACCTTGCTCCCTCTTCTTCTTTCTGCTTGGGACTCGCCAAGGCCCACAACCCAATTTCTGGCTCAAGCTAGGGTTAGGGTTAGGGTTAGCACTAGGATTATGCCAAGGATTAGGGCTGCGAAATCCACAAAGGCAGGAGCTCCAGGGACACTGGACATGTGAAAGGCATGCAAAGTTGAGCAGGGCACAGCCAAAACCTTGCCCCCTCTTCTTCTTCCTGCTCAGAACTCACCACAGCCCACTGCTGGATTTCTGGCTCAAGCTAGGGTTAGGGTTAGGGTTAGGGTCAGGGTCAGGGTTAGGGTAACGCCTAGGGTTAGGGTACAGAGAACCACCGAGCCCAGAGCTCCAGGGATACTCACTATGCAAAAGGCATGCCAAGGTGAGCGCAGCACAGCCCAAAACCTTGCTCCCTCTTCTTCTTCCTGCTTGGAACTCACCACAGCCCAATGCTCGATTTCTGGCTCAAGCTAGGGTTAGGGTTACGCCTACGCCAAGACCTAGGTTTAGTGTTCAGAAAACCACAAAGCCAGGAGCTCCACGGACACTGACCATGCGAAAGGCATGCCAAGTTGAGCACGGAAAAGCCAAAAGCTTGCTCCCTCTTCTTCTTTCTGCTTGGAACTCACCACAGCCCACCGCCGGATTTCTGGCTCAAGCTAGGGTTAGGGTTAGGGTTAGGGTTACGCCTGCGCCTAAGCCTCCGCCTAGGCCTAGGTTTAGGGTTCAGAAAACCACAAAGCCAGGAGCTCCAGGGACACTGGCCATGCGAAAGGCATGCCAAGTTGAGCAGGGCACAGCCAAAACCTTGCCCCCTCTTCTTCTTCCTGCTCGGAACTCACCACAGCCCAATGCCAGATTTCTGGCTCAAGCTAGGGTTAGGGTTAGGGTTAGCACTAGGATTATGCCAAGGATTAGGGCTGCGAAACCCACAAAGGCAGGAGCTCCAGGGACACTGGACATGTGAAAGGCATGCAAAGTTGAGCAGGGCACAGCCAAAACCTTGCCCCCTCTTCTTCTTCCTGCTCGGAACTCACCACAGCCCAATGCCAGATTTCTGGCTCAAGCTAGGGTTAGGGTTAGGGTCAGGGTTACGCCTATGCCTAAGCCTAGGTTTAGTGTTCAGAAAACCACAAAGCCAGGAGCTCCAGGGACACTGGCCATGCAAAAGGCATACAAAGTTGAGCACGGAAATGTCAAAAGCTTGCCGCCTCTTCTTTTTCCTGCTTGGAACTCACCACAGCCCAATGCCTGGTTTCTGGCTCAAGCTAGGGTTAGGGTTATGCCTAGGATTAGGGTTGAGAAAACCACAGAGCCAGCAGCTCCAGGGACACTGGACATGTGAGATGCATGCAAAGTTGAGCAGTGCGCAGCCAAAACTTGGCTCCCTCTTCTTCTTCCTGCTCGGAACTCACCACAGCCCACTTCCGGATTTCTGGCTCAAGCTAGGGTTAGGGTTAGGGTTAGGGTTACGCCTACGCCTAAGACTATGCCTAGGCCTAGGTTTAGGGTTCAGAAAACCACAAAGCCAGGAACTCCACGGACACTGACCATGCGAAAGGCATGCCAAGTTGAGCAGTGCGCAGCCAAAACTTTGCTCCCTCTTCTTCTTTCTGCTTGGAACTCACCACAGCCCACTTCCGGATTTCTGGCTCAAGCTAGGGTTAGGGTTAGGGTTAGGGTTACGCCTGCGCCTAAGCCTCCGCCTAGGCCTAGGTTTAGGGTTCAGAAAACCACAAAGCCAGGAGCTCCAGGGACACTGGCCATGCGAAAGGCATGCCAAGTTGAGCAGGGCACAGCCAAAACCTTGCCCCCTCTTCTTCTTCCTGCTCGGAACTCACCACAGCCCACTGCTGGATTTCTGGCTCAAGCTAGGGTTAGGGTTAGGGTTAGCACTAGGATTATGCCAAGGATTAGGGCTGCGAAATCCACAAAGGCAGGAGCTCCAGGGACACTGGACATGTGAAAGGCATGCAAAGTTGAGCAGGGCACAGCCAAAACCTTGCCCCCTCTTCTTCTTCCTGCTCGGAACTCACCACAGCCCACTGCTGGATTTCTGGCTCAAGCTAGGGTTAGGGTTAGGGTCAGGGTCAGGGTTAGGGTAACGCCTAGGGTTAGGGTACAGAGAACCACCGAGCCCAGAGCTCCAGGGATACTCACTATGCAAAAGGCATGCCAAGGTGAGCGCAGCACAGCCCAAAACCTTGCGCCCTCTTCCTTCTTCCTGCTTGGAACTCACCACAGCCCAATGCTCGATTTCTGGCTCAAGCTAGGGTTAGGGTTACGCCTACGCCAAGACCTAGGTTTAGGGTTCAGAAAACCACAAAGCCAGAAGCCCACGGACACTGACCATGCGAAAGGCATGCCAAGTTGAGCACGGAAAAGCTAAAACTTTGCTCCCTCTTCTTCTTTCTGCTTGGAACTCACCACAGCCCACCACCGGATTTCTGGCTCAAGCTAGGGTTAGGGTTAGGGTTAGGGTTACGCCTGCGCCTAAGCCTCCGCCTAGGCCTAGGTTTAGGGTTCAGAAAACCACAAAGGCAGGAGCTCCAGGGACACTGGCCATGCGAAAGGCATGCCAAGTTGAGCAGGGCACAGCCAAAACCTTGCCCCCTCTTCTTCTTTCTGCTTGGAACTCGCCACGGCTCACAACCCGATTTCTGGCTCAAGCTAGGGTTAGGGTTAGGGTTAGGGTTACGCCTACGCCTAAGCCTATGCCTAGGCCTAGGTTTAGGGTTCAGAAAACCACAAAGCCAGAAGCCCACGGACACTGACCATGCGAAAGGCATGCCAAGTTGAGCACGGAAAAGCCAAAACCTTGCTCCCTCTTCTTCTTTCTGCTTGGGACTCGCCAAGGCCCACAACCCAATTTCTGGCTCAAGCTAGGGTTAGGGTTAGGGTTAGCACTAGGATTATGCCAAGGATTAGGGCTGCGAAATCCACAAAGGCAGGAGCTCCAGGGACACTGGACATGTGAAAGGCATGCAAAGTTGAGCAGGGCACAGCCAAAACCTTGCCCCCTCTTCTTCTTCCTGCTCAGAACTCACCACAGCCCACTGCTGGATTTCTGGCTCAAGCTAGGGTTAGGGTTAGGGTTAGGGTCAGGGTCAGGGTTAGGGTAACGCCTAGGGTTAGGGTACAGAGAACCACCGAGCCCAGAGCTCCAGGGATACTCACTATGCAAAAGGCATGCCAAGGTGAGCGCAGCACAGCCCAAAACCTTGCTCCCTCTTCTTCTTCCTGCTTGGAACTCACCACAGCCCAATGCTCGATTTCTGGCTCAAGCTAGGGTTAGGGTTACGCCTACGCCAAGACCTAGGTTTAGTGTTCAGAAAACCACAAAGCCAGGAGCTCCACGGACACTGACCATGCGAAAGGCATGCCAAGTTGAGCACGGAAAAGCCAAAAGCTTGCTCCCTCTTCTTCTTTCTGCTTGGAACTCACCACAGCCCACCGCCGGATTTCTGGCTCAAGCTAGGGTTAGGGTTAGGGTTAGCACTAGGATTATGCCAAGGATTAGGGCTGCGAAACCCACAAAGGCAGGAGCTCCAGGGACACTGGACATGTGAAAGGCATGCAAAGTTGAGCAGGGCACAGCCAAAACCTTGCCCCCTCTTCTTCTTCCTGCTCGGAACTCACCACAGCCCAATGCCAGATTTCTGGCTCAAGCTAGGGTTAGGGTTAGGGTCAGGGTTACGCCTATGCCTAAGCCTAGGTTTAGTGTTCAGAAAACCACAAAGCCAGGAGCTCCAGGGACACTGGCCATGCAAAAGGCATACAAAGTTGAGCACGGAAATGTCAAAAGCTTGCCGCCTCTTCTTTTTCCTGCTTGGAACTCACCACAGCCCAATGCCTGGTTTCTGGCTCAAGCTAGGGTTAGGGTTATGCCTAGGATTAGGGTTGAGAAAACCACAGAGCCAGCAGCTCCAGGGACACTGGACATGTGAGATGCATGCAAAGTTGAGCAGTGCGCAGCCAAAACTTGGCTCCCTCTTCTTCTTCCTGCTCGGAACTCACCACAGCCCACTTCCGGATTTCTGGCTCAAGCTAGGGTTAGGGTTAGGGTTAGGGTTACGCCTACGCCTAAGACTATGCCTAGGCCTAGGTTTAGGGTTCAGAAAACCACAAAGCCAGGAACTCCACGGACACTGACCATGCGAAAGGCATGCCAAGTTGAGCAGTGCGCAGCCAAAACTTTGCTCCCTCTTCTTCTTTCTGCTTGGAACTCACCACAGCCCACTTCCGGATTTCTGGCTCAAGCTAGGGTTAGGGTTAGGGTTAGGGTTACGCCTGCGCCTAAGCCTCCGCCTAGGCCTAGGTTTAGGGTTCAGAAAACCACAAAGCCAGGAGCTCCAGGGACACTGGCCATGCGAAAGGCATGCCAAGTTGAGCAGGGCACAGCCAAAACCTTGCCCCCTCTTCTTCTTCCTGCTCGGAACTCACCACAGCCCACTGCTGGATTTCTGGCTCAAGCTAGGGTTAGGGTTAGGGTTAGCACTAGGATTATGCCAAGGATTAGGGCTGCGAAATCCACAAAGGCAGGAGCTCCAGGGACACTGGACATGTGAAAGGCATGCAAAGTTGAGCAGGGCACAGCCAAAACCTTGCCCCCTCTTCTTCTTCCTGCTCAGAACTCACCACAGCCCACTGCTGGATTTCTGGCTCAAGCTAGGGTTAGGGTTAGGGTTAGGGTCAGGGTCAGGGTTAGGGTAACGCCTAGGGTTAGGGTACAGAGAACCACCGAGCCCAGAGCTCCAGGGATACTCACTATGCAAAAGGCATGCCAAGGTGAGCGCAGCACAGCCCAAAACCTTGCTCCCTCTTCTTCTTCCTGCTTGGAACTCACCACAGCCCAATGCTCGATTTCTGGCTCAAGCTAGGGTTAGGGTTACGCCTACGCCAAGACCTAGGTTTAGTGTTCAGAAAACCACAAAGCCAGGAGCTCCACGGACACTGACCATGCGAAAGGCATGCCAAGTTGAGCACGGAAAAGCCAAAAGCTTGCTCCCTCTTCTTCTTTCTGCTTGGAACTCACCACAGCCCACCGCCGGATTTCTGGCTCAAGCTAGGGTTAGGGTTAGGGTTAGGGTTACGCCTGCGCCTAAGCCTCCGCCTAGGCCTAGGTTTAGGGTTCAGAAAACCACAAAGCCAGGAGCTCCAGGGACACTGGCCATGCGAAAGGCATGCCAAGTTGAGCAGGGCACAGCCAAAACCTTGCCCCCTCTTCTTCTTCCTGCTCGGAACTCACCACAGCCCAATGCCAGATTTCTGGCTCAAGCTAGGGTTAGGGTTAGGGTTAGCACTAGGATTATGCCAAGGATTAGGGCTGCGAAACCCACAAAGGCAGGAGCTCCAGGGACACTGGACATGTGAAAGGCATGCAAAGTTGAGCAGGGCACAGCCAAAACCTTGCCCCCTCTTCTTCTTCCTGCTCGGAACTCACCACAGCCCAATGCCAGATTTCTGGCTCAAGCTAGGGTTAGGGTTAGGGTCAGGGTTACGCCTATGCCTAAGCCTAGGTTTAGTGTTCAGAAAACCACAAAGCCAGGAGCTCCAGGGACACTGGCCATGCAAAAGGCATACAAAGTTGAGCACGGAAATGTCAAAAGCTTGCCGCCTCTTCTTTTTCCTGCTTGGAACTCACCACAGCCCAATGCCTGGTTTCTGGCTCAAGCTAGGGTTAGGGTTATGCCTAGGATTAGGGTTGAGAAAACCACAGAGCCAGCAGCTCCAGGGACACTGGACATGTGAGATGCATGCAAAGTTGAGCAGTGCGCAGCCAAAACTTGGCTCCCTCTTCTTCTTCCTGCTCGGAACTCACCACAGCCCACTTCCGGATTTCTGGCTCAAGCTAGGGTTAGGGTTAGGGTTAGGGTTACGCCTACGCCTAAGACTATGCCTAGGCCTAGGTTTAGGGTTCAGAAAACCACAAAGCCAGGAACTCCACGGACACTGACCATGCGAAAGGCATGCCAAGTTGAGCAGTGCGCAGCCAAAACTTTGCTCCCTCTTCTTCTTTCTGCTTGGAACTCACCACAGCCCACTTCCGGATTTCTGGCTCAAGCTAGGGTTAGGGTTAGGGTTAGGGTTACGCCTGCGCCTAAGCCTCCGCCTAGGCCTAGGTTTAGGGTTCAGAAAACCACAAAGCCAGGAGCTCCAGGGACACTGGCCATGCGAAAGGCATGCCAAGTTGAGCAGGGCACAGCCAAAACCTTGCCCCCTCTTCTTCTTCCTGCTCGGAACTCACCACAGCCCACTGCTGGATTTCTGGCTCAAGCTAGGGTTAGGGTTAGGGTTAGCACTAGGATTATGCCAAGGATTAGGGCTGCGAAATCCACAAAGGCAGGAGCTCCAGGGACACTGGACATGTGAAAGGCATGCAAAGTTGAGCAGGGCACAGCCAAAACCTTGCCCCCTCTTCTTCTTCCTGCTCGGAACTCACCACAGCCCACTGCTGGATTTCTGGCTCAAGCTAGGGTTAGGGTTAGGGTCAGGGTCAGGGTTAGGGTAACGCCTAGGGTTAGGGTACAGAGAACCACCGAGCCCAGAGCTCCAGGGATACTCACTATGCAAAAGGCATGCCAAGGTGAGCGCAGCACAGCCCAAAACCTTGCGCCCTCTTCCTTCTTCCTGCTTGGAACTCACCACAGCCCAATGCTCGATTTCTGGCTCAAGCTAGGGTTAGGGTTACGCCTACGCCAAGACCTAGGTTTAGGGTTCAGAAAACCACAAAGCCAGAAGCCCACGGACACTGACCATGCGAAAGGCATGCCAAGTTGAGCACGGAAAAGCTAAAACTTTGCTCCCTCTTCTTCTTTCTGCTTGGAACTCACCACAGCCCACCGCCGGATTTCTGGCTCAAGCTAGGGTTAGGGTTAGGGTTAGGGTTACGCCTGCGCCTAAGCCTCCGCCTAGGCCTAGGTTTAGGGTTCAGAAAACCACAAAGGCAGGAGCTCCAGGGACACTGGCCATGCGAAAGGCATGCCAAGTTGAGCAGGGCACAGCCAAAACCTTGCCCCCTCTTCTTCTTTCTGCTTGGAACTCGCCACGGCTCACAACCCGATTTCTGGCTCAAGCTAGGGTTAGGGTTAGGGTTAGGGTTACGCCTACGCCTAAGCCTATGCCTAGGCCTAGGTTTAGGGTTCAGAAAACCACAAAGCCAGAAGCCCACGGACACTGACCATGCGAAAGGCATGCCAAGTTGAGCACGGAAAAGCCAAAACCTTGCTCCCTCTTCTTCTTTCTGCTTGGGACTCGCCAAGGCCCACAACCCAATTTCTGGCTCAAGCTAGGGTTAGGGTTAGGGTTAGCACTAGGATTATGCCAAGGATTAGGGCTGCGAAATCCACAAAGGCAGGAGCTCCAGGGACACTGGCCATGTGAAAGGCATGCAAAGTTGAGCAGGGCACAGCCAAAACCTTGCCCCCTCTTCTTCTTCCTGCTCAGAACTCACCACAGCCCACTGCTGGATTTCTGGCTCAAGCTAGGGTTAGGGTTAGGGTTAGGGTCAGGGTCAGGGTTAGGGTAACGCCTAGGGTTAGGGTACAGAGAACCACCGAGCCCAGAGCTCCAGGGATACTCACTATGCAAAAGGCATGCCAAGGTGAGCGCAGCACAGCCGAAAACCTTGCTCCCTCTTCTTCTTCCTGCTTGGAACTCACCACAGCCCAATGCTCGATTTCTGGCTCAAGCTAGGGTTAGGGTTACGCCTACGCCAAGACCTAGGTTTAGTGTTCAGAAAACCACAAAGCCAGGAGCTCCACGGACACTGACCATGCGAAAGGCATGCCAAGTTGAGCACGGAAAAGCCAAAAGCTTGCTCCCTCTTCTTCTTTCTGCTTGGAACTCACCACAGCCCACCGCCGGATTTCTGGCTCAAGCTAGGGTTAGGGTTAGGGTTAGCACTAGGATTATGCCAAGGATTAGGGCTGCGAAACCCACAAAGGCAGGAGCTCCAGGGACACTGGACATGTGAAAGGCATGCAAAGTTGAGCAGGGCACAGCCAAAACCTTGCCCCCTCTTCTTCTTCCTGCTCGGAACTCACCACAGCCCAATGCCAGATTTCTGGCTCAAGCTAGGGTTAGGGTTAGGGTCAGGGTTACGCCTATGCCTAAGCCTAGGTTTAGTGTTCAGAAAACCACAAAGCCAGGAGCTCCAGGGACACTGGCCATGCAAAAGGCATACAAAGTTGAGCACGGAAATGTCAAAAGCTTGCCGCCTCTTCTTTTTCCTGCTTGGAACTCACCACAGCCCAATGCCTGGTTTCTGGCTCAAGCTAGGGTTAGGGTTATGCCTAGGATTAGGGTTGAGAAAACCACAGAGCCAGCAGCTCCAGGGACACTGGACATGTGAGATGCATGCAAAGTTGAGCAGTGCGCAGCCAAAACTTGGCTCCCTCTTCTTCTTCCTGCTCGGAACTCACCACAGCCCACTTCCGGATTTCTGGCTCAAGCTAGGGTTAGGGTTAGGGTTAGGGTTACGCCTACGCCTAAGACTATGCCTAGGCCTAGGTTTAGGGTTCAGAAAACCACAAAGCCAGGAACTCCACGGACACTGACCATGCGAAAGGCATGCCAAGTTGAGCACGGAAAAGCTAAAACTTTGCTCCCTCTTCTTCTTTCTGCTTGGAACTCACCACAGCCCACTTCCGGATTTCTGGCTCAAGCTAGGGTTAGGGTTAGGGTTAGGGTTACGCCTGCGCCTAAGCCTCCGCCTAGGCCTAGGTTTAGGGTTCAGAAAACCACAAAGCCAGGAGCTCCAGGGACACTGGCCATGCGAAAGGCATGCCAAGTTGAGCAGGGCACAGCCAAAACCTTGCCCCCTCTTCTTCTTCCTGCTCGGAACTCACCACAGCCCACTGCTGGATTTCTGGCTCAAGCTAGGGTTAGGGTTAGGGTTAGCACTAGGATTATGCCAAGGATTAGGGCTGCGAAATCCACAAAGGCAGGAGCTCCAGGGACACTGGACATGTGAAAGGCATGCAAAGTTGAGCAGGGCACAGCCAAAACCTTGCCCCCTCTTCTTCTTCCTGCTCGGAACTCACCACAGCCCACTGCTGGATTTCTGGCTCAAGCTAGGGTTAGGGTTAGGGTCAGGGTCAGGGTTAGGGTAACGCCTAGGGTTAGGGTACAGAGAACCACCGAGCCCAGAGCTCCAGGGATACTCACTATGCAAAAGGCATGCCAAGGTGAGCGCAGCACAGCCCAAAACCTTGCGCCCTCTTCCTTCTTCCTGCTTGGAACTCACCACAGCCCAATGCTCGATTTCTGGCTCAAGCTAGGGTTAGGGTTACGCCTACGCCAAGACCTAGGTTTAGGGTTCAGAAAACCACAAAGCCAGAAGCCCACGGACACTGACCATGCGAAAGGCATGCCAAGTTGAGCACGGAAAAGCTAAAACTTTGCTCCCTCTTCTTCTTTCTGCTTGGAACTCACCACAGCCCACCGCCGGATTTCTGGCTCAAGCTAGGGTTAGGGTTAGGGTTAGGGTTACGCCTGCGCCTAAGCCTCCGCCTAGGCCTAGGTTTAGGGTTCAGAAAACCACAAAGCCAGGAGCTCCAGGGACACTGGCCATGCGAAAGGCATGCCAAGTTGAGCAGGGCACAGCCAAAACCTTGCCCCCTCTTCTTCTTTCTGCTTGGAACTCGCCACGGCTCACAACCCGATTTCTGGCTCAAGCTAGGGTTAGGGTTAGGGTTAGGGTTACGCCTACGCCTAAGCCTATGCCTAGGCCTAGGTTTAGGGTTCAGAAAACCACAAAGCCAGAAGCCCACGGACACTGACCATGCGAAAGGCATGCCAAGTTGAGCACGGAAAAGCTAAAACTTTGCTCCCTCTTCTTCTTTCTGCTTGGAACTCACCACAGCCCACCGCCGGATTTCTGGCTCAAGCTAGGGTTAGGGTTAGGGTTAGGGTTACGCCTGCGCCTAAGCCTCCGCCTAGGCCTAGGTTTAGGGTTCAGAAAACCACAAAGGCAGGAGCTCCAGGGACACTGGCCATGCGAAAGGCATGCCAAGTTGAGCAGGGCACAGCCAAAACCTTGCCCCCTCTTCTTCTTTCTGCTTGGAACTCGCCACGGCTCACAACCCGATTTCTGGCTCAAGCTAGGGTTAGGGTTAGGGTTAGGGTTACGCCTACGCCTAAGCCTATGCCTAGGCCTAGGTTTAGGGTTCAGAAAACCACAAAGCCAGAAGCCCACGGACACTGACCATGCGAAAGGCATGCCAAGTTGAGCACGGAAAAGCCAAAACCTTGCTCCCTCTTCTTTCTGCTTGGGACTCGCCAAGGCCCACAACCCAATTTCTGGCTCAAGCTAGGGTTAGGGTTAGGGTTAGCACTAGGATTATGCCAAGGATTAGGGCTGCGAAATCCACAAAGGCAGGAGCTCCAGGGACACTGGACATGTGAAAGGCATGCAAAGTTGAGCAGGGCACAGCCAAAACCTTGCCCCCTCTTCTTCTTCCTGCTCAGAACTCACCACAGCCCACTGCTGGATTTCTGGCTCAAGCTAGGGTTAGGGTTAGGGTTAGGGTCAGGGTCAGGGTTAGGGTAACGCCTAGGGTTAGGGTACAGAGAACCACCGAGCCCAGAGCTCCAGGGATACTCACTATGCAAAAGGCATGCCAAGGTGAGCGCAGCACAGCCCAAAACCTTGCTCCCTCTTCTTCTTCCTGCTTGGAACTCACCACAACCCAATGCTCGATTTCTGGCTCAAGCTAGGGTTAGGGTTACGCCTACGCCAAGACCTAGGTTTAGTGTTCAGAAAACCACAAAGCCAGGAGCTCCACGGACACTGACCATGCGAAAGGCATGCCAAGTTGAGCACGGAAAAGCCAAAAGCTTGCTCCCTCTTCTTCTTTCTGCTTGGAACTCACCACAGCCCACCGCCGGATTTCTGGCTCAAGCTAGGGTTAGGGTTAGGGTTAGGGTTACGCCTGCGCCTAAGCCTCCGCCTAGGCCTAGGTTTAGGGTTCAGAAAACCACAAAGCCAGGAGCTCCAGGGACACTGGCCATGCGAAAGGCATGCCAAGTTGAGCAGGGCACAGCCAAAACCTTGCCCCCTCTTCTTCTTCCTGCTCGGAACTCACCACAGCCCAATGCCAGATTTCTGGCTCCAGCTAGGGTTAGGGTTAGGGTTAGCACTAGGATTATGCCAAGGATTAGGGCTGCGAAACCCACAAAGGCAGGAGCTCCAGGGACACTGGACATGTGAAAGGCATGCAAAGTTGAGCAGGGCACAGCCAAAACCTTGCCCCCTCTTCTTCTTCCTGCTCGGAACTCACCACAGCCCAATGCCAGATTTCTGGCTCAAGCTAGGGTTAGGGTTAGGGTCAGGGTTACGCCTATGCCTAAGCCTAGGTTTAGTGTTCAGAAAACCACAAAGCCAGGAGCTCCAGGGACACTGGCCATGCAAAAGGCATACAAAGTTGAGCACGGAAATGTCAAAAGCTTGCCGCCTCTTCTTTTTCCTGCTTGGAACTCACCACAGCCCAATGCCTGGTTTCTGGCTCAAGCTAGGGTTAGGGTTACGCCTACGCCAAGACCTAGGTTTAGTGTTCAGAAAACCACAAAGCCAGGAGCTCCACGGACACTGACCATGCGAAAGGCATGCCAAGTTGAGCACGGAAAAGCCAAAAGCTTGCTCCCTCTTCTTCTTTCTGCTTGGAACTCACCACAGCCCACCGCCGGATTTCTGGCTCAAGCTAGGGTTAGGGTTAGGGTTAGCACTAGGATTATGCCAAGGATTAGGGCTGCGAAACCCACAAAGGCAGGAGCTCCAGGGACACTGGACATGTGAAAGGCATGCAAAGTTGAGCAGGGCACAGCCAAAACCTTGCCCCCTCTTCTTCTTCCTGCTCGGAACTCACCACAGCCCAATGCCAGATTTCTGGCTCAAGCTAGGGTTAGGGTTAGGGTCAGGGTTACGCCTATGCCTAAGCCTAGGTTTAGTGTTCAGAAAACCACAAAGCCAGGAGCTCCAGGGACACTGGCCATGCAAAAGGCATACAAAGTTGAGCACGGAAATGTCAAAAGCTTGCCGCCTCTTCTTTTTCCTGCTTGGAACTCACCACAGCCCAATGCCTGGTTTCTGGCTCAAGCTAGGGTTAGGGTTATGCCTAGGATTAGGGTTGAGAAAACCACAGAGCCAGCAGCTCCAGGGACACTGGACATGTGAGATGCATGCAAAGTTGAGCAGTGCGCAGCCAAAACTTGGCTCCCTCTTCTTCTTCCTGCTCGGAACTCACCACAGCCCACTTCCGGATTTCTGGCTCAAGCTAGGGTTAGGGTTAGGGTTAGGGTTACGCCTACGCCTAAGACTATGCCTAGGCCTAGGTTTAGGGTTCAGAAAACCACAAAGCCAGGAACTCCACGGACACTGACCATGCGAAAGGCATGCCAAGTTGAGCAGTGCGCAGCCAAAACTTTGCTCCCTCTTCTTCTTTCTGCTTGGAACTCACCACAGCCCACTTCCGGATTTCTGGCTCAAGCTAGGGTTAGGGTTAGGGTTAGGGTTACGCCTGCGCCTAAGCCTCCGCCTAGGCCTAGGTTTAGGGTTCAGAAAACCACAAAGCCAGGAGCTCCAGGGACACTGGCCATGCGAAAGGCATGCCAAGTTGAGCAGGGCACAGCCAAAACCTTGCCCCCTCTTCTTCTTCCTGCTCGGAACTCACCACAGCCCAATGCCAGATTTCTGGCTCAAGCTAGGGTTAGGGTTAGGGTTAGCACTAGGATTATGCCAAGGATTAGGGCTGCGAAACCCACAAAGGCAGGAGCTCCAGGGACACTGGACATGTGAAAGGCATGCAAAGTTGAGCAGGGCACAGCCAAAACCTTGCCCCCTCTTCTTCTTCCTGCTCGGAACTCACCACAGCCCAATGCCAGATTTCTGGCTCAAGCTAGGGTTAGGGTTAGGGTCAGGGTCAGGGTTAGGGTAACGCCTAGGGTTAGGGTACAGAGAACCACCGAGCCCAGAGCTCCAGGGATACTCACTATGCAAAAGGCATGCCAAGGTGAGCGCAGCACAGCCCAAAACCTTGCGCCCTCTTCCTTCTTCCTGCTTGGAACTCACCACAGCCCAATGCTCGATTTCTGGCTCAAGCTAGGGTTAGGGTTACGCCTACGCCAAGACCTAGGTTTAGGGTTCAGAAAACCACAAAGCCAGAAGCCCACGGACACTGACCATGCGAAAGGCATGCCAAGTTGAGCACGGAAAAGCTAAAACTTTGCTCCCTCTTCTTCTTTCTGCTTGGAACTCACCACAGCCCACCGCCGGATTTCTGGCTCAAGCTAGGGTTAGGGTTAGGGTTAGGGTTACGCCTGCGCCTAAGCCTATGCCTAGGCCTAGGTTTAGGGTTCAGAAAACCACAAAGCCAGAAGCCCACGGACACTGACCATGCGAAAGGCATGCCAAGTTGAGCACGGAAAAGCCAAAACCTTGCTCCCTCTTCTTCTTTCTGCTTGGGACTCGCCAAGGCCCACAACCCAATTTCTGGCTCAAGCTAGGGTTAGGGTTAGGGTTAGCACTAGGATTATGCCAAGGATTAGAGCTGCGAAATCCACAAAGGCAGGAGCTCCAGGGACACTGGACATGTGAAAGGCATGCAAAGTTGAGCAGGGCACAGCCAAAACCTTGCCCCCTCTTCTTCTTCCTGCTCAGAACTCACCACAGCCCACTGCTGGATTTCTGGCTCAAGCTAGGGTTAGGGTTAGGGTTAGGGTCAGGGTCAGGGTTAGGGTAACGCCTAGGGTTAGGGTACAGAGAACCACCGAGCCCAGAGCTCCAGGGATACTCACTATGCAAAAGGCATGCCAAGGTGAGCGCAGCACAGCCCAAAACCTTGCTCCCTCTTCTTCTTCCTGCTTGGAACTCACCACAGCCCAATGCTCGATTTCTGGCTCAAGCTAGGGTTAGGGTTACGCCTACGCCAAGACCTAGGTTTAGTGTTCAGAAAACCACAAAGCCAGGAGCTCCACGGACACTGACCATGCGAAAGGCATGCCAAGTTGAGCACGGAAAAGCCAAAAGCTTGCTCCCTCTTCTTCTTTCTGCTTGGAACTCACCACAGCCCACCGCCGGATTTCTGGCTCAAGCTAGGGTTAGGGTTAGGGTTAGGGTTACGCCTGCGCCTAAGCCTCCGCCTAGGCCTAGGTTTAGGGTTCAGAAAACCACAAAGCCAGGAGCTCCAGGGACACTGGCCATGCGAAAGGCATGCCAAGTTGAGCAGGGCACAGCCAAAACCTTGCCCCCTCTTCTTCTTCCTGCTCGGAACTCACCACAGCCCACTGCTGGATTTCTGGCTCAAGCTAGGGTTAGGGTTAGGGTTAGCACTAGGATTATGCCAAGGATTAGGGCTGCGAAACCCACAAAGGCAGGAGCTCCAGGGACACTGGACATGTGAAAGGCATGCAAAGTTGAGCAGGGCACAGCCAAAACCTTGCCCCCTCTTCTTCTTCCTGCTCGGAACTCACCACAGCCCAATGCCAGATTTCTGGCTCAAGCTAGGGTTAGGGTTAGGGTCAGGGTTACGCCTATGCCTAAGCCTAGGTTTAGTGTTCAGAAAACCACAAAGCCAGGAGCTCCAGGGACACTGGCCATGCAAAAGGCATACAAAGTTGAGCACGGAAATGTCAAAAGCTTGCCGCCTCTTCTTTTTCCTGCTTGGAACTCACCACAGCCCAATGCCTGGTTTCTGGCTCAAGCTAGGGTTAGGGTTATGCCTAGGATTAGGGTTGAGAAAACCACAGAGCCAGCAGCTCCAGGGACACTGGACATGTGAGATGCATGCAAAGTTGAGCAGTGCGCAGCCAAAACTTGGCTCCCTCTTCTTCTTCCTGCTCGGAACTCACCACAGCCCACTTCCGGATTTCTGGCTCAAGCTAGGGTTAGGGTTAGGGTTAGGGTTACGCCTACGCCTAAGACTATGCCTAGGCCTAGGTTTAGGGTTCAGAAAACCACAAAGCCAGGAACTCCACGGACACTGACCATGCGAAAGGCATGCCAAGTTGAGCAGTGCGCAGCCAAAACTTTGCTCCCTCTTCTTCTTTCTGCTTGGAACTCACCACAGCCCACTTCCGGATTTCTGGCTCAAGCTAGGGTTAGGGTTAGGGTTAGGGTTACGCCTGCGCCTAAGCCTCCGCCTAGGCCTAGGTTTAGGGTTCAGAAAACCACAAAGCCAGGAGCTCCAGGGACACTGGCCATGCGAAAGGCATGCCAAGTTGAGCAGGGCACAGCCAAAACCTTGCCCCCTCTTCTTCTTCCTGCTCGGAACTCACCACAGCCCACTGCTGGATTTCTGGCTCAAGCTAGGGTTAGGGTTAGGGTTAGCACTAGGATTATGCCAAGGATTAGGGCTGCGAAATCCACAAAGGCAGGAGCTCCAGGGACACTGGACATGTGAAAGGCATGCAAAGTTGAGCAGGGCACAGCCAAAACCTTGCCCCCTCTTCTTCTTCCTGCTCGGAACTCACCACAGCCCACTGCTGGATTTCTGGCTCAAGCTAGGGTTAGGGTTAGGGTCAGGGTCAGGGTTAGGGTAACGCCTAGGGTTAGGGTACAGAGAACCACCGAGCCCAGAGCTCCAGGGATACTCACTATGCAAAAGGCATGCCAAGGTGAGCGCAGCACAGCCCAAAACCTTGCGCCCTCTTCCTTCTTCCTGCTTGGAACTCACCACAGCCCAATGCTCGATTTCTGGCTCAAGCTAGGGTTAGGGTTACGCCTACGCCAAGACCTAGGTTTAGGGTTCAGAAAACCACAAAGCCAGAAGCCCACGGACACTGACCATGCGAAAGGCATGCCAAGTTGAGCACGGAAAAGCTAAAACTTTGCTCCCTCTTCTTCTTTCTGCTTGGAACTCACCACAGCCCACCGCCGGATTTCTGGCTCAAGCTAGGGTTAGGGTTAGGGTTAGGGTTACGCCTGCGCCTAAGCCTCCGCCTAGGCCTAGGTTTAGGGTTCAGAAAACCACAAAGGCAGGAGCTCCAGGGACACTGGCCATGCGAAAGGCATGCCAAGTTGAGCAGGGCACAGCCAAAACCTTGCCCCCTCTTCTTCTTTCTGCTTGGAACTCGCCACGGCTCACAACCCGATTTCTGGCTCAAGCTAGGGTTAGGGTTAGGGTTAGGGTTACGCCTACGCCTAAGCCTATGCCTAGGCCTAGGTTTAGGGTTCAGAAAACCACAAAGCCAGAAGCCCACGGACACTGACCATGCGAAAGGCATGCCAAGTTGAGCACGGAAAAGCCAAAACCTTGCTCCCTCTTCTTCTTTCTGCTTGGGACTCGCCAAGGCCCACAACCCAATTTCTGGCTCAAGCTAGGGTTAGGGTTAGGGTTAGCACTAGGATTATGCCAAGGATTAGGGCTGCGAAATCCACAAAGGCAGGAGCTCCAGGGACACTGGACATGTGAAAGGCATGCAAAGTTGAGCAGGGCACAGCCAAAACCTTGCCCCCTCTTCTTCTTCCTGCTCAGAACTCACCACAGCCCACTGCTGGATTTCTGGCTCAAGCTAGGGTTAGGGTTAGGGTTAGGGTCAGGGTCAGGGTTAGGGTAACGCCTAGGGTTAGGGTACAGAGAACCACCGAGCCCAGAGCTCCAGGGATACTCACTATGCAAAAGGCATGCCAAGGTGAGCGCAGCACAGCCCAAAACCTTGCTCCCTCTTCTTCTTCCTGCTTGGAACTCACCACAGCCCAATGCTCGATTTCTGGCTCAAGCTAGGGTTAGGGTTACGCCTACGCCAAGACCTAGGTTTAGTGTTCAGAAAACCACAAAGCCAGGAGCTCCACGGACACTGACCATGCGAAAGGCATGCCAAGTTGAGCACGGAAAAGCCAAAACCTTGCTCCCTCTTCTTCTTTCTGCTTGGAACTCACCACAGCCCACCGCCGGATTTCTGGCTCAAGCTAGGGTTAGGGTTAGGGTTAGGGTTACGCCTGCGCCTAAGCCTCCGCCTAGGCCTAGGTTTAGGGTTCAGAAAACCACAAAGCCAGGAGCTCCAGGGACACTGGCCATGCGAAAGGCATGCCAAGTTGAGCAGGGCACAGCCAAAACCTTGCCCCCTCTTCTTCTTCCTGCTCGGAACTCACCACAGCCCAATGCCAGATTTCTGGCTCAAGCTAGGGTTAGGGTTAGGGTTAGCACTAGGATTATGCCAAGGATTAGGGCTGCGAAATCCACAAAGGCAGGAGCTCCAGGGACACTGGACATGTGAAAGGCATGCAAAGTTGAGCAGGGCACAGCCAAAACCTTGCCCCCTCTTCTTCTTCCTGCTCGGAACTCACCACAGCCCAATGCTGGATTTCTGGCTCAAGCTAGGGTTAGGGTTAGGGTCAGGGTTACGCCTATGCCTAAGCCTAGGTTTAGTGTTCAGAAAACCACAAAGCCAGGAGCTCCAGAGACACTGGCCATGCGAAAGGCATACAAAGTTGAGCACGGAAATGTCAAAAGCTTGCCGCCTCTTCTTTTTCCTGCTTGGAACTCACCACAGCCCAATGCCTGGTTTCTGGCTCAAGCTAGGGTTAGGGTTATGCCTAGGATTAGGGTTGAGAAAACCACAGAGCCAGCAGCTCCAGGGACACTGGACATGTGAGATGCATGCAAAGTTGAGCAGTGCGCAGCCAAAACTTGGCTCCCTCTTCTTCTTCCTGCTCGGAACTCACCACAGCCCACTTCCGGATTTCTGGCTCAAGCTAGGGTTAGGGTTAGGGTTAGGGTTACGCCTACGCCTAAGACTATGCCTAGGCCTAGGTTTAGGGTTCAGAAAACCACAAAGCCAGGAACTCCACGGACACTGACCATGCGAAAGGCATGCCAAGTTGAGCAGTGCGCAGCCAAAACTTTGCTCCCTCTTCTTCTTTCTGCTTGGAACTCACCACAGCCCACTTCCGGATTTCTGGCTCAAGCTAGGGTTAGGGTTAGGGTTAGGGTTACGCCTGCGCCTAAGCCTCCGCCTAGGCCTAGGTTTAGGGTTCAGAAAACCACAAAGCCAGGAGCTCCAGGGACACTGGCCATGCGAAAGGCATGCCAAGTTGAGCAGGGCACAGCCAAAACCTTGCCCCCTCTTCTTCTTCCTGCTCGGAACTCACCACAGCCCAATGCCAGATTTCTGGCTCAAGCTAGGGTTAGGGTTAGGGTTAGCACTAGGATTATGCCAAGGATTAGGGCTGCGAAACCCACAAAGGCAGGAGCTCCAGGGACACTGGACATGTGAAAGGCATGCAAAGTTGAGCAGGGCACAGCCAAAACCTTGCCCCCTCTTCTTCTTCCTGCTCGGAACTCACCACAGCCCAATGCCAGATTTCTGGCTCAAGCTAGGGTTAGGGTTAGGGTCAGGGTCAGGGTTAGGGTAACGCCTAGGGTTAGGGTACAGAGAACCACCGAGCCCAGAGCTCCAGGGATACTCACTATGCAAAAGGCATGCCAAGGTGAGCGCAGCACAGCCCAAAACCTTGCGCCCTCTTCCTTCTTCCTGCTTGGAACTCACCACAGCCCAATGCTCGATTTCTGGCTCAAGCTAGGGTTAGGGTTACGCCTACGCCAAGACCTAGGTTTAGGGTTCAGAAAACCACAAAGCCAGAAGCCCACGGACACTGACCATGCGAAAGGCATGCCAAGTTGAGCACGGAAAAGCTAAAACTTTGCTCCCTCTTCTTCTTTCTGCTTGGAACTCACCACAGCCCACCGCCGGATTTCTGGCTCAAGCTAGGGTTAGGGTTAGGGTTAGGGTTACGCCTGCGCCTAAGCCTATGCCTAGGCCTAGGTTTAGGGTTCAGAAAACCACAAAGCCAGAAGCCCACGGACACTGACCATGCGAAAGGCATGCCAAGTTGAGCACGGAAAAGCCAAAACCTTGCTCCCTCTTCTTCTTTCTGCTTGGGACTCGCCAAGGCCCACAACCCAATTTCTGGCTCAAGCTAGGGTTAGGGTTAGGGTTAGCACTAGGATTATGCCAAGGATTAGAGCTGCGAAATCCACAAAGGCAGGAGCTCCAGGGACACTGGACATGTGAAAGGCATGCAAAGTTGAGCAGGGCACAGCCAAAACCTTGCCCCCTCTTCTTCTTCCTGCTCAGAACTCACCACAGCCCACTGCTGGATTTCTGGCTCAAGCTAGGGTTAGGGTTAGGGTTAGGGTCAGGGTCAGGGTTAGGGTAACGCCTAGGGTTAGGGTACAGAGAACCACCGAGCCCAGAGCTCCAGGGATACTCACTATGCAAAAGGCATGCCAAGGTGAGCGCAGCACAGCCCAAAACCTTGCTCCCTCTTCTTCTTCCTGCTTGGAACTCACCACAGCCCAATGCTCGATTTCTGGCTCAAGCTAGGGTTAGGGTTACGCCTACGCCAAGACCTAGGTTTAGTGTTCAGAAAACCACAAAGCCAGGAGCTCCACGGACACTGACCATGCGAAAGGCATGCCAAGTTGAGCACGGAAAAGCCAAAAGCTTGCTCCCTCTTCTTCTTTCTGCTTGGAACTCACCACAGCCCACCGCCGGATTTCTGGCTCAAGCTAGGGTTAGGGTTAGGGTTAGGGTTACGCCTGCGCCTAAGCCTCCGCCTAGGCCTAGGTTTAGGGTTCAGAAAACCACAAAGCCAGGAGCTCCAGGGACACTGGCCATGCGAAAGGCATGCCAAGTTGAGCAGGGCACAGCCAAAACCTTGCCCCCTCTTCTTCTTCCTGCTCGGAACTCACCACAGCCCACTGCTGGATTTCTGGCTCAAGCTAGGGTTAGGGTTAGGGTTAGCACTAGGATTATGCCAAGGATTAGGGCTGCGAAACCCACAAAGGCAGGAGCTCCAGGGACACTGGACATGTGAAAGGCATGCAAAGTTGAGCAGGGCACAGCCAAAACCTTGCCCCCTCTTCTTCTTCCTGCTCGGAACTCACCACAGCCCAATGCCAGATTTCTGGCTCAAGCTAGGGTTAGGGTTAGGGTCAGGGTTACGCCTATGCCTAAGCCTAGGTTTAGTGTTCAGAAAACCACAAAGCCAGGAGCTCCAGGGACACTGGCCATGCAAAAGGCATACAAAGTTGAGCACGGAAATGTCAAAAGCTTGCCGCCTCTTCTTTTTCCTGCTTGGAACTCACCACAGCCCAATGCCTGGTTTCTGGCTCAAGCTAGGGTTAGGGTTATGCCTAGGATTAGGGTTGAGAAAACCACAGAGCCAGCAGCTCCAGGGACACTGGACATGTGAGATGCATGCAAAGTTGAGCAGTGCGCAGCCAAAACTTGGCTCCCTCTTCTTCTTCCTGCTCGGAACTCACCACAGCCCACTTCCGGATTTCTGGCTCAAGCTAGGGTTAGGGTTAGGGTTAGGGTTACGCCTACGCCTAAGACTATGCCTAGGCCTAGGTTTAGGGTTCAGAAAACCACAAAGCCAGGAACTCCACGGACACTGACCATGCGAAAGGCATGCCAAGTTGAGCAGTGCGCAGCCAAAACTTTGCTCCCTCTTCTTCTTTCTGCTTGGAACTCACCACAGCCCACTTCCGGATTTCTGGCTCAAGCTAGGGTTAGGGTTAGGGTTAGGGTTACGCCTGCGCCTAAGCCTCCGCCTAGGCCTAGGTTTAGGGTTCAGAAAACCACAAAGCCAGGAGCTCCAGGGACACTGGCCATGCGAAAGGCATGCCAAGTTGAGCAGGGCACAGCCAAAACCTTGCCCCCTCTTCTTCTTCCTGCTCGGAACTCACCACAGCCCACTGCTGGATTTCTGGCTCAAGCTAGGGTTAGGGTTAGGGTTAGCACTAGGATTATGCCAAGGATTAGGGCTGCGAAATCCACAAAGGCAGGAGCTCCAGGGACACTGGACATGTGAAAGGCATGCAAAGTTGAGCAGGGCACAGCCAAAACCTTGCCCCCTCTTCTTCTTCCTGCTCGGAACTCACCACAGCCCACTGCTGGATTTCTGGCTCAAGCTAGGGTTAGGGTTAGGGTCAGGGTCAGGGTTAGGGTAACGCCTAGGGTTAGGGTACAGAGAACCACCGAGCCCAGAGCTCCAGGGATACTCACTATGCAAAAGGCATGCCAAGGTGAGCGCAGCACAGCCCAAAACCTTGCGCCCTCTTCCTTCTTCCTGCTTGGAACTCACCACAGCCCAATGCTCGATTTCTGGCTCAAGCTAGGGTTAGGGTTACGCCTACGCCAAGACCTAGGTTTAGGGTTCAGAAAACCACAAAGCCAGAAGCCCACGGACACTGACCATGCGAAAGGCATGCCAAGTTGAGCACGGAAAAGCTAAAACTTTGCTCCCTCTTCTTCTTTCTGCTTGGAACTCACCACAGCCCACCGCCGGATTTCTGGCTCAAGCTAGGGTTAGGGTTAGGGTTAGGGTTACGCCTGCGCCTAAGCCTCCGCCTAGGCCTAGGTTTAGGGTTCAGAAAACCACAAAGGCAGGAGCTCCAGGGACACTGGCCATGCGAAAGGCATGCCAAGTTGAGCAGGGCACAGCCAAAACCTTGCCCCCTCTTCTTCTTTCTGCTTGGAACTCGCCACGGCTCACAACCCGATTTCTGGCTCAAGCTAGGGTTAGGGTTAGGGTTAGGGTTACGCCTACGCCTAAGCCTATGCCTAGGCCTAGGTTTAGGGTTCAGAAAACCACAAAGCCAGAAGCCCACGGACACTGACCATGCGAAAGGCATGCCAAGTTGAGCACGGAAAAGCCAAAACCTTGCTCCCTCTTCTTCTTTCTGCTTGGGACTCGCCAAGGCCCACAACCCAATTTCTGGCTCAAGCTAGGGTTAGGGTTAGGGTTAGCACTAGGATTATGCCAAGGATTAGGGCTGCGAAATCCACAAAGGCAGGAGCTCCAGGGACACTGGACATGTGAAAGGCATGCAAAGTTGAGCAGGGCACAGCCAAAACCTTGCCCCCTCTTCTTCTTCCTGCTCAGAACTCACCACAGCCCACTGCTGGATTTCTGGCTCAAGCTAGGGTTAGGGTTAGGGTTAGGGTCAGGGTCAGGGTTAGGGTAACGCCTAGGGTTAGGGTACAGAGAACCACCGAGCCCAGAGCTCCAGGGATACTCACTATGCAAAAGGCATGCCAAGGTGAGCGCAGCATAGCCCAAAACCTTGCTCCCTCTTCTTCTTCCTGCTTGGAACTCACCACAGCCCAATGCTCGATTTCTGGCTCAAGCTAGGGTTAGGGTTACGCCTACGCCAAGACCTAGGTTTAGTGTTCAGAAAACCACAAAGCCAGGAGCTCCACGGACACTGACCATGCGAAAGGCATGCCAAGTTGAGCACGGAAAAGCCAAAACCTTGCTCCCTCTTCTTCTTTCTGCTTGGAACTCACCACAGCCCACCGCCGGATTTCTGGCTCAAGCTAGGGTTAGGGTTAGGGTTAGGGTTACGCCTGCGCCTAAGCCTCCGCCTAGGCCTAGGTTTAGGGTTCAGAAAACCACAAAGCCAGGAGCTCCAGGGACACTGGCCATGCGAAAGGCATGCCAAGTTGAGCAGGGCACAGCCAAAACCTTGCCCCCTCTTCTTCTTCCTGCTCGGAACTCACCACAGCCCAATGCCAGATTTCTGGCTCAAGCTAGGGTTAGGGTTAGGGTTAGCACTAGGATTATGCCAAGGATTAGGGCTGCGAAATCCACAAAGGCAGGAGCTCCAGGGACACTGGACATGTGAAAGGCATGCAAAGTTGAGCAGGGCACAGCCAAAACCTTGCCCCCTCTTCTTCTTCCTGCTCGGAACTCACCACAGCCCAATGCTGGATTTCTGGCTCAAGCTAGGGTTAGGGTTAGGGTCAGGGTTACGCCTATGCCTAAGCCTAGGTTTAGTGTTCAGAAAACCACAAAGCCAGGAGCTCCAGAGACACTGGCCATGCGAAAGGCATACAAAGTTGAGCACGGAAATGTCAAAAGCTTGCCGCCTCTTCTTTTTCCTGCTTGGAACTCACCACAGCCCAATGCCTGGTTTCTGGCTCAAGCTAGGGTTAGGGTTATGCCTAGGATTAGGGTTGAGAAAACCACAGAGCCAGCAGCTCCAGGGACACTGGACATGTGAGATGCATGCAAAGTTGAGCAGTGCGCAGCCAAAACTTGGCTCCCTCTTCTTCTTCCTGCTCGGAACTCACCACAGCCCACTTCCGGATTTCTGGCTCAAGCTAGGGTTAGGGTTAGGGTTAGGGTTACGCCTACGCCTAAGCCTATGCCTAGGCCTAGGTTTAGGGTTCAGAAAACCACAAAGCCAGGAACTCCACGGACACTGGCCATGCGAAAGGCATGCCAAGTTGAGCAGGGCACAGCCAAAACCTTGCCCCCTCTTCTTCTTTCTGCTTGGAACTCGCCACGGCTCACAACCCGATTTCTGGCTCAAGCTAGGGTTAGGGTTAGGGTTAGGGTTACGCCTATGCCTAAGCCTAGGTTTAGGGTTCAGAAAACCACAAAGGCAGGAGCTCCAGGGACACTGGCCATGCGAAAGTCATACAAAGTTGAGCACGGAAAAGCCAAAACCTTGCCCCCTCTTCTTTTTCCTGCTTGGAACTCACCACAGCCCAATGCCTGGTTTCTGGCTCAAGCTAGGGTTAGGGTTATGCCTAGGATTAGGGTTGAGAAAACCACAGAGCCAGCAGCTCCAGGGACACTGGACATGTGAGATGCATGCAAAGTTGAGCAGTGCGCAGCCAAAACTTGGCTCCCTCTTCTTCTTCCTGCTCGGAACTCACCACAGCCCACCGCCGGATTTCTGGCTCAAGCTAGGGTTAGGGTTAGGGTTACGCCTGCACCTAAGCCTATGCCTAGGCCTAGGTTTAGGGTTCAGAAAACCACAAAGGCAGGAGCTCCAGGGACACTGGCCATGCGAAAGGCATGCCAAGTTGAGCAGGGCACAGCCAAAACCTTGCCCCCTCTTCTTCTTTCTGCTTGGAACTCACCACAGCCCACTGCTGGATTTCTGGCTCAAGCTAGGGTTAGGGTTAGGGTTAGGGTTACGCCTGCGCCTAAGCCTCCGCCTAGGCCTAGGTTTAGGGTTCAGAAAACCACAAAGCCAGGAGCTCCAGGGACACTGACCATGCGAAAGGCATGCCAAGTTGAGCAGGGCACAGCCAAAACCTTGCCCCCTCTTCTTCTTTCTGCTTGGAACTCGCCACGGCTCACAACCCGATTTCTGGCTCAAGCTAGGGTTAGGGTTAGGGTTAGGGTTACGCCTACGCCTAAGCCTATGCCTAGGCCTAGGTTTAGGGTTCAGAAAACCACAAAGCCAGAAGCCCACGGACACTGACCATGCGAAAGGCATGCCAAGTTGAGCACGGAAAAGCCAAAACCTTGCTCCCTCTTCTTCTTTCTGCTTGGGACTCGCCAAGGCCCACAACCCAATTTCTGGCTCAAGCTAGGGTTAGGGTTAGGGTTAGCACTAGGATTATGCCAAGGATTAGGGCTGCGAAATCCACAAAGGCAGGAGCTCCAGGGACACTGGACATGTGAAAGGCATGCAAAGTTGAGCAGGGCACAGCCAAAACCTTGCCCCCTCTTCTTCTTCCTGCTCGGAACTCACCACAGCCCACTGCTGGATTTCTGGCTCAAGCTAGGGTTAGGGTTAGGGTCAGGGTCAGGGTTAGGGTAACGCCTAGGGTTAGGGTACAGAGAACCACCGAGCCCAGAGCTCCAGGGATACTCACTATGCAAAAGGCATGCCAAGGTGAGCGCAGCACAGCCCAAAACCTTGCGCCCTCTTCCTTCTTCCTGCTTGGAACTCACCACAGCCCAATGCTCGATTTCTGGCTCAAGCTAGGGTTAGGGTTACGCCTACGCCAAGACCTAGGTTTAGGGTTCAGAAAACCACAAAGCCAGAAGCCCACGGACACTGACCATGCGAAAGGCATGCCAAGTTGAGCACGGAAAAGCTAAAACTTTGCTCCCTCTTCTTCTTTCTGCTTGGAACTCACCACAGCCCACCGCCGGATTTCTGGCTCAAGCTAGGGTTAGGGTTAGGGTTAGGGTTACGCCTGCGCCTAAGCCTCCGCCTAGGCCTAGGTTTAGGGTTCAGAAAACCACAAAGGCAGGAGCTCCAGGGACACTGGCCATGCGAAAGGCATGCCAAGTTGAGCAGGGCACAGCCAAAACCTTGCCCCCTCTTCTTCTTTCTGCTTGGAACTCGCCACGGCTCACAACCCGATTTCTGGCTCAAGCTAGGGTTAGGGTTAGGGTTAGGGTTACGCCTACGCCTAAGCCTATGCCTAGGCCTAGGTTTAGGGTTCAGAAAACCACAAAGCCAGAAGCCCACGGACACTGACCATGCGAAAGGCATGCCAAGTTGAGCACGGAAAAGCCAAAACCTTGCTCCCTCTTCTTCTTTCTGCTTGGGACTCGCCAAGGCCCACAACCCAATTTCTGGCTCAAGCTAGGGTTAGGGTTAGGGTTAGCACTAGGATTATGCCAAGGATTAGGGCTGCGAAATCCACAAAGGCAGGAGCTCCAGGGACACTGGACATGTGAAAGGCATGCAAAGTTGAGCAGGGCACAGCCAAAACCTTGCCCCCTCTTCTTCTTCCTGCTCAGAACTCACCACAGCCCACTGCTGGATTTCTGGCTCAAGCTAGGGTTAGGGTTAGGGTTAGGGTCAGGGTCAGGGTTAGGGTAACGCCTAGGGTTAGGGTACAGAGAACCACCGAGCCCAGAGCTCCAGGGATACTCACTATGCAAAAGGCATGCCAAGGTGAGCGCAGCACAGCCCAAAACCTTGCTCCCTCTTCTTCTTCCTGCTTGGAACTCACCACAGCCCAATGCTCGATTTCTGGCTCAAGCTAGGGTTAGGGTTACGCCTACGCCAAGACCTAGGTTTAGTGTTCAGAAAACCACAAAGCCAGGAGCTCCACGGACACTGACCATGCGAAAGGCATGCCAAGTTGAGCACGGAAAAGCCAAAACCTTGCTCCCTCTTCTTCTTTCTGCTTGGAACTCACCACAGCCCACCGCCGGATTTCTGGCTCAAGCTAGGGTTAGGGTTAGGGTTAGGGTTACGCCTGCGCCTAAGCCTCCGCCTAGGCCTAGGTTTAGGGTTCAGAAAACCACAAAGCCAGGAGCTCCAGGGACACTGGCCATGCGAAAGGCATGCCAAGTTGAGCAGGGCACAGCCAAAACCTTGCCCCCTCTTCTTCTTCCTGCTCGGAACTCACCACAGCCCAATGCCAGATTTCTGGCTCAAGCTAGGGTTAGGGTTAGGGTTAGCACTAGGATTATGCCAAGGATTAGGGCTGCGAAATCCACAAAGGCAGGAGCTCCAGGGACACTGGACATGTGAAAGGCATGCAAAGTTGAGCAGGGCACAGCCAAAACCTTGCCCCCTCTTCTTCTTCCTGCTCAGAACTCACCACAGCCCACTGCTGGATTTCTGGCTCAAGCTAGGGTTAGGGTTAGGGTTAGGGTCAGGGTCAGGGTTAGGGTAACGCCTAGGGTTAGGGTACAGAGAACCACCGAGCCCAGAGCTCCAGGGATACTCACTATGCAAAAGGCATGCCAAGGTGAGCGCAGCACAGCCCAAAACCTTGCGCCCTCTTCCTTCTTCCTGCTTGGAACTCACCACAGCCCAATGCTCGATTTCTGGCTCAAGCTAGGGTTAGGGTTACGCCTACGCCAAGACCTAGGTTTAGGGTTCAGAAAACCACAAAGCCAGAAGCCCACGGACACTGACCATGCGAAAGGCATGCCAAGTTGAGCACGGAAAAGCTAAAACTTTGCTCCCTCTTCTTCTTTCTGCTTGGAACTCACCACAGCCCACCGCCGGATTTCTGGCTCAAGCTAGGGTTAGGGTTAGGGTTAGGGTTACGCCTGCGCCTAAGCCTCCGCCTAGGCCTAGGTTTAGGGTTCAGAAAACCACAAAGGCAGGAGCTCCAGGGACACTGGCCATGCGAAAGGCATGCCAAGTTGAGCAGGGCACAGCCAAAACCTTGCCCCCTCTTCTTCTTTCTGCTTGGAACTCGCCACGGCTCACAACCCGATTTCTGGCTCAAGCTAGGGTTAGGGTTAGGGTTAGGGTTACGCCTACGCCTAAGCCTATGCCTAGGCCTAGGTTTAGGGTTCAGAAAACCACAAAGCCAGAAGCCCACGGACACTGACCATGCGAAAGGCATGCCAAGTTGAGCACGGAAAAGCCAAAACCTTGCTCCCTCTTCTTTCTGCTTGGGACTCGCCAAGGCCCACAACCCAATTTCTGGCTCAAGCTAGGGTTAGGGTTAGGGTTAGCACTAGGATTATGCCAAGGATTAGGGCTGCGAAATCCACAAAGGCAGGAGCTCCAGGGACACTGGACATGTGAAAGGCATGCAAAGTTGAGCAGGGCACAGCCAAAACCTTGCCCCCTCTTCTTCTTCCTGCTCAGAACTCACCACAGCCCACTGCTGGATTTCTGGCTCAAGCTAGGGTTAGGGTTAGGGTTAGGGTCAGGGTCAGGGTTAGGGTAACGCCTAGGGTTAGGGTACAGAGAACCACCGAGCCCAGAGCTCCAGGGATACTCACTATGCAAAAGGCATGCCAAGGTGAGCGCAGCACAGCCCAAAACCTTGCTCCCTCTTCTTCTTCCTGCTTGGAACTCACCACAGCCCAATGCTCGATTTCTGGCTCAAGCTAGGGTTAGGGTTACGCCTACGCCAAGACCTAGGTTTAGTGTTCAGAAAACCACAAAGCCAGGAGCTCCACGGACACTGACCATGCGAAAGGCATGCCAAGTTGAGCACGGAAAAGCCAAAACCTTGCTCCCTCTTCTTCTTTCTGCTTGGAACTCACCACAGCCCACCGCCGGATTTCTGGCTCAAGCTAGGGTTAGGGTTAGGGTTAGGGTTACGCCTGCGCCTAAGCCTCCGCCTAGGCCTAGGTTTAGGGTTCAGAAAACCACAAAGCCAGGAGCTCCAGGGACACTGGCCATGCGAAAGGCATGCCAAGTTGAGCAGGGCACAGCCAAAACCTTGCCCCCTCTTCTTCTTCCTGCTCGGAACTCACCACAGCCCAATGCCAGATTTCTGGCTCAAGCTAGGGTTAGGGTTAGGGTTAGCACTAGGATTATGCCAAGGATTAGGGCTGCGAAACCCACAAAGGCAGGAGCTCCAGGGACACTGGACATGTGAAAGGCATGCAAAGTTGAGCAGGGCACAGCCAAAACCTTGCCCCCTCTTCTTCTTCCTGCTCGGAACTCACCACAGCCCACTGCCAGATTTCTGGCTCAAGCTAGGGTTAGGGTTAGGGTCAGGGTTACGCCTATGCCTAAGCCTAGGTTTAGTGTTCAGAAAACCACAAAGCCAGGAGCTCCAGGGACACTGGCCATGCAAAAGGCATACAAAGTTGAGCACGGAAATGTCAAAAGCTTGCCGCCTCTTCTTTTTCCTGCTTGGAACTCACCACAGCCCAATGCCTGGTTTCTGGCTCAAGCTAGGGTTAGGGTTATGCCTAGGATTAGGGTTGAGAAAACCACAGAGCCAGCAGCTCCAGGGACACTGGACATGTGAGATGCATGCAAAGTTGAGCAGTGCGCAGCCAAAACTTGGCTCCCTCTTCTTCTTCCTGCTCGGAACTCACCACAGCCCACTTCCGGATTTCTGGCTCAAGCTAGGGTTAGGGTTAGGGTTAGGGTTACGCCTACGCCTAAGACTATGCCTAGGCCTAGGTTTAGGGTTCAGAAAACCACAAAGCCAGGAACTCCACGGACACTGACCATGCGAAAGGCATGCCAAGTTGAGCAGTGCGCAGCCAAAACTTTGCTCCCTCTTCTTCTTTCTGCTTGGAACTCACCACAGCCCACTTCCGGATTTCTGGCTCAAGCTAGGGTTAGGGTTAGGGTTAGGGTTACGCCTGCGCCTAAGCCTCCGCCTAGGCCTAGGTTTAGGGTTCAGAAAACCACAAAGCCAGGAGCTCCAGGGACACTGGCCATGCGAAAGGCATGCCAAGTTGAGCAGGGCACAGCCAAAACCTTGCCCCCTCTTCTTCTTCCTGCTCGGAACTCACCACAGCCCACTGCTGGATTTCTGGCTCAAGCTAGGGTTAGGGTTAGGGTTAGCACTAGGATTATGCCAAGGATTAGGGCTGCGAAATCCACAAAGGCAGGAGCTCCAGGGACACTGGACATGTGAAAGGCATGCAAAGTTGAGCAGGGCACAGCCAAAACCTTGCCCCCTCTTCTTCTTCCTGCTCGGAACTCACCACAGCCCACTGCTGGATTTCTGGCTCAAGCTAGGGTTAGGGTTAGGGTCAGGGTCAGGGTTAGGGTAACGCCTAGGGTTAGGGTACAGAGAACCACCGAGCCCAGAGCTCCAGGGATACTCACTATGCAAAAGGCATGCCAAGGTGAGCGCAGCACAGCCCAAAACCTTGCGCCCTCTTCCTTCTTCCTGCTTGGAACTCACCACAGCCCAATGCTCGATTTCTGGCTCAAGCTAGGGTTAGGGTTACGCCTACGCCAAGACCTAGGTTTAGGGTTCAGAAAACCACAAAGCCAGAAGCCCACGGACACTGACCATGCGAAAGGCATGCCAAGTTGAGCACGGAAAAGCTAAAACTTTGCTCCCTCTTCTTCTTTCTGCTTGGAACTCACCACAGCCCACCACCGGATTTCTGGCTCAAGCTAGGGTTAGGGTTAGGGTTAGGGTTACGCCTGCGCCTAAGCCTCCGCCTAGGCCTAGGTTTAGGGTTCAGAAAACCACAAAGGCAGGAGCTCCAGGGACACTGGCCATGCGAAAGGCATGCCAAGTTGAGCAGGGCACAGCCAAAACCTTGCCCCCTCTTCTTCTTTCTGCTTGGAACTCGCCACGGCTCACAACCCGATTTCTGGCTCAAGCTAGGGTTAGGGTTAGGGTTAGGGTTACGCCTACGCCTAAGCCTATGCCTAGGCCTAGGTTTAGGGTTCAGAAAACCACAAAGCCAGAAGCCCACGGACACTGACCATGCGAAAGGCATGCCAAGTTGAGCACGGAAAAGCCAAAACCTTGCTCCCTCTTCTTCTTTCTGCTTGGGACTCGCCAAGGCCCACAACCCAATTTCTGGCTCAAGCTAGGGTTAGGGTTAGGGTTAGCACTAGGATTATGCCAAGGATTAGGGCTGCGAAATCCACAAAGGCAGGAGCTCCAGGGACACTGGACATGTGAAAGGCATGCAAAGTTGAGCAGGGCACAGCCAAAACCTTGCCCCCTCTTCTTCTTCCTGCTCAGAACTCACCACAGCCCACTGCTGGATTTCTGGCTCAAGCTAGGGTTAGGGTTAGGGTTAGGGTCAGGGTCAGGGTTAGGGTAACGCCTAGGGTTAGGGTACAGAGAACCACCGAGCCCAGAGCTCCAGGGATACTCACTATGCAAAAGGCATGCCAAGGTGAGCGCAGCACAGCCCAAAACCTTGCTCCCTCTTCTTCTTCCTGCTTGGAACTCACCACAGCCCAATGCTCGATTTCTGGCTCAAGCTAGGGTTAGGGTTACGCCTACGCCAAGACCTAGGTTTAGTGTTCAGAAAACCACAAAGCCAGGAGCTCCACGGACACTGACCATGCGAAAGGCATGCCAAGTTGAGCACGGAAAAGCCAAAAGCTTGCTCCCTCTTCTTCTTTCTGCTTGGAACTCACCACAGCCCACCGCCGGATTTCTGGCTCAAGCTAGGGTTAGGGTTAGGGTTAGGGTTACGCCTGCGCCTAAGCCTCCGCCTAGGCCTAGGTTTAGGGTTCAGAAAACCACAAAGCCAGGAGCTCCAGGGACACTGGCCATGCGAAAGGCATGCCAAGTTGAGCAGGGCACAGCCAAAACCTTGCCCCCTCTTCTTCTTCCTGCTCGGAACTCACCACAGCCCAATGCCAGATTTCTGGCTCAAGCTAGGGTTAGGGTTAGGGTTAGCACTAGGATTATGCCAAGGATTAGGGCTGCGAAACCCACAAAGGCAGGAGCTCCAGGGACACTGGACATGTGAAAGGCATGCAAAGTTGAGCAGGGCACAGCCAAAACCTTGCCCCCTCTTCTTCTTCCTGCTCGGAACTCACCACAGCCCAATGCCAGATTTCTGGCTCAAGCTAGGGTTAGGGTTAGGGTCAGGGTTACGCCTATGCCTAAGCCTAGGTTTAGTGTTCAGAAAACCACAAAGCCAGGAGCTCCAGGGACACTGGCCATGCAAAAGGCATACAAAGTTGAGCACGGAAATGTCAAAAGCTTGCCGCCTCTTCTTTTTCCTGCTTGGAACTCACCACAGCCCAATGCCTGGTTTCTGGCTCAAGCTAGGGTTAGGGTTATGCCTAGGATTAGGGTTGAGAAAACCACAGAGCCAGCAGCTCCAGGGACACTGGACATGTGAGATGCATGCAAAGTTGAGCAGTGCGCAGCCAAAACTTGGCTCCCTCTTCTTCTTCCTGCTCGGAACTCACCACAGCCCACTTCCGGATTTCTGGCTCAAGCTAGGGTTAGGGTTAGGGTTAGGGTTACGCCTACGCCTAAGACTATGCCTAGGCCTAGGTTTAGGGTTCAGAAAACCACAAAGCCAGGAACTCCACGGACACTGACCATGCGAAAGGCATGCCAAGTTGAGCAGTGCGCAGCCAAAACTTTGCTCCCTCTTCTTCTTTCTGCTTGGAACTCACCACAGCCCACTTCCGGATTTCTGGCTCAAGCTAGGGTTAGGGTTAGGGTTAGGGTTACGCCTGCGCCTAAGCCTCCGCCTAGGCCTAGGTTTAGGGTTCAGAAAACCACAAAGCCAGGAGCTCCAGGGACACTGGCCATGCGAAAGGCATGCCAAGTTGAGCAGGGCACAGCCAAAACCTTGCCCCCTCTTCTTCTTCCTGCTCGGAACTCACCACAGCCCACTGCTGGATTTCTGGCTCAAGCTAGGGTTAGGGTTAGGGTTAGCACTAGGATTATGCCAAGGATTAGGGCTGCGAAATCCACAAAGGCAGGAGCTCCAGGGACACTGGACATGTGAAAGGCATGCAAAGTTGAGCAGGGCACAGCCAAAACCTTGCCCCCTCTTCTTCTTCCTGCTCGGAACTCACCACAGCCCACTGCTGGATTTCTGGCTCAAGCTAGGGTTAGGGTTAGGGTCAGGGTCAGGGTTAGGGTAACGCCTAGGGTTAGGGTACAGAGAACCACCGAGCCCAGAGCTCCAGGGATACTCACTATGCAAAAGGCATGCCAAGGTGAGCGCAGCACAGCCCAAAACCTTGCGCCCTCTTCCTTCTTCCTGCTTGGAACTCACCACAGCCCAATGCTCGATTTCTGGCTCAAGCTAGGGTTAGGGTTACGCCTACGCCAAGACCTAGGTTTAGGGTTCAGAAAACCACAAAGCCAGAAGCCCACGGACACTGACCATGCGAAAGGCATGCCAAGTTGAGCACGGAAAAGCTAAAACTTTGCTCCCTCTTCTTCTTTCTGCTTGGAACTCACCACAGCCCACCACCGGATTTCTGGCTCAAGCTAGGGTTAGGGTTAGGGTTAGGGTTACGCCTGCGCCTAAGCCTCCGCCTAGGCCTAGGTTTAGGGTTCAGAAAACCACAAAGGCAGGAGCTCCAGGGACACTGGCCATGCGAAAGGCATGCCAAGTTGAGCAGGGCACAGCCAAAACCTTGCCCCCTCTTCTTCTTTCTGCTTGGAACTCGCCACGGCTCACAACCCGATTTCTGGCTCAAGCTAGGGTTAGGGTTAGGGTTAGGGTTACGCCTACGCCTAAGCCTATGCCTAGGCCTAGGTTTAGGGTTCAGAAAACCACAAAGCCAGAAGCCCACGGACACTGACCATGCGAAAGGCATGCCAAGTTGAGCACGGAAAAGCCAAAACCTTGCTCCCTCTTCTTCTTTCTGCTTGGGACTCGCCAAGGCCCACAACCCAATTTCTGGCTCAAGCTAGGGTTAGGGTTAGGGTTAGCACTAGGATTATGCCAAGGATTAGGGCTGCGAAATCCACAAAGGCAGGAGCTCCAGGGACACTGGACATGTGAAAGGCATGCAAAGTTGAGCAGGGCACAGCCAAAACCTTGCCCCCTCTTCTTCTTCCTGCTCAGAACTCACCACAGCCCACTGCTGGATTTCTGGCTCAAGCTAGGGTTAGGGTTAGGGTTAGGGTCAGGGTCAGGGTTAGGGTAACGCCTAGGGTTAGGGTACAGAGAACCACCGAGCCCAGAGCTCCAGGGATACTCACTATGCAAAAGGCATGCCAAGGTGAGCGCAGCACAGCCCAAAACCTTGCTCCCTCTTCTTCTTCCTGCTTGGAACTCACCACAGCCCAATGCTCGATTTCTGGCTCAAGCTAGGGTTAGGGTTACGCCTACGCCAAGACCTAGGTTTAGTGTTCAGAAAACCACAAAGCCAGGAGCTCCACGGACACTGACCATGCGAAAGGCATGCCAAGTTGAGCACGGAAAAGCCAAAAGCTTGCTCCCTCTTCTTCTTTCTGCTTGGAACTCACCACAGCCCACCGCCGGATTTCTGGCTCAAGCTAGGGTTAGGGTTAGGGTTAGCACTAGGATTATGCCAAGGATTAGGGCTGCGAAACCCACAAAGGCAGGAGCTCCAGGGACACTGGACATGTGAAAGGCATGCAAAGTTGAGCAGGGCACAGCCAAAACCTTGCCCCCTCTTCTTCTTCCTGCTCGGAACTCACCACAGCCCAATGCCAGATTTCTGGCTCAAGCTAGGGTTAGGGTTAGGGTCAGGGTTACGCCTATGCCTAAGCCTAGGTTTAGTGTTCAGAAAACCACAAAGCCAGGAGCTCCAGGGACACTGGCCATGCAAAAGGCATACAAAGTTGAGCACGGAAATGTCAAAAGCTTGCCGCCTCTTCTTTTTCCTGCTTGGAACTCACCACAGCCCAATGCCTGGTTTCTGGCTCAAGCTAGGGTTAGGGTTATGCCTAGGATTAGGGTTGAGAAAACCACAGAGCCAGCAGCTCCAGGGACACTGGACATGTGAGATGCATGCAAAGTTGAGCAGTGCGCAGCCAAAACTTGGCTCCCTCTTCTTCTTCCTGCTCGGAACTCACCACAGCCCACTTCCGGATTTCTGGCTCAAGCTAGGGTTAGGGTTAGGGTTAGGGTTACGCCTACGCCTAAGACTATGCCTAGGCCTAGGTTTAGGGTTCAGAAAACCACAAAGCCAGGAACTCCACGGACACTGACCATGCGAAAGGCATGCCAAGTTGAGCAGTGCGCAGCCAAAACTTTGCTCCCTCTTCTTCTTTCTGCTTGGAACTCACCACAGCCCACTTCCGGATTTCTGGCTCAAGCTAGGGTTAGGGTTAGGGTTAGGGTTACGCCTGCGCCTAAGCCTCCGCCTAGGCCTAGGTTTAGGGTTCAGAAAACCACAAAGCCAGGAGCTCCAGGGACACTGGCCATGCGAAAGGCATGCCAAGTTGAGCAGGGCACAGCCAAAACCTTGCCCCCTCTTCTTCTTCCTGCTCGGAACTCACCACAGCCCACTGCTGGATTTCTGGCTCAAGCTAGGGTTAGGGTTAGGGTTAGCACTAGGATTATGCCAAGGATTAGGGCTGCGAAATCCACAAAGGCAGGAGCTCCAGGGACACTGGACATGTGAAAGGCATGCAAAGTTGAGCAGGGCACAGCCAAAACCTTGCCCCCTCTTCTTCTTCCTGCTCAGAACTCACCACAGCCCACTGCTGGATTTCTGGCTCAAGCTAGGGTTAGGGTTAGGGTTAGGGTCAGGGTCAGGGTTAGGGTAACGCCTAGGGTTAGGGTACAGAGAACCACCGAGCCCAGAGCTCCAGGGATACTCACTATGCAAAAGGCATGCCAAGGTGAGCGCAGCACAGCCCAAAACCTTGCTCCCTCTTCTTCTTCCTGCTTGGAACTCACCACAGCCCAATGCTCGATTTCTGGCTCAAGCTAGGGTTAGGGTTACGCCTACGCCAAGACCTAGGTTTAGTGTTCAGAAAACCACAAAGCCAGGAGCTCCACGGACACTGACCATGCGAAAGGCATGCCAAGTTGAGCACGGAAAAGCCAAAACCTTGCTCCCTCTTCTTCTTTCTGCTTGGAACTCACCACAGCCCACCGCCGGATTTCTGGCTCAAGCTAGGGTTAGGGTTAGGGTTAGGGTTACGCCTGCGCCTAAGCCTCCGCCTAGGCCTAGGTTTAGGGTTCAGAAAACCACAAAGCCAGGAGCTCCAGGGACACTGGCCATGCGAAAGGCATGCCAAGTTGAGCAGGGCACAGCCAAAACCTTGCCCCCTCTTCTTCTTCCTGCTCGGAACTCACCACAGCCCAATGCCAGATTTCTGGCTCAAGCTAGGGTTAGGGTTAGGGTTAGCACTAGGATTATGCCAAGGATTAGGGCTGCGAAACCCACAAAGGCAGGAGCTCCAGGGACACTGGACATGTGAAAGGCATGCAAAGTTGAGCAGGGCACAGCCAAAACCTTGCCCCCTCTTCTTCTTCCTGCTCGGAACTCACCACAGCCCAATGCCAGATTTCTGGCTCAAGCTAGGGTTAGGGTTAGGGTCAGGGTTACGCCTATGCCTAAGCCTAGGTTTAGTGTTCAGAAAACCACAAAGCCAGGAGCTCCAGGGACACTGGCCATGCAAAAGGCATACAAAGTTGAGCACGGAAATGTCAAAAGCTTGCCGCCTCTTCTTTTTCCTGCTTGGAACTCACCACAGCCCAATGCCTGGTTTCTGGCTCAAGCTAGGGTTAGGGTTATGCCTAGGATTAGGGTTGAGAAAACCACAGAGCCAGCAGCTCCAGGGACACTGGACATGTGAGATGCATGCAAAGTTGAGCAGTGCGCAGCCAAAACTTGGCTCCCTCTTCTTCTTCCTGCTCGGAACTCACCACAGCCCACTTCCGGATTTCTGGCTCAAGCTAGGGTTAGGGTTAGGGTTAGGGTTACGCCTACGCCTAAGACTATGCCTAGGCCTAGGTTTAGGGTTCAGAAAACCACAAAGCCAGGAACTCCACGGACACTGACCATGCGAAAGGCATGCCAAGTTGAGCAGTGCGCAGCCAAAACTTTGCTCCCTCTTCTTCTTTCTGCTTGGAACTCACCACAGCCCACTTCCGGATTTCTGGCTCAAGCTAGGGTTAGGGTTAGGGTTAGGGTTACGCCTGCGCCTAAGCCTCCGCCTAGGCCTAGGTTTAGGGTTCGGAAAACCACAAAGCCAGGAGCTCCAGGGACACTGGCCATGCGAAAGGCATGCCAAGTTGAGCAGGGCACAGCCAAAACCTTGCCCCCTCTTCTTCTTCCTGCTCGGAACTCACCACAGCCCACTGCTGGATTTCTGGCTCAAGCTAGGGTTAGGGTTAGGGTTAGCACTAGGATTATGCCAAGGATTAGGGCTGCGAAATCCACAAAGGCAGGAGCTCCAGGGACACTGGACATGTGAAAGGCATGCAAAGTTGAGCAGGGCACAGCCAAAACCTTGCCCCCTCTTCTTCTTCCTGCTCGGAACTCACCACAGCCCACTGCTGGATTTCTGGCTCAAGCTAGGGTTAGGGTTAGGGTCAGGGTCAGGGTTAGGGTAACGCCTAGGGTTAGGGTACAGAGAACCACCGAGCCCAGAGCTCCAGGGATACTCACTATGCAAAAGGCATGCCAAGGTGAGCGCAGCACAGCCCAAAACCTTGCGCCCTCTTCCTTCTTCCTGCTTGGAACTCACCACAGCCCAATGCTCGATTTCTGGCTCAAGCTAGGGTTAGGGTTACGCCTACGCCAAGACCTAGGTTTAGGGTTCAGAAAACCACAAAGCCAGAAGCCCACGGACACTGACCATGCGAAAGGCATGCCAAGTTGAGCACGGAAAAGCTAAAACTTTGCTCCCTCTTCTTCTTTCTGCTTGGAACTCACCACAGCCCACCGCCGGATTTCTGGCTCAAGCTAGGGTTAGGGTTAGGGTTAGGGTTACGCCTGCGCCTAAGCCTCCGCCTAGGCCTAGGTTTAGGGTTCAGAAAACCACAAAGCCAGGAGCTCCAGGGACACTGGCCATGCGAAAGGCATGCCAAGTTGAGCAGGGCACAGCCAAAACCTTGCCCCCTCTTCTTCTTTCTGCTTGGAACTCGCCACGGCTCACAACCCGATTTCTGGCTCAAGCTAGGGTTAGGGTTAGGGTTAGGGTTACGCCTACGCCTAAGCCTATGCCTAGGCCTAGGTTTAGGGTTCAGAAAACCACAAAGCCAGAAGCCCACGGACACTGACCATGCGAAAGGCATGCCAAGTTGAGCACGGAAAAGCCAAAACCTTGCTCCCTCTTCTTCTTTCTGCTTGGGACTCGCCAAGGCCCACAACCCAATTTCTGGCTCAAGCTAGGGTTAGGGTTAGGGTTAGCACTAGGATTATGCCAAGGATTAGGGCTGCGAAATCCACAAAGGCAGGAGCTCCAGGGACACTGGACATGTGAAAGGCATGCAAAGTTGAGCAGGGCACAGCCAAAACCTTGCCCCCTCTTCTTCTTCCTGCTCAGAACTCACCACAGCCCACTGCTGGATTTCTGGCTCAAGCTAGGGTTAGGGTTAGGGTTAGGGTCAGGGTCAGGGTTAGGGTAACGCCTAGGGTTAGGGTACAGAGAACCACCGAGCCCAGAGCTCCAGGGATACTCACTATGCAAAAGGCATGCCAAGGTGAGCGCAGCACAGCCGAAAACCTTGCTCCCTCTTCTTCTTCCTGCTTGGAACTCACCACAGCCCAATGCTCGATTTCTGGCTCAAGCTAGGGTTAGGGTTACGCCTACGCCAAGACCTAGGTTTAGTGTTCAGAAAACCACAAAGCCAGGAGCTCCACGGACACTGACCATGCGAAAGGCATGCCAAGTTGAGCACGGAAAAGCCAAAAGCTTGCTCCCTCTTCTTCTTTCTGCTTGGAACTCACCACAGCCCACCGCCGGATTTCTGGCTCAAGCTAGGGTTAGGGTTAGGGTTAGCACTAGGATTATGCCAAGGATTAGGGCTGCGAAACCCACAAAGGCAGGAGCTCCAGGGACACTGGACATGTGAAAGGCATGCAAAGTTGAGCAGGGCACAGCCAAAACCTTGCCCCCTCTTCTTCTTCCTGCTCGGAACTCACCACAGCCCAATGCCAGATTTCTGGCTCAAGCTAGGGTTAGGGTTAGGGTCAGGGTTACGCCTATGCCTAAGCCTAGGTTTAGTGTTCAGAAAACCACAAAGCCAGGAGCTCCAGGGACACTGGCCATGCAAAAGGCATACAAAGTTGAGCACGGAAATGTCAAAAGCTTGCCGCCTCTTCTTTTTCCTGCTTGGAACTCACCACAGCCCAATGCCTGGTTTCTGGCTCAAGCTAGGGTTAGGGTTATGCCTAGGATTAGGGTTGAGAAAACCACAGAGCCAGCAGCTCCAGGGACACTGGACATGTGAGATGCATGCAAAGTTGAGCAGTGCGCAGCCAAAACTTGGCTCCCTCTTCTTCTTCCTGCTCGGAACTCACCACAGCCCACTTCCGGATTTCTGGCTCAAGCTAGGGTTAGGGTTAGGGTTAGGGTTACGCCTACGCCTAAGACTATGCCTAGGCCTAGGTTTAGGGTTCAGAAAACCACAAAGCCAGGAGCTCCAGGGACACTGGCCATGCGAAAGGCATGCCAAGTTGAGCAGGGCACAGCCAAAACCTTGCCCCCTCTTCTTCTTCCTGCTCGGAACTCACCACAGCCCACTGCTGGATTTCTGGCTCAAGCTAGGGTTAGGGTTAGGGTTAGCACTAGGATTATGCCAAGGATTAGGGCTGCGAAATCCACAAAGGCAGGAGCTCCAGGGACACTGGACATGTGAAAGGCATGCAAAGTTGAGCAGGGCACAGCCAAAACCTTGCCCCCTCTTCTTCTTCCTGCTCAGAACTCACCACAGCCCACTGCTGGATTTCTGGCTCAAGCTAGGGTTAGGGTTAGGGTTAGGGTCAGGGTCAGGGTTAGGGTAACGCCTAGGGTTAGGGTACAGAGAACCACCGAGCCCAGAGCTCCAGGGATACTCACTATGCAAAAGGCATGCCAAGGTGAGCGCAGCACAGCCCAAAACCTTGCTCCCTCTTCTTCTTCCTGCTTGGAACTCACCACAGCCCAATGCTCGATTTCTGGCTCAAGCTAGGGTTAGGGTTACGCCTACGCCAAGACCTAGGTTTAGTGTTCAGAAAACCACAAAGCCAGGAGCTCCACGGACACTGACCATGCGAAAGGCATGCCAAGTTGAGCACGGAAAAGCCAAAACCTTGCTCCCTCTTCTTCTTTCTGCTTGGAACTCACCACAGCCCACCGCCGGATTTCTGGCTCAAGCTAGGGTTAGGGTTAGGGTTAGGGTTACGCCTGCGCCTAAGCCTCCGCCTAGGCCTAGGTTTAGGGTTCAGAAAACCACAAAGCCAGGAGCTCCAGGGACACTGGCCATGCGAAAGGCATGCCAAGTTGAGCAGGGCACAGCCAAAACCTTGCCCCCTCTTCTTCTTCCTGCTCGGAACTCACCACAGCCCAATGCCAGATTTCTGGCTCAAGCTAGGGTTAGGGTTAGGGTTAGCACTAGGATTATGCCAAGGATTAGGGCTGCGAAACCCACAAAGGCAGGAGCTCCAGGGACACTGGACATGTGAAAGGCATGCAAAGTTGAGCAGGGCACAGCCAAAACCTTGCCCCCTCTTCTTCTTCCTGCTCGGAACTCACCACAGCCCAATGCCAGATTTCTGGCTCAAGCTAGGGTTAGGGTTAGGGTCAGGGTTACGCCTATGCCTAAGCCTAGGTTTAGTGTTCAGAAAACCACAAAGCCAGGAGCTCCAGGGACACTGGCCATGCAAAAGGCATACAAAGTTGAGCACGGAAATGTCAAAAGCTTGCCGCCTCTTCTTTTTCCTGCTTGGAACTCACCACAGCCCAATGCCTGGTTTCTGGCTCAAGCTAGGGTTAGGGTTATGCCTAGGATTAGGGTTGAGAAAACCACAGAGCCAGCAGCTCCAGGGACACTGGACATGTGAGATGCATGCAAAGTTGAGCAGTGCGCAGCCAAAACTTGGCTCCCTCTTCTTCTTCCTGCTCGGAACTCACCACAGCCCACTTCCGGATTTCTGGCTCAAGCTAGGGTTAGGGTTAGGGTTAGGGTTACGCCTACGCCTAAGACTATGCCTAGGCCTAGGTTTAGGGTTCAGAAAACCACAAAGCCAGGAACTCCACGGACACTGACCATGCGAAAGGCATGCCAAGTTGAGCAGTGCGCAGCCAAAACTTTGCTCCCTCTTCTTCTTTCTGCTTGGAACTCACCACAGCCCACTTCCGGATTTCTGGCTCAAGCTAGGGTTAGGGTTAGGGTTAGGGTTACGCCTGCGCCTAAGCCTCCGCCTAGGCCTAGGTTTAGGGTTCGGAAAACCACAAAGCCAGGAGCTCCAGGGACACTGGCCATGCGAAAGGCATGCCAAGTTGAGCAGGGCACAGCCAAAACCTTGCCCCCTCTTCTTCTTCCTGCTCGGAACTCACCACAGCCCACTGCTGGATTTCTGGCTCAAGCTAGGGTTAGGGTTAGGGTTAGCACTAGGATTATGCCAAGGATTAGGGCTGCGAAATCCACAAAGGCAGGAGCTCCAGGGACACTGGACATGTGAAAGGCATGCAAAGTTGAGCAGGGCACAGCCAAAACCTTGCCCCCTCTTCTTCTTCCTGCTCGGAACTCACCACAGCCCACTGCTGGATTTCTGGCTCAAGCTAGGGTTAGGGTTAGGGTCAGGGTCAGGGTTAGGGTAACGCCTAGGGTTAGGGTACAGAGAACCACCGAGCCCAGAGCTCCAGGGATACTCACTATGCAAAAGGCATGCCAAGGTGAGCGCAGCACAGCCCAAAACCTTGCGCCCTCTTCCTTCTTCCTGCTTGGAACTCACCACAGCCCAATGCTCGATTTCTGGCTCAAGCTAGGGTTAGGGTTACGCCTACGCCAAGACCTAGGTTTAGGGTTCAGAAAACCACAAAGCCAGAAGCCCACGGACACTGACCATGCGAAAGGCATGCCAAGTTGAGCACGGAAAAGCTAAAACTTTGCTCCCTCTTCTTCTTTCTGCTTGGAACTCACCACAGCCCACCGCCGGATTTCTGGCTCAAGCTAGGGTTAGGGTTAGGGTTAGGGTTACGCCTGCGCCTAAGCCTCCGCCTAGGCCTAGGTTTAGGGTTCAGAAAACCACAAAGCCAGGAGCTCCAGGGACACTGGCCATGCGAAAGGCATGCCAAGTTGAGCAGGGCACAGCCAAAACCTTGCCCCCTCTTCTTCTTTCTGCTTGGAACTCGCCACGGCTCACAACCCGATTTCTGGCTCAAGCTAGGGTTAGGGTTAGGGTTAGGGTTACGCCTACGCCTAAGCCTATGCCTAGGCCTAGGTTTAGGGTTCAGAAAACCACAAAGCCAGAAGCCCACGGACACTGACCATGCGAAAGGCATGCCAAGTTGAGCACGGAAAAGCCAAAACCTTGCTCCCTCTTCTTCTTTCTGCTTGGGACTCGCCAAGGCCCACAACCCAATTTCTGGCTCAAGCTAGGGTTAGGGTTAGGGTTAGCACTAGGATTATGCCAAGGATTAGGGCTGCGAAATCCACAAAGGCAGGAGCTCCAGGGACACTGGACATGTGAAAGGCATGCAAAGTTGAGCAGGGCACAGCCAAAACCTTGCCCCCTCTTCTTCTTCCTGCTCAGAACTCACCACAGCCCACTGCTGGATTTCTGGCTCAAGCTAGGGTTAGGGTTAGGGTTAGGGTCAGGGTCAGGGTTAGGGTAACGCCTAGGGTTAGGGTACAGAGAACCACCGAGCCCAGAGCTCCAGGGATACTCACTATGCAAAAGGCATGCCAAGGTGAGCGCAGCACAGCCGAAAACCTTGCTCCCTCTTCTTCTTCCTGCTTGGAACTCACCACAGCCCAATGCTCGATTTCTGGCTCAAGCTAGGGTTAGGGTTACGCCTACGCCAAGACCTAGGTTTAGTGTTCAGAAAACCACAAAGCCAGGAGCTCCACGGACACTGACCATGCGAAAGGCATGCCAAGTTGAGCACGGAAAAGCCAAAAGCTTGCTCCCTCTTCTTCTTTCTGCTTGGAACTCACCACAGCCCACCGCCGGATTTCTGGCTCAAGCTAGGGTTAGGGTTAGGGTTAGCACTAGGATTATGCCAAGGATTAGGGCTGCGAAACCCACAAAGGCAGGAGCTCCAGGGACACTGGACATGTGAAAGGCATGCAAAGTTGAGCAGGGCACAGCCAAAACCTTGCCCCCTCTTCTTCTTCCTGCTCGGAACTCACCACAGCCCAATGCCAGATTTCTGGCTCAAGCTAGGGTTAGGGTTAGGGTCAGGGTTACGCCTATGCCTAAGCCTAGGTTTAGTGTTCAGAAAACCACAAAGCCAGGAGCTCCAGGGACACTGGCCATGCAAAAGGCATACAAAGTTGAGCACGGAAATGTCAAAAGCTTGCCGCCTCTTCTTTTTCCTGCTTGGAACTCACCACAGCCCAATGCCTGGTTTCTGGCTCAAGCTAGGGTTAGGGTTATGCCTAGGATTAGGGTTGAGAAAACCACAGAGCCAGCAGCTCCAGGGACACTGGACATGTGAGATGCATGCAAAGTTGAGCAGTGCGCAGCCAAAACTTGGCTCCCTCTTCTTCTTCCTGCTCGGAACTCACCACAGCCCACTTCCGGATTTCTGGCTCAAGCTAGGGTTAGGGTTAGGGTTAGGGTTACGCCTACGCCTAAGACTATGCCTAGGCCTAGGTTTAGGGTTCAGAAAACCACAAAGCCAGGAGCTCCAGGGACACTGGCCATGCGAAAGGCATGCCAAGTTGAGCAGGGCACAGCCAAAACCTTGCCCCCTCTTCTTCTTCCTGCTCGGAACTCACCACAGCCCACTGCTGGATTTCTGGCTCAAGCTAGGGTTAGGGTTAGGGTTAGCACTAGGATTATGCCAAGGATTAGGGCTGCGAAATCCACAAAGGCAGGAGCTCCAGGGACACTGGACATGTGAAAGGCATGCAAAGTTGAGCAGGGCACAGCCAAAACCTTGCCCCCTCTTCTTCTTCCTGCTCGGAACTCACCACAGCCCACTGCTGGATTTCTGGCTCAAGCTAGGGTTAGGGTTAGGGTCAGGGTCAGGGTTAGGGTAACGCCTAGGGTTAGGGTACAGAGAACCACCGAGCCCAGAGCTCCAGGGATACTCACTATGCAAAAGGCATGCCAAGGTGAGCGCAGCACAGCCCAAAACCTTGCGCCCTCTTCCTTCTTCCTGCTTGGAACTCACCACAGCCCAATGCTCGATTTCTGGCTCAAGCTAGGGTTAGGGTTACGCCTACGCCAAGACCTAGGTTTAGGGTTCAGAAAACCACAAAGCCAGAAGCCCACGGACACTGACCATGCGAAAGGCATGCCAAGTTGAGCACGGAAAAGCTAAAACTTTGCTCCCTCTTCTTCTTTCTGCTTGGAACTCACCACAGCCCACCGCCGGATTTCTGGCTCAAGCTAGGGTTAGGGTTAGGGTTAGGGTTACGCCTGCGCCTAAGCCTCCGCCTAGGCCTAGGTTTAGGGTTCAGAAAACCACAAAGGCAGGAGCTCCAGGGACACTGGCCATGCGAAAGGCATGCCAAGTTGAGCAGGGCACAGCCAAAACCTTGCCCCCTCTTCTTCTTTCTGCTTGGAACTCGCCACGGCTCACAACCCGATTTCTGGCTCAAGCTAGGGTTAGGGTTAGGGTTAGGGTTACGCCTACGCCTAAGCCTATGCCTAGGCCTAGGTTTAGGGTTCAGAAAACCACAAAGCCAGAAGCCCACGGACACTGACCATGCGAAAGGCATGCCAAGTTGAGCACGGAAAAGCTAAAACTTTGCTCCCTCTTCTTCTTTCTGCTTGGAACTCACCACAGCCCACCGCCGGATTTCTGGCTCAAGCTAGGGTTAGGGTTAGGGTTAGGGTTACGCCTGCGCCTAAGCCTCCGCCTAGGCCTAGGTTTAGGGTTCAGAAAACCACAAAGGCAGGAGCTCCAGGGACACTGGCCATGCGAAAGGCATGCCAAGTTGAGCAGGGCACAGCCAAAACCTTGCCCCCTCTTCTTCTTTCTGCTTGGAACTCGCCACGGCTCACAACCCGATTTCTGGCTCAAGCTAGGGTTAGGGTTAGGGTTAGGGTTACGCCTACGCCTAAGCCTATGCCTAGGCCTAGGTTTAGGGTTCAGAAAACCACAAAGCCAGAAGCCCACGGACACTGACCATGCGAAAGGCATGCCAAGTTGAGCACGGAAAAGCCAAAACCTTGCTCCCTCTTCTTTCTGCTTGGGACTCGCCAAGGCCCACAACCCAATTTCTGGCTCAAGCTAGGGTTAGGGTTAGGGTTAGCACTAGGATTATGCCAAGGATTAGGGCTGCGAAATCCACAAAGGCAGGAGCTCCAGGGACACTGGACATGTGAAAGGCATGCAAAGTTGAGCAGGGCACAGCCAAAACCTTGCCCCCTCTTCTTCTTCCTGCTCAGAACTCACCACAGCCCACTGCTGGATTTCTGGCTCAAGCTAGGGTTAGGGTTAGGGTTAGGGTCAGGGTCAGGGTTAGGGTAACGCCTAGGGTTAGGGTACAGAGAACCACCGAGCCCAGAGCTCCAGGGATACTCACTATGCAAAAGGCATGCCAAGGTGAGCGCAGCACAGCCCAAAACCTTGCTCCCTCTTCTTCTTCCTGCTTGGAACTCACCACAGCCCAATGCTCGATTTCTGGCTCAAGCTAGGGTTAGGGTTACGCCTACGCCAAGACCTAGGTTTAGTGTTCAGAAAACCACAAAGCCAGGAGCTCCACGGACACTGACCATGCGAAAGGCATGCCAAGTTGAGCACGGAAAAGCCAAAAGCTTGCTCCCTCTTCTTCTTTCTGCTTGGAACTCACCACAGCCCACCGCCGGATTTCTGGCTCAAGCTAGGGTTAGGGTTAGGGTTAGGGTTACGCCTGCGCCTAAGCCTCCGCCTAGGCCTAGGTTTAGGGTTCAGAAAACCACAAAGCCAGGAGCTCCAGGGACACTGGCCATGCGAAAGGCATGCCAAGTTGAGCAGGGCACAGCCAAAACCTTGCCCCCTCTTCTTCTTCCTGCTCGGAACTCACCACAGCCCAATGCCAGATTTCTGGCTCAAGCTAGGGTTAGGGTTAGGGTTAGCACTAGGATTATGCCAAGGATTAGGGCTGCGAAACCCACAAAGGCAGGAGCTCCAGGGACACTGGACATGTGAAAGGCATGCAAAGTTGAGCAGGGCACAGCCAAAACCTTGCCCCCTCTTCTTCTTCCTGCTCGGAACTCACCACAGCCCAATGCCAGATTTCTGGCTCAAGCTAGGGTTAGGGTTAGGGTCAGGGTTACGCCTATGCCTAAGCCTAGGTTTAGTGTTCAGAAAACCACAAAGCCAGGAGCTCCAGGGACACTGGCCATGCAAAAGGCATACAAAGTTGAGCACGGAAATGTCAAAAGCTTGCCGCCTCTTCTTTTTCCTGCTTGGAACTCACCACAGCCCAATGCCTGGTTTCTGGCTCAAGCTAGGGTTAGGGTTACGCCTACGCCAAGACCTAGGTTTAGTGTTCAGAAAACCACAAAGCCAGGAGCTCCACGGACACTGACCATGCGAAAGGCATGCCAAGTTGAGCACGGAAAAGCCAAAAGCTTGCTCCCTCTTCTTCTTTCTGCTTGGAACTCACCACAGCCCACCGCCGGATTTCTGGCTCAAGCTAGGGTTAGGGTTAGGGTTAGCACTAGGATTATGCCAAGGATTAGGGCTGCGAAACCCACAAAGGCAGGAGCTCCAGGGACACTGGACATGTGAAAGGCATGCAAAGTTGAGCAGGGCACAGCCAAAACCTTGCCCCCTCTTCTTCTTCCTGCTCGGAACTCACCACAGCCCAATGCCAGATTTCTGGCTCAAGCTAGGGTTAGGGTTAGGGTCAGGGTTACGCCTATGCCTAAGCCTAGGTTTAGTGTTCAGAAAACCACAAAGCCAGGAGCTCCAGGGACACTGGCCATGCAAAAGGCATACAAAGTTGAGCACGGAAATGTCAAAAGCTTGCCGCCTCTTCTTTTTCCTGCTTGGAACTCACCACAGCCCAATGCCTGGTTTCTGGCTCAAGCTAGGGTTAGGGTTATGCCTAGGATTAGGGTTGAGAAAACCACAGAGCCAGCAGCTCCAGGGACACTGGACATGTGAGATGCATGCAAAGTTGAGCAGTGCGCAGCCAAAACTTGGCTCCCTCTTCTTCTTCCTGCTCGGAACTCACCACAGCCCACTTCCGGATTTCTGGCTCAAGCTAGGGTTAGGGTTAGGGTTAGGGTTACGCCTACGCCTAAGACTATGCCTAGGCCTAGGTTTAGGGTTCAGAAAACCACAAAGCCAGGAACTCCACGGACACTGACCATGCGAAAGGCATGCCAAGTTGAGCAGTGCGCAGCCAAAACTTTGCTCCCTCTTCTTCTTTCTGCTTGGAACTCACCACAGCCCACTTCCGGATTTCTGGCTCAAGCTAGGGTTAGGGTTAGGGTTAGGGTTACGCCTGCGCCTAAGCCTCCGCCTAGGCCTAGGTTTAGGGTTCGGAAAACCACAAAGCCAGGAGCTCCAGGGACACTGGCCATGCGAAAGGCATGCCAAGTTGAGCAGGGCACAGCCAAAACCTTGCCCCCTCTTCTTCTTCCTGCTCGGAACTCACCACAGCCCACTGCTGGATTTCTGGCTCAAGCTAGGGTTAGGGTTAGGGTTAGCACTAGGATTATGCCAAGGATTAGGGCTGCGAAATCCACAAAGGCAGGAGCTCCAGGGACACTGGACATGTGAAAGGCATGCAAAGTTGAGCAGGGCACAGCCAAAACCTTGCCCCCTCTTCTTCTTCCTGCTCGGAACTCACCACAGCCCACTGCTGGATTTCTGGCTCAAGCTAGGGTTAGGGTTAGGGTCAGGGTCAGGGTTAGGGTAACGCCTAGGGTTAGGGTACAGAGAACCACCGAGCCCAGAGCTCCAGGGATACTCACTATGCAAAAGGCATGCCAAGGTGAGCGCAGCACAGCCCAAAACCTTGCGCCCTCTTCCTTCTTCCTGCTTGGAACTCACCACAGCCCAATGCTCGATTTCTGGCTCAAGCTAGGGTTAGGGTTACGCCTACGCCAAGACCTAGGTTTAGGGTTCAGAAAACCACAAAGCCAGAAGCCCACGGACACTGACCATGCGAAAGGCATGCCAAGTTGAGCACGGAAAAGCTAAAACTTTGCTCCCTCTTCTTCTTTCTGCTTGGAACTCACCACAGCCCACCGCCGGATTTCTGGCTCAAGCTAGGGTTAGGGTTAGGGTTAGGGTTACGCCTGCGCCTAAGCCTCCGCCTAGGCCTAGGTTTAGGGTTCAGAAAACCACAAAGCCAGGAGCTCCAGGGACACTGGCCATGCGAAAGGCATGCCAAGTTGAGCAGGGCACAGCCAAAACCTTGCCCCCTCTTCTTCTTTCTGCTTGGAACTCGCCACGGCTCACAACCCGATTTCTGGCTCAAGCTAGGGTTAGGGTTAGGGTTAGGGTTACGCCTACGCCTAAGCCTATGCCTAGGCCTAGGTTTAGGGTTCAGAAAACCACAAAGCCAGAAGCCCACGGACACTGACCATGCGAAAGGCATGCCAAGTTGAGCACGGAAAAGCCAAAACCTTGCTCCCTCTTCTTCTTTCTGCTTGGGACTCGCCAAGGCCCACAACCCAATTTCTGGCTCAAGCTAGGGTTAGGGTTAGGGTTAGCACTAGGATTATGCCAAGGATTAGGGCTGCGAAATCCACAAAGGCAGGAGCTCCAGGGACACTGGACATGTGAAAGGCATGAAAAGTTGAGCAGGGCACAGCCAAAACCTTGCCCCCTCTTCTTCTTCCTGCTCAGAACTCACCACAGCCCACTGCTGGATTTCTGGCTCAAGCTAGGGTTAGGGTTAGGGTTAGGGTCAGGGTCAGGGTTAGGGTAACGCCTAGGGTTAGGGTACAGAGAACCACCGAGCCCAGAGCTCCAGGGATACTCACTATGCAAAAGGCATGCCAAGGTGAGCGCAGCACAGCCGAAAACCTTGCTCCCTCTTCTTCTTCCTGCTTGGAACTCACCACAGCCCAATGCTCGATTTCTGGCTCAAGCTAGGGTTAGGGTTACGCCTACGCCAAGACCTAGGTTTAGTGTTCAGAAAACCACAAAGCCAGGAGCTCCACGGACACTGACCATGCGAAAGGCATGCCAAGTTGAGCACGGAAAAGCCAAAAGCTTGCTCCCTCTTCTTCTTTCTGCTTGGAACTCACCACAGCCCACCGCCGGATTTCTGGCTCAAGCTAGGGTTAGGGTTAGGGTTAGCACTAGGATTATGCCAAGGATTAGGGCTGCGAAACCCACAAAGGCAGGAGCTCCAGGGACACTGGACATGTGAAAGGCATGCAAAGTTGAGCAGGGCACAGCCAAAACCTTGCCCCCTCTTCTTCTTCCTGCTCGGAACTCACCACAGCCCAATGCCAGATTTCTGGCTCAAGCTAGGGTTAGGGTTAGGGTCAGGGTTACGCCTATGCCTAAGCCTAGGTTTAGTGTTCAGAAAACCACAAAGCCAGGAGCTCCAGGGACACTGGCCATGCAAAAGGCATACAAAGTTGAGCACGGAAATGTCAAAAGCTTGCCGCCTCTTCTTTTTCCTGCTTGGAACTCACCACAGCCCAATGCCTGGTTTCTGGCTCAAGCTAGGGTTAGGGTTATGCCTAGGATTAGGGTTGAGAAAACCACAGAGCCAGCAGCTCCAGGGACACTGGACATGTGAGATGCATGCAAAGTTGAGCAGTGCGCAGCCAAAACTTGGCTCCCTCTTCTTCTTCCTGCTCGGAACTCACCACAGCCCACTTCCGGATTTCTGGCTCAAGCTAGGGTTAGGGTTAGGGTTAGGGTTACGCCTACGCCTAAGACTATGCCTAGGCCTAGGTTTAGGGTTCAGAAAACCACAAAGCCAGGAGCTCCAGGGACACTGGCCATGCGAAAGGCATGCCAAGTTGAGCAGGGCACAGCCAAAACCTTGCCCCCTCTTCTTCTTCCTGCTCGGAACTCACCACAGCCCACTGCTGGATTTCTGGCTCAAGCTAGGGTTAGGGTTAGGGTTAGCACTAGGATTATGCCAAGGATTAGGGCTGCGAAATCCACAAAGGCAGGAGCTCCAGGGACACTGGACATGTGAAAGGCATGCAAAGTTGAGCAGGGCACAGCCAAAACCTTGCCCCCTCTTCTTCTTCCTGCTCGGAACTCACCACAGCCCACTGCTGGATTTCTGGCTCAAGCTAGGGTTAGGGTTAGGGTCAGGGTCAGGGTTAGGGTAACGCCTAGGGTTAGGGTACAGAGAACCACCGAGCCCAGAGCTCCAGGGATACTCACTATGCAAAAGGCATGCCAAGGTGAGCGCAGCACAGCCCAAAACCTTGCGCCCTCTTCCTTCTTCCTGCTTGGAACTCACCACAGCCCAATGCTCGATTTCTGGCTCAAGCTAGGGTTAGGGTTACGCCTACGCCAAGACCTAGGTTTAGGGTTCAGAAAACCACAAAGCCAGAAGCCCACGGACACTGACCATGCGAAAGGCATGCCAAGTTGAGCACGGAAAAGCTAAAACTTTGCTCCCTCTTCTTCTTTCTGCTTGGAACTCACCACAGCCCACCGCCGGATTTCTGGCTCAAGCTAGGGTTAGGGTTAGGGTTAGGGTTACGCCTGCGCCTAAGCCTCCGCCTAGGCCTAGGTTTAGGGTTCAGAAAACCACAAAGGCAGGAGCTCCAGGGACACTGGCCATGCGAAAGGCATGCCAAGTTGAGCAGGGCACAGCCAAAACCTTGCCCCCTCTTCTTCTTTCTGCTTGGAACTCGCCACGGCTCACAACCCGATTTCTGGCTCAAGCTAGGGTTAGGGTTAGGGTTAGGGTTACGCCTACGCCTAAGCCTATGCCTAGGCCTAGGTTTAGGGTTCAGAAAACCACAAAGCCAGAAGCCCACGGACACTGACCATGCGAAAGGCATGCCAAGTTGAGCACGGAAAAGCTAAAACTTTGCTCCCTCTTCTTCTTTCTGCTTGGAACTCACCACAGCCCACCGCCGGATTTCTGGCTCAAGCTAGGGTTAGGGTTAGGGTTAGGGTTACGCCTGCGCCTAAGCCTCCGCCTAGGCCTAGGTTTAGGGTTCAGAAAACCACAAAGGCAGGAGCTCCAGGGACACTGGCCATGCGAAAGGCATGCCAAGTTGAGCAGGGCACAGCCAAAACCTTGCCCCCTCTTCTTCTTTCTGCTTGGAACTCGCCACGGCTCACAACCCGATTTCTGGCTCAAGCTAGGGTTAGGGTTAGGGTTAGGGTTACGCCTACGCCTAAGCCTATGCCTAGGCCTAGGTTTAGGGTTCAGAAAACCACAAAGCCAGAAGCCCACGGACACTGACCATGCGAAAGGCATGCCAAGTTGAGCACGGAAAAGCCAAAACCTTGCTCCCTCTTCTTTCTGCTTGGGACTCGCCAAGGCCCACAACCCAATTTCTGGCTCAAGCTAGGGTTAGGGTTAGGGTTAGCACTAGGATTATGCCAAGGATTAGGGCTGCGAAATCCACAAAGGCAGGAGCTCCAGGGACACTGGACATGTGAAAGGCATGCAAAGTTGAGCAGGGCACAGCCAAAACCTTGCCCCCTCTTCTTCTTCCTGCTCAGAACTCACCACAGCCCACTGCTGGATTTCTGGCTCAAGCTAGGGTTAGGGTTAGGGTTAGGGTCAGGGTCAGGGTTAGGGTAACGCCTAGGGTTAGGGTACAGAGAACCACCGAGCCCAGAGCTCCAGGGATACTCACTATGCAAAAGGCATGCCAAGGTGAGCGCAGCACAGCCCAAAACCTTGCTCCCTCTTCTTCTTCCTGCTTGGAACTCACCACAGCCCAATGCTCGATTTCTGGCTCAAGCTAGGGTTAGGGTTACGCCTACGCCAAGACCTAGGTTTAGTGTTCAGAAAACCACAAAGCCAGGAGCTCCACGGACACTGACCATGCGAAAGGCATGCCAAGTTGAGCACGGAAAAGCCAAAAGCTTGCTCCCTCTTCTTCTTTCTGCTTGGAACTCACCACAGCCCACCGCCGGATTTCTGGCTCAAGCTAGGGTTAGGGTTAGGGTTAGGGTTACGCCTGCGCCTAAGCCTCCGCCTAGGCCTAGGTTTAGGGTTCAGAAAACCACAAAGCCAGGAGCTCCAGGGACACTGGCCATGCGAAAGGCATGCCAAGTTGAGCAGGGCACAGCCAAAACCTTGCCCCCTCTTCTTCTTCCTGCTCGGAACTCACCACAGCCCAATGCCAGATTTCTGGCTCAAGCTAGGGTTAGGGTTAGGGTTAGCACTAGGATTATGCCAAGGATTAGGGCTGCGAAACCCACAAAGGCAGGAGCTCCAGGGACACTGGACATGTGAAAGGCATGCAAAGTTGAGCAGGGCACAGCCAAAACCTTGCCCCCTCTTCTTCTTCCTGCTCGGAACTCACCACAGCCCAATGCCAGATTTCTGGCTCAAGCTAGGGTTAGGGTTAGGGTCAGGGTTACGCCTATGCCTAAGCCTAGGTTTAGTGTTCAGAAAACCACAAAGCCAGGAGCTCCAGGGACACTGGCCATGCAAAAGGCATACAAAGTTGAGCACGGAAATGTCAAAAGCTTGCCGCCTCTTCTTTTTCCTGCTTGGAACTCACCACAGCCCAATGCCTGGTTTCTGGCTCAAGCTAGGGTTAGGGTTACGCCTACGCCAAGACCTAGGTTTAGTGTTCAGAAAACCACAAAGCCAGGAGCTCCACGGACACTGACCATGCGAAAGGCATGCCAAGTTGAGCACGGAAAAGCCAAAAGCTTGCTCCCTCTTCTTCTTTCTGCTTGGAACTCACCACAGCCCACCGCCGGATTTCTGGCTCAAGCTAGGGTTAGGGTTAGGGTTAGCACTAGGATTATGCCAAGGATTAGGGCTGCGAAACCCACAAAGGCAGGAGCTCCAGGGACACTGGACATGTGAAAGGCATGCAAAGTTGAGCAGGGCACAGCCAAAACCTTGCCCCCTCTTCTTCTTCCTGCTCGGAACTCACCACAGCCCAATGCCAGATTTCTGGCTCAAGCTAGGGTTAGGGTTAGGGTCAGGGTTACGCCTATGCCTAAGCCTAGGTTTAGTGTTCAGAAAACCACAAAGCCAGGAGCTCCAGGGACACTGGCCATGCAAAAGGCATACAAAGTTGAGCACGGAAATGTCAAAAGCTTGCCGCCTCTTCTTTTTCCTGCTTGGAACTCACCACAGCCCAATGCCTGGTTTCTGGCTCAAGCTAGGGTTAGGGTTATGCCTAGGATTAGGGTTGAGAAAACCACAGAGCCAGCAGCTCCAGGGACACTGGACATGTGAGATGCATGCAAAGTTGAGCAGTGCGCAGCCAAAACTTGGCTCCCTCTTCTTCTTCCTGCTCGGAACTCACCACAGCCCACTTCCGGATTTCTGGCTCAAGCTAGGGTTAGGGTTAGGGTTAGGGTTACGCCTACGCCTAAGACTATGCCTAGGCCTAGGTTTAGGGTTCAGAAAACCACAAAGCCAGGAACTCCACGGACACTGACCATGCGAAAGGCATGCCAAGTTGAGCAGTGCGCAGCCAAAACTTTGCTCCCTCTTCTTCTTTCTGCTTGGAACTCACCACAGCCCACTTCCGGATTTCTGGCTCAAGCTAGGGTTAGGGTTAGGGTTAGGGTTACGCCTGCGCCTAAGCCTCCGCCTAGGCCTAGGTTTAGGGTTCAGAAAACCACAAAGCCAGGAGCTCCAGGGACACTGGCCATGCGAAAGGCATGCCAAGTTGAGCAGGGCACAGCCAAAACCTTGCCCCCTCTTCTTCTTCCTGCTCGGAACTCACCACAGCCCACTGCTGGATTTCTGGCTCAAGCTAGGGTTAGGGTTAGGGTTAGCACTAGGATTATGCCAAGGATTAGGGCTGCGAAATCCACAAAGGCAGGAGCTCCAGGGACACTGGACATGTGAAAGGCATGCAAAGTTGAGCAGGGCACAGCCAAAACCTTGCCCCCTCTTCTTCTTCCTGCTCGGAACTCACCACAGCCCACTGCTGGATTTCTGGCTCAAGCTAGGGTTAGGGTTAGGGTCAGGGTCAGGGTTAGGGTAACGCCTAGGGTTAGGGTACAGAGAACCACCGAGCCCAGAGCTCCAGGGATACTCACTATGCAAAAGGCATGCCAAGGTGAGCGCAGCACAGCCCAAAACCTTGCGCCCTCTTCCTTCTTCCTGCTTGGAACTCACCACAGCCCAATGCTCGATTTCTGGCTCAAGCTAGGGTTAGGGTTACGCCTACGCCAAGACCTAGGTTTAGGGTTCAGAAAACCACAAAGCCAGAAGCCCACGGACACTGACCATGCGAAAGGCATGCCAAGTTGAGCACGGAAAAGCTAAAACTTTGCTCCCTCTTCTTCTTTCTGCTTGGAACTCACCACAGCCCACCGCCGGATTTCTGGCTCAAGCTAGGGTTAGGGTTAGGGTTAGGGTTACGCCTGCGCCTAAGCCTCCGCCTAGGCCTAGGTTTAGGGTTCAGAAAACCACAAAGGCAGGAGCTCCAGGGACACTGGCCATGCGAAAGGCATGCCAAGTTGAGCAGGGCACAGCCAAAACCTTGCCCCCTCTTCTTCTTTCTGCTTGGAACTCGCCACGGCTCACAACCCGATTTCTGGCTCAAGCTAGGGTTAGGGTTAGGGTTAGGGTTACGCCTACGCCTAAGCCTATGCCTAGGCCTAGGTTTAGGGTTCAGAAAACCACAAAGCCAGAAGCCCACGGACACTGACCATGCGAAAGGCATGCCAAGTTGAGCACGGAAAAGCCAAAACCTTGCTCCCTCTTCTTCTTTCTGCTTGGGACTCGCCAAGGCCCACAACCCAATTTCTGGCTCAAGCTAGGGTTAGGGTTAGGGTTAGCACTAGGATTATGCCAAGGATTAGGGCTGCGAAATCCACAAAGGCAGGAGCTCCAGGGACACTGGACATGTGAAAGGCATGCAAAGTTGAGCAGGGCACAGCCAAAACCTTGCCCCCTCTTCTTCTTCCTGCTCAGAACTCACCACAGCCCACTGCTGGATTTCTGGCTCAAGCTAGGGTTAGGGTTAGGGTTAGGGTCAGGGTCAGGGTTAGGGTAACGCCTAGGGTTAGGGTACAGAGAACCACCGAGCCCAGAGCTCCAGGGATACTCACTATGCAAAAGGCATGCCAAGGTGAGCGCAGCACAGCCCAAAACCTTGCTCCCTCTTCTTCTTCCTGCTTGGAACTCACCACAGCCCAATGCTCGATTTCTGGCTCAAGCTAGGGTTAGGGTTACGCCTACGCCAAGACCTAGGTTTAGTGTTCAGAAAACCACAAAGCCAGGAGCTCCACGGACACTGACCATGCGAAAGGCATGCCAAGTTGAGCACGGAAAAGCCAAAACCTTGCTCCCTCTTCTTCTTTCTGCTTGGAACTCACCACAGCCCACCGCCGGATTTCTGGCTCAAGCTAGGGTTAGGGTTAGGGTTAGGGTTACGCCTGCGCCTAAGCCTCCGCCTAGGCCTAGGTTTAGGGTTCAGAAAACCACAAAGCCAGGAGCTCCAGGGACACTGGCCATGCGAAAGGCATGCCAAGTTGAGCAGGGCACAGCCAAAACCTTGCCCCCTCTTCTTCTTCCTGCTCGGAACTCACCACAGCCCAATGCCAGATTTCTGGCTCAAGCTAGGGTTAGGGTTAGGGTTAGCACTAGGATTATGCCAAGGATTAGGGCTGCGAAACCCACAAAGGCAGGAGCTCCAGGGACACTGGACATGTGAAAGGCATGCAAAGTTGAGCAGGGCACAGCCAAAACCTTGCCCCCTCTTCTTCTTCCTGCTCGGAACTCACCACAGCCCAATGCCAGATTTCTGGCTCAAGCTAGGGTTAGGGTTAGGGTCAGGGTTACGCCTATGCCTAAGCCTAGGTTTAGTGTTCAGAAAACCACAAAGCCAGGAGCTCCAGGGACACTGGCCATGCAAAAGGCATACAAAGTTGAGCACGGAAATGTCAAAAGCTTGCCGCCTCTTCTTTTTCCTGCTTGGAACTCACCACAGCCCAATGCCTGGTTTCTGGCTCAAGCTAGGGTTAGGGTTATGCCTAGGATTAGGGTTGAGAAAACCACAGAGCCAGCAGCTCCAGGGACACTGGACATGTGAGATGCATGCAAAGTTGAGCAGTGCGCAGCCAAAACTTGGCTCCCTCTTCTTCTTCCTGCTCGGAACTCACCACAGCCCACTTCCGGATTTCTGGCTCAAGCTAGGGTTAGGGTTAGGGTTAGGGTTACGCCTACGCCTAAGCCTATGCCTAGGCCTAGGTTTAGGGTTCAGAAAACCACAAAGCCAGGAACTCCACGGACACTGACCATGCGAAAGGCATGCCAAGTTGAGCAGTGCGCAGCCAAAACTTTGCTCCCTCTTCTTCTTTCTGCTTGGAACTCACCACAGCCCACTTCCGGATTTCTGGCTCAAGCTAGGGTTAGGGTTAGGGTTAGGGTTACGCCTGCGCCTAAGCCTCCGCCTAGGCCTAGGTTTAGGGTTCAGAAAACCACAAAGCCAGGAGCTCCAGGGACACTGGCCATGCGAAAGGCATGCCAAGTTGAGCAGGGCACAGCCAAAACCTTGCCCCCTCTTCTTCTTCCTGCTCGGAACTCACCACAGCCCACTGCTGGATTTCTGGCTCAAGCTAGGGTTAGGGTTAGGGTTAGCACTAGGATTATGCCAAGGATTAGGGCTGCGAAATCCACAAAGGCAGGAGCTCCAGGGACACTGGACATGTGAAAGGCATGCAAAGTTGAGCAGGGCACAGCCAAAACCTTGCCCCCTCTTCTTCTTCCTGCTCGGAACTCACCACAGCCCACTGCTGGATTTCTGGCTCAAGCTAGGGTTAGGGTTAGGGTCAGGGTCAGGGTTAGGGTAACGCCTAGGGTTAGGGTACAGAGAACCACCGAGCCCAGAGCTCCAGGGATACTCACTATGCAAAAGGCATGCCAAGGTGAGCGCAGCACAGCCCAAAACCTTGCGCCCTCTTCCTTCTTCCTGCTTGGAACTCACCACAGCCCAATGCTCGATTTCTGGCTCAAGCTAGGGTTAGGGTTACGCCTACGCCAAGACCTAGGTTTAGGGTTCAGAAAACCACAAAGCCAGAAGCCCACGGACACTGACCATGCGAAAGGCATGCCAAGTTGAGCACGGAAAAGCCAAAACCTTGCTCCCTCTTCTTCTTTCTGCTTGGGACTCGCCAAGGCCCACAACCCAATTTCTGGCTCAAGCTAGGGTTAGGGTTAGGGTTAGCACTAGGATTATGCCAAGGATTAGGGCTGCGAAATCCACAAAGGCAGGAGCTCCAGGGACACTGGACATGTGAAAGGCATGCAAAGTTGAGCAGGGCACAGCCAAAACCTTGCCCCCTCTTCTTCTTCCTGCTCAGAACTCACCACAGCCCACTGCTGGATTTCTGGCTCAAGCTAGGGTTAGGGTTAGGGTTAGGGTCAGGGTCAGGGTTAGGGTAACGCCTAGGGTTAGGGTACAGAGAACCACCGAGCCCAGAGCTCCAGGGATACTCACTATGCAAAAGGCATGCCAAGGTGAGCGCAGCACAGCCCAAAACCTTGCTCCCTCTTCTTCTTCCTGCTTGGAACTCACCACAGCCCAATGCTCGATTTCTGGCTCAAGCTAGGGTTAGGGTTACGCCTACGCCAAGACCTAGGTTTAGTGTTCAGAAAACCACAAAGCCAGGAGCTCCACGGACACTGACCATGCGAAAGGCATGCCAAGTTGAGCACGGAAAAGCCAAAACCTTGCTCCCTCTTCTTCTTTCTGCTTGGAACTCACCACAGCCCACCGCCGGATTTCTGGCTCAAGCTAGGGTTAGGGTTAGGGTTAGGGTTACGCCTGCGCCTAAGCCTCCGCCTAGGCCTAGGTTTAGGGTTCAGAAAACGACAAAGCCAGGAGCTCCAGGGACACTGGCCATGCGAAAGGCATGCCAAGTTGAGCAGGGCACAGCCAAAACCTTGCCCCCTCTTCTTCTTCCTGCTCGGAACTCACCACAGCCCAATGCCAGATTTCTGGCTCAAGCTAGGGTTAGGGTTAGGGTTAGCACTAGGATTATGCCAAGGATTAGGGCTGCGAAATCCACAAAGGCAGGAGCTCCAGGGACACTGGACATGTGAAAGGCATGCAAAGTTGAGCAGGGCACAGCCAAAACCTTGCCCCCTCTTCTTCTTCCTGCTCAGAACTCACCACAGCCCACTGCTGGATTTCTGGCTCAAGCTAGGGTTAGGGTTAGGGTCAGGGTTACGCCTATGCCTAAGCCTAGGTTTAGTGTTCAGAAAACCACAAAGCCAGGAGCTCCAGAGACACTGGCCATGCGAAAGGCATACAAAGTTGAGCACGGAAATGTCAAAAGCTTGCCGCCTCTTCTTTTTCCTGCTTGGAACTCACCACAGCCCAATGCCTGGTTTCTGGCTCAAGCTAGGGTTAGGGTTATGCCTAGGATTAGGGTTGAGAAAACCACAGAGCCAGCAGCTCCAGGGACACTGGACATGTGAGATGCATGCAAAGTTGAGCAGTGCGCAGCCAAAACTTGGCTCCCTCTTCTTCTTCCTGCTCGGAACTCACCACAGCCCACTGCTGGATTTCTGGCTCAAGCTAGGGTTAGGGTTAGGGTCAGGGTCAGGGTTAGGGTAACGCCTAGGGTTAGGGTACAGAGAACCACCGAGCCCAGAGCTCCAGGGATACTCACTATGCAAAAGGCATGCCAAGGTGAGCGCAGCACAGCCCAAAACCTTGCTCCCTCTTCTTCTTCCTGCTTGGAACTCACCACAGCCCAATGCTCGATTTCTGGCTCAAGCTAGGGTTAGGGTTACGCCTACGCCAAGACCTAGGTTTAGTGTTCAGAAAACCACAAAGCCAGGAGCTCCACGGACACTGACCATGCGAAAGGCATGCCAAGTTGAGCACGGAAAAGCCAAAAGCTTGCTCCCTCTTCTTCTTTCTGCTTGGAACTCACCACAGCCCACCGCCGGATTTCTGGCTCAAGCTAGGGTTAGGGTTAGGGTTAGGGTTACGCCTGCGCCTAAGCCTCCGCCTAGGCCTAGGTTTAGGGTTCAGAAAACCACAAAGCCAGGAGCTCCAGGGACACTGGCCATGCGAAAGGCATGCCAAGTTGAGCAGGGCACAGCCAAAACCTTGCCCCCTCTTCTTCTTCCTGCTCGGAACTCACCACAGCCCAATGCCAGATTTCTGGCTCAAGCTAGGGTTAGGGTTAGGGTTAGCACTAGGATTATGCCAAGGATTAGGGCTGCGAAACCCACAAAGGCAGGAGCTCCAGGGACACTGGACATGTGAAAGGCATGCAAAGTTGAGCAGGGCACAGCCAAAACCTTGCCCCCTCTTCTTCTTCCTGCTCGGAACTCACCACAGCCCAATGCCAGATTTCTGGCTCAAGCTAGGGTTAGGGTTAGGGTCAGGGTTACGCCTATGCCTAAGCCTAGGTTTAGTGTTCAGAAAACCACAAAGCCAGGAGCTCCAGGGACACTGGCCATGCAAAAGGCATACAAAGTTGAGCACGGAAATGTCAAAAGCTTGCCGCCTCTTCTTTTTCCTGCTTGGAACTCACCACAGCCCAATGCCTGGTTTCTGGCTCAAGCTAGGGTTAGGGTTATGCCTAGGATTAGGGTTGAGAAAACCACAGAGCCAGCAGCTCCAGGGACACTGGACATGTGAGATGCATGCAAAGTTGAGCAGTGCGCAGCCAAAACTTGGCTCCCTCTTCTTCTTCCTGCTCGGAACTCACCACAGCCCACTTCCGGATTTCTGGCTCAAGCTAGGGTTAGGGTTAGGGTTAGGGTTACGCCTACGCCTAAGACTATGCCTAGGCCTAGGTTTAGGGTTCAGAAAACCACAAAGCCAGGAACTCCACGGACACTGACCATGCGAAAGGCATGCCAAGTTGAGCAGTGCGCAGCCAAAACTTTGCTCCCTCTTCTTCTTTCTGCTTGGAACTCACCACAGCCCACTTCCGGATTTCTGGCTCAAGCTAGGGTTAGGGTTAGGGTTAGGGTTACGCCTGCGCCTAAGCCTCCGCCTAGGCCTAGGTTTAGGGTTCAGAAAACCACAAAGCCAGGAGCTCCAGGGACACTGGCCATGCGAAAGGCATGCCAAGTTGAGCAGGGCACAGCCAAAACCTTGCCCCCTCTTCTTCTTCCTGCTCGGAACTCACCACAGCCCACTGCTGGATTTCTGGCTCAAGCTAGGGTTAGGGTTAGGGTTAGCACTAGGATTATGCCAAGGATTAGGGCTGCGAAATCCACAAAGGCAGGAGCTCCAGGGACACTGGACATGTGAAAGGCATGCAAAGTTGAGCAGGGCACAGCCAAAACCTTGCCCCCTCTTCTTCTTCCTGCTCGGAACTCACCACAGCCCACTGCTGGATTTCTGGCTCAAGCTAGGGTTAGGGTTAGGGTCAGGGTCAGGGTTAGGGTAACGCCTAGGGTTAGGGTACAGAGAACCACCGAGCCCAGAGCTCCAGGGATACTCACTATGCAAAAGGCATGCCAAGGTGAGCGCAGCACAGCCCAAAACCTTGCGCCCTCTTCCTTCTTCCTGCTTGGAACTCACCACAGCCCAATGCTCGATTTCTGGCTCAAGCTAGGGTTAGGGTTACGCCTACGCCAAGACCTAGGTTTAGGGTTCAGAAAACCACAAAGCCAGAAGCCCACGGACACTGACCATGCGAAAGGCATGCCAAGTTGAGCACGGAAAAGCCAAAACCTTGCTCCCTCTTCTTCTTTCTGCTTGGGACTCGCCAAGGCCCACAACCCAATTTCTGGCTCAAGCTAGGGTTAGGGTTAGGGTTAGCACTAGGATTATGCCAAGGATTAGGGCTGCGAAATCCACAAAGGCAGGAGCTCCAGGGACACTGGACATGTGAAAGGCATGCAAAGTTGAGCAGGGCACAGCCAAAACCTTGCCCCCTCTTCTTCTTCCTGCTCAGAACTCACCACAGCCCACTGCTGGATTTCTGGCTCAAGCTAGGGTTAGGGTTAGGGTTAGGGTCAGGGTCAGGGTTAGGGTAACGCCTAGGGTTAGGGTACAGAGAACCACCGAGCCCAGAGCTCCAGGGATACTCACTATGCAAAAGGCATGCCAAGGTGAGCGCAGCACAGCCCAAAACCTTGCTCCCTCTTCTTCTTCCTGCTTGGAACTCACCACAGCCCAATGCTCGATTTCTGGCTCAAGCTAGGGTTAGGGTTACGCCTACGCCAAGACCTAGGTTTAGTGTTCAGAAAACCACAAAGCCAGGAGCTCCACGGACACTGACCATGCGAAAGGCATGCCAAGTTGAGCACGGAAAAGCCAAAACCTTGCTCCCTCTTCTTCTTTCTGCTTGGAACTCACCACAGCCCACCGCCGGATTTCTGGCTCAAGCTAGGGTTAGGGTTAGGGTTAGGGTTACGCCTGCGCCTAAGCCTCCGCCTAGGCCTAGGTTTAGGGTTCAGAAAACGACAAAGCCAGGAGCTCCAGGGACACTGGCCATGCGAAAGGCATGCCAAGTTGAGCAGGGCACAGCCAAAACCTTGCCCCCTCTTCTTCTTCCTGCTCGGAACTCACCACAGCCCAATGCCAGATTTCTGGCTCAAGCTAGGGTTAGGGTTAGGGTTAGCACTAGGATTATGCCAAGGATTAGGGCTGCGAAATCCACAAAGGCAGGAGCTCCAGGGACACTGGACATGTGAAAGGCATGCAAAGTTGAGCAGGGCACAGCCAAAACCTTGCCCCCTCTTCTTCTTCCTGCTCAGAACTCACCACAGCCCACTGCTGGATTTCTGGCTCAAGCTAGGGTTAGGGTTAGGGTCAGGGTTACGCCTATGCCTAAGCCTAGGTTTAGTGTTCAGAAAACCACAAAGCCAGGAGCTCCAGAGACACTGGCCATGCGAAAGGCATACAAAGTTGAGCACGGAAATGTCAAAAGCTTGCCGCCTCTTCTTTTTCCTGCTTGGAACTCACCACAGCCCAATGCCTGGTTTCTGGCTCAAGCTAGGGTTAGGGTTATGCCTAGGATTAGGGTTGAGAAAACCACAGAGCCAGCAGCTCCAGGGACACTGGACATGTGAGATGCATGCAAAGTTGAGCAGTGCGCAGCCAAAACTTGGCTCCCTCTTCTTCTTCCTGCTCGGAACTCACCACAGCCCACTTCCGGATTTCTGGCTCAAGCTAGGGTTAGGGTTAGGGTTAGGGTTACGCCTACGCCTAAGCCTATGCCTAGGCCTAGGTTTAGGGTTCAGAAAACCACAAAGCCAGGAACTCCACGGACACTGGCCATGCGAAAGGCATGCCAAGTTGAGCAGGGCACAGCCAAAACCTTGCCCCCTCTTCTTCTTTCTGCTTGGAACTCGCCACGGCTCACAACCCGATTTCTGGCTCAAGCTAGGGTTAGGGTTAGGGTTAGGGTTACGCCTATGCCTAAGCCTAGGTTTAGGGTTCAGAAAACCACAAAGGCAGGAGCTCCAGGGACACTGGCCATGCGAAAGTCATACAAAGTTGAGCACGGAAAAGCCAAAACCTTGCCCCCTCTTCTTTTTCCTGCTTGGAACTCACCACAGCCCAATGCCTGGTTTCTGGCTCAAGCTAGGGTTAGGGTTATGCCTAGGATTAGGGTTGAGAAAACCACAGAGCCAGCAGCTCCAGGGACACTGGACATGTGAGATGCATGCAAAGTTGAGCAGTGCGCAGCCAAAACTTGGCTCCCTCTTCTTCTTCCTGCTCGGAACTCACCACAGCCCACCGCCGGATTTCTGGCTCAAGCTAGGGTTAGGGTTAGGGTTACGCCTGCACCTAAGCCTATGCCTAGGCCTAGGTTTAGGGTTCAGAAAACCACAAAGGCAGGAGCTCCAGGGACACTGGCCATGCGAAAGGCATGCCAAGTTGAGCAGGGCACAGCCAAAACCTTGCCCCCTCTTCTTCTTTCTGCTTGGAACTCACCACAGCCCACTGCTGGATTTCTGGCTCAAGCTAGGGTTAGGGTTAGGGTTAGGGTTACGCCTGCGCCTAAGCCTCCGCCTAGGCCTAGGTTTAGGGTTCAGAAAACCACAAAGCCAGGAGCTCCAGGGACACTGACCATGCGAAAGGCATGCCAAGTTGAGCAGGGCACAGCCAAAACCTTGCCCCCTCTTCTTCTTTCTGCTTGGAACTCGCCACGGCTCACAACCCGATTTCTGGCTCAAGCTAGGGTTAGGGTTAGGGTTAGGGTTACGCCTACGCCTAAGCCTATGCCTAGGCCTAGGTTTAGGGTTCAGAAAACCACAAAGCCAGAAGCCCACGGACACTGACCATGCGAAAGGCATGCCAAGTTGAGCACGGAAAAGCCAAAACCTTGCTCCCTCTTCTTCTTTCTGCTTGGGACTCGCCAAGGCCCACAACCCAATTTCTGGCTCAAGCTAGGGTTAGGGTTAGGGTTAGCACTAGGATTATGCCAAGGATTAGGGCTGCGAAATCCACAAAGGCAGGAGCTCCAGGGACACTGGACATGTGAAAGGCATGCAAAGTTGAGCAGGGCACAGCCAAAACCTTGCCCCCTCTTCTTCTTCCTGCTCGGAACTCACCACAGCCCACTGCTGGATTTCTGGCTCAAGCTAGGGTTAGGGTTAGGGTCAGGGTCAGGGTTAGGGTAACGCCTAGGGTTAGGGTACAGAGAACCACCGAGCCCAGAGCTCCAGGGATACTCACTATGCAAAAGGCATGCCAAGGTGAGCGCAGCACAGCCCAAAACCTTGCGCCCTCTTCCTTCTTCCTGCTTGGAACTCACCACAGCCCAATGCTCGATTTCTGGCTCAAGCTAGGGTTAGGGTTACGCCTACGCCAAGACCTAGGTTTAGGGTTCAGAAAACCACAAAGCCAGAAGCCCACGGACACTGACCATGCGAAAGGCATGCCAAGTTGAGCACGGAAAAGCTAAAACTTTGCTCCCTCTTCTTCTTTCTGCTTGGAACTCACCACAGCCCACCGCCGGATTTCTGGCTCAAGCTAGGGTTAGGGTTAGGGTTAGGGTTACGCCTGCGCCTAAGCCTCCGCCTAGGCCTAGGTTTAGGGTTCAGAAAACCACAAAGGCAGGAGCTCCAGGGACACTGGCCATGCGAAAGGCATGCCAAGTTGAGCAGGGCACAGCCAAAACCTTGCCCCCTCTTCTTCTTTCTGCTTGGAACTCGCCACGGCTCACAACCCGATTTCTGGCTCAAGCTAGGGTTAGGGTTAGGGTTAGGGTTACGCCTACGCCTAAGCCTATGCCTAGGCCTAGGTTTAGGGTTCAGAAAACCACAAAGCCAGAAGCCCACGGACACTGACCATGCGAAAGGCATGCCAAGTTGAGCACGGAAAAGCCAAAACCTTGCTCCCTCTTCTTCTTTCTGCTTGGGACTCGCCAAGGCCCACAACCCAATTTCTGGCTCAAGCTAGGGTTAGGGTTAGGGTTAGCACTAGGATTATGCCAAGGATTAGGGCTGCGAAATCCACAAAGGCAGGAGCTCCAGGGACACTGGACATGTGAAAGGCATGCAAAGTTGAGCAGGGCACAGCCAAAACCTTGCCCCCTCTTCTTCTTCCTGCTCAGAACTCACCACAGCCCACTGCTGGATTTCTGGCTCAAGCTAGGGTTAGGGTTAGGGTTAGGGTCAGGGTCAGGGTTAGGGTAACGCCTAGGGTTAGGGTACAGAGAACCACCGAGCCCAGAGCTCCAGGGATACTCACTATGCAAAAGGCATGCCAAGGTGAGCGCAGCACAGCCCAAAACCTTGCTCCCTCTTCTTCTTCCTGCTTGGAACTCACCACAGCCCAATGCTCGATTTCTGGCTCAAGCTAGGGTTAGGGTTACGCCTACGCCAAGACCTAGGTTTAGTGTTCAGAAAACCACAAAGCCAGGAGCTCCACGGACACTGACCATGCGAAAGGCATGCCAAGTTGAGCACGGAAAAGCCAAAACCTTGCTCCCTCTTCTTCTTTCTGCTTGGAACTCACCACAGCCCACCGCCGGATTTCTGGCTCAAGCTAGGGTTAGGGTTAGGGTTAGGGTTACGCCTGCGCCTAAGCCTCCGCCTAGGCCTAGGTTTAGGGTTCAGAAAACCACAAAGCCAGGAGCTCCAGGGACACTGGCCATGCGAAAGGCATGCCAAGTTGAGCAGGGCACAGCCAAAACCTTGCCCCCTCTTCTTCTTCCTGCTCGGAACTCACCACAGCCCAATGCCAGATTTCTGGCTCAAGCTAGGGTTAGGGTTAGGGTTAGCACTAGGATTATGCCAAGGATTAGGGCTGCGAAATCCACAAAGGCAGGAGCTCCAGGGACACTGGACATGTGAAAGGCATGCAAAGTTGAGCAGGGCACAGCCAAAACCTTGCCCCCTCTTCTTCTTCCTGCTCAGAACTCACCACAGCCCACTGCTGGATTTCTGGCTCAAGCTAGGGTTAGGGTTAGGGTCAGGGTTACGCCTATGCCTAAGCCTAGGTTTAGTGTTCAGAAAACCACAAAGCCAGGAGCTCCAGAGACACTGGCCATGCGAAAGGCATACAAAGTTGAGCACGGAAATGTCAAAAGCTTGCCGCCTCTTCTTTTTCCTGCTTGGAACTCACCACAGCCCAATGCCTGGTTTCTGGCTCAAGCTAGGGTTAGGGTTATGCCTAGGATTAGGGTTGAGAAAACCACAGAGCCAGCAGCTCCAGGGACACTGGACATGTGAGATGCATGCAAAGTTGAGCAGTGCGCAGCCAAAACTTGGCTCCCTCTTCTTCTTCCTGCTCGGAACTCACCACAGCCCACTTCCGGATTTCTGGCTCAAGCTAGGGTTAGGGTTAGGGTTAGGGTTACGCCTACGCCTAAGCCTATGCCTAGGCCTAGGTTTAGGGTTCAGAAAACCACAAAGCCAGGAACTCCACGGACACTGGCCATGCGAAAGGCATGCCAAGTTGAGCAGGGCACAGCCAAAACCTTGCCCCCTCTTCTTCTTTCTGCTTGGAACTCGCCACGGCTCACAACCCGATTTCTGGCTCAAGCTAGGGTTAGGGTTAGGGTTAGGGTTACGCCTATGCCTAAGCCTAGGTTTAGGGTTCAGAAAACCACAAAGGCAGGAGCTCCAGGGACACTGGCCATGCGAAAGTCATACAAAGTTGAGCACGGAAAAGCCAAAACCTTGCCCCCTCTTCTTTTTCCTGCTTGGAACTCACCACAGCCCAATGCCTGGTTTCTGGCTCAAGCTAGGGTTAGGGTTATGCCTAGGATTAGGGTTGAGAAAACCACAGAGCCAGCAGCTCCAGGGACACTGGACATGTGAGATGCATGCAAAGTTGAGCAGTGCGCAGCCAAAACTTGGCTCCCTCTTCTTCTTCCTGCTCGGAACTCACCACAGCCCACCGCCGGATTTCTGGCTCAAGCTAGGGTTAGGGTTAGGGTTACGCCTGCACCTAAGCCTATGCCTAGGCCTAGGTTTAGGGTTCAGAAAACCACAAAGGCAGGAGCTCCAGGGACACTGGCCATGCGAAAGGCATGCCAAGTTGAGCAGGGCACAGCCAAAACCTTGCCCCCTCTTCTTCTTTCTGCTTGGAACTCACCACAGCCCACTGCTGGATTTCTGGCTCAAGCTAGGGTTAGGGTTAGGGTTAGGGTTACGCCTGCGCCTAAGCCTCCGCCTAGGCCTAGGTTTAGGGTTCAGAAAACCACAAAGCCAGGAGCTCCAGGGACACTGACCATGCGAAAGGCATGCCAAGTTGAGCAGGGCACAGCCAAAACCTTGCCCCCTCTTCTTCTTTCTGCTTGGAACTCGCCACGGCTCACAACCCGATTTCTGGCTCAAGCTAGGGTTAGGGTTAGGGTTAGGGTTACGCCTACGCCTAAGCCTATGCCTAGGCCTAGGTTTAGGGTTCAGAAAACCACAAAGCCAGAAGCCCACGGACACTGGCCATGCGAAAGGCATGCCAAGTTGAGCACGGAAAAGCCAAAACCTTGCTCCCTCTTCTTCTTTCTGCTTGGGACTCGCCAAGGCCCACAACCCAATTTCTGGCTCAAGCTAGGGTTAGGGTTAGGGTTAGCACTAGGATTATGCCAAGGATTAGGGCTGCGAAATCCACAAAGGCAGGAGCTCCAGGGACACTGGACATGTGAAAGGCATGCAAAGTTGAGCAGGGCACAGCCAAAACCTTGCCCCCTCTTCTTCTTCCTGCTCAGAACTCACCACAGCCCACTGCTGGATTTCTGGCTCAAGCTAGGGTTAGGGTTAGGGTTAGGGTCAGGGTCAGGGTTAGGGTAACGCCTAGGGTTAGGGTACAGAGAACCACCGAGCCCAGAGCTCCAGGGATACTCACTATGCAAAAGGCATGCCAAGGTGAGCGCAGCACAGCCCAAAACCTTGCTCCCTCTTCTTCTTCCTGCTTGGAACTCACCACAGCCCAATGCTCGATTTCTGGCTCAAGCTAGGGTTAGGGTTACGCCTACGCCAAGACCTAGGTTTAGTGTTCAGAAAACCACAAAGCCAGGAGCTCCACGGACACTGACCATGCGAAAGGCATGCCAAGTTGAGCACGGAAAAGCCAAAAGCTTGCTCCCTCTTCTTCTTTCTGCTTGGAACTCACCACAGCCCACCGCCGGATTTCTGGCTCAAGCTAGGGTTAGGGTTAGGGTTAGGGTTACGCCTGCGCCTAAGCCTCCGCCTAGGCCTAGGTTTAGGGTTCAGAAAACCACAAAGCCAGGAGCTCCAGGGACACTGGCCATGCGAAAGGCATGCCAAGTTGAGCAGGGCACAGCCAAAACCTTGCCCCCTCTTCTTCTTCCTGCTCGGAACTCACCACAGCCCAATGCCCGATTTCTGGCTCAAGCTAGGGTTAGGGTTAGGGTTAGCACTAGGATTATGCCAAGGATTAGGGCTGCGAAATCCACAAAGGCAGGAGCTCCAGGGACACTGGACATGTGAAAGGCATGCAAAGTTGAGCAGGGCACAGCCAAAACCTTGCCCCCTCTTCTTCTTCCTGCTCGGAACTCACCACAGCCCAATGCCAGATTTCTGGCTCAAGCTAGGGTTAGGGTTAGGGTCAGGGTTACGCCTATGCCTAAGCCTAGGTTTAGTGTTCAGAAAACCACAAAGCCAGGAGCTCCAGGGACACTGGCCATGCAAAAGGCATACAAAGTTGAGCACGGAAATGTCAAAAGCTTGCCGCCTCTTCTTTTTCCTGCTTGGAACTCACCACAGCCCAATGCCTGGTTTCTGGCTCAAGCTAGGGTTAGGGTTATGCCTAGGATTAGGGTTGAGAAAACCACAGAGCCAGCAGCTCCAGGGACACTGGACATGTGAGATGCATGCAAAGTTGAGCAGTGCGCAGCCAAAACTTGGCTCCCTCTTCTTCTTCCTGCTCGGAACTCACCACAGCCCACTTCCGGATTTCTGGCTCAAGCTAGGGTTAGGGTTAGGGTTAGGGTTACGCCTACGCCTAAGACTATGCCTAGGCCTAGGTTTAGGGTTCAGAAAACCACAAAGCCAGGAACTCCACGGACACTGACCATGCGAAAGGCATGCCAAGTTGAGCAGTGCGCAGCCAAAACTTTGCTCCCTCTTCTTCTTTCTGCTTGGAACTCACCACAGCCCACTTCCGGATTTCTGGCTCAAGCTAGGGTTAGGGTTAGGGTTAGGGTTACGCCTGCGCCTAAGCCTCCGCCTAGGCCTAGGTTTAGGGTTCAGAAAACCACAAAGCCAGGAGCTCCAGGGACACTGGCCATGCGAAAGGCATGCCAAGTTGAGCAGGGCACAGCCAAAACCTTGCCCCCTCTTCTTCTTCCTGCTCGGAACTCACCACAGCCCAATGCCAGATTTCTGGCTCAAGCTAGGGTTAGGGTTAGGGTTAGCACTAGGATTATGCCAAGGATTAGGGCTGCGAAATCCACAAAGGCAGGAGCTCCAGGGACACTGGACATGTGAAAGGCATGCAAAGTTGAGCAGGGCACAGCCAAAACCTTGCCCCCTCTTCTTCTTCCTGCTCGGAACTCACCACAGCCCACTGCTGGATTTCTGGCTCAAGCTAGGGTTAGGGTTAGGGTCAGGGTCAGGGTTAGGGTAACGCCTAGGGTTAGGGTACAGAGAACCACCGAGCCCAGAGCTCCAGGGATACTCACTATGCAAAAGGCATGCCAAGGTGAGCGCAGCACAGCCCAAAACCTTGCGCCCTCTTCCTTCTTCCTGCTTGGAACTCACCACAGCCCAATGCTCGATTTCTGGCTCAAGCTAGGGTTAGGGTTACGCCTACGCCAAGACCTAGGTTTAGGGTTCAGAAAACCACAAAGCCAGAAGCCCACGGACACTGACCATGCGAAAGGCATGCCAAGTTGAGCACGGAAAAGCCAAAACTTTGCTCCCTCTTCTTCTTTCTGCTTGGAACTCACCACAGCCCACTTCCGGATTTCTGGCTCAAGCTAGGGTTAGGGTTAGGGTTAGGGTTACGCCTGCGCCTAAGCCTCCGCCTAGGCCTAGGTTTAGGGTTCAGAAAACCACAAAGCCAGGAGCTCCAGGGACACTGGCCATGCGAAAGGCATGCCAAGTTGAGCAGGGCACAGCCAAAACCTTGCCCCCTCTTCTTCTTTCTGCTTGGAACTCGCCACGGCTCACAACCCGATTTCTGGCTCAAGCTAGGGTTAGGGTTAGGGTTAGGGTTACGCCTGCGCCTAAGCCTCCGCCTAGGCCTAGGTTTAGGGTTCAGAAAACCACAAAGCCAGGAGCTCCAGGGACACTGACCATGCGAAAGGCATGCCAAGTTGAGCAGGGCACAGCCAAAACCTTGCCCCCTCTTCTTCTTTCTGCTTGGAACTCGCCACGGCTCACAACCCGATTTCTGGCTCAAGCTAGGGTTAGGGTTAGGGTTAGGGTTACGCCTACGCCTAAGCCTATGCCTAGGCCTAGGTTTAGGGTTCAGAAAACCACAAAGCCAGAAGCCCACGGACACTGACCATGCGAAAGGCATGCCAAGTTGAGCACGGAAAAGCCAAAACCTTGCTCCCTCTTCTTCTTTCTGCTTGGGACTCGCCAAGGCCCACAACCCAATTTCTGGCTCAAGCTAGGGTTAGGGTTAGGGTTAGCACTAGGATTATGCCAAGGATTAGGGCTGCGAAATCCACAAAGGCAGGAGCTCCAGGGACACTGGACATGTGAAAGGCATGCAAAGTTGAGCAGGGCACAGCCAAAACCTTGCCCCCTCTTCTTCTTCCTGCTCAGAACTCACCACAGCCCACTGCTGGATTTCTGGCTCAAGCTAGGGTTAGGGTTAGGGTTAGGGTCAGGGTCAGGGTTAGGGTAACGCCTAGGGTTAGGGTACAGAGAACCACCGAGCCCAGAGCTCCAGGGATACTCACTATGCAAAAGGCATGCCAAGGTGAGCGCAGCACAGCCCAAAACCTTGCTCCCTCTTCTTCTTCCTGCTTGGAACTCACCACAGCCCAATGCTCGATTTCTGGCTCAAGCTAGGGTTAGGGTTACGCCTACGCCAAGACCTAGGTTTAGTGTTCAGAAAACCACAAAGCCAGGAGCTCCACGGACACTGACCATGCGAAAGGCATGCCAAGTTGAGCACGGAAAAGCCAAAACCTTGCTCCCTCTTCTTCTTTCTGCTTGGAACTCACCACAGCCCACCGCCGGATTTCTGGCTCAAGCTAGGGTTAGGGTTAGGGTTAGGGTTACGCCTGCGCCTAAGCCTCCGCCTAGGCCTAGGTTTAGGGTTCAGAAAACCACAAAGCCAGGAGCTCCAGGGACACTGGCCATGCGAAAGGCATGCCAAGTTGAGCAGGGCACAGCCAAAACCTTGCCCCCTCTTCTTCTTCCTGCTCGGAACTCACCACAGCCCAATGCCAGATTTCTGGCTCAAGCTAGGGTTAGGGTTAGGGTTAGCACTAGGATTATGCCAAGGATTAGGGCTGCGAAATCCACAAAGGCAGGAGCTCCAGGGACACTGGACATGTGAAAGGCATGCAAAGTTGAGCAGGGCACAGCCAAAACCTTGCCCCCTCTTCTTCTTCCTGCTCAGAACTCACCACAGCCCACTGCTGGATTTCTGGCTCAAGCTAGGGTTAGGGTTAGGGTCAGGGTTACGCCTATGCCTAAGCCTAGGTTTAGTGTTCAGAAAACCACAAAGCCAGGAGCTCCAGAGACACTGGCCATGCGAAAGGCATACAAAGTTGAGCACGGAAATGTCAAAAGCTTGCCGCCTCTTCTTTTTCCTGCTTGGAACTCACCACAGCCCAATGCCTGGTTTCTGGCTCAAGCTAGGGTTAGGGTTATGCCTAGGATTAGGGTTGAGAAAACCACAGAGCCAGCAGCTCCAGGGACACTGGACATGTGAGATGCATGCAAAGTTGAGCAGTGCGCAGCCAAAACTTGGCTCCCTCTTCTTCTTCCTGCTCGGAACTCACCACAGCCCACTTCCGGATTTCTGGCTCAAGCTAGGGTTAGGGTTAGGGTTAGGGTTACGCCTACGCCTAAGCCTATGCCTAGGCCTAGGTTTAGGGTTCAGAAAACCACAAAGCCAGGAACTCCACGGACACTGGCCATGCGAAAGGCATGCCAAGTTGAGCAGGGCACAGCCAAAACCTTGCCCCCTCTTCTTCTTTCTGCTTGGAACTCGCCACGGCTCACAACCCGATTTCTGGCTCAAGCTAGGGTTAGGGTTAGGGTTAGGGTTACGCCTATGCCTAAGCCTAGGTTTAGGGTTCAGAAAACCACAAAGGCAGGAGCTCCAGGGACACTGGCCATGCGAAAGTCATACAAAGTTGAGCACGGAAAAGCCAAAACCTTGCCCCCTCTTCTTTTTCCTGCTTGGAACTCACCACAGCCCAATGCCTGGTTTCTGGCTCAAGCTAGGGTTAGGGTTATGCCTAGGATTAGGGTTGAGAAAACCACAGAGCCAGCAGCTCCAGGGACACTGGACATGTGAGATGCATGCAAAGTTGAGCAGTGCGCAGCCAAAACTTGGCTCCCTCTTCTTCTTCCTGCTCGGAACTCACCACAGCCCACCGCCGGATTTCTGGCTCAAGCTAGGGTTAGGGTTAGGGTTACGCCTGCACCTAAGCCTATGCCTAGGCCTAGGTTTAGGGTTCAGAAAACCACAAAGGCAGGAGCTCCAGGGACACTGGCCATGCGAAAGGCATGCCAAGTTGAGCAGGGCACAGCCAAAACCTTGCCCCCTCTTCTTCTTTCTGCTTGGAACTCACCACAGCCCACTGCTGGATTTCTGGCTCAAGCTAGGGTTAGGGTTAGGGTTAGGGTTACGCCTGCGCCTAAGCCTCCGCCTAGGCCTAGGTTTAGGGTTCAGAAAACCACAAAGCCAGGAGCTCCAGGGACACTGACCATGCGAAAGGCATGCCAAGTTGAGCAGGGCACAGCCAAAACCTTGCCCCCTCTTCTTCTTTCTGCTTGGAACTCGCCACGGCTCACAACCCGATTTCTGGCTCAAGCTAGGGTTAGGGTTAGGGTTAGGGTTACGCCTACGCCTAAGCCTATGCCTAGGCCTAGGTTTAGGGTTCAGAAAACCACAAAGCCAGAAGCCCACGGACACTGGCCATGCGAAAGGCATGCCAAGTTGAGCACGGAAAAGCCAAAACCTTGCTCCCTCTTCTTCTTTCTGCTTGGGACTCGCCAAGGCCCACAACCCAATTTCTGGCTCAAGCTAGGGTTAGGGTTAGGGTTAGCACTAGGATTATGCCAAGGATTAGGGCTGCGAAATCCACAAAGGCAGGAGCTCCAGGGACACTGGACATGTGAAAGGCATGCAAAGTTGAGCAGGGCACAGCCAAAACCTTGCCCCCTCTTCTTCTTCCTGCTCAGAACTCACCACAGCCCACTGCTGGATTTCTGGCTCAAGCTAGGGTTAGGGTTAGGGTTAGGGTCAGGGTCAGGGTTAGGGTAACGCCTAGGGTTAGGGTACAGAGAACCACCGAGCCCAGAGCTCCAGGGATACTCACTATGCAAAAGGCATGCCAAGGTGAGCGCAGCACAGCCCAAAACCTTGCTCCCTCTTCTTCTTCCTGCTTGGAACTCACCACAGCCCAATGCTCGATTTCTGGCTCAAGCTAGGGTTAGGGTTACGCCTACGCCAAGACCTAGGTTTAGTGTTCAGAAAACCACAAAGCCAGGAGCTCCACGGACACTGACCATGCGAAAGGCATGCCAAGTTGAGCACGGAAAAGCCAAAAGCTTGCTCCCTCTTCTTCTTTCTGCTTGGAACTCACCACAGCCCACCGCCGGATTTCTGGCTCAAGCTAGGGTTAGGGTTAGGGTTAGGGTTACGCCTGCGCCTAAGCCTCCGCCTAGGCCTAGGTTTAGGGTTCAGAAAACCACAAAGCCAGGAGCTCCAGGGACACTGGCCATGCGAAAGGCATGCCAAGTTGAGCAGGGCACAGCCAAAACCTTGCCCCCTCTTCTTCTTCCTGCTCGGAACTCACCACAGCCCAATGCCCGATTTCTGGCTCAAGCTAGGGTTAGGGTTAGGGTTAGCACTAGGATTATGCCAAGGATTAGGGCTGCGAAATCCACAAAGGCAGGAGCTCCAGGGACACTGGACATGTGAAAGGCATGCAAAGTTGAGCAGGGCACAGCCAAAACCTTGCCCCCTCTTCTTCTTCCTGCTCGGAACTCACCACAGCCCAATGCCAGATTTCTGGCTCAAGCTAGGGTTAGGGTTAGGGTCAGGGTTACGCCTATGCCTAAGCCTAGGTTTAGTGTTCAGAAAACCACAAAGCCAGGAGCTCCAGGGACACTGGCCATGCAAAAGGCATACAAAGTTGAGCACGGAAATGTCAAAAGCTTGCCGCCTCTTCTTTTTCCTGCTTGGAACTCACCACAGCCCAATGCCTGGTTTCTGGCTCAAGCTAGGGTTAGGGTTATGCCTAGGATTAGGGTTGAGAAAACCACAGAGCCAGCAGCTCCAGGGACACTGGACATGTGAGATGCATGCAAAGTTGAGCAGTGCGCAGCCAAAACTTGGCTCCCTCTTCTTCTTCCTGCTCGGAACTCACCACAGCCCACTTCCGGATTTCTGGCTCAAGCTAGGGTTAGGGTTAGGGTTAGGGTTACGCCTACGCCTAAGACTATGCCTAGGCCTAGGTTTAGGGTTCAGAAAACCACAAAGCCAGGAACTCCACGGACACTGACCATGCGAAAGGCATGCCAAGTTGAGCAGTGCGCAGCCAAAACTTTGCTCCCTCTTCTTCTTTCTGCTTGGAACTCACCACAGCCCACTTCCGGATTTCTGGCTCAAGCTAGGGTTAGGGTTAGGGTTAGGGTTACGCCTGCGCCTAAGCCTCCGCCTAGGCCTAGGTTTAGGGTTCAGAAAACCACAAAGCCAGGAGCTCCAGGGACACTGGCCATGCGAAAGGCATGCCAAGTTGAGCAGGGCACAGCCAAAACCTTGCCCCCTCTTCTTCTTCCTGCTCGGAACTCACCACAGCCCAATGCCAGATTTCTGGCTCAAGCTAGGGTTAGGGTTAGGGTTAGCACTAGGATTATGCCAAGGATTAGGGCTGCGAAATCCACAAAGGCAGGAGCTCCAGGGACACTGGACATGTGAAAGGCATGCAAAGTTGAGCAGGGCACAGCCAAAACCTTGCCCCCTCTTCTTCTTCCTGCTCGGAACTCACCACAGCCCACTGCTGGATTTCTGGCTCAAGCTAGGGTTAGGGTTAGGGTCAGGGTCAGGGTTAGGGTAACGCCTAGGGTTAGGGTACAGAGAACCACCGAGCCCAGAGCTCCAGGGATACTCACTATGCAAAAGGCATGCCAAGGTGAGCGCAGCACAGCCCAAAACCTTGCGCCCTCTTCCTTCTTCCTGCTTGGAACTCACCACAGCCCAATGCTCGATTTCTGGCTCAAGCTAGGGTTAGGGTTACGCCTACGCCAAGACCTAGGTTTAGGGTTCAGAAAACCACAAAGCCAGAAGCCCACGGACACTGACCATGCGAAAGGCATGCCAAGTTGAGCACGGAAAAGCCAAAACTTTGCTCCCTCTTCTTCTTTCTGCTTGGAACTCACCACAGCCCACTTCCGGATTTCTGGCTCAAGCTAGGGTTAGGGTTAGGGTTAGGGTTACGCCTGCGCCTAAGCCTCCGCCTAGGCCTAGGTTTAGGGTTCAGAAAACCACAAAGCCAGGAGCTCCAGGGACACTGGCCATGCGAAAGGCATGCCAAGTTGAGCAGGGCACAGCCAAAACCTTGCCCCCTCTTCTTCTTTCTGCTTGGAACTCGCCACGGCTCACAACCCGATTTCTGGCTCAAGCTAGGGTTAGGGTTAGGGTTAGGGTTACGCCTGCGCCTAAGCCTCCGCCTAGGCCTAGGTTTAGGGTTCAGAAAACCACAAAGCCAGGAGCTCCAGGGACACTGACCATGCGAAAGGCATGCCAAGTTGAGCAGGGCACAGCCAAAACCTTGCCCCCTCTTCTTCTTTCTGCTTGGAACTCGCCACGGCTCACAACCCGATTTCTGGCTCAAGCTAGGGTTAGGGTTAGGGTTAGGGTTACGCCTACGCCTAAGCCTATGCCTAGGCCTAGGTTTAGGGTTCAGAAAACCACAAAGCCAGAAGCCCACGGACACTGACCATGCGAAAGGCATGCCAAGTTGAGCACGGAAAAGCCAAAACCTTGCTCCCTCTTCTTCTTTCTGCTTGGGACTCGCCAAGGCCCACAACCCAATTTCTGGCTCAAGCTAGGGTTAGGGTTAGGGTTAGCACTAGGATTATGCCAAGGATTAGGGCTGCGAAATCCACAAAGGCAGGAGCTCCAGGGACACTGGACATGTGAAAGGCATGCAAAGTTGAGCAGGGCACAGCCAAAACCTTGCCCCCTCTTCTTCTTCCTGCTCAGAACTCACCACAGCCCACTGCTGGATTTCTGGCTCAAGCTAGGGTTAGGGTTAGGGTTAGGGTCAGGGTCAGGGTTAGGGTAACGCCTAGGGTTAGGGTACAGAGAACCACCGAGCCCAGAGCTCCAGGGATACTCACTATGCAAAAGGCATGCCAAGGTGAGCGCAGCACAGCCCAAAACCTTGCTCCCTCTTCTTCTTCCTGCTTGGAACTCACCACAGCCCAATGCTCGATTTCTGGCTCAAGCTAGGGTTAGGGTTACGCCTACGCCAAGACCTAGGTTTAGTGTTCAGAAAACCACAAAGCCAGGAGCTCCACGGACACTGACCATGCGAAAGGCATGCCAAGTTGAGCACGGAAAAGCCAAAAGCTTGCTCCCTCTTCTTCTTTCTGCTTGGAACTCACCACAGCCCACCGCCGGATTTCTGGCTCAAGCTAGGGTTAGGGTTAGGGTTAGGGTTACGCCTGCGCCTAAGCCTCCGCCTAGGCCTAGGTTTAGGGTTCAGAAAACCACAAAGCCAGGAGCTCCAGGGACACTGGCCATGCGAAAGGCATGCCAAGTTGAGCAGGGCACAGCCAAAACCTTGCCCCCTCTTCTTCTTCCTGCTCGGAACTCACCACAGCCCAATGCCAGATTTCTGGCTCAAGCTAGGGTTAGGGTTAGGGTTAGCACTAGGATTATGCCAAGGATTAGGGCTGCGAAACCCACAAAGGCAGGAGCTCCAGGGACACTGGACATGTGAAAGGCATGCAAAGTTGAGCAGGGCACAGCCAAAACCTTGCCCCCTCTTCTTCTTCCTGCTCAGAACTCACCACAGCCCAATGCCAGATTTCTGGCTCAAGCTAGGGTTAGGGTTAGGGTCAGGGTTACGCCTATGCCTAAGCCTAGGTTTAGTGTTCAGAAAACCACAAAGCCAGGAGCTCCAGGGACACTGGCCATGCAAAAGGCATACAAAGTTGAGCACGGAAATGTCAAAAGCTTGCCGCCTCTTCTTTTTCCTGCTTGGAACTCACCACAGCCCAATGCCTGGTTTCTGGCTCAAGCTAGGGTTAGGGTTATGCCTAGGATTAGGGTTGAGAAAACCACAGAGCCAGCAGCTCCAGGGACACTGGACATGTGAGATGCATGCAAAGTTGAGCAGTGCGCAGCCAAAACTTGGCTCCCTCTTCTTCTTCCTGCTCGGAACTCACCACAGCCCACTTCCGGATTTCTGGCTCAAGCTAGGGTTAGGGTTAGGGTTAGGGTTACGCCTACGCCTAAGCCTATGCCAAGACCTAGGTTTAGGGTTCAGAAAACCACAAAGCCAGGAACTCCACGGACACTGACCATGCGAAAGGCATGCCAAGTTGAGCAGTGCGCAGCCAAAACTTTGCTCCCTCTTCTTCTTTCTGCTTGGAACTCACCACAGCCCACTTCCGGATTTCTGGCTCAAGCTAGGGTTAGGGTTAGGGTTAGGGTTACGCCTGCGCCTAAGCCTCCGCCTAGGCCTAGGTTTAGGGTTCAGAAAACCACAAAGCCAGGAGCTCCAGGGACACTGGCCATGCGAAAGGCATGCCAAGTTGAGCAGGGCACAGCCAAAACCTTGCCCCCTCTTCTTCTTCCTGCTCGGAACTCACCACAGCCCACTGCTGGATTTCTGGCTCAAGCTAGGGTTAGGGTTAGGGTTAGCACTAGGATTATGCCAAGGATTAGGGCTGCGAAATCCACAAAGGCAGGAGCTCCAGGGACACTGGACATGTGAAAGGCATGCAAAGTTGAGCAGGGCACAGCCAAAACCTTGCCCCCTCTTCTTCTTCCTGCTCGGAACTCACCACAGCCCACTGCTGGATTTCTGGCTCAAGCTAGGGTTAGGGTTAGGGTCAGGGTCAGGGTTAGGGTAACGCCTAGGGTTAGGGTACAGAGAACCACCGAGCCCAGAGCTCCAGGGATACTCACTATGCAAAAGGCATGCCAAGGTGAGCGCAGCACAGCCCAAAACCTTGCGCCCTCTTCCTTCTTCCTGCTTGGAACTCACCACAGCCCAATGCTCGATTTCTGGCTCAAGCTAGGGTTAGGGTTACGCCTACGCCAAGACCTAGGTTTAGGGTTCAGAAAACCACAAAGCCAGAAGCCCACGGACACTGACCATGCGAAAGGCATGCCAAGTTGAGCACGGAAAAGCCAAAACTTTGCTCCCTCTTCTTCTTTCTGCTTGGAACTCACCACAGCCCACCGCCGGATTTCTGGCTCAAGCTAGGGTTAGGGTTAGGGTTAGGGTTACGCCTGCGCCTAAGCCTCCGCCTAGGCCTAGGTTTAGGGTTCAGAAAACCACAAAGCCAGGAGCTCCAGGGACACTGGCCATGCGAAAGGCATGCCAAGTTGAGCAGGGCACAGCCAAAACCTTGCCCCCTCTTCTTCTTTCTGCTTGGAACTCGCCACGGCTCACAACCCGATTTCTGGCTCAAGCTAGGGTTAGGGTTAGGGTTAGGGTTACGCCTACGCCTAAGCCTATGCCTAGGCCTAGGTTTAGGGTTCAGAAAACCACAAAGCCAGAAGCCCACGGACACTGACCATGCGAAAGGCATGCCAAGTTGAGCACGGAAAAGCCAAAACCTTGCTCCCTCTTCTTCTTTCTGCTTGGGACTCGCCAAGGCCCACAACCCAATTTCTGGCTCAAGCTAGGGTTAGGGTTAGGGTTAGCACTAGGATTATGCCAAGGATTAGGGCTGCGAAATCCACAAAGGCAGGAGCTCCAGGGACACTGGACATGTGAAAGGCATGCAAAGTTGAGCAGGGCACAGCCAAAACCTTGCCCCCTCTTCTTCTTCCTGCTCAGAACTCACCACAGCCCACTGCTGGATTTCTGGCTCAAGCTAGGGTTAGGGTTAGGGTTAGGGTCAGGGTCAGGGTTAGGGTAACGCCTAGGGTTAGGGTACAGAGAACCACCGAGCCCAGAGCTCCAGGGATACTCACTATGCAAAAGGCATGCCAAGGTGAGCGCAGCACAGCCCAAAACCTTGCTCCCTCTTCTTCTTCCTGCTTGGAACTCACCACAGCCCAATGCTCGATTTCTGGCTCAAGCTAGGGTTAGGGTTACGCCTACGCCAAGACCTAGGTTTAGTGTTCAGAAAACCACAAAGCCAGGAGCTCCACGGACACTGACCATGCGAAAGGCATGCCAAGTTGAGCACGGAAAAGCCAAAAGCTTGCTCCCTCTTCTTCTTTCTGCTTGGAACTCACCACAGCCCACCGCCGGATTTCTGGCTCAAGCTAGGGTTAGGGTTAGGGTTAGGGTTACGCCTGCGCCTAAGCCTCCGCCTAGGCCTAGGTTTAGGGTTCAGAAAACCACAAAGCCAGGAGCTCCAGGGACACTGGCCATGCGAAAGGCATGCCAAGTTGAGCAGGGCACAGCCAAAACCTTGCCCCCTCTTCTTCTTCCTGCTCGGAACTCACCACAGCCCAATGCCAGATTTCTGGCTCAAGCTAGGGTTAGGGTTAGGGTTAGCACTAGGATTATGCCAAGGATTAGGGCTGCGAAACCCACAAAGGCAGGAGCTCCAGGGACACTGGACATGTGAAAGGCATGCAAAGTTGAGCAGGGCACAGCCAAAACCTTGCCCCCTCTTCTTCTTCCTGCTCGGAACTCACCACAGCCCAATGCCAGATTTCTGGCTCAAGCTAGGGTTAGGGTTAGGGTCAGGGTTACGCCTATGCCTAAGCCTAGGTTTAGTGTTCAGAAAACCACAAAGCCAGGAGCTCCAGGGACACTGGCCATGCAAAAGGCATACAAAGTTGAGCACGGAAATGTCAAAAGCTTGCCGCCTCTTCTTTTTCCTGCTTGGAACTCACCACAGCCCAATGCCTGGTTTCTGGCTCAAGCTAGGGTTAGGGTTATGCCTAGGATTAGGGTTGAGAAAACCACAGAGCCAGCAGCTCCAGGGACACTGGACATGTGAGATGCATGCAAAGTTGAGCAGTGCGCAGCCAAAACTTGGCTCCCTCTTCTTCTTCCTGCTCGGAACTCACCACAGCCCACTTCCGGATTTCTGGCTCAAGCTAGGGTTAGGGTTAGGGTTAGGGTTACGCCTACGCCTAAGACTATGCCTAGGCCTAGGTTTAGGGTTCAGAAAACCACAAAGCCAGGAACTCCACGGACACTGACCACGCGAAAGGCATGCCAAGTTGAGCAGTGCGCAGCCAAAACTTTGCTCCCTCTTCTTCTTTCTGCTTGGAACTCACCACAGCCCACTTCCGGATTTCTGGCTCAAGCTAGGGTTAGGGTTAGGGTTAGGGTTACGCCTGCGCCTAAGCCTCCGCCTAGGCCTAGGTTTAGGGTTCAGAAAACCACAAAGCCAGGAGCTCCAGGGACACTGGCCATGCGAAAGGCATGCCAAGTTGAGCAGGGCACAGCCAAAACCTTGCCCCCTCTTCTTCTTCCTGCTCGGAACTCACCACAGCCCAATGCCAGATTTCTGGCTCAAGCTAGGGTTAGGGTTAGGGTTAGCACTAGGATTATGCCAAGGATTAGGGCTGCGAAACCCACAAAGGCAGGAGCTCCAGGGACACTGGACATGTGAAAGGCATGCAAAGTTGAGCAGGGCACAGCCAAAACCTTGCCCCCTCTTCTTCTTCCTGCTCAGAACTCACCACAGCCCAATGCCAGATTTCTGGCTCAAGCTAGGGTTAGGGTTAGGGTCAGGGTTACGCCTATGCCTAAGCCTAGGTTTAGTGTTCAGAAAACCACAAAGCCAGGAGCTCCAGGGACACTGGCCATGCAAAAGGCATACAAAGTTGAGCACGGAAATGTCAAAAGCTTGCCGCCTCTTCTTTTTCCTGCTTGGAACTCACCACAGCCCAATGCCTGGTTTCTGGCTCAAGCTAGGGTTAGGGTTATGCCTAGGATTAGGGTTGAGAAAACCACAGAGCCAGCAGCTCCAGGGACACTGGACATGTGAGATGCATGCAAAGTTGAGCAGTGCGCAGCCAAAACTTGGCTCCCTCTTCTTCTTCCTGCTCGGAACTCACCACAGCCCACTTCCGGATTTCTGGCTCAAGCTAGGGTTAGGGTTAGGGTTAGGGTTACGCCTACGCCTAAGCCTATGCCAAGACCTAGGTTTAGGGTTCAGAAAACCACAAAGCCAGGAACTCCACGGACACTGACCATGCGAAAGGCATGCCAAGTTGAGCAGTGCGCAGCCAAAACTTTGCTCCCTCTTCTTCTTTCTGCTTGGAACTCACCACAGCCCACTTCCGGATTTCTGGCTCAAGCTAGGGTTAGGGTTAGGGTTAGGGTTACGCCTGCGCCTAAGCCTCCGCCTAGGCCTAGGTTTAGGGTTCAGAAAACCACAAAGCCAGGAGCTCCAGGGACACTGGCCATGCGAAAGGCATGCCAAGTTGAGCAGGGCACAGCCAAAACCTTGCCCCCTCTTCTTCTTCCTGCTCGGAACTCACCACAGCCCACTGCTGGATTTCTGGCTCAAGCTAGGGTTAGGGTTAGGGTTAGCACTAGGATTATGCCAAGGATTAGGGCTGCGAAATCCACAAAGGCAGGAGCTCCAGGGACACTGGACATGTGAAAGGCATGCAAAGTTGAGCAGGGCACAGCCAAAACCTTGCCCCCTCTTCTTCTTCCTGCTCGGAACTCACCACAGCCCACTGCTGGATTTCTGGCTCAAGCTAGGGTTAGGGTTAGGGTCAGGGTCAGGGTTAGGGTAACGCCTAGGGTTAGGGTACAGAGAACCACCGAGCCCAGAGCTCCAGGGATACTCACTATGCAAAAGGCATGCCAAGGTGAGCGCAGCACAGCCCAAAACCTTGCGCCCTCTTCCTTCTTCCTGCTTGGAACTCACCACAGCCCAATGCTCGATTTCTGGCTCAAGCTAGGGTTAGGGTTACGCCTACGCCAAGACCTAGGTTTAGGGTTCAGAAAACCACAAAGCCAGAAGCCCACGGACACTGACCATGCGAAAGGCATGCCAAGTTGAGCACGGAAAAGCCAAAACTTTGCTCCCTCTTCTTCTTTCTGCTTGGAACTCACCACAGCCCACCGCCGGATTTCTGGCTCAAGCTAGGGTTAGGGTTAGGGTTAGGGTTACGCCTGCGCCTAAGCCTCCGCCTAGGCCTAGGTTTAGGGTTCAGAAAACCACAAAGCCAGGAGCTCCAGGGACACTGGCCATGCGAAAGGCATGCCAAGTTGAGCAGGGCACAGCCAAAACCTTGCCCCCTCTTCTTCTTTCTGCTTGGAACTCGCCACGGCTCACAACCCGATTTCTGGCTCAAGCTAGGGTTAGGGTTAGGGTTAGGGTTACGCCTACGCCTAAGCCTATGCCTAGGCCTAGGTTTAGGGTTCAGAAAACCACAAAGCCAGAAGCCCACGGACACTGACCATGCGAAAGGCATGCCAAGTTGAGCACGGAAAAGCCAAAACCTTGCTCCCTCTTCTTCTTTCTGCTTGGGACTCGCCAAGGCCCACAACCCAATTTCTGGCTCAAGCTAGGGTTAGGGTTAGGGTTAGCACTAGGATTATGCCAAGGATTAGGGCTGCGAAATCCACAAAGGCAGGAGCTCCAGGGACACTGGACATGTGAAAGGCATGCAAAGTTGAGCAGGGCACAGCCAAAACCTTGCCCCCTCTTCTTCTTCCTGCTCAGAACTCACCACAGCCCACTGCTGGATTTCTGGCTCAAGCTAGGGTTAGGGTTAGGGTTAGGGTCAGGGTCAGGGTTAGCGTAACGCCTAGGGTTAGGGTACAGAGAACCACCGAGCCCAGAGCTCCAGGGATACTCACTATGCAAAAGGCATGCCAAGGTGAGCGCAGCACAGCCCAAAACCTTGCTCCCTCTTCTTCTTCCTGCTTGGAACTCACCACAGCCCAATGCTCGATTTCTGGCTCAAGCTAGGGTTAGGGTTACGCCTACGCCAAGACCTAGGTTTAGTGTTCAGAAAACCACAAAGCCAGGAGCTCCACGGACACTGACCATGCGAAAGGCATGCCAAGTTGAGCACGGAAAAGCCAAAAGCTTGCTCCCTCTTCTTCTTTCTGCTTGGAACTCACCACAGCCCACCGCCGGATTTCTGGCTCAAGCTAGGGTTAGGGTTAGGGTTAGGGTTACGCCTGCGCCTAAGCCTCCGCCTAGGCCTAGGTTTAGGGTTCAGAAAACCACAAAGCCAGGAGCTCCAGGGACACTGGCCATGCGAAAGGCATGCCAAGTTGAGCAGGGCACAGCCAAAACCTTGCCCCCTCTTCTTCTTCCTGCTCGGAACTCACCACAGCCCAATGCCAGATTTCTGGCTCAAGCTAGGGTTAGGGTTAGGGTTAGCACTAGGATTATGCCAAGGATTAGGGCTGCGAAACCCACAAAGGCAGGAGCTCCAGGGACACTGGACATGTGAAAGGCATGCAAAGTTGAGCAGGGCACAGCCAAAACCTTGCCCCCTCTTCTTCTTCCTGCTCGGAACTCACCACAGCCCAATGCCAGATTTCTGGCTCAAGCTAGGGTTAGGGTTAGGGTCAGGGTTACGCCTATGCCTAAGCCTAGGTTTAGTGTTCAGAAAACCACAAAGCCAGGAGCTCCAGGGACACTGGCCATGCAAAAGGCATACAAAGTTGAGCACGGAAATGTCAAAAGCTTGCCGCCTCTTCTTTTTCCTGCTTGGAACTCACCACAGCCCAATGCCTGGTTTCTGGCTCAAGCTAGGGTTAGGGTTATGCCTAGGATTAGGGTTGAGAAAACCACAGAGCCAGCAGCTCCAGGGACACTGGACATGTGAGATGCATGCAAAGTTGAGCAGTGCGCAGCCAAAACTTGGCTCCCTCTTCTTCTTCCTGCTCGGAACTCACCACAGCCCACTTCCGGATTTCTGGCTCAAGCTAGGGTTAGGGTTAGGGTTAGGGTTACGCCTACGCCTAAGACTATGCCTAGGCCTAGGTTTAGGGTTCAGAAAACCACAAAGCCAGGAACTCCACGGACACTGACCACGCGAAAGGCATGCCAAGTTGAGCAGTGCGCAGCCAAAACTTTGCTCCCTCTTCTTCTTTCTGCTTGGAACTCACCACAGCCCACTTCCGGATTTCTGGCTCAAGCTAGGGTTAGGGTTAGGGTTAGGGTTACGCCTGCGCCTAAGCCTCCGCCTAGGCCTAGGTTTAGGGTTCAGAAAACCACAAAGCCAGGAGCTCCAGGGACACTGGCCATGCGAAAGGCATGCCAAGTTGAGCAGGGCACAGCCAAAACCTTGCCCCCTCTTCTTCTTCCTGCTCGGAACTCACCACAGCCCACTGCTGGATTTCTGGCTCAAGCTAGGGTTAGGGTTAGGGTTAGCACTAGGATTATGCCAAGGATTAGGGCTGCGAAATCCACAAAGGCAGGAGCTCCAGGGACACTGGACATGTGAAAGGCATGCAAAGTTGAGCAGGGCACAGCCAAAACCTTGCCCCCTCTTCTTCGTCCTGCTCGGAACTCACCACAGCCCACTGCTGGATTTCTGGCTCAAGCTAGGGTTAGGGTTAGGGTCAGGGTCAGGGTTAGGGTAACGCCTAGGGTTAGGGTACAGAGAACCACCGAGCCCAGAGCTCCAGGGATACTCACTATGCAAAAGGCATGCCAAGGTGAGCGCAGCACAGCCCAAAACCTTGCGCCCTCTTCCTTCTTCCTGCTTGGAACTCACCACAGCCCAATGCTCGATTTCTGGCTCAAGCTAGGGTTAGGGTTACGCCTACGCCAAGACCTAGGTTTAGGGTTCAGAAAACCACAAAGCCAGAAGCCCACGGACACTGACCATGCGAAAGGCATGCCAAGTTGAGCACGGAAAAGCTAAAACTTTGCTCCCTCTTCTTCTTTCTGCTTGGAACTCACCACAGCCCACCGCCGGATTTCTGGCTCAAGCTAGGGTTAGGGTTAGGGTTAGGGTTACGCCTGCGCCTAAGCCTCCGCCTAGGCCTAGGTTTAGGGTTCAGAAAACCACAAAGGCAGGAGCTCCAGGGACACTGGCCATGCGAAAGGCATGCCAAGTTGAGCAGGGCACAGCCAAAACCTTGCCCCCTCTTCTTCTTTCTGCTTGGAACTCGCCACGGCTCACAACCCGATTTCTGGCTCAAGCTAGGGTTAGGGTTAGGGTTAGGGTTATGCCTACGCCTAAGCCTATGCCTAGGCCTAGGTTTAGGGTTCAGAAAACCACAAAGCCAGAAGCCCACGGACACTGACCATGCGAAAGGCATGCCAAGTTGAGCACGGAAAAGCCAAAACCTTGCTCCCTCTTCTTTCTGCTTGGGACTCGCCAAGGCCCACAACCCAATTTCTGGCTCAAGCTAGGGTTAGGGTTAGGGTTAGCACTAGGATTATGCCAAGGATTAGGGCTGCGAAATCCACAAAGGCAGGAGCTCCAGGGACACTGGACATGTGAAAGGCATGCAAAGTTGAGCAGGGCACAGCCAAAACCTTGCCCCCTCTTCTTCTTCCTGCTCAGAACTCACCACAGCCCACTGCTGGATTTCTGGCTCAAGCTAGGGTTAGGGTTAGGGTTAGGGTCAGGGTCAGGGTTAGGGTAACGCCTAGGGTTAGGGTACAGAGAACCACCGAGCCCAGAGCTCCAGGGATACTCACTATGCAAAAGGCATGCCAAGGTGAGCGCAGCACAGCCCAAAACCTTGCGCCCTCTTCTTCTTCCTGCTTGGAACTCACCACAGCCCAATGCTCGATTTCTGGCTCAAGCTAGGGTTAGGGTTACGCCTACGCCAAGACCTAGGTTTAGTGTTCAGAAAACCACAAAGCCAGGAGCTCCAGGGACACTGGCCATGCGAAAGGCATGCCAAGTTGAGCACGGAAAAGCCAAAAGCTTGCTCCCTCTTCTTCTTTCTGCTTGGAACTCACCACAGCCCACCGCCGGATTTCTGGCTCAAGCTAGGGTTAGGGTTAGGGTTAGGGTTACGCCTGCGCCTAAGCCTCCGCCTAGGCCTAGGTTTAGGGTTCAGAAAACCACAAAGCCAGGAGCTCCAGGGACACTGGCCATGCGAAAGGCATGCCAAGTTGAGCAGGGCACAGCCAAAACCTTGCCCCCTCTTCTTCTTCCTGCTCGGAACTCACCACAGCCCAATGCCAGATTTCTGGCTCAAGCTAGGGTTAGGGTTAGGGTTAGCACTAGGATTATGCCAAGGATTAGGGCTGCGAAACCCACAAAGGCAGGAGCTCCAGGGACACTGGACATGTGAAAGGCATGCAAAGTTGAGCAGGGCACAGCCAAAACCTTGCCCCCTCTTCTTCTTCCTGCTCAGAACTCACCACAGCCCAATGCCAGATTTCTGGCTCAAGCTAGGGTTAGGGTTAGGGTCAGGGTTACGCCTATGCCTAAGCCTAGGTTTAGTGTTCAGAAAACCACAAAGCCAGGAGCTCCAGGGACACTGGCCATGCAAAAGGCATACAAAGTTGAGCACGGAAATGTCAAAAGCTTGCCGCCTCTTCTTTTTCCTGCTTGGAACTCACCACAGCCCAATGCCTGGTTTCTGGCTCAAGCTAGGGTTAGGGTTATGCCTAGGATTAGGGTTGAGAAAACCACAGAGCCAGCAGCTCCAGGGACACTGGACATGTGAGATGCATGCAAAGTTGAGCAGTGCGCAGCCAAAACTTGGCTCCCTCTTCTTCTTCCTGCTCGGAACTCACCACAGCCCACTTCCGGATTTCTGGCTCAAGCTAGGGTTAGGGTTAGGGTTAGGGTTACGCCTACGCCTAAGCCTATGCCAAGACCTAGGTTTAGGGTTCAGAAAACCACAAAGCCAGGAACTCCACGGACACTGACCATGCGAAAGGCATGCCAAGTTGAGCAGTGCGCAGCCAAAACTTTGCTCCCTCTTCTTCTTTCTGCTTGGAACTCACCACAGCCCACTTCCGGATTTCTGGCTCAAGCTAGGGTTAGGGTTAGGGTTAGGGTTACGCCTGCGCCTAAGCCTCCGCCTAGGCCTAGGTTTAGGGTTCAGAAAACCACAAAGCCAGGAGCTCCAGGGACACTGGCCATGCGAAAGGCATGCCAAGTTGAGCAGGGCACAGCCAAAACCTTGCCCCCTCTTCTTCTTCCTGCTCGGAACTCACCACAGCCCACTGCTGGATTTCTGGCTCAAGCTAGGGTTAGGGTTAGGGTTAGCACTAGGATTATGCCAAGGATTAGGGCTGCGAAATCCACAAAGGCAGGAGCTCCAGGGACACTGGACATGTGAAAGGCATGCAAAGTTGAGCAGGGCACAGCCAAAACCTTGCCCCCTCTTCTTCTTCCTGCTCGGAACTCACCACAGCCCACTGCTGGATTTCTGGCTCAAGCTAGGGTTAGGGTTAGGGTCAGGGTCAGGGTTAGGGTAACGCCTAGGGTTAGGGTACAGAGAACCACCGAGCCCAGAGCTCCAGGGATACTCACTATGCAAAAGGCATGCCAAGGTGAGCGCAGCACAGCCCAAAACCTTGCGCCCTCTTCCTTCTTCCTGCTTGGAACTCACCACAGCCCAATGCTCGATTTCTGGCTCAAGCTAGGGTTAGGGTTACGCCTACGCCAAGACCTAGGTTTAGGGTTCAGAAAACCACAAAGCCAGAAGCCCACGGACACTGACCATGCGAAAGGCATGCCAAGTTGAGCACGGAAAAGCCAAAACTTTGCTCCCTCTTCTTCTTTCTGCTTGGAACTCACCACAGCCCACCGCCGGATTTCTGGCTCAAGCTAGGGTTAGGGTTAGGGTTAGGGTTACGCCTGCGCCTAAGCCTCCGCCTAGGCCTAGGTTTAGGGTTCAGAAAACCACAAAGCCAGGAGCTCCAGGGACACTGGCCATGCGAAAGGCATGCCAAGTTGAGCAGGGCACAGCCAAAACCTTGCCCCCTCTTCTTCTTTCTGCTTGGAACTCGCCACGGCTCACAACCCGATTTCTGGCTCAAGCTAGGGTTAGGGTTAGGGTTAGGGTTACGCCTACGCCTAAGCCTATGCCTAGGCCTAGGTTTAGGGTTCAGAAAACCACAAAGCCAGAAGCCCACGGACACTGACCATGCGAAAGGCATGCCAAGTTGAGCACGGAAAAGCCAAAACCTTGCTCCCTCTTCTTCTTTCTGCTTGGGACTCGCCAAGGCCCACAACCCAATTTCTGGCTCAAGCTAGGGTTAGGGTTAGGGTTAGCACTAGGATTATGCCAAGGATTAGGGCTGCGAAATCCACAAAGGCAGGAGCTCCAGGGACACTGGACATGTGAAAGGCATGCAAAGTTGAGCAGGGCACAGCCAAAACCTTGCCCCCTCTTCTTCTTCCTGCTCAGAACTCACCACAGCCCACTGCTGGATTTCTGGCTCAAGCTAGGGTTAGGGTTAGGGTTAGGGTCAGGGTCAGGGTTAGGGTAACGCCTAGGGTTAGGGTACAGAGAACCACCGAGCCCAGAGCTCCAGGGATACTCACTATGCAAAAGGCATGCCAAGGTGAGCGCAGCACAGCCCAAAACCTTGCTCCCTCTTCTTCTTCCTGCTTGGAACTCACCACAGCCCAATGCTCGATTTCTGGCTCAAGCTAGGGTTAGGGTTACGCCTACGCCAAGACCTAGGTTTAGTGTTCAGAAAACCACAAAGCCAGGAGCTCCACGGACACTGACCATGCGAAAGGCATGCCAAGTTGAGCACGGAAAAGCCAAAAGCTTGCTCCCTCTTCTTCTTTCTGCTTGGAACTCACCACAGCCCACCGCCGGATTTCTGGCTCAAGCTAGGGTTAGGGTTAGGGTTAGGGTTACGCCTGCGCCTAAGCCTCCGCCTAGGCCTAGGTTTAGGGTTCAGAAAACCACAAAGCCAGGAGCTCCAGGGACACTGGCCATGCGAAAGGCATGCCAAGTTGAGCAGGGCACAGCCAAAACCTTGCCCCCTCTTCTTCTTCCTGCTCGGAACTCACCACAGCCCAATGCCAGATTTCTGGCTCAAGCTAGGGTTAGGGTTAGGGTTAGCACTAGGATTATGCCAAGGATTAGGGCTGCGAAACCCACAAAGGCAGGAGCTCCAGGGACACTGGACATGTGAAAGGCATGCAAAGTTGAGCAGGGCACAGCCAAAACCTTGCCCCCTCTTCTTCTTCCTGCTCGGAACTCACCACAGCCCAATGCCAGATTTCTGGCTCAAGCTAGGGTTAGGGTTAGGGTCAGGGTTACGCCTATGCCTAAGCCTAGGTTTAGTGTTCAGAAAACCACAAAGCCAGGAGCTCCAGGGACACTGGCCATGCAAAAGGCATACAAAGTTGAGCACGGAAATGTCAAAAGCTTGCCGCCTCTTCTTTTTCCTGCTTGGAACTCACCACAGCCCAATGCCTGGTTTCTGGCTCAAGCTAGGGTTAGGGTTATGCCTAGGATTAGGGTTGAGAAAACCACAGAGCCAGCAGCTCCAGGGACACTGGACATGTGAGATGCATGCAAAGTTGAGCAGTGCGCAGCCAAAACTTGGCTCCCTCTTCTTCTTCCTGCTCGGAACTCACCACAGCCCACTTCCGGATTTCTGGCTCAAGCTAGGGTTAGGGTTAGGGTTAGGGTTACGCCTACGCCTAAGACTATGCCTAGGCCTAGGTTTAGGGTTCAGAAAACCACAAAGCCAGGAACTCCACGGACACTGACCATGCGAAAGGCATGCCAAGTTGAGCAGTGCGCAGCCAAAACTTTGCTCCCTCTTCTTCTTTCTGCTTGGAACTCACCACAGCCCACTTCCGGATTTCTGGCTCAAGCTAGGGTTAGGGTTAGGGTTAGGGTTACGCCTGCGCCTAAGCCTCCGCCTAGGCCTAGGTTTAGGGTTCAGAAAACCACAAAGCCAGGAGCTCCAGGGACACTGGCCATGCGAAAGGCATGCCAAGTTGAGCAGGGCACAGCCAAAACCTTGCCCCCTCTTCTTCTTCCTGCTCGGAACTCACCACAGCCCACTGCTGGATTTCTGGCTCAAGCTAGGGTTAGGGTTAGGGTTAGCACTAGGATTATGCCAAGGATTAGGGCTGCGAAATCCACAAAGGCAGGAGCTCCAGGGACACTGGACATGTGAAAGGCATGCAAAGTTGAGCAGGGCACAGCCAAAACCTTGCCCCCTCTTCTTCTTCCTGCTCGGAACTCACCACAGCCCACTGCTGGATTTCTGGCTCAAGCTAGGGTTAGGGTTAGGGTCAGGGTCAGGGTTAGGGTAACGCCTAGGGTTAGGGTACAGAGAACCACCGAGCCCAGAGCTCCAGGGATACTCACTATGCAAAAGGCATGCCAAGGTGAGCGCAGCACAGCCCAAAACCTTGCGCCCTCTTCCTTCTTCCTGCTTGGAACTCACCACAGCCCAATGCTCGATTTCTGGCTCAAGCTAGGGTTAGGGTTACGCCTACGCCAAGACCTAGGTTTAGGGTTCAGAAAACCACAAAGCCAGAAGCCCACGGACACTGACCATGCGAAAGGCATGCCAAGTTGAGCACGGAAAAGCTAAAACTTTGCTCCCTCTTCTTCTTTCTGCTTGGAACTCACCACAGCCCACCGCCGGATTTCTGGCTCAAGCTAGGGTTAGGGTTAGGGTTAGGGTTACGCCTGCGCCTAAGCCTCCGCCTAGGCCTAGGTTTAGGGTTCAGAAAACCACAAAGGCAGGAGCTCCAGGGACACTGGCCATGCGAAAGGCATGCCAAGTTGAGCAGGGCACAGCCAAAACCTTGCCCCCTCTTCTTCTTTCTGCTTGGAACTCGCCACGGCTCACAACCCGATTTCTGGCTCAAGCTAGGGTTAGGGTTAGGGTTAGGGTTACGCCTACGCCTAAGCCTATGCCTAGGCCTAGGTTTAGGGTTCAGAAAACCACAAAGCCAGAAGCCCACGGACACTGACCATGCGAAAGGCATGCCAAGTTGAGCACGGAAAAGCCAAAACCTTGCTCCCTCTTCTTTCTGCTTGGGACTCGCCAAGGCCCACAACCCAATTTCTGGCTCAAGCTAGGGTTAGGGTTAGGGTTAGCACTAGGATTATGCCAAGGATTAGGGCTGCGAAATCCACAAAGGCAGGAGCTCCAGGGACACTGGACATGTGAAAGGCATGCAAAGTTGAGCAGGGCACAGCCAAAACCTTGCCCCCTCTTCTTCTTCCTGCTCAGAACTCACCACAGCCCACTGCTGGATTTCTGGCTCAAGCTAGGGTTAGGGTTAGGGTTAGGGTCAGGGTCAGGGTTAGGGTAACGCCTAGGGTTAGGGTACAGAGAACCACCGAGCCCAGAGCTCCAGGGATACTCACTATGCAAAAGGCATGCCAAGGTGAGCGCAGCACAGCCCAAAACCTTGCTCCCTCTTCTTCTTCCTGCTTGGAACTCACCACAGCCCAATGCTCGATTTCTGGCTCAAGCTAGGGTTAGGGTTACGCCTACGCCAAGACCTAGGTTTAGTGTTCAGAAAACCACAAAGCCAGGAGCTCCAGGGACACTGGCCATGCGAAAGGCATGCCAAGTTGAGCACGGAAAAGCCAAAAGCTTGCTCCCTCTTCTTCTTTCTGCTTGGAACTCACCACAGCCCACCGCCGGATTTCTGGCTCAAGCTAGGGTTAGGGTTAGGGTTAGGGTTACGCCTGCGCCTAAGCCTCCGCCTAGGCCTAGGTTTAGGGTTCAGAAAACCACAAAGCCAGGAGCTCCAGGGACACTGGCCATGCGAAAGGCATGCCAAGTTGAGCAGGGCACAGCCAAAACCTTGCCCCCTCTTCTTCTTCCTGCTCGGAACTCACCACAGCCCAATGCCAGATTTCTGGCTCAAGCTAGGGTTAGGGTTAGGGTTAGCACTAGGATTATGCCAAGGATTAGGGCTGCGAAACCCACAAAGGCAGGAGCTCCAGGGACACTGGACATGTGAAAGGCATGCAAAGTTGAGCAGGGCACAGCCAAAACCTTGCCCCCTCTTCTTCTTCCTGCTCGGAACTCACCACAGCCCAATGCCAGATTTCTGGCTCAAGCTAGGGTTAGGGTTAGGGTCAGGGTTACGCCTATGCCTAAGCCTAGGTTTAGTGTTCAGAAAACCACAAAGCCAGGAGCTCCAGGGACACTGGCCATGCAAAAGGCATACAAAGTTGAGCACGGAAATGTCAAAAGCTTGCCGCCTCTTCTTTTTCCTGCTTGGAACTCACCACAGCCCAATGCCTGGTTTCTGGCTCAAGCTAGGGTTAGGGTTATGCCTAGGATTAGGGTTGAGAAAACCACAGAGCCAGCAGCTCCAGGGACACTGGACATGTGAGATGCATGCAAAGTTGAGCAGTGCGCAGCCAAAACTTGGCTCCCTCTTCTTCTTCCTGCTCGGAACTCACCACAGCCCACTTCCGGATTTCTGGCTCAAGCTAGGGTTAGGGTTAGGGTTAGGGTTACGCCTACGCCTAAGACTATGCCTAGGCCTAGGTTTAGGGTTCAGAAAACCACAAAGCCAGGAACTCCACGGACACTGACCATGCGAAAGGCATGCCAAGTTGAGCAGTGCGCAGCCAAAACTTTGCTCCCTCTTCTTCTTTCTGCTTGGAACTCACCACAGCCCACTTCCGGATTTCTGGCTCAAGCTAGGGTTAGGGTTAGGGTTAGGGTTACGCCTGCGCCTAAGCCTCCGCCTAGGCCTAGGTTTAGGGTTCAGAAAACCACAAAGCCAGGAGCTCCAGGGACACTGGCCATGTGAAAGGCATGCCAAGTTGAGCAGGGCACAGCCAAAACCTTGCCCCCTCTTCTTCTTCCTGCTCGGAACTCACCACAGCCCACTGCTGGATTTCTGGCTCAAGCTAGGGTTAGGGTTAGGGTTAGCACTAGGATTATGCCAAGGATTAGGGCTGCGAAATCCACAAAGGCAGGAGCTCCAGGGACACTGGACATGTGAAAGGCATGCAAAGTTGAGCAGGGCACAGCCAAAACCTTGCCCCCTCTTCTTCTTCCTGCTCGGAACTCACCACAGCCCACTGCTGGATTTCTGGCTCAAGCTAGGGTTAGGGTTAGGGTCAGGGTCAGGGTTAGGGTAACGCCTAGGGTTAGGGTACAGAGAACCACCGAGCCCAGAGCTCCAGGGATACTCACTATGCAAAAGGCATGCCAAGGTGAGCGCAGCACAGCCCAAAACCTTGCGCCCTCTTCCTTCTTCCTGCTTGGAACTCACCACAGCCCAATGCTCGATTTCTGGCTCAAGCTAGGGTTAGGGTTACGCCTACGCCAAGACCTAGGTTTAGGGTTCAGAAAACCACAAAGCCAGAAGCCCACGGACACTGACCATGCGAAAGGCATGCCAAGTTGAGCACGGAAAAGCTAAAACTTTGCTCCCTCTTCTTCTTTCTGCTTGGAACTCACCACAGCCCACCGCCGGATTTCTGGCTCAAGCTAGGGTTAGGGTTAGGGTTAGGGTTACGCCTGCGCCTAAGCCTCCGCCTAGGCCTAGGTTTAGGGTTCAGAAAACCACAAAGGCAGGAGCTCCAGGGACACTGGCCATGCGAAAGGCATGCCAAGTTGAGCAGGGCACAGCCAAAACCTTGCCCCCTCTTCTTCTTTCTGCTTGGAACTCGCCACGGCTCACAACCCGATTTCTGGCTCAAGCTAGGGTTAGGGTTAGGGTTAGGGTTACGCCTACGCCTAAGCCTATGCCTAGGCCTAGGTTTAGGGTTCAGAAAACCACAAAGCCAGAAGCCCACGGACACTGACCATGCGAAAGGCATGCCAAGTTGAGCACGGAAAAGCCAAAACCTTGCTCCCTCTTCTTCTTTCTGCTTGGGACTCGCCAAGGCCCACAACCCAATTTCTGGCTCAAGCTAGGGTTAGGGTTAGGGTTAGCACTAGGATTATGCCAAGGATTAGGGCTGCGAAATCCACAAAGGCAGGAGCTCCAGGGACACTGGACATGTGAAAGGCATGCAAAGTTGAGCAGGGCACAGCCAAAACCTTGCCCCCTCTTCTTCTTCCTGCTCAGAACTCACCACAGCCCACTGCTGGATTTCTGGCTCAAGCTAGGGTTAGGGTTAGGGTTAGGGTCAGGGTCAGGGTTAGGGTAACGCCTAGGGTTAGGGTACAGAGAACCACCGAGCCCAGAGCTCCAGGGATACTCACTATGCAAAAGGCATGCCAAGGTGAGCGCAGCACAGCCCAAAACCTTGCTCCCTCTTCTTCTTCCTGCTTGGAACTCACCACAGCCCAATGCTCGATTTCTGGCTCAAGCTAGGGTTAGGGTTACGCCTACGCCAAGACCTAGGTTTAGTGTTCAGAAAACCACAAAGCCAGGAGCTCCACGGACACTGACCATGCGAAAGGCATGCCAAGTTGAGCACGGAAAAGCCAAAACCTTGCTCCCTCTTCTTCTTTCTGCTTGGAACTCACCACAGCCCACCGCCGGATTTCTGGCTCAAGCTAGGGTTAGGGTTAGGGTTAGCACTAGGATTATGCCAAGGATTAGGGCTGCGAAACCCACAAAGGCAGGAGCTCCAGGGACACTGGACATGTGAAAGGCATGCAAAGTTGAGCAGGGCACAGCCAAAACCTTGCCCCCTCTTCTTCTTCCTGCTCGGAACTCACCACAGCCCAATGCCAGATTTCTGGCTCAAGCTAGGGTTAGGGTTAGGGTCAGGGTTACGCCTATGCCTAAGCCTAGGTTTAGTGTTCAGAAAACCACAAAGCCAGGAGCTCCAGGGACACTGGCCATGCAAAAGGCATACAAAGTTGAGCACGGAAATGTCAAAAGCTTGCCGCCTCTTCTTTTTCCTGCTTGGAACTCACCACAGCCCAATGCCTGGTTTCTGGCTCAAGCTAGGGTTAGGGTTATGCCTAGGATTAGGGTTGAGAAAACCACAGAGCCAGCAGCTCCAGGGACACTGGACATGTGAGATGCATGCAAAGTTGAGCAGTGCGCAGCCAAAACTTGGCTCCCTCTTCTTCTTCCTGCTCGGAACTCACCACAGCCCACTTCCGGATTTCTGGCTCAAGCTAGGGTTAGGGTTAGGGTTAGGGTTACGCCTACGCCTAAGACTATGCCTAGGCCTAGGTTTAGGGTTCAGAAAACCACAAAGCCAGGAACTCCACGGACACTGACCATGCGAAAGGCATGCCAAGTTGAGCAGTGCGCAGCCAAAACTTTGCTCCCTCTTCTTCTTTCTGCTTGGAACTCACCACAGCCCACTTCCGGATTTCTGGCTCAAGCTAGGGTTAGGGTTAGGGTTAGGGTTACGCCTGCGCCTAAGCCTCCGCCTAGGCCTAGGTTTAGGGTTCAGAAAACCACAAAGCCAGGAGCTCCAGGGACACTGGCCATGCGAAAGGCATGCCAAGTTGAGCAGGGCACAGCCAAAACCTTGCCCCCTCTTCTTCTTCCTGCTCGGAACTCACCACAGCCCACTGCTGGATTTCTGGCTCAAGCTAGGGTTAGGGTTAGGGTTAGCACTAGGATTATGCCAAGGATTAGGGCTGCGAAATCCACAAAGGCAGGAGCTCCAGGGACACTGGACATGTGAAAGGCATGCAAAGTTGAGCAGGGCACAGCCAAAACCTTGCCCCCTCTTCTTCTTCCTGCTCGGAACTCACCACAGCCCACTGCTGGATTTCTGGCTCAAGCTAGGGTTAGGGTTAGGGTCAGGGTCAGGGTTAGGGTAACGCCTAGGGTTAGGGTACAGAGAACCACCGAGCCCAGAGCTCCAGGGATACTCACTATGCAAAAGGCATGCCAAGGTGAGCGCAGCACAGCCCAAAACCTTGCGCCCTCTTCCTTCTTCCTGCTTGGAACTCACCACAGCCCAATGCTCGATTTCTGGCTCAAGCTAGGGTTAGGGTTACGCCTACGCCAAGACCTAGGTTTAGGGTTCAGAAAACCACAAAGCCAGAAGCCCACGGACACTGACCATGCGAAAGGCATGCCAAGTTGAGCACGGAAAAGCTAAAACTTTGCTCCCTCTTCTTCTTTCTGCTTGGAACTCACCACAGCCCACCGCCGGATTTCTGGCTCAAGCTAGGGTTAGGGTTAGGGTTAGGGTTACGCCTGCGCCTAAGCCTCCGCCTAGGCCTAGGTTTAGGGTTCAGAAAACCACAAAGGCAGGAGCTCCAGGGACACTGGCCATGCGAAAGGCATGCCAAGTTGAGCAGGGCACAGCCAAAACCTTGCCCCCTCTTCTTCTTTCTGCTTGGAACTCGCCACGGCTCACAACCCGATTTCTGGCTCAAGCTAGGGTTAGGGTTAGGGTTAGGGTTACGCCTACGCCTAAGCCTATGCCTAGGCCTAGGTTTAGGGTTCAGAAAACCACAAAGCCAGAAGCCCACGGACACTGACCATGCGAAAGGCATGCCAAGTTGAGCACGGAAAAGCCAAAACCTTGCTCCCTCTTCTTTCTGCTTGGGACTCGCCAAGGCCCACAACCCAATTTCTGGCTCAAGCTAGGGTTAGGGTTAGGGTTAGCACTAGGATTATGCCAAGGATTAGGGCTGCGAAATCCACAAAGGCAGGAGCTCCAGGGACACTGGACATGTGAAAGGCATGCAAAGTTGAGCAGGGCACAGCCAAAACCTTGCCCCCTCTTCTTCTTCCTGCTCAGAACTCACCACAGCCCACTGCTGGATTTCTGGCTCAAGCTAGGGTTAGGGTTAGGGTTAGGGTCAGGGTCAGGGTTAGGGTAACGCCTAGGGTTAGGGTACAGAGAACCACCGAGCCCAGAGCTCCAGGGATACTCACTATGCAAAAGGCATGCCAAGGTGAGCGCAGCACAGCCCAAAACCTTGCTCCCTCTTCTTCTTCCTGCTTGGAACTCACCACAGCCCAATGCTCGATTTCTGGCTCAAGCTAGGGTTAGGGTTACGCCTACGCCAAGACCTAGGTTTAGTGTTCAGAAAACCACAAAGCCAGGAGCTCCACGGACACTGACCATGCGAAAGGCATGCCAAGTTGAGCACGGAAAAGCCAAAAGCTTGCTCCCTCTTCTTCTTTCTGCTTGGAACTCACCACAGCCCACCGCCGGATTTCTGGCTCAAGCTAGGGTTAGGGTTAGGGTTAGGGTTACGCCTGCGCCTAAGCCTCCGCCTAGGCCTAGGTTTAGGGTTCAGAAAACCACAAAGCCAGGAGCTCCAGGGACACTGGCCATGCGAAAGGCATGCCAAGTTGAGCAGGGCACAGCCAAAACCTTGCCCCCTCTTCTTCTTCCTGCTCGGAACTCACCACAGCCCAATGCCAGATTTCTGGCTCAAGCTAGGGTTAGGGTTAGGGTTAGCACTAGGATTATGCCAAGGATTAGGGCTGCGAAACCCACAAAGGCAGGAGCTCCAGGGACACTGGACATGTGAAAGGCATGCAAAGTTGAGCAGGGCACAGCCAAAACCTTGCCCCCTCTTCTTCTTCCTGCTCGGAACTCACCACAGCCCAATGCCAGATTTCTGGCTCAAGCTAGGGTTAGGGTTAGGGTCAGGGTTACGCCTATGCCTAAGCCTAGGTTTAGTGTTCAGAAAACCACAAAGCCAGGAGCTCCAGGGACACTGGCCATGCAAAAGGCATACAAAGTTGAGCACGGAAATGTCAAAAGCTTGCCGCCTCTTCTTTTTCCTGCTTGGAACTCACCACAGCCCAATGCCTGGTTTCTGGCTCAAGCTAGGGTTAGGGTTATGCCTAGGATTAGGGTTGAGAAAACCACAGAGCCAGCAGCTCCAGGGACACTGGACATGTGAGATGCATGCAAAGTTGAGCAGTGCGCAGCCAAAACTTGGCTCCCTCTTCTTCTTCCTGCTCGGAACTCACCACAGCCCACTTCCGGATTTCTGGCTCAAGCTAGGGTTAGGGTTAGGGTTAGGGTTACGCCTACGCCTAAGACTATGCCTAGGCCTAGGTTTAGGGTTCAGAAAACCACAAAGCCAGGAACTCCACGGACACTGACCATGCGAAAGGCATGCCAAGTTGAGCAGTGCGCAGCCAAAACTTTGCTCCCTCTTCTTCTTTCTGCTTGGAACTCACCACAGCCCACTTCCGGATTTCTGGCTCAAGCTAGGGTTAGGGTTAGGGTTAGGGTTACGCCTGCGCCTAAGCCTCCGCCTAGGCCTAGGTTTAGGGTTCAGAAAACCACAAAGCCAGGAGCTCCAGGGACACTGGCCATGTGAAAGGCATGCCAAGTTGAGCAGGGCACAGCCAAAACCTTGCCCCCTCTTCTTCTTCCTGCTCGGAACTCACCACAGCCCACTGCTGGATTTCTGGCTCAAGCTAGGGTTAGGGTTAGGGTTAGCACTAGGATTATGCCAAGGATTAGGGCTGCGAAATCCACAAAGGCAGGAGCTCCAGGGACACTGGACATGTGAAAGGCATGCAAAGTTGAGCAGGGCACAGCCAAAACCTTGCCCCCTCTTCTTCTTCCTGCTCGGAACTCACCACAGCCCACTGCTGGATTTCTGGCTCAAGCTAGGGTTAGGGTTAGGGTCAGGGTCAGGGTTAGGGTAACGCCTAGGGTTAGGGTACAGAGAACCACCGAGCCCAGAGCTCCAGGGATACTCACTATGCAAAAGGCATGCCAAGGTGAGCGCAGCACAGCCCAAAACCTTGCGCCCTCTTCCTTCTTCCTGCTTGGAACTCACCACAGCCCAATGCTCGATTTCTGGCTCAAGCTAGGGTTAGGGTTACGCCTACGCCAAGACCTAGGTTTAGGGTTCAGAAAACCACAAAGCCAGAAGCCCACGGACACTGACCATGCGAAAGGCATGCCAAGTTGAGCACGGAAAAGCTAAAACTTTGCTCCCTCTTCTTCTTTCTGCTTGGAACTCACCACAGCCCACCGCCGGATTTCTGGCTCAAGCTAGGGTTAGGGTTAGGGTTAGGGTTACGCCTGCGCCTAAGCCTCCGCCTAGGCCTAGGTTTAGGGTTCAGAAAACCACAAAGGCAGGAGCTCCAGGGACACTGGCCATGCGAAAGGCATGCCAAGTTGAGCAGGGCACAGCCAAAACCTTGCCCCCTCTTCTTCTTTCTGCTTGGAACTCGCCACGGCTCACAACCCGATTTCTGGCTCAAGCTAGGGTTAGGGTTAGGGTTAGGGTTACGCCTACGCCTAAGCCTATGCCTAGGCCTAGGTTTAGGGTTCAGAAAACCACAAAGCCAGAAGCCCACGGACACTGACCATGCGAAAGGCATGCCAAGTTGAGCACGGAAAAGCCAAAACCTTGCTCCCTCTTCTTCTTTCTGCTTGGGACTCGCCAAGGCCCACAACCCAATTTCTGGCTCAAGCTAGGGTTAGGGTTAGGGTTAGCACTAGGATTATGCCAAGGATTAGGGCTGCGAAATCCACAAAGGCAGGAGCTCCAGGGACACTGGACATGTGAAAGGCATGCAAAGTTGAGCAGGGCACAGCCAAAACCTTGCCCCCTCTTCTTCTTCCTGCTCAGAACTCACCACAGCCCACTGCTGGATTTCTGGCTCAAGCTAGGGTTAGGGTTAGGGTTAGGGTCAGGGTCAGGGTTAGGGTAACGCCTAGGGTTAGGGTACAGAGAACCACCGAGCCCAGAGCTCCAGGGATACTCACTATGCAAAAGGCATGCCAAGGTGAGCGCAGCACAGCCCAAAACCTTGCTCCCTCTTCTTCTTCCTGCTTGGAACTCACCACAGCCCAATGCTCGATTTCTGGCTCAAGCTAGGGTTAGGGTTACGCCTACGCCAAGACCTAGGTTTAGTGTTCAGAAAACCACAAAGCCAGGAGCTCCACGGACACTGACCATGCGAAAGGCATGCCAAGTTGAGCACGGAAAAGCCAAAACCTTGCTCCCTCTTCTTCTTTCTGCTTGGAACTCACCACAGCCCACCGCCGGATTTCTGGCTCAAGCTAGGGTTAGGGTTAGGGTTAGCACTAGGATTATGCCAAGGATTAGGGCTGCGAAACCCACAAAGGCAGGAGCTCCAGGGACACTGGACATGTGAAAGGCATGCAAAGTTGAGCAGGGCACAGCCAAAACCTTGCCCCCTCTTCTTCTTCCTGCTCGGAACTCACCACAGCCCAATGCCAGATTTCTGGCTCAAGCTAGGGTTAGGGTTAGGGTCAGGGTTACGCCTATGCCTAAGCCTAGGTTTAGTGTTCAGAAAACCACAAAGCCAGGAGCTCCAGGGACACTGGCCATGCAAAAGGCATACAAAGTTGAGCACGGAAATGTCAAAAGCTTGCCGCCTCTTCTTTTTCCTGCTTGGAACTCACCACAGCCCAATGCCTGGTTTCTGGCTCAAGCTAGGGTTAGGGTTATGCCTAGGATTAGGGTTGAGAAAACCACAGAGCCAGCAGCTCCAGGGACACTGGACATGTGAGATGCATGCAAAGTTGAGCAGTGCGCAGCCAAAACTTGGCTCCCTCTTCTTCTTCCTGCTCGGAACTCACCACAGCCCACTTCCGGATTTCTGGCTCAAGCTAGGGTTAGGGTTAGGGTTAGGGTTACGCCTACGCCTAAGACTATGCCTAGGCCTAGGTTTAGGGTTCAGAAAACCACAAAGCCAGGAACTCCACGGACACTGACCATGCGAAAGGCATGCCAAGTTGAGCAGTGCGCAGCCAAAACTTTGCTCCCTCTTCTTCTTTCTGCTTGGAACTCACCACAGCCCACTTCCGGATTTCTGGCTCAAGCTAGGGTTAGGGTTAGGGTTAGGGTTACGCCTGCGCCTAAGCCTCCGCCTAGGCCTAGGTTTAGGGTTCAGAAAACCACAAAGCCAGGAGCTCCAGGGACACTGGCCATGCGAAAGGCATGCCAAGTTGAGCAGGGCACAGCCAAAACCTTGCCCCCTCTTCTTCTTCCTGCTCGGAACTCACCACAGCCCACTGCTGGATTTCTGGCTCAAGCTAGGGTTAGGGTTAGGGTTAGCACTAGGATTATGCCAAGGATTAGGGCTGCGAAATCCACAAAGGCAGGAGCTCCAGGGACACTGGACATGTGAAAGGCATGCAAAGTTGAGCAGGGCACAGCCAAAACCTTGCCCCCTCTTCTTCTTCCTGCTCGGAACTCACCACAGCCCACTGCTGGATTTCTGGCTCAAGCTAGGGTTAGGGTTAGGGTCAGGGTCAGGGTTAGGGTAACGCCTAGGGTTAGGGTACAGAGAACCACCGAGCCCAGAGCTCCAGGGATACTCACTATGCAAAAGGCATGCCAAGGTGAGCGCAGCACAGCCCAAAACCTTGCGCCCTCTTCCTTCTTCCTGCTTGGAACTCACCACAGCCCAATGCTCGATTTCTGGCTCAAGCTAGGGTTAGGGTTACGCCTACGCCAAGACCTAGGTTTAGGGTTCAGAAAACCACAAAGCCAGAAGCCCACGGACACTGACCATGCGAAAGGCATGCCAAGTTGAGCACGGAAAAGCTAAAACTTTGCTCCCTCTTCTTCTTTCTGCTTGGAACTCACCACAGCCCACCGCCGGATTTCTGGCTCAAGCTAGGGTTAGGGTTAGGGTTAGGGTTACGCCTGCGCCTAAGCCTCCGCCTAGGCCTAGGTTTAGGGTTCAGAAAACCACAAAGGCAGGAGCTCCAGGGACACTGGCCATGCGAAAGGCATGCCAAGTTGAGCAGGGCACAGCCAAAACCTTGCCCCCTCTTCTTCTTTCTGCTTGGAACTCGCCACGGCTCACAACCCGATTTCTGGCTCAAGCTAGGGTTAGGGTTAGGGTTAGGGTTACGCCTACGCCTAAGCCTATGCCTAGGCCTAGGTTTAGGGTTCAGAAAACCACAAAGCCAGAAGCCCACGGACACTGACCATGCGAAAGGCATGCCAAGTTGAGCACGGAAAAGCCAAAACCTTGCTCCCTCTTCTTTCTGCTTGGGACTCGCCAAGGCCCACAACCCAATTTCTGGCTCAAGCTAGGGTTAGGGTTAGGGTTAGCACTAGGATTATGCCAAGGATTAGGGCTGCGAAATCCACAAAGGCAGGAGCTCCAGGGACACTGGACATGTGAAAGGCATGCAAAGTTGAGCAGGGCACAGCCAAAACCTTGCCCCCTCTTCTTCTTCCTGCTCAGAACTCACCACAGCCCACTGCTGGATTTCTGGCTCAAGCTAGGGTTAGGGTTAGGGTTAGGGTCAGGGTCAGGGTTAGGGTAACGCCTAGGGTTAGGGTACAGAGAACCACCGAGCCCAGAGCTCCAGGGATACTCACTATGCAAAAGGCATGCCAAGGTGAGCGCAGCACAGCCCAAAACCTTGCTCCCTCTTCTTCTTCCTGCTTGGAACTCACCACAGCCCAATGCTCGATTTCTGGCTCAAGCTAGGGTTAGGGTTACGCCTACGCCAAGACCTAGGTTTAGTGTTCAGAAAACCACAAAGCCAGGAGCTCCACGGACACTGACCATGCGAAAGGCATGCCAAGTTGAGCACGGAAAAGCCAAAAGCTTGCTCCCTCTTCTTCTTTCTGCTTGGAACTCACCACAGCCCACCGCCGGATTTCTGGCTCAAGCTAGGGTTAGGGTTAGGGTTAGGGTTACGCCTGCGCCTAAGCCTCCGCCTAGGCCTAGGTTTAGGGTTCAGAAAACCACAAAGCCAGGAGCTCCAGGGACACTGGCCATGCGAAAGGCATGCCAAGTTGAGCAGGGCACAGCCAAAACCTTGCCCCCTCTTCTTCTTCCTGCTCGGAACTCACCACAGCCCAATGCCAGATTTCTGGCTCAAGCTAGGGTTAGGGTTAGGGTTAGCACTAGGATTATGCCAAGGATTAGGGCTGCGAAACCCACAAAGGCAGGAGCTCCAGGGACACTGGACATGTGAAAGGCATGCAAAGTTGAGCAGGGCACAGCCAAAACCTTGCCCCCTCTTCTTCTTCCTGCTCGGAACTCACCACAGCCCAATGCCAGATTTCTGGCTCAAGCTAGGGTTAGGGTTAGGGTCAGGGTTACGCCTATGCCTAAGCCTAGGTTTAGTGTTCAGAAAACCACAAAGCCAGGAGCTCCAGGGACACTGGCCATGCAAAAGGCATACAAAGTTGAGCACGGAAATGTCAAAAGCTTGCCGCCTCTTCTTTTTCCTGCTTGGAACTCACCACAGCCCAATGCCTGGTTTCTGGCTCAAGCTAGGGTTAGGGTTATGCCTAGGATTAGGGTTGAGAAAACCACAGAGCCAGCAGCTCCAGGGACACTGGACATGTGAGATGCATGCAAAGTTGAGCAGTGCGCAGCCAAAACTTGGCTCCCTCTTCTTCTTCCTGCTCGGAACTCACCACAGCCCACTTCCGGATTTCTGGCTCAAGCTAGGGTTAGGGTTAGGGTTAGGGTTACGCCTACGCCTAAGACTATGCCTAGGCCTAGGTTTAGGGTTCAGAAAACCACAAAGCCAGGAACTCCACGGACACTGACCATGCGAAAGGCATGCCAAGTTGAGCAGTGCGCAGCCAAAACTTTGCTCCCTCTTCTTCTTTCTGCTTGGAACTCACCACAGCCCACTTCCGGATTTCTGGCTCAAGCTAGGGTTAGGGTTAGGGTTAGGGTTACGCCTGCGCCTAAGCCTCCGCCTAGGCCTAGGTTTAGGGTTCAGAAAACCACAAAGCCAGGAGCTCCAGGGACACTGGCCATGCGAAAGGCATGCCAAGTTGAGCAGGGCACAGCCAAAACCTTGCCCCCTCTTCTTCTTCCTGCTCGGAACTCACCACAGCCCACTGCTGGATTTCTGGCTCAAGCTAGGGTTAGGGTTAGGGTTAGCACTAGGATTATGCCAAGGATTAGGGCTGCGAAATCCACAAAGGCAGGAGCTCCAGGGACACTGGACATGTGAAAGGCATGCAAAGTTGAGCAGGGCACAGCCAAAACCTTGCCCCCTCTTCTTCTTCCTGCTCGGAACTCACCACAGCCCACTGCTGGATTTCTGGCTCAAGCTAGGGTTAGGGTTAGGGTCAGGGTCAGGGTTAGGGTAACGCCTAGGGTTAGGGTACAGAGAACCACCGAGCCCAGAGCTCCAGGGATACTCACTATGCAAAAGGCATGCCAAGGTGAGCGCAGCACAGCCCAAAACCTTGCTCCCTCTTCTTCTTCCTGCTTGGAACTCACCACAGCCCAATGCTCGATTTCTGGCTCAAGCTAGGGTTAGGGTTACGCCTACGCCAAGACCTAGGTTTAGTGTTCAGAAAACCACAAAGCCAGGAGCTCCACGGACACTGACCATGCGAAAGGCATGCCAAGTTGAGCACGGAAAAGCCAAAAGCTTGCTCCCTCTTCTTCTTTCTGCTTGGAACTCACCACAGCCCACCGCCGGATTTCTGGCTCAAGCTAGGGTTAGGGTTAGGGTTAGGGTTACGCCTGCGCCTAAGCCTCCGCCTAGGCCTAGGTTTAGTGTTCAGAAAACCACAAAGCCAGGAGCTCCAGGGACACTGGCCATGCGAAAGGCATGCCAAGTTGAGCAGGGCACAGCCAAAACCTTGCCCCCTCTTCTTCTTCCTGCTCGGAACTCACCACAGCCCAATGCCAGATTTCTGGCTCAAGCTAGGGTTAGGGTTAGGGTTAGCACTAGGATTATGCCAAGGATTAGGGCTGCGAAACCCACAAAGGCAGGAGCTCCAGGGACACTGGACATGTGAAAGGCATGCAAAGTTGAGCAGGGCACAGCCAAAACCTTGCCCCCTCTTCTTCTTCCTGCTCGGAACTCACCACAGCCCAATGCCAGATTTCTGGCTCAAGCTAGGGTTAGGGTTAGGGTCAGGGTTACGCCTATGCCTAAGCCTAGGTTTAGTGTTCAGAAAACCACAAAGCCAGGAGCTCCAGGGACACTGGCCATGCAAAAGGCATACAAAGTTGAGCACGGAAATGTCAAAAGCTTGCCGCCTCTTCTTTTTCCTGCTTGGAACTCACCACAGCCCAATGCCTGGTTTCTGGCTCAAGCTAGGGTTAGGGTTATGCCTAGGATTAGGGTTGAGAAAACCACAGAGCCAGCAGCTCCAGGGACACTGGACATGTGAGATGCATGCAAAGTTGAGCAGTGCGCAGCCAAAACTTGGCTCCCTCTTCTTCTTCCTGCTCGGAACTCACCACAGCCCACTTCCGGATTTCTGGCTCAAGCTAGGGTTAGGGTTAGGGTTAGGGTTACGCCTACGCCTAAGACTATGCCTAGGCCTAGGTTTAGGGTTCAGAAAACCACAAAGCCAGGAACTCCACGGACACTGACCATGCGAAAGGCATGCCAAGTTGAGCAGTGCGCAGCCAAAACTTTGCTCCCTCTTCTTCTTTCTGCTTGGAACTCACCACAGCCCACTTCCGGATTTCTGGCTCAAGCTAGGGTTAGGGTTAGGGTTAGGGTTACGCCTGCGCCTAAGCCTCCGCCTAGGCCTAGGTTTAGGGTTCAGAAAACCACAAAGCCAGGAGCTCCAGGGACACTGGCCATGCGAAAGGCATGCCAAGTTGAGCAGGGCACAGCCAAAACCTTGCCCCCTCTTCTTCTTCCTGCTCGGAACTCACCACAGCCCACTGCTGGATTTCTGGCTCAAGCTAGGGTTAGGGTTAGGGTTAGCACTAGGATTATGCCAAGGATTAGGGCTGCGAAATCCACAAAGGCAGGAGCTCCAGGGACACTGGACATGTGAAAGGCATGCAAAGTTGAGCAGGGCACAGCCAAAACCTTGCCCCCTCTTCTTCTTCCTGCTCGGAACTCACCACAGCCCACTGCTGGATTTCTGGCTCAAGCTAGGGTTAGGGTTAGGGTCAGGGTCAGGGTTAGGGTAACGCCTAGGGTTAGGGTACAGAGAACCACCGAGCCCAGAGCTCCAGGGATACTCACTATGCAAAAGGCATGCCAAGGTGAGCGCAGCACAGCCCAAAACCTTGCGCCCTCTTCCTTCTTCCTGCTTGGAACTCACCACAGCCCAATGCTCGATTTCTGGCTCAAGCTAGGGTTAGGGTTACGCCTACGCCAAGACCTAGGTTTAGGGTTCAGAAAACCACAAAGCCAGAAGCCCACGGACACTGACCATGCGAAAGGCATGCCAAGTTGAGCACGGAAAAGCTAAAACTTTGCTCCCTCTTCTTCTTTCTGCTTGGAACTCACCACAGCCCACCGCCGGATTTCTGGCTCAAGCTAGGGTTAGGGTTAGGGTTAGGGTTACGCCTGCGCCTAAGCCTCCGCCTAGGCCTAGGTTTAGGGTTCAGAAAACCACAAAGGCAGGAGCTCCAGGGACACTGGCCATGCGAAAGGCATGCCAAGTTGAGCAGGGCACAGCCAAAACCTTGCCCCCTCTTCTTCTTTCTGCTTGGAACTCGCCACGGCTCACAACCCGATTTCTGGCTCAAGCTAGGGTTAGGGTTAGGGTTAGGGTTACGCCTACGCCTAAGCCTATGCCTAGGCCTAGGTTTAGGGTTCAGAAAACCACAAAGCCAGAAGCCCACGGACACTGACCATGCGAAAGGCATGCCAAGTTGAGCACGGAAAAGCCAAAACCTTGCTCCCTCTTCTTTCTGCTTGGGACTCGCCAAGGCCCACAACCCAATTTCTGGCTCAAGCTAGGGTTAGGGTTAGGGTTAGCACTAGGATTATGCCAAGGATTAGGGCTGCGAAATCCACAAAGGCAGGAGCTCCAGGGACACTGGACATGTGAAAGGCATGCAAAGTTGAGCAGGGCACAGCCAAAACCTTGCCCCCTCTTCTTCTTCCTGCTCAGAACTCACCACAGCCCACTGCTGGATTTCTGGCTCAAGCTAGGGTTAGGGTTAGGGTTAGGGTCAGGGTCAGGGTTAGGGTAACGCCTAGGGTTAGGGTACAGAGAACCACCGAGCCCAGAGCTCCAGGGATACTCACTATGCAAAAGGCATGCCAAGGTGAGCGCAGCACAGCCCAAAACCTTGCTCCCTCTTCTTCTTCCTGCTTGGAACTCACCACAGCCCAATGCTCGATTTCTGGCTCAAGCTAGGGTTAGGGTTACGCCTACGCCAAGACCTAGGTTTAGTGTTCAGAAAACCACAAAGCCAGGAGCTCCACGGACACTGACCATGCGAAAGGCATGCCAAGTTGAGCACGGAAAAGCCAAAAGCTTGCTCCCTCTTCTTCTTTCTGCTTGGAACTCACCACAGCCCACCGCCGGATTTCTGGCTCAAGCTAGGGTTAGGGTTAGGGTTAGGGTTACGCCTGCGCCTAAGCCTCCGCCTAGGCCTAGGTTTAGGGTTCAGAAAACCACAAAGCCAGGAGCTCCAGGGACACTGGCCATGCGAAAGGCATGCCAAGTTGAGCAGGGCACAGCCAAAACCTTGCCCCCTCTTCTTCTTCCTGCTCGGAACTCACCACAGCCCAATGCCAGATTTCTGGCTCAAGCTAGGGTTAGGGTTAGGGTTAGCACTAGGATTATGCCAAGGATTAGGGCTGCGAAACCCACAAAGGCAGGAGCTCCAGGGACACTGGACATGTGAAAGGCATGCAAAGTTGAGCAGGGCACAGCCAAAACCTTGCCCCCTCTTCTTCTTCCTGCTCGGAACTCACCACAGCCCAATGCCAGATTTCTGGCTCAAGCTAGGGTTAGGGTTAGGGTCAGGGTTACGCCTATGCCTAAGCCTAGGTTTAGTGTTCAGAAAACCACAAAGCCAGGAGCTCCAGGGACACTGGCCATGCAAAAGGCATACAAAGTTGAGCACGGAAATGTCAAAAGCTTGCCGCCTCTTCTTTTTCCTGCTTGGAACTCACCACAGCCCAATGCCTGGTTTCTGGCTCAAGCTAGGGTTAGGGTTATGCCTAGGATTAGGGTTGAGAAAACCACAGAGCCAGCAGCTCCAGGGACACTGGACATGTGAGATGCATGCAAAGTTGAGCAGTGCGCAGCCAAAACTTGGCTCCCTCTTCTTCTTCCTGCTCGGAACTCACCACAGCCCACTTCCGGATTTCTGGCTCAAGCTAGGGTTAGGGTTAGGGTTAGGGTTACGCCTACGCCTAAGACTATGCCTAGGCCTAGGTTTAGGGTTCAGAAAACCACAAAGCCAGGAACTCCACGGACACTGACCATGCGAAAGGCATGCCAAGTTGAGCAGTGCGCAGCCAAAACTTTGCTCCCTCTTCTTCTTTCTGCTTGGAACTCACCACAGCCCACTTCCGGATTTCTGGCTCAAGCTAGGGTTAGGGTTAGGGTTAGGGTTACGCCTGCGCCTAAGCCTCCGCCTAGGCCTAGGTTTAGGGTTCAGAAAACCACAAAGCCAGGAGCTCCAGGGACACTGGCCATGCGAAAGGCATGCCAAGTTGAGCAGGGCACAGCCAAAACCTTGCCCCCTCTTCTTCTTCCTGCTCGGAACTCACCACAGCCCACTGCTGGATTTCTGGCTCAAGCTAGGGTTAGGGTTAGGGTTAGCACTAGGATTATGCCAAGGATTAGGGCTGCGAAATCCACAAAGGCAGGAGCTCCAGGGACACTGGACATGTGAAAGGCATGCAAAGTTGAGCAGGGCACAGCCAAAACCTTGCCCCCTCTTCTTCTTCCTGCTCGGAACTCACCACAGCCCACTGCTGGATTTCTGGCTCAAGCTAGGGTTAGGGTTAGGGTCAGGGTCAGGGTTAGGGTAACGCCTAGGGTTAGGGTACAGAGAACCACCGAGCCCAGAGCTCCAGGGATACTCACTATGCAAAAGGCATGCCAAGGTGAGCGCAGCACAGCCCAAAACCTTGCGCCCTCTTCCTTCTTCCTGCTTGGAACTCACCACAGCCCAATGCTCGATTTCTGGCTCAAGCTAGGGTTAGGGTTACGCCTACGCCAAGACCTAGGTTTAGGGTTCAGAAAACCACAAAGCCAGAAGCCCACGGACACTGACCATGCGAAAGGCATGCCAAGTTGAGCACGGAAAAGCTAAAACTTTGCTCCCTCTTCTTCTTTCTGCTTGGAACTCACCACAGCCCACCGCCGGATTTCTGGCTCAAGCTAGGGTTAGGGTTAGGGTTAGGGTTACGCCTGCGCCTAAGCCTCCGCCTAGGCCTAGGTTTAGGGTTCAGAAAACCACAAAGGCAGGAGCTCCAGGGACACTGGCCATGCGAAAGGCATGCCAAGTTGAGCAGGGCACAGCCAAAACCTTGCCCCCTCTTCTTCTTTCTGCTTGGAACTCGCCACGGCTCACAACCCGATTTCTGGCTCAAGCTAGGGTTAGGGTTAGGGTTAGGGTTACGCCTACGCCTAAGCCTATGCCTAGGCCTAGGTTTAGGGTTCAGAAAACCACAAAGCCAGAAGCCCACGGACACTGACCATGCGAAAGGCATGCCAAGTTGAGCACGGAAAAGCCAAAACCTTGCTCCCTCTTCTTCTTTCTGCTTGGGACTCGCCAAGGCCCACAACCCAATTTCTGGCTCAAGCTAGGGTTAGGGTTAGGGTTAGCACTAGGATTATGCCAAGGATTAGGGCTGCGAAATCCACAAAGGCAGGAGCTCCAGGGACACTGGACATGTGAAAGGCATGCAAAGTTGAGCAGGGCACAGCCAAAACCTTGCCCCCTCTTCTTCTTCCTGCTCAGAACTCACCACAGCCCACTGCTGGATTTCTGGCTCAAGCTAGGGTTAGGGTTAGGGTTAGGGTCAGGGTCAGGGTTAGGGTAACGCCTAGGGTTAGGGTACAGAGAACCACCGAGCCCAGAGCTCCAGGGATACTCACTATGCAAAAGGCATGCCAAGGTGAGCGCAGCACAGCCGAAAACCTTGCTCCCTCTTCTTCTTCCTGCTTGGAACTCACCACAGCCCAATGCTCGATTTCTGGCTCAAGCTAGGGTTAGGGTTACGCCTACGCCAAGACCTAGGTTTAGTGTTCAGAAAACCACAAAGCCAGGAGCTCCACGGACACTGACCATGCGAAAGGCATGCCAAGTTGAGCACGGAAAAGCCAAAAGCTTGCTCCCTCTTCTTCTTTCTGCTTGGAACTCACCACAGCCCACCGCCGGATTTCTGGCTCAAGCTAGGGTTAGGGTTAGGGTTAGCACTAGGATTATGCCAAGGATTAGGGCTGCGAAACCCACAAAGGCAGGAGCTCCAGGGACACTGGACATGTGAAAGGCATGCAAAGTTGAGCAGGGCACAGCCAAAACCTTGCCCCCTCTTCTTCTTCCTGCTCGGAACTCACCACAGCCCAATGCCAGATTTCTGGCTCAAGCTAGGGTTAGGGTTAGGGTCAGGGTTACGCCTATGCCTAAGCCTAGGTTTAGTGTTCAGAAAACCACAAAGCCAGGAGCTCCAGGGACACTGGCCATGCAAAAGGCATACAAAGTTGAGCACGGAAATGTCAAAAGCTTGCCGCCTCTTCTTTTTCCTGCTTGGAACTCACCACAGCCCAATGCCTGGTTTCTGGCTCAAGCTAGGGTTAGGGTTATGCCTAGGATTAGGGTTGAGAAAACCACAGAGCCAGCAGCTCCAGGGACACTGGACATGTGAGATGCATGCAAAGTTGAGCAGTGCGCAGCCAAAACTTGGCTCCCTCTTCTTCTTCCTGCTCGGAACTCACCACAGCCCACTTCCGGATTTCTGGCTCAAGCTAGGGTTAGGGTTAGGGTTAGGGTTACGCCTACGCCTAAGACTATGCCTAGGCCTAGGTTTAGGGTTCAGAAAACCACAAAGCCAGGAACTCCACGGACACTGACCATGCGAAAGGCATGCCAAGTTGAGCAGTGCGCAGCCAAAACTTTGCTCCCTCTTCTTCTTTCTGCTTGGAACTCACCACAGCCCACTTCCGGATTTCTGGCTCAAGCTAGGGTTAGGGTTAGGGTTAGGGTTACGCCTGCGCCTAAGCCTCCGCCTAGGCCTAGGTTTAGGGTTCAGAAAACCACAAAGCCAGGAGCTCCAGGGACACTGGCCATGCGAAAGGCATGCCAAGTTGAGCAGGGCACAGCCAAAACCTTGCCCCCTCTTCTTCTTCCTGCTCGGAACTCACCACAGCCCACTGCTGGATTTCTGGCTCAAGCTAGGGTTAGGGTTAGGGTTAGCACTAGGATTATGCCAAGGATTAGGGCTGCGAAATCCACAAAGGCAGGAGCTCCAGGGACACTGGACATGTGAAAGGCATGCAAAGTTGAGCAGGGCACAGCCAAAACCTTGCCCCCTCTTCTTCTTCCTGCTCAGAACTCACCACAGCCCACTGCTGGATTTCTGGCTCAAGCTAGGGTTAGGGTTAGGGTTAGGGTCAGGGTCAGGGTTAGGGTAACGCCTAGGGTTAGGGTACAGAGAACCACCGAGCCCAGAGCTCCAGGGATACTCACTATGCAAAAGGCATGCCAAGGTGAGCGCAGCACAGCCCAAAACCTTGCTCCCTCTTCTTCTTCCTGCTTGGAACTCACCACAGCCCAATGCTCGATTTCTGGCTCAAGCTAGGGTTAGGGTTACGCCTACGCCAAGACCTAGGTTTAGTGTTCAGAAAACCACAAAGCCAGGAGCTCCACGGACACTGACCATGCGAAAGGCATGCCAAGTTGAGCACGGAAAAGCCAAAAGCTTGCTCCCTCTTCTTCTTTCTGCTTGGAACTCACCACAGCCCACCGCCGGATTTCTGGCTCAAGCTAGGGTTAGGGTTAGGGTTAGGGTTACGCCTGCGCCTAAGCCTCCGCCTAGGCCTAGGTTTAGGGTTCAGAAAACCACAAAGCCAGGAGCTCCAGGGACACTGGCCATGCGAAAGGCATGCCAAGTTGAGCAGGGCACAGCCAAAACCTTGCCCCCTCTTCTTCTTCCTGCTCGGAACTCACCACAGCCCAATGCCAGATTTCTGGCTCAAGCTAGGGTTAGGGTTAGGGTTAGCACTAGGATTATGCCAAGGATTAGGGCTGCGAAACCCACAAAGGCAGGAGCTCCAGGGACACTGGACATGTGAAAGGCATGCAAAGTTGAGCAGGGCACAGCCAAAACCTTGCCCCCTCTTCTTCTTCCTGCTCGGAACTCACCACAGCCCACTGCTGGATTTCTGGCTCAAGCTAGGGTTAGGGTTAGGGTCAGGGTTACGCCTATGCCTAAGCCTAGGTTTAGTGTTCAGAAAACCACAAAGCCAGGAGCTCCAGGGACACTGGCCATGCAAAAGGCATACAAAGTTGAGCACGGAAATGTCAAAAGCTTGCCGCCTCTTCTTTTTCCTGCTTGGAACTCACCACAGCCCAATGCCTGGTTTCTGGCTCAAGCTAGGGTTAGGGTTATGCCTAGGATTAGGGTTGAGAAAACCACAGAGCCAGCAGCTCCAGGGACACTGGACATGTGAGATGCATGCAAAGTTGAGCAGTGCGCAGCCAAAACTTGGCTCCCTCTTCTTCTTCCTGCTCGGAACTCACCACAGCCCACTTCCGGATTTCTGGCTCAAGCTAGGGTTAGGGTTAGGGTTAGGGTTACGCCTACGCCTAAGACTATGCCTAGGCCTAGGTTTAGGGTTCAGAAAACCACAAAGCCAGGAACTCCACGGACACTGACCATGCGAAAGGCATGCCAAGTTGAGCAGTGCGCAGCCAAAACTTTGCTCCCTCTTCTTCTTTCTGCTTGGAACTCACCACAGCCCACTTCCGGATTTCTGGCTCAAGCTAGGGTTAGGGTTAGGGTTAGGGTTACGCCTGCGCCTAAGCCTCCGCCTAGGCCTAGGTTTAGGGTTCAGAAAACCACAAAGCCAGGAGCTCCAGGGACACTGGCCATGTGAAAGGCATGCCAAGTTGAGCAGGGCACAGCCAAAACCTTGCCCCCTCTTCTTCTTCCTGCTCGGAACTCACCACAGCCCACTGCTGGATTTCTGGCTCAAGCTAGGGTTAGGGTTAGGGTTAGCACTAGGATTATGCCAAGGATTAGGGCTGCGAAATCCACAAAGGCAGGAGCTCCAGGGACACTGGACATGTGAAAGGCATGCAAAGTTGAGCAGGGCACAGCCAAAACCTTGCCCCCTCTTCTTCTTCCTGCTCGGAACTCACCACAGCCCACTGCTGGATTTCTGGCTCAAGCTAGGGTTAGGGTTAGGGTCAGGGTCAGGGTTAGGGTAACGCCTAGGGTTAGGGTACAGAGAACCACCGAGCCCAGAGCTCCAGGGATACTCACTATGCAAAAGGCATGCCAAGGTGAGCGCAGCACAGCCCAAAACCTTGCGCCCTCTTCCTTCTTCCTGCTTGGAACTCACCACAGCCCAATGCTCGATTTCTGGCTCAAGCTAGGGTTAGGGTTACGCCTACGCCAAGACCTAGGTTTAGGGTTCAGAAAACCACAAAGCCAGAAGCCCACGGACACTGACCATGCGAAAGGCATGCCAAGTTGAGCACGGAAAAGCTAAAACTTTGCTCCCTCTTCTTCTTTCTGCTTGGAACTCACCACAGCCCACCGCCGGATTTCTGGCTCAAGCTAGGGTTAGGGTTAGGGTTAGGGTTACGCCTGCGCCTAAGCCTCCGCCTAGGCCTAGGTTTAGGGTTCAGAAAACCACAAAGGCAGGAGCTCCAGGGACACTGGCCATGCGAAAGGCATGCCAAGTTGAGCAGGGCACAGCCAAAACCTTGCCCCCTCTTCTTCTTTCTGCTTGGAACTCGCCACGGCTCACAACCCGATTTCTGGCTCAAGCTAGGGTTAGGGTTAGGGTTAGGGTTACGCCTACGCCTAAGCCTATGCCTAGGCCTAGGTTTAGGGTTCAGAAAACCACAAAGCCAGAAGCCCACGGACACTGACCATGCGAAAGGCATGCCAAGTTGAGCACGGAAAAGCCAAAACCTTGCTCCCTCTTCTTTCTGCTTGGGACTCGCCAAGGCCCACAACCCAATTTCTGGCTCAAGCTAGGGTTAGGGTTAGGGTTAGCACTAGGATTATGCCAAGGATTAGGGCTGCGAAATCCACAAAGGCAGGAGCTCCAGGGACACTGGACATGTGAAAGGCATGCAAAGTTGAGCAGGGCACAGCCAAAACCTTGCCCCCTCTTCTTCTTCCTGCTCAGAACTCACCACAGCCCACTGCTGGATTTCTGGCTCAAGCTAGGGTTAGGGTTAGGGTTAGGGTCAGGGTCAGGGTTAGGGTAACGCCTAGGGTTAGGGTACAGAGAACCACCGAGCCCAGAGCTCCAGGGATACTCACTATGCAAAAGGCATGCCAAGGTGAGCGCAGCACAGCCCAAAACCTTGCTCCCTCTTCTTCTTCCTGCTTGGAACTCACCACAGCCCAATGCTCGATTTCTGGCTCAAGCTAGGGTTAGGGTTACGCCTACGCCAAGACCTAGGTTTAGTGTTCAGAAAACCACAAAGCCAGGAGCTCCACGGACACTGACCATGCGAAAGGCATGCCAAGTTGAGCACGGAAAAGCCAAAAGCTTGCTCCCTCTTCTTCTTTCTGCTTGGAACTCACCACAGCCCACCGCCGGATTTCTGGCTCAAGCTAGGGTTAGGGTTAGGGTTAGGGTTACGCCTGCGCCTAAGCCTCCGCCTAGGCCTAGGTTTAGGGTTCAGAAAACCACAAAGCCAGGAGCTCCAGGGACACTGGCCATGCGAAAGGCATGCCAAGTTGAGCAGGGCACAGCCAAAACCTTGCCCCCTCTTCTTCTTCCTGCTCGGAACTCACCACAGCCCAATGCCAGATTTCTGGCTCAAGCTAGGGTTAGGGTTAGGGTTAGCACTAGGATTATGCCAAGGATTAGGGCTGCGAAACCCACAAAGGCAGGAGCTCCAGGGACACTGGACATGTGAAAGGCATGCAAAGTTGAGCAGGGCACAGCCAAAACCTTGCCCCCTCTTCTTCTTCCTGCTCGGAACTCACCACAGCCCAATGCCAGATTTCTGGCTCAAGCTAGGGTTAGGGTTAGGGTCAGGGTTACGCCTATGCCTAAGCCTAGGTTTAGTGTTCAGAAAACCACAAAGCCAGGAGCTCCAGGGACACTGGCCATGCAAAAGGCATACAAAGTTGAGCACGGAAATGTCAAAAGCTTGCCGCCTCTTCTTTTTCCTGCTTGGAACTCACCACAGCCCAATGCCTGGTTTCTGGCTCAAGCTAGGGTTAGGGTTATGCCTAGGATTAGGGTTGAGAAAACCACAGAGCCAGCAGCTCCAGGGACACTGGACATGTGAGATGCATGCAAAGTTGAGCAGTGCGCAGCCAAAACTTGGCTCCCTCTTCTTCTTCCTGCTCGGAACTCACCACAGCCCACTTCCGGATTTCTGGCTCAAGCTAGGGTTAGGGTTAGGGTTAGGGTTACGCCTACGCCTAAGACTATGCCTAGGCCTAGGTTTAGGGTTCAGAAAACCACAAAGCCAGGAACTCCACGGACACTGACCATGCGAAAGGCATGCCAAGTTGAGCAGTGCGCAGCCAAAACTTTGCTCCCTCTTCTTCTTTCTGCTTGGAACTCACCACAGCCCACTTCCGGATTTCTGGCTCAAGCTAGGGTTAGGGTTAGGGTTAGGGTTACGCCTGCGCCTAAGCCTCCGCCTAGGCCTAGGTTTAGGGTTCAGAAAACCACAAAGCCAGGAGCTCCAGGGACACTGGCCATGCGAAAGGCATGCCAAGTTGAGCAGGGCACAGCCAAAACCTTGCCCCCTCTTCTTCTTCCTGCTCGGAACTCACCACAGCCCACTGCTGGATTTCTGGCTCAAGCTAGGGTTAGGGTTAGGGTTAGCACTAGGATTATGCCAAGGATTAGGGCTGCGAAATCCACAAAGGCAGGAGCTCCAGGGACACTGGACATGTGAAAGGCATGCAAAGTTGAGCAGGGCACAGCCAAAACCTTGCCCCCTCTTCTTCTTCCTGCTCGGAACTCACCACAGCCCACTGCTGGATTTCTGGCTCAAGCTAGGGTTAGGGTTAGGGTCAGGGTCAGGGTTAGGGTAACGCCTAGGGTTAGGGTACAGAGAACCACCGAGCCCAGAGCTCCAGGGATACTCACTATGCAAAAGGCATGCCAAGGTGAGCGCAGCACAGCCCAAAACCTTGCGCCCTCTTCCTTCTTCCTGCTTGGAACTCACCACAGCCCAATGCTCGATTTCTGGCTCAAGCTAGGGTTAGGGTTACGCCTACGCCAAGACCTAGGTTTAGGGTTCAGAAAACCACAAAGCCAGAAGCCCACGGACACTGACCATGCGAAAGGCATGCCAAGTTGAGCACGGAAAAGCTAAAACTTTGCTCCCTCTTCTTCTTTCTGCTTGGAACTCACCACAGCCCACCGCCGGATTTCTGGCTCAAGCTAGGGTTAGGGTTAGGGTTAGGGTTACGCCTGCGCCTAAGCCTCCGCCTAGGCCTAGGTTTAGGGTTCAGAAAACCACAAAGGCAGGAGCTCCAGGGACACTGGCCATGCGAAAGGCATGCCAAGTTGAGCAGGGCACAGCCAAAACCTTGCCCCCTCTTCTTCTTTCTGCTTGGAACTCGCCACGGCTCACAACCCGATTTCTGGCTCAAGCTAGGGTTAGGGTTAGGGTTAGGGTTACGCCTACGCCTAAGCCTATGCCTAGGCCTAGGTTTAGGGTTCAGAAAACCACAAAGCCAGAAGCCCACGGACACTGACCATGCGAAAGGCATGCCAAGTTGAGCACGGAAAAGCCAAAACCTTGCTCCCTCTTCTTCTTTCTGCTTGGGACTCGCCAAGGCCCACAACCCAATTTCTGGCTCAAGCTAGGGTTAGGGTTAGGGTTAGCACTAGGATTATGCCAAGGATTAGGGCTGCGAAATCCACAAAGGCAGGAGCTCCAGGGACACTGGACATGTGAAAGGCATGCAAAGTTGAGCAGGGCACAGCCAAAACCTTGCCCCCTCTTCTTCTTCCTGCTCAGAACTCACCACAGCCCACTGCTGGATTTCTGGCTCAAGCTAGGGTTAGGGTTAGGGTTAGGGTCAGGGTCAGGGTTAGGGTAACGCCTAGGGTTAGGGTACAGAGAACCACCGAGCCCAGAGCTCCAGGGATACTCACTATGCAAAAGGCATGCCAAGGTGAGCGCAGCACAGCCGAAAACCTTGCTCCCTCTTCTTCTTCCTGCTTGGAACTCACCACAGCCCAATGCTCGATTTCTGGCTCAAGCTAGGGTTAGGGTTACGCCTACGCCAAGACCTAGGTTTAGTGTTCAGAAAACCACAAAGCCAGGAGCTCCACGGACACTGACCATGCGAAAGGCATGCCAAGTTGAGCACGGAAAAGCCAAAAGCTTGCTCCCTCTTCTTCTTTCTGCTTGGAACTCACCACAGCCCACCGCCGGATTTCTGGCTCAAGCTAGGGTTAGGGTTAGGGTTAGCACTAGGATTATGCCAAGGATTAGGGCTGCGAAACCCACAAAGGCAGGAGCTCCAGGGACACTGGACATGTGAAAGGCATGCAAAGTTGAGCAGGGCACAGCCAAAACCTTGCCCCCTCTTCTTCTTCCTGCTCGGAACTCACCACAGCCCAATGCCAGATTTCTGGCTCAAGCTAGGGTTAGGGTTAGGGTCAGGGTTACGCCTATGCCTAAGCCTAGGTTTAGTGTTCAGAAAACCACAAAGCCAGGAGCTCCAGGGACACTGGCCATGCAAAAGGCATACAAAGTTGAGCACGGAAATGTCAAAAGCTTGCCGCCTCTTCTTTTTCCTGCTTGGAACTCACCACAGCCCAATGCCTGGTTTCTGGCTCAAGCTAGGGTTAGGGTTATGCCTAGGATTAGGGTTGAGAAAACCACAGAGCCAGCAGCTCCAGGGACACTGGACATGTGAGATGCATGCAAAGTTGAGCAGTGCGCAGCCAAAACTTGGCTCCCTCTTCTTCTTCCTGCTCGGAACTCACCACAGCCCACTTCCGGATTTCTGGCTCAAGCTAGGGTTAGGGTTAGGGTTAGGGTTACGCCTACGCCTAAGACTATGCCTAGGCCTAGGTTTAGGGTTCAGAAAACCACAAAGCCAGGAACTCCACGGACACTGACCATGCGAAAGGCATGCCAAGTTGAGCAGTGCGCAGCCAAAACTTTGCTCCCTCTTCTTCTTTCTGCTTGGAACTCACCACAGCCCACTTCCGGATTTCTGGCTCAAGCTAGGGTTAGGGTTAGGGTTAGGGTTACGCCTGCGCCTAAGCCTCCGCCTAGGCCTAGGTTTAGGGTTCAGAAAACCACAAAGCCAGGAGCTCCAGGGACACTGGCCATGCGAAAGGCATGCCAAGTTGAGCAGGGCACAGCCAAAACCTTGCCCCCTCTTCTTCTTCCTGCTCGGAACTCACCACAGCCCACTGCTGGATTTCTGGCTCAAGCTAGGGTTAGGGTTAGGGTTAGCACTAGGATTATGCCAAGGATTAGGGCTGCGAAATCCACAAAGGCAGGAGCTCCAGGGACACTGGACATGTGAAAGGCATGCAAAGTTGAGCAGGGCACAGCCAAAACCTTGCCCCCTCTTCTTCTTCCTGCTCAGAACTCACCACAGCCCACTGCTGGATTTCTGGCTCAAGCTAGGGTTAGGGTTAGGGTTAGGGTCAGGGTCAGGGTTAGGGTAACGCCTAGGGTTAGGGTACAGAGAACCACCGAGCCCAGAGCTCCAGGGATACTCACTATGCAAAAGGCATGCCAAGGTGAGCGCAGCACAGCCCAAAACCTTGCTCCCTCTTCTTCTTCCTGCTTGGAACTCACCACAGCCCAATGCTCGATTTCTGGCTCAAGCTAGGGTTAGGGTTACGCCTACGCCAAGACCTAGGTTTAGTGTTCAGAAAACCACAAAGCCAGGAGCTCCACGGACACTGACCATGCGAAAGGCATGCCAAGTTGAGCACGGAAAAGCCAAAAGCTTGCTCCCTCTTCTTCTTTCTGCTTGGAACTCACCACAGCCCACCGCCGGATTTCTGGCTCAAGCTAGGGTTAGGGTTAGGGTTAGGGTTACGCCTGCGCCTAAGCCTCCGCCTAGGCCTAGGTTTAGGGTTCAGAAAACCACAAAGCCAGGAGCTCCAGGGACACTGGCCATGCGAAAGGCATGCCAAGTTGAGCAGGGCACAGCCAAAACCTTGCCCCCTCTTCTTCTTCCTGCTCGGAACTCACCACAGCCCAATGCCAGATTTCTGGCTCAAGCTAGGGTTAGGGTTAGGGTTAGCACTAGGATTATGCCAAGGATTAGGGCTGCGAAACCCACAAAGGCAGGAGCTCCAGGGACACTGGACATGTGAAAGGCATGCAAAGTTGAGCAGGGCACAGCCAAAACCTTGCCCCCTCTTCTTCTTCCTGCTCGGAACTCACCACAGCCCAATGCCAGATTTCTGGCTCAAGCTAGGGTTAGGGTTAGGGTCAGGGTTACGCCTATGCCTAAGCCTAGGTTTAGTGTTCAGAAAACCACAAAGCCAGGAGCTCCAGGGACACTGGCCATGCAAAAGGCATACAAAGTTGAGCACGGAAATGTCAAAAGCTTGCCGCCTCTTCTTTTTCCTGCTTGGAACTCACCACAGCCCAATGCCTGGTTTCTGGCTCAAGCTAGGGTTAGGGTTATGCCTAGGATTAGGGTTGAGAAAACCACAGAGCCAGCAGCTCCAGGGACACTGGACATGTGAGATGCATGCAAAGTTGAGCAGTGCGCAGCCAAAACTTGGCTCCCTCTTCTTCTTCCTGCTCGGAACTCACCACAGCCCACTTCCGGATTTCTGGCTCAAGCTAGGGTTAGGGTTAGGGTTAGGGTTACGCCTACGCCTAAGACTATGCCTAGGCCTAGGTTTAGGGTTCAGAAAACCACAAAGCCAGGAACTCCACGGACACTGACCATGCGAAAGGCATGCCAAGTTGAGCACGGAAAAGCCAAAAGCTTGCTCCCTCTTCTTCTTTCTGCTTGGAACTCACCACAGCCCACCGCCGGATTTCTGGCTCAAGCTAGGGTTAGGGTTAGGGTTAGCACTAGGATTATGCCAAGGATTAGGGCTGCGAAACCCACAAAGGCAGGAGCTCCAGGGACACTGGACATGTGAAAGGCATGCAAAGTTGAGCAGGGCACAGCCAAAACCTTGCCCCCTCTTCTTCTTCCTGCTCGGAACTCACCACAGCCCAATGCCAGATTTCTGGCTCAAGCTAGGGTTAGGGTTAGGGTCAGGGTTACGCCTATGCCTAAGCCTAGGTTTAGTGTTCAGAAAACCACAAAGCCAGGAACTCCACGGACACTGACCATGCGAAAGGCATGCCAAGTTGAGCAGTGCGCAGCCAAAACTTTGCTCCCTCTTCTTCTTTCTGCTTGGAACTCACCACAGCCCACTTCCGGATTTCTGGCTCAAGCTAGGGTTAGGGTTAGGGTTAGGGTTACGCCTGCGCCTAAGCCTCCGCCTAGGCCTAGGTTTAGGGTTCAGAAAACCACAAAGCCAGGAGCTCCAGGGACACTGGCCATGCGAAAGGCATGCCAAGTTGAGCAGGGCACAGCCAAAACCTTGCCCCCTCTTCTTCTTCCTGCTCGGAACTCACCACAGCCCACTGCTGGATTTCTGGCTCAAGCTAGGGTTAGGGTTAGGGTTAGCACTAGGATTATGCCAAGGATTAGGGCTGCGAAATCCACAAAGGCAGGAGCTCCAGGGACACTGGACATGTGAAAGGCATGCAAAGTTGAGCAGGGCACAGCCAAAACCTTGCCCCCTCTTCTTCTTCCTGCTCGGAACTCACCACAGCCCACTGCTGGATTTCTGGCTCAAGCTAGGGTTAGGGTTAGGGTCAGGGTCAGGGTTAGGGTAACGCCTAGGGTTAGGGTACAGAGAACCACCGAGCCCAGAGCTCCAGGGATACTCACTATGCAAAAGGCATGCCAAGGTGAGCGCAGCACAGCCCAAAACCTTGCGCCCTCTTCCTTCTTCCTGCTTGGAACTCACCACAGCCCAATGCTCGATTTCTGGCTCAAGCTAGGGTTAGGGTTACGCCTACGCCAAGACCTAGGTTTAGGGTTCAGAAAACCACAAAGCCAGAAGCCCACGGACACTGACCATGCGAAAGGCATGCCAAGTTGAGCACGGAAAAGCTAAAACTTTGCTCCCTCTTCTTCTTTCTGCTTGGAACTCACCACAGCCCACCGCCGGATTTCTGGCTCAAGCTAGGGTTAGGGTTAGGGTTAGGGTTACGCCTGCGCCTAAGCCTCCGCCTAGGCCTAGGTTTAGGGTTCAGAAAACCACAAAGGCAGGAGCTCCAGGGACACTGGCCATGCGAAAGGCATGCCAAGTTGAGCAGGGCACAGCCAAAACCTTGCCCCCTCTTCTTCTTTCTGCTTGGAACTCGCCACGGCTCACAACCCGATTTCTGGCTCAAGCTAGGGTTAGGGTTAGGGTTAGGGTTACGCCTACGCCTAAGCCTATGCCTAGGCCTAGGTTTAGGGTTCAGAAAACCACAAAGCCAGAAGCCCACGGACACTGACCATGCGAAAGGCATGCCAAGTTGAGCACGGAAAAGCCAAAACCTTGCTCCCTCTTCTTCTTTCTGCTTGGGACTCGCCAAGGCCCACAACCCAATTTCTGGCTCAAGCTAGGGTTAGGGTTAGGGTTAGCACTAGGATTATGCCAAGGATTAGGGCTGCGAAATCCACAAAGGCAGGAGCTCCAGGGACACTGGACATGTGAAAGGCATGCAAAGTTGAGCAGGGCACAGCCAAAACCTTGCCCCCTCTTCTTCTTCCTGCTCAGAACTCACCACAGCCCACTGCTGGATTTCTGGCTCAAGCTAGGGTTAGGGTTAGGGTTAGGGTCAGGGTCAGGGTTAGGGTAACGCCTAGGGTTAGGGTACAGAGAACCACCGAGCCCAGAGCTCCAGGGATACTCACTATGCAAAAGGCATGCCAAGGTGAGCGCAGCACAGCCGAAAACCTTGCTCCCTCTTCTTCTTCCTGCTTGGAACTCACCACAGCCCAATGCTCGATTTCTGGCTCAAGCTAGGGTTAGGGTTACGCCTACGCCAAGACCTAGGTTTAGTGTTCAGAAAACCACAAAGCCAGGAGCTCCACGGACACTGACCATGCGAAAGGCATGCCAAGTTGAGCACGGAAAAGCCAAAACCTTGCTCCCTCTTCTTCTTTCTGCTTGGAACTCACCACAGCCCACCGCCGGATTTCTGGCTCAAGCTAGGGTTAGGGTTAGGGTTAGCACTAGGATTATGCCAAGGATTAGGGCTGCGAAACCCACAAAGGCAGGAGCTCCAGGGACACTGGACATGTGAAAGGCATGCAAAGTTGAGCAGGGCACAGCCAAAACCTTGCCCCCTCTTCTTCTTCCTGCTCGGAACTCACCACAGCCCAATGCCAGATTTCTGGCTCAAGCTAGGGTTAGGGTTAGGGTCAGGGTTACGCCTATGCCTAAGCCTAGGTTTAGTGTTCAGAAAACCACAAAGCCAGGAGCTCCAGGGACACTGGCCATGCAAAAGGCATACAAAGTTGAGCACGGAAATGTCAAAAGCTTGCCGCCTCTTCTTTTTCCTGCTTGGAACTCACCACAGCCCAATGCCTGGTTTCTGGCTCAAGCTAGGGTTAGGGTTATGCCTAGGATTAGGGTTGAGAAAACCACAGAGCCAGCAGCTCCAGGGACACTGGACATGTGAGATGCATGCAAAGTTGAGCAGTGCGCAGCCAAAACTTGGCTCCCTCTTCTTCTTCCTGCTCGGAACTCACCACAGCCCACTTCCGGATTTCTGGCTCAAGCTAGGGTTAGGGTTAGGGTTAGGGTTACGCCTACGCCTAAGCCTATGCCTAGGCCTAGGTTTAGGGTTCAGAAAACCACAAAGCCAGGAACTCCACGGACACTGACCATGCGAAAGGCATGCCAAGTTGAGCAGGGCACAGCCAAAACCTTGCCCCCTCTTCTTCTTTCTGCTTGGAACTCGCCACGGCTCACAACCCGATTTCTGGCTCAAGCTAGGGTTAGGGTTAGGGTTAGGGTTACGCCTATGCCTAAGCCTAGGTTTAGGGTTCAGAAAACCACAAAGCCAGGAGCTCCAGGGACACTGGCCATGCGAAAGGCATGCAAAGTTGAGCACGGAAATGTCAAAAGCTTGCCGCCTCTTCTTTTTCCTGCTTGGAACTCACCACAGCCCAATGCCTGGTTTCTGGCTCAAGCTAGGGTTAGGGTTATGCCTAGGATTAGGGTTGAGAAAACCACAGAGCCAGCAGCTCCAGGGACACTGGACATGTGAGATGCATGCAAAGTTGAGCAGTGCGCAGCCAAAACTTGGCTCCCTCTTCTTCTTCCTGCTCGGAACTCACCACAGCCCACTTCCGGATTTCTGGCTCAAGCTAGGGTTAGGGTTAGGGTTAGGGTTACGCCTACGCCTAAGACTATGCCTAGGCCTAGGTTTAGGGTTCAGAAAACCACAAAGCCAGGAACTCCACGGACACTGACCATGCGAAAGGCATGCCAAGTTGAGCAGTGCGCAGCCAAAACTTTGCTCCCTCTTCTTCTTTCTGCTTGGAACTCACCACAGCCCACTTCCGGATTTCTGGCTCAAGCTAGGGTTAGGGTTAGGGTTAGGGTTACGCCTGCGCCTAAGCCTCCGCCTAGGCCTAGGTTTAGGGTTCAGAAAACCACAAAGCCAGGAGCTCCAGGGACACTGGCCATGCGAAAGGCATGCCAAGTTGAGCAGGGCACAGCCAAAACCTTGCCCCCTCTTCTTCTTCCTGCTCGGAACTCACCACAGCCCACTGCTGGATTTCTGGCTCAAGCTAGGGTTAGGGTTAGGGTTAGCACTAGGATTATGCCAAGGATTAGGGCTGCGAAATCCACAAAGGCAGGAGCTCCAGGGACACTGGACATGTGAAAGGCATGCAAAGTTGAGCAGGGCACAGCCAAAACCTTGCCCCCTCTTCTTCTTCCTGCTCGGAACTCACCACAGCCCACTGCTGGATTTCTGGCTCAAGCTAGGGTTAGGGTTAGGGTCAGGGTCAGGGTTAGGGTAACGCCTAGGGTTAGGGTACAGAGAACCACCGAGCCCAGAGCTCCAGGGATACTCACTATGCAAAAGGCATGCCAAGGTGAGCGCAGCACAGCCCAAAACCTTGCTCCCTCTTCCTTCTTCCTGCTTGGAACTCACCACAGCCCAATGCTCGATTTCTGGCTCAAGCTAGGGTTAGGGTTACGCCTACGCCAAGACCTAGGTTTAGGGTTCAGAAAACCACAAAGCCAGAAGCCCACGGACACTGACCATGCGAAAGGCATGCCAAGTTGAGCACGGAAAAGCTAAAACTTTGCTCCCTCTTCTTCTTTCTGCTTGGAACTCACCACAGCCCACCGCCGGATTTCTGGCTCAAGCTAGGGTTAGGGTTAGGGTTAGGGTTACGCCTGCGCCTAAGCCTCCGCCTAGGCCTAGGTTTAGGGTTCAGAAAACCACAAAGGCAGGAGCTCCAGGGACACTGGCCATGCGAAAGGCATGCCAAGTTGAGCAGGGCACAGCCAAAACCTTGCCCCCTCTTCTTCTTTCTGCTTGGAACTCGCCACGGCTCACAACCCGATTTCTGGCTCAAGCTAGGGTTAGGGTTAGGGTTAGGGTTACGCCTACGCCTAAGCCTATGCCTAGGCCTAGGTTTAGGGTTCAGAAAACCACAAAGCCAGAAGCCCACGGACACTGACCATGCGAAAGGCATGCCAAGTTGAGCACGGAAAAGCCAAAACCTTGCTCCCTCTTCTTTCTGCTTGGGACTCGCCAAGGCCCACAACCCAATTTCTGGCTCAAGCTAGGGTTAGGGTTAGGGTTAGCACTAGGATTATGCCAAGGATTAGGGCTGCGAAATCCACAAAGGCAGGAGCTCCAGGGACACTGGACATGTGAAAGGCATGCAAAGTTGAGCAGGGCACAGCCAAAACCTTGCCCCCTCTTCTTCTTCCTGCTCAGAACTCACCACAGCCCACTGCTGGATTTCTGGCTCAAGCTAGGGTTAGGGTTAGGGTTAGGGTCAGGGTCAGGGTTAGGGTAACGCCTAGGGTTAGGGTACAGAGAACCACCGAGCCCAGAGCTCCAGGGATACTCACTATGCAAAAGGCATGCCAAGGTGAGCGCAGCACAGCCCAAAACCTTGCTCCCTCTTCTTCTTCCTGCTTGGAACTCACCACAGCCCAATGCTCGATTTCTGGCTCAAGCTAGGGTTAGGGTTACGCCTACGCCAAGACCTAGGTTTAGTGTTCAGAAAACCACAAAGCCAGGAGCTCCACGGACACTGACCATGCGAAAGGCATGCCAAGTTGAGCACGGAAAAGCCAAAAGCTTGCTCCCTCTTCTTCTTTCTGCTTGGAACTCACCACAGCCCACCGCCGGATTTCTGGCTCAAGCTAGGGTTAGGGTTAGGGTTAGGGTTACGCCTGCGCCTAAGCCTCCGCCTAGGCCTAGGTTTAGGGTTCAGAAAACCACAAAGCCAGGAGCTCCAGGGACACTGGCCATGCGAAAGGCATGCCAAGTTGAGCAGGGCACAGCCAAAACCTTGCCCACTCTTCTTCTTCCTGCTCGGAACTCACCACAGCCCAATGCCAGATTTCTGGCTCAAGCTAGGGTTAGGGTTAGGGTTAGCACTAGGATTATGCCAAGGATTAGGGCTGCGAAACCCACAAAGGCAGGAGCTCCAGGGACACTGGACATGTGAAAGGCATGCAAAGTTGAGCAGGGCACAGCCAAAACCTTGCCCCCTCTTCTTCTTCCTGCTCGGAACTCACCACAGCCCAATGCCAGATTTCTGGCTCAAGCTAGGGTTAGGGTTAGGGTCAGGGTTACGCCTATGCCTAAGCCTAGGTTTAGTGTTCAGAAAACCACAAAGCCAGGAGCTCCAGGGACACTGGCCATGCAAAAGGCATACAAAGTTGAGCACGGAAATGTCAAAAGCTTGCCGCCTCTTCTTTTTCCTGCTTGGAACTCACCACAGCCCAATGCCTGGTTTCTGGCTCAAGCTAGGGTTAGGGTTACGCCTACGCCAAGACCTAGGTTTAGTGTTCAGAAAACCACAAAGCCAGGAGCTCCACGGACACTGACCATGCGAAAGGCATGCCAAGTTGAGCACGGAAAAGCCAAAAGCTTGCTCCCTCTTCTTCTTTCTGCTTGGAACTCACCACAGCCCACCGCCGGATTTCTGGCTCAAGCTAGGGTTAGGGTTAGGGTTAGCACTAGGATTATGCCAAGGATTAGGGCTGCGAAACCCACAAAGGCAGGAGCTCCAGGGACACTGGACATGTGAAAGGCATGCAAAGTTGAGCAGGGCACAGCCAAAACCTTGCCCCCTCTTCTTCTTCCTGCTCGGAACTCACCACAGCCCAATGCCAGATTTCTGGCTCAAGCTAGGGTTAGGGTTAGGGTCAGGGTTACGCCTATGCCTAAGCCTAGGTTTAGTGTTCAGAAAACCACAAAGCCAGGAGCTCCAGGGACACTGGCCATGCAAAAGGCATACAAAGTTGAGCACGGAAATGTCAAAAGCTTGCCGCCTCTTCTTTTTCCTGCTTGGAACTCACCACAGCCCAATGCCTGGTTTCTGGCTCAAGCTAGGGTTAGGGTTATGCCTAGGATTAGGGTTGAGAAAACCACAGAGCCAGCAGCTCCAGGGACACTGGACATGTGAGATGCATGCAAAGTTGAGCAGTGCGCAGCCAAAACTTGGCTCCCTCTTCTTCTTCCTGCTCGGAACTCACCACAGCCCACTTCCGGATTTCTGGCTCAAGCTAGGGTTAGGGTTAGGGTTAGGGTAACGCCTACGCCTAAGACTATGCCTAGGCCTAGGTTTAGGGTTCAGAAAACCACAAAGCCAGGAACTCCACGGACACTGACCATGCGAAAGGCATGCCAAGTTGAGCAGTGCGCAGCCAAAACTTTGCTCCCTCTTCTTCTTTCTGCTTGGAACTCACCACAGCCCACTTCCGGATTTCTGGCTCAAGCTAGGGTTAGGGTTAGGGTTAGGGTTACGCCTGCGCCTAAGCCTCCGCCTAGGCCTAGGTTTAGGGTTCAGAAAACCACAAAGCCAGGAGCTCCAGGGACACTGGCCATGCGAAAGGCATGCCAAGTTGAGCAGGGCACAGCCAAAACCTTGCCCCCTCTTCTTCTTCCTGCTCGGAACTCACCACAGCCCACTGCTGGATTTCTGGCTCAAGCTAGGGTTAGGGTTAGGGTTAGCACTAGGATTATGCCAAGGATTAGGGCTGCGAAATCCACAAAGGCAGGAGCTCCAGGGACACTGGACATGTGAAAGGCATGCAAAGTTGAGCAGGGCACAGCCAAAACCTTGCCCCCTCTTCTTCTTCCTGCTCGGAACTCACCACAGCCCACTGCTGGATTTCTGGCTCAAGCTAGGGTTAGGGTTAGGGTCAGGGTCAGGGTTAGGGTAACGCCTAGGGTTAGGGTACAGAGAACCACCGAGCCCAGAGCTCCAGGGATACTCACTATGCAAAAGGCATGCCAAGGTGAGCGCAGCACAGCCCAAAACCTTGCTCCCTCTTCTTCTTCCTGCTTGGAACTCACCACAGCCCAATGCTCGATTTCTGGCTCAAGCTAGGGTTAGGGTTACGCCTACGCCAAGACCTAGGTTTAGTGTTCAGAAAACCACAAAGCCAGGAGCTCCACGGACACTGACCATGCGAAAGGCATGCCAAGTTGAGCACGGAAAAGCCAAAAGCTTGCTCCCTCTTCTTCTTTCTGCTTGGAACTCACCACAGCCCACCGCCGGATTTCTGGCTCAAGCTAGGGTTAGGGTTAGGGTTAGGGTTACGCCTGCGCCTAAGCCTCCGCCTAGGCCTAGGTTTAGGGTTCAGAAAACCACAAAGCCAGGAACTCCACGGACACTGACCATGCGAAAGGCATGCCAAGTTGAGCAGTGCGCAGCCAAAACTTTGCTCCCTCTTCTTCTTTCTGCTTGGAACTCACCACAGCCCACTTCCGGATTTCTGGCTCAAGCTAGGGTTAGGGTTAGGGTTAGGGTTACGCCTGCGCCTAAGCCTCCGCCTAGGCCTAGGTTTAGGGTTCAGAAAACCACAAAGCCAGGAGCTCCAGGGACACTGGCCATGCGAAAGGCATGCCAAGTTGAGCAGGGCACAGCCAAAACCTTGCCCCCTCTTCTTCTTCCTGCTCGGAACTCACCACAGCCCACTGCTGGATTTCTGGCTCAAGCTAGGGTTAGGGTTAGGGTTAGCACTAGGATTATGCCAAGGATTAGGGCTGCGAAATCCACAAAGGCAGGAGCTCCAGGGACACTGGACATGTGAAAGGCATGCAAAGTTGAGCAGGGCACAGCCAAAACCTTGCCCCCTCTTCTTCTTCCTGCTCGGAACTCACCACAGCCCACTGCTGGATTTCTGGCTCAAGCTAGGGTTAGGGTTAGGGTCAGGGTCAGGGTTAGGGTAACGCCTAGGGTTAGGGTACAGAGAACCACCGAGCCCAGAGCTCCAGGGATACTCACTATGCAAAAGGCATGCCAAGGTGAGCGCAGCACAGCCCAAAACCTTGCTCCCTCTTCTTCTTCCTGCTTGGAACTCACCACAGCCCAATGCTCGATTTCTGGCTCAAGCTAGGGTTAGGGTTACGCCTACGCCAAGACCTAGGTTTAGTGTTCAGAAAACCACAAAGCCAGGAGCTCCACGGACACTGACCATGCGAAAGGCATGCCAAGTTGAGCACGGAAAAGCCAAAAGCTTGCTCCCTCTTCTTCTTTCTGCTTGGAACTCACCACAGCCCACCGCCGGATTTCTGGCTCAAGCTAGGGTTAGGGTTAGGGTTAGGGTTACGCCTGCGCCTAAGCCTCCGCCTAGGCCTAGGTTTAGGGTTCAGAAAACCACAAAGCCAGGAGCTCCAGGGACACTGGCCATGCGAAAGGCATGCCAAGTTGAGCAGGGCACAGCCAAAACCTTGCCCCCTCTTCTTCTTCCTGCTCGGAACTCACCACAGCCCAATGCCAGATTTCTGGCTCAAGCTAGGGTTAGGGTTAGGGTTAGCACTAGGATTATGCCAAGGATTAGGGCTGCGAAACCCACAAAGGCAGGAGCTCCAGGGACACTGGACATGTGAAAGGCATGCAAAGTTGAGCAGGGCACAGCCAAAACCTTGCCCCCTCTTCTTCTTCCTGCTCGGAACTCACCACAGCCCAATGCCAGATTTCTGGCTCAAGCTAGGGTTAGGGTTAGGGTCAGGGTTACGCCTATGCCTAAGCCTAGGTTTAGTGTTCAGAAAACCACAAAGCCAGGAGCTCCAGGGACACTGGCCATGCAAAAGGCATACAAAGTTGAGCACGGAAATGTCAAAAGCTTGCCGCCTCTTCTTTTTCCTGCTTGGAACTCACCACAGCCCAATGCCTGGTTTCTGGCTCAAGCTAGGGTTAGGGTTATGCCTAGGATTAGGGTTGAGAAAACCACAGAGCCAGCAGCTCCAGGGACACTGGACATGTGAGATGCATGCAAAGTTGAGCAGTGCGCAGCCAAAACTTGGCTCCCTCTTCTTCTTCCTGCTCGGAACTCACCACAGCCCACTTCCGGATTTCTGGCTCAAGCTAGGGTTAGGGTTAGGGTTAGGGTTACGCCTACGCCTAAGACTATGCCTAGGCCTAGGTTTAGGGTTCAGAAAACCACAAAGCCAGGAACTCCACGGACACTGACCATGCGAAAGGCATGCCAAGTTGAGCAGTGCGCAGCCAAAACTTTGCTCCCTCTTCTTCTTTCTGCTTGGAACTCACCACAGCCCACTTCCGGATTTCTGGCTCAAGCTAGGGTTAGGGTTAGGGTTAGGGTTACGCCTGCGCCTAAGCCTCCGCCTAGGCCTAGGTTTAGGGTTCAGAAAACCACAAAGCCAGGAGCTCCAGGGACACTGGCCATGCGAAAGGCATGCCAAGTTGAGCAGGGCACAGCCAAAACCTTGCCCCCTCTTCTTCTTCCTGCTCGGAACTCACCACAGCCCACTGCTGGATTTCTGGCTCAAGCTAGGGTTAGGGTTAGGGTTAGCACTAGGATTATGCCAAGGATTAGGGCTGCGAAATCCACAAAGGCAGGAGCTCCAGGGACACTGGACATGTGAAAGGCATGCAAAGTTGAGCAGGGCACAGCCAAAACCTTGCCCCCTCTTCTTCTTCCTGCTCGGAACTCACCACAGCCCACTGCTGGATTTCTGGCTCAAGCTAGGGTTAGGGTTAGGGTCAGGGTCAGGGTTAGGGTAACGCCTAGGGTTAGGGTACAGAGAACCACCGAGCCCAGAGCTCCAGGGATACTCACTATGCAAAAGGCATGCCAAGGTGAGCGCAGCACAGCCCAAAACCTTGCGCCCTCTTCCTTCTTCCTGCTTGGAACTCACCACAGCCCAATGCTCGATTTCTGGCTCAAGCTAGGGTTAGGGTTACGCCTACGCCAAGACCTAGGTTTAGGGTTCAGAAAACCACAAAGCCAGAAGCCCACGGACACTGACCATGCGAAAGGCATGCCAAGTTGAGCACGGAAAAGCTAAAACTTTGCTCCCTCTTCTTCTTTCTGCTTGGAACTCACCACAGCCCACCGCCGGATTTCTGGCTCAAGCTAGGGTTAGGGTTAGGGTTAGGGTTACGCCTGCGCCTAAGCCTCCGCCTAGGCCTAGGTTTAGGGTTCAGAAAACCACAAAGGCAGGAGCTCCAGGGACACTGGCCATGCGAAAGGCATGCCAAGTTGAGCAGGGCACAGCCAAAACCTTGCCCCCTCTTCTTCTTTCTGCTTGGAACTCGCCACGGCTCACAACCCGATTTCTGGCTCAAGCTAGGGTTAGGGTTAGGGTTAGGGTTACGCCTACGCCTAAGCCTATGCCTAGGCCTAGGTTTAGGGTTCAGAAAACCACAAAGCCAGAAGCCCACGGACACTGACCATGCGAAAGGCATGCCAAGTTGAGCACGGAAAAGCCAAAACCTTGCTCCCTCTTCTTCTTTCTGCTTGGGACTCGCCAAGGCCCACAACCCAATTTCTGGCTCAAGCTAGGGTTAGGGTTAGGGTTAGCACTAGGATTATGCCAAGGATTAGGGCTGCGAAATCCACAAAGGCAGGAGCTCCAGGGACACTGGACATGTGAAAGGCATGCAAAGTTGAGCAGGGCACAGCCAAAACCTTGCCCCCTCTTCTTCTTCCTGCTCAGAACTCACCACAGCCCACTGCTGGATTTCTGGCTCAAGCTAGGGTTAGGGTTAGGGTTAGGGTCAGGGTCAGGGTTAGGGTAACGCCTAGGGTTAGGGTACAGAGAACCACCGAGCCCAGAGCTCCAGGGATACTCACTATGCAAAAGGCATGCCAAGGTGAGCGCAGCACAGCCGAAAACCTTGCTCCCTCTTCTTCTTCCTGCTTGGAACTCACCACAGCCCAATGCTCGATTTCTGGCTCAAGCTAGGGTTAGGGTTACGCCTACGCCAAGACCTAGGTTTAGTGTTCAGAAAACCACAAAGCCAGGAGCTCCACGGACACTGACCATGCGAAAGGCATGCCAAGTTGAGCACGGAAAAGCCAAAAGCTTGCTCCCTCTTCTTCTTTCTGCTTGGAACTCACCACAGCCCACCGCCGGATTTCTGGCTCAAGCTAGGGTTAGGGTTAGGGTTAGCACTAGGATTATGCCAAGGATTAGGGCTGCGAAACCCACAAAGGCAGGAGCTCCAGGGACACTGGACATGTGAAAGGCATGCAAAGTTGAGCAGGGCACAGCCAAAACCTTGCCCCCTCTTCTTCTTCCTGCTCGGAACTCACCACAGCCCAATGCCAGATTTCTGGCTCAAGCTAGGGTTAGGGTTAGGGTCAGGGTTACGCCTATGCCTAAGCCTAGGTTTAGTGTTCAGAAAACCACAAAGCCAGGAGCTCCAGGGACACTGGCCATGCAAAAGGCATACAAAGTTGAGCACGGAAATGTCAAAAGCTTGCCGCCTCTTCTTTTTCCTGCTTGGAACTCACCACAGCCCAATGCCTGGTTTCTGGCTCAAGCTAGGGTTAGGGTTATGCCTAGGATTAGGGTTGAGAAAACCACAGAGCCAGCAGCTCCAGGGACACTGGACATGTGAGATGCATGCAAAGTTGAGCAGTGCGCAGCCAAAACTTGGCTCCCTCTTCTTCTTCCTGCTCGGAACTCACCACAGCCCACTTCCGGATTTCTGGCTCAAGCTAGGGTTAGGGTTAGGGTTAGGGTTACGCCTACGCCTAAGACTATGCCTAGGCCTAGGTTTAGGGTTCAGAAAACCACAAAGCCAGGAACTCCACGGACACTGACCATGCGAAAGGCATGCCAAGTTGAGCAGTGCGCAGCCAAAACTTTGCTCCCTCTTCTTCTTTCTGCTTGGAACTCACCACAGCCCACTTCCGGATTTCTGGCTCAAGCTAGGGTTAGGGTTAGGGTTAGGGTTACGCCTGCGCCTAAGCCTCCGCCTAGGCCTAGGTTTAGGGTTCAGAAAACCACAAAGCCAGGAGCTCCAGGGACACTGGCCATGCGAAAGGCATGCCAAGTTGAGCAGGGCACAGCCAAAACCTTGCCCCCTCTTCTTCTTCCTGCTCGGAACTCACCACAGCCCACTGCTGGATTTCTGGCTCAAGCTAGGGTTAGGGTTAGGGTTAGCACTAGGATTATGCCAAGGATTAGGGCTGCGAAATCCACAAAGGCAGGAGCTCCAGGGACACTGGACATGTGAAAGGCATGCAAAGTTGAGCAGGGCACAGCCAAAACCTTGCCCCCTCTTCTTCTTCCTGCTCAGAACTCACCACAGCCCACTGCTGGATTTCTGGCTCAAGCTAGGGTTAGGGTTAGGGTTAGGGTCAGGGTCAGGGTTAGGGTAACGCCTAGGGTTAGGGTACAGAGAACCACCGAGCCCAGAGCTCCAGGGATGCTCACTATGCAAAAGGCATGCCAAGGTGAGCGCAGCACAGCCCAAAACCTTGCTCCCTCTTCTTCTTCCTGCTTGGAACTCACCACAGCCCAATGCTCGATTTCTGGCTCAAGCTAGGGTTAGGGTTACGCCTACGCCAAGACCTAGGTTTAGTGTTCAGAAAACCACAAAGCCAGGAGCTCCACGGACACTGACCATGCGAAAGGCATGCCAAGTTGAGCACGGAAAAGCCAAAAGCTTGCTCCCTCTTCTTCTTTCTGCTTGGAACTCACCACAGCCCACCGCCGGATTTCTGGCTCAAGCTAGGGTTAGGGTTAGGGTTAGCACTAGGATTATGCCAAGGATTAGGGCTGCGAAACCCACAAAGGCAGGAGCTCCAGGGACACTGGACATGTGAAAGGCATGCAAAGTTGAGCAGGGCACAGCCAAAACCTTGCCCCCTCTTCTTCTTCCTGCTCGGAACTCACCACAGCCCAATGCCAGATTTCTGGCTCAAGCTAGGGTTAGGGTTAGGGTCAGGGTTACGCCTATGCCTAAGCCTAGGTTTAGTGTTCAGAAAACCACAAAGCCAGGAGCTCCAGGGACACTGGCCATGCAAAAGGCATACAAAGTTGAGCACGGAAATGTCAAAAGCTTGCCGCCTCTTCTTTTTCCTGCTTGGAACTCACCACAGCCCAATGCCTGGTTTCTGGCTCAAGCTAGGGTTAGGGTTATGCCTAGGATTAGGGTTGAGAAAACCACAGAGCCAGCAGCTCCAGGGACACTGGACATGTGAGATGCATGCAAAGTTGAGCAGTGCGCAGCCAAAACTTGGCTCCCTCTTCTTCTTCCTGCTCGGAACTCACCACAGCCCACCGCCGGATTTCTGGCTCAAGCTAGTGTTAGGGTTAGGGTTACGCCTGCACCTAAGCCTATGCCTAGGCCTAGGTTTAGGGTTCAGAAAACCACAAAGCCAGGAGCTCCAGGGACACTGGCCATGCGAAAGGCATGCCAAGTTGAGCAGGGCACAGCCAAAACCTTGCCCCCTCTTCTTCTTCCTGCTCGGAACTCACCACAGCCCAATGCCAGATTTCTGGCTCAAGCTAGGGTTAGGGTTAGGGTTAGCACTAGGATTATGCCAAGGATTAGGGCTGCGAAATCCACAAAGGCAGGAGCTCCAGGGACACTGGACATGTGAAAGGCATGCAAAGTTGAGCAGGGCACAGCCAAAACCTTGCCCCCTCTTCTTCTTCCTGCTCGGAACTCACCACAGCCCACTGCTGGATTTCTGGCTCAAGCTAGGGTTAGGGTTAGGGTCAGGGTCAGGGTTAGGGTAACGCCTAGGGTTAGGGTACAGAGAACCACCGAGCCCAGAGCTCCAGGGATACTCACTATGCAAAAGGCATGCCAAGGTGAGCGCAGCACAGCCCAAAACCTTGCGCCCTCTTCCTTCTTCCTGCTTGGAACTCACCACAGCCCAATGCTCGATTTCTGGCTCAAGCTAGGGTTAGGGTTACGCCTACGCCAAGACCTAGGTTTAGGGTTCAGAAAACCACAAAGCCAGAAGCCCACGGACACTGACCATGCGAAAGGCATGCCAAGTTGAGCACGGAAAAGCTAAAACTTTGCTCCCTCTTCTTCTTTCTGCTTGGAACTCACCACAGCCCACCGCCGGATTTCTGGCTCAAGCTAGGGTTAGGGTTAGGGTTAGGGTTACGCCTGCGCCTAAGCCTCCGCCTAGGCCTAGGTTTAGGGTTCAGAAAACCACAAAGGCAGGAGCTCCAGGGACACTGGCCATGCGAAAGGCATGCCAAGTTGAGCAGGGCACAGCCAAAACCTTGCCCCCTCTTCTTCTTTCTGCTTGGAACTCGCCACGGCTCACAACCCGATTTCTGGCTCAAGCTAGGGTTAGGGTTAGGGTTAGGGTTACGCCTACGCCTAAGCCTATGCCTAGGCCTAGGTTTAGGGTTCAGAAAACCACAAAGCCAGAAGCCCACGGACACTGACCATGCGAAAGGCATGCCAAGTTGAGCACGGAAAAGCCAAAACCTTGCTCCCTCTTCTTTCTGCTTGGGACTCGCCAAGGCCCACAACCCAATTTCTGGCTCAAGCTAGGGTTAGGGTTAGGGTTAGCACTAGGATTATGCCAAGGATTAGGGCTGCGAAATCCACAAAGGCAGGAGCTCCAGGGACACTGGACATGTGAAAGGCATGCAAAGTTGAGCAGGGCACAGCCAAAACCTTGCCCCCTCTTCTTCTTCCTGCTCAGAACTCACCACAGCCCACTGCTGGATTTCTGGCTCAAGCTAGGGTTAGGGTTAGGGTTAGGGTCAGGGTCAGGGTTAGGGTAACGCCTAGGGTTAGGGTACAGAGAACCACCGAGCCCAGAGCTCCAGGGATACTCACTATGCAAAAGGCATGCCAAGGTGAGCGCAGCACAGCCCAAAACCTTGCTCCCTCTTCTTCTTCCTGCTTGGAACTCACCACAGCCCAATGCTCGATTTCTGGCTCAAGCTAGGGTTAGGGTTACGCCTACGCCAAGACCTAGGTTTAGTGTTCAGAAAACCACAAAGCCAGGAGCTCCACGGACACTGACCATGCGAAAGGCATGCCAAGTTGAGCACGGAAAAGCCAAAAGCTTGCTCCCTCTTCTTCTTTCTGCTTGGAACTCACCACAGCCCACCGCCGGATTTCTGGCTCAAGCTAGGGTTAGGGTTAGGGTTAGGGTTACGCCTGCGCCTAAGCCTCCGCCTAGGCCTAGGTTTAGGGTTCAGAAAACCACAAAGCCAGGAGCTCCAGGGACACTGGCCATGCGAAAGGCATGCCAAGTTGAGCAGGGCACAGCCAAAACCTTGCCCCCTCTTCTTCTTCCTGCTCGGAACTCACCACAGCCCAATGCCAGATTTCTGGCTCAAGCTAGGGTTAGGGTTAGGGTTAGCACTAGGATTATGCCAAGGATTAGGGCTGCGAAACCCACAAAGGCAGGAGCTCCAGGGACACTGGACATGTGAAAGGCATGCAAAGTTGAGCAGGGCACAGCCAAAACCTTGCCCCCTCTTCTTCTTCCTGCTCGGAACTCACCACAGCCCAATGCCAGATTTCTGGCTCAAGCTAGGGTTAGGGTTAGGGTCAGGGTTACGCCTATGCCTAAGCCTAGGTTTAGTGTTCAGAAAACCACAAAGCCAGGAGCTCCAGGGACACTGGCCATGCAAAAGGCATACAAAGTTGAGCACGGAAATGTCAAAAGCTTGCCGCCTCTTCTTTTTCCTGCTTGGAACTCACCACAGCCCAATGCCTGGTTTCTGGCTCAAGCTAGGGTTAGGGTTACGCCTACGCCAAGACCTAGGTTTAGTGTTCAGAAAACCACAAAGCCAGGAGCTCCACGGACACTGACCATGCGAAAGGCATGCCAAGTTGAGCACGGAAAAGCCAAAAGCTTGCTCCCTCTTCTTCTTTCTGCTTGGAACTCACCACAGCCCACCGCCGGATTTCTGGCTCAAGCTAGGGTTAGGGTTAGGGTTAGCACTAGGATTATGCCAAGGATTAGGGCTGCGAAACCCACAAAGGCAGGAGCTCCAGGGACACTGGACATGTGAAAGGCATGCAAAGTTGAGCAGGGCACAGCCAAAACCTTGCCCCCTCTTCTTCTTCCTGCTCGGAACTCACCACAGCCCAATGCCAGATTTCTGGCTCAAGCTAGGGTTAGGGTTAGGGTCAGGGTTACGCCTATGCCTAAGCCTAGGTTTAGTGTTCAGAAAACCACAAAGCCAGGAGCTCCAGGGACACTGGCCATGCAAAAGGCATACAAAGTTGAGCACGGAAATGTCAAAAGCTTGCCGCCTCTTCTTTTTCCTGCTTGGAACTCACCACAGCCCAATGCCTGGTTTCTGGCTCAAGCTAGGGTTAGGGTTATGCCTAGGATTAGGGTTGAGAAAACCACAGAGCCAGCAGCTCCAGGGACACTGGACATGTGAGATGCATGCAAAGTTGAGCAGTGCGCAGCCAAAACTTGGCTCCCTCTTCTTCTTCCTGCTCGGAACTCACCACAGCCCACTTCCGGATTTCTGGCTCAAGCTAGGGTTAGGGTTAGGGTTAGGGTAACGCCTACGCCTAAGACTATGCCTAGGCCTAGGTTTAGGGTTCAGAAAACCACAAAGCCAGGAACTCCACGGACACTGACCATGCGAAAGGCATGCCAAGTTGAGCAGTGCGCAGCCAAAACTTTGCTCCCTCTTCTTCTTTCTGCTTGGAACTCACCACAGCCCACTTCCGGATTTCTGGCTCAAGCTAGGGTTAGGGTTAGGGTTAGGGTTACGCCTGCGCCTAAGCCTCCGCCTAGGCCTAGGTTTAGGGTTCAGAAAACCACAAAGCCAGGAGCTCCAGGGACACTGGCCATGCGAAAGGCATGCCAAGTTGAGCAGGGCACAGCCAAAACCTTGCCCCCTCTTCTTCTTCCTGCTCGGAACTCACCACAGCCCACTGCTGGATTTCTGGCTCAAGCTAGGGTTAGGGTTAGGGTTAGCACTAGGATTATGCCAAGGATTAGGGCTGCGAAATCCACAAAGGCAGGAGCTCCAGGGACACTGGACATGTGAAAGGCATGCAAAGTTGAGCAGGGCACAGCCAAAACCTTGCCCCCTCTTCTTCTTCCTGCTCGGAACTCACCACAGCCCACTGCTGGATTTCTGGCTCAAGCTAGGGTTAGGGTTAGGGTCAGGGTCAGGGTTAGGGTAACGCCTAGGGTTAGGGTACAGAGAACCACCGAGCCCAGAGCTCCAGGGATACTCACTATGCAAAAGGCATGCCAAGGTGAGCGCAGCACAGCCCAAAACCTTGCTCCCTCTTCTTCTTCCTGCTTGGAACTCACCACAGCCCAATGCTCGATTTCTGGCTCAAGCTAGGGTTAGGGTTACGCCTACGCCAAGACCTAGGTTTAGTGTTCAGAAAACCACAAAGCCAGGAGCTCCACGGACACTGACCATGCGAAAGGCATGCCAAGTTGAGCACGGAAAAGCCAAAAGCTTGCTCCCTCTTCTTCTTTCTGCTTGGAACTCACCACAGCCCACCGCCGGATTTCTGGCTCAAGCTAGGGTTAGGGTTAGGGTTAGGGTTACGCCTGCGCCTAAGCCTCCGCCTAGGCCTAGGTTTAGGGTTCAGAAAACCACAAAGCCAGGAGCTCCAGGGACACTGACCATGCGAAAGGCATGCCAAGTTGAGCAGTGCGCAGCCAAAACTTTGCTCCCTCTTCTTCTTTCTGCTTGGAACTCACCACAGCCCACTTCCGGATTTCTGGCTCAAGCTAGGGTTAGGGTTAGGGTTAGGGTTACGCCTGCGCCTAAGCCTCCGCCTAGGCCTAGGTTTAGGGTTCAGAAAACCACAAAGCCAGGAGCTCCAGGGACACTGGCCATGCGAAAGGCATGCCAAGTTGAGCAGGGCACAGCCAAAACCTTGCCCCCTCTTCTTCTTCCTGCTCGGAACTCACCACAGCCCACTGCTGGATTTCTGGCTCAAGCTAGGGTTAGGGTTAGGGTTAGCACTAGGATTATGCCAAGGATTAGGGCTGCGAAATCCACAAAGGCAGGAGCTCCAGGGACACTGGACATGTGAAAGGCATGCAAAGTTGAGCAGGGCACAGCCAAAACCTTGCCCCCTCTTCTTCTTCCTGCTCGGAACTCACCACAGCCCACTGCTGGATTTCTGGCTCAAGCTAGGGTTAGGGTTAGGGTCAGGGTCAGGGTTAGGGTAACGCCTAGGGTTAGGGTACAGAGAACCACCGAGCCCAGAGCTCCAGGGATACTCACTATGCAAAAGGCATGCCAAGGTGAGCGCAGCACAGCCCAAAACCTTGCTCCCTCTTCTTCTTCCTGCTTGGAACTCACCACAGCCCAATGCTCGATTTCTGGCTCAAGCTAGGGTTAGGGTTACGCCTACGCCAAGACCTAGGTTTAGTGTTCAGAAAACCACAAAGCCAGGAGCTCCACGGACACTGACCATGCGAAAGGCATGCCAAGTTGAGCACGGAAAAGCCAAAAGCTTGCTCCCTCTTCTTCTTTCTGCTTGGAACTCACCACAGCCCACCGCCGGATTTCTGGCTCAAGCTAGGGTTAGGGTTAGGGTTAGGGTTACGCCTGCGCCTAAGCCTCCGCCTAGGCCTAGGTTTAGGGTTCAGAAAACCACAAAGCCAGGAGCTCCAGGGACACTGGCCATGCGAAAGGCATGCCAAGTTGAGCAGGGCACAGCCAAAACCTTGCCCCCTCTTCTTCTTCCTGCTCGGAACTCACCACAGCCCAATGCCAGATTTCTGGCTCAAGCTAGGGTTAGGGTTAGGGTTAGCACTAGGATTATGCCAAGGATTAGGGCTGCGAAACCCACAAAGGCAGGAGCTCCAGGGACACTGGACATGTGAAAGGCATGCAAAGTTGAGCAGGGCACAGCCAAAACCTTGCCCCCTCTTCTTCTTCCTGCTCGGAACTCACCACAGCCCAATGCCAGATTTCTGGCTCAAGCTAGGGTTAGGGTTAGGGTCAGGGTTACGCCTATGCCTAAGCCTAGGTTTAGTGTTCAGAAAACCACAAAGCCAGGAGCTCCAGGGACACTGGCCATGCAAAAGGCATACAAAGTTGAGCACGGAAATGTCAAAAGCTTGCCGCCTCTTCTTTTTCCTGCTTGGAACTCACCACAGCCCAATGCCTGGTTTCTGGCTCAAGCTAGGGTTAGGGTTATGCCTAGGATTAGGGTTGAGAAAACCACAGAGCCAGCAGCTCCAGGGACACTGGACATGTGAGATGCATGCAAAGTTGAGCAGTGCGCAGCCAAAACTTGGCTCCCTCTTCTTCTTCCTGCTCGGAACTCACCACAGCCCACTTCCGGATTTCTGGCTCAAGCTAGGGTTAGGGTTAGGGTTAGGGTTACGCCTACGCCTAAGACTATGCCTAGGCCTAGGTTTAGGGTTCAGAAAACCACAAAGCCAGGAACTCCACGGACACTGACCATGCGAAAGGCATGCCAAGTTGAGCAGTGCGCAGCCAAAACTTTGCTCCCTCTTCTTCTTTCTGCTTGGAACTCACCACAGCCCACTTCCGGATTTCTGGCTCAAGCTAGGGTTAGGGTTAGGGTTAGGGTTACGCCTGCGCCTAAGCCTCCGCCTAGGCCTAGGTTTAGGGTTCAGAAAACCACAAAGCCAGGAGCTCCAGGGACACTGGCCATGCGAAAGGCATGCCAAGTTGAGCAGGGCACAGCCAAAACCTTGCCCCCTCTTCTTCTTCCTGCTCGGAACTCACCACAGCCCACTGCTGGATTTCTGGCTCAAGCTAGGGTTAGGGTTAGGGTTAGCACTAGGATTATGCCAAGGATTAGGGCTGCGAAATCCACAAAGGCAGGAGCTCCAGGGACACTGGACATGTGAAAGGCATGCAAAGTTGAGCAGGGCACAGCCAAAACCTTGCCCCCTCTTCTTCTTCCTGCTCGGAACTCACCACAGCCCACTGCTGGATTTCTGGCTCAAGCTAGGGTTAGGGTTAGGGTCAGGGTCAGGGTTAGGGTAACGCCTAGGGTTAGGGTACAGAGAACCACCGAGCCCAGAGCTCCAGGGATACTCACTATGCAAAAGGCATGCCAAGGTGAGCGCAGCACAGCCCAAAACCTTGCGCCCTCTTCCTTCTTCCTGCTTGGAACTCACCACAGCCCAATGCTCGATTTCTGGCTCAAGCTAGGGTTAGGGTTACGCCTACGCCAAGACCTAGGTTTAGGGTTCAGAAAACCACAAAGCCAGAAGCCCACGGACACTGACCATGCGAAAGGCATGCCAAGTTGAGCACGGAAAAGCTAAAACTTTGCTCCCTCTTCTTCTTTCTGCTTGGAACTCACCACAGCCCACCGCCGGATTTCTGGCTCAAGCTAGGGTTAGGGTTAGGGTTAGGGTTACGCCTGCGCCTAAGCCTCCGCCTAGGCCTAGGTTTAGGGTTCAGAAAACCACAAAGGCAGGAGCTCCAGGGACACTGGCCATGCGAAAGGCATGCCAAGTTGAGCAGGGCACAGCCAAAACCTTGCCCCCTCTTCTTCTTTCTGCTTGGAACTCGCCACGGCTCACAACCCGATTTCTGGCTCAAGCTAGGGTTAGGGTTAGGGTTAGGGTTACGCCTACGCCTAAGCCTATGCCTAGGCCTAGGTTTAGGGTTCAGAAAACCACAAAGCCAGAAGCCCACGGACACTGACCATGCGAAAGGCATGCCAAGTTGAGCACGGAAAAGCCAAAACCTTGCTCCCTCTTCTTCTTTCTGCTTGGGACTCGCCAAGGCCCACAACCCAATTTCTGGCTCAAGCTAGGGTTAGGGTTAGGGTTAGCACTAGGATTATGCCAAGGATTAGGGCTGCGAAATCCACAAAGGCAGGAGCTCCAGGGACACTGGACATGTGAAAGGCATGCAAAGTTGAGCAGGGCACAGCCAAAACCTTGCCCCCTCTTCTTCTTCCTGCTCAGAACTCACCACAGCCCACTGCTGGATTTCTGGCTCAAGCTAGGGTTAGGGTTAGGGTTAGGGTCAGGGTCAGGGTTAGGGTAACGCCTAGGGTTAGGGTACAGAGAACCACCGAGCCCAGAGCTCCAGGGATACTCACTATGCAAAAGGCATGCCAAGGTGAGCGCAGCACAGCCGAAAACCTTGCTCCCTCTTCTTCTTCCTGCTTGGAACTCACCACAGCCCAATGCTCGATTTCTGGCTCAAGCTAGGGTTAGGGTTACGCCTACGCCAAGACCTAGGTTTAGTGTTCAGAAAACCACAAAGCCAGGAGCTCCACGGACACTGACCATGCGAAAGGCATGCCAAGTTGAGCACGGAAAAGCCAAAAGCTTGCTCCCTCTTCTTCTTTCTGCTTGGAACTCACCACAGCCCACCGCCGGATTTCTGGCTCAAGCTAGGGTTAGGGTTAGGGTTAGCACTAGGATTATGCCAAGGATTAGGGCTGCGAAACCCACAAAGGCAGGAGCTCCAGGGACACTGGACATGTGAAAGGCATGCAAAGTTGAGCAGGGCACAGCCAAAACCTTGCCCCCTCTTCTTCTTCCTGCTCGGAACTCACCACAGCCCAATGCCAGATTTCTGGCTCAAGCTAGGGTTAGGGTTAGGGTCAGGGTTACGCCTATGCCTAAGCCTAGGTTTAGTGTTCAGAAAACCACAAAGCCAGGAGCTCCAGGGACACTGGCCATGCAAAAGGCATACAAAGTTGAGCACGGAAATGTCAAAAGCTTGCCGCCTCTTCTTTTTCCTGCTTGGAACTCACCACAGCCCAATGCCTGGTTTCTGGCTCAAGCTAGGGTTAGGGTTATGCCTAGGATTAGGGTTGAGAAAACCACAGAGCCAGCAGCTCCAGGGACACTGGACATGTGAGATGCATGCAAAGTTGAGCAGTGCGCAGCCAAAACTTGGCTCCCTCTTCTTCTTCCTGCTCGGAACTCACCACAGCCCACTTCCGGATTTCTGGCTCAAGCTAGGGTTAGGGTTAGGGTTAGGGTTACGCCTACGCCTAAGACTATGCCTAGGCCTAGGTTTAGGGTTCAGAAAACCACAAAGCCAGGAACTCCACGGACACTGACCATGCGAAAGGCATGCCAAGTTGAGCAGTGCGCAGCCAAAACTTTGCTCCCTCTTCTTCTTTCTGCTTGGAACTCACCACAGCCCACTTCCGGATTTCTGGCTCAAGCTAGGGTTAGGGTTAGGGTTAGGGTTACGCCTGCGCCTAAGCCTCCGCCTAGGCCTAGGTTTAGGGTTCAGAAAACCACAAAGCCAGGAGCTCCAGGGACACTGGCCATGCGAAAGGCATGCCAAGTTGAGCAGGGCACAGCCAAAACCTTGCCCCCTCTTCTTCTTCCTGCTCGGAACTCACCACAGCCCACTGCTGGATTTCTGGCTCAAGCTAGGGTTAGGGTTAGGGTTAGCACTAGGATTATGCCAAGGATTAGGGCTGCGAAATCCACAAAGGCAGGAGCTCCAGGGACACTGGACATGTGAAAGGCATGCAAAGTTGAGCAGGGCACAGCCAAAACCTTGCCCCCTCTTCTTCTTCCTGCTCAGAACTCACCACAGCCCACTGCTGGATTTCTGGCTCAAGCTAGGGTTAGGGTTAGGGTTAGGGTCAGGGTCAGGGTTAGGGTAACGCCTAGGGTTAGGGTACAGAGAACCACCGAGCCCAGAGCTCCAGGGATACTCACTATGCAAAAGGCATGCCAAGGTGAGCGCAGCACAGCCCAAAACCTTGCTCCCTCTTCTTCTTCCTGCTTGGAACTCACCACAGCCCAATGCTCGATTTCTGGCTCAAGCTAGGGTTAGGGTTACGCCTACGCCAAGACCTAGGTTTAGTGTTCAGAAAACCACAAAGCCAGGAGCTCCACGGACACTGACCATGCGAAAGGCATGCCAAGTTGAGCACGGAAAAGCCAAAAGCTTGCTCCCTCTTCTTCTTTCTGCTTGGAACTCACCACAGCCCACCGCCGGATTTCTGGCTCAAGCTAGGGTTAGGGTTAGGGTTAGGGTTACGCCTGCGCCTAAGCCTCCGCCTAGGCCTAGGTTTAGGGTTCAGAAAACCACAAAGCCAGGAGCTCCAGGGACACTGGCCATGCGAAAGGCATGCCAAGTTGAGCAGGGCACAGCCAAAACCTTGCCCCCTCTTCTTCTTCCTGCTCGGAACTCACCACAGCCCAATGCCAGATTTCTGGCTCAAGCTAGGGTTAGGGTTAGGGTTAGCACTAGGATTATGCCAAGGATTAGGGCTGCGAAACCCACAAAGGCAGGAGCTCCAGGGACACTGGACATGTGAAAGGCATGCAAAGTTGAGCAGGGCACAGCCAAAACCTTGCCCCCTCTTCTTCTTCCTGCTCGGAACTCACCACAGCCCAATGCCAGATTTCTGGCTCAAGCTAGGGTTAGGGTTAGGGTCAGGGTTACGCCTATGCCTAAGCCTAGGTTTAGTGTTCAGAAAACCACAAAGCCAGGAGCTCCAGGGACACTGGCCATGCAAAAGGCATACAAAGTTGAGCACGGAAATGTCAAAAGCTTGCCGCCTCTTCTTTTTCCTGCTTGGAACTCACCACAGCCCAATGCCTGGTTTCTGGCTCAAGCTAGGGTTAGGGTTATGCCTAGGATTAGGGTTGAGAAAACCACAGAGCCAGCAGCTCCAGGGACACTGGACATGTGAGATGCATGCAAAGTTGAGCAGTGCGCAGCCAAAACTTGGCTCCCTCTTCTTCTTCCTGCTCGGAACTCACCACAGCCCACTTCCGGATTTCTGGCTCAAGCTAGGGTTAGGGTTAGGGTTAGGGTTACGCCTACGCCTAAGACTATGCCTAGGCCTAGGTTTAGGGTTCAGAAAACCACAAAGCCAGGAACTCCACGGACACTGACCATGCGAAAGGCATGCCAAGTTGAGCAGTGCGCAGCCAAAACTTTGCTCCCTCTTCTTCTTTCTGCTTGGAACTCACCACAGCCCACTTCCGGATTTCTGGCTCAAGCTAGGGTTAGGGTTAGGGTTAGGGTTACGCCTGCGCCTAAGCCTCCGCCTAGGCCTAGGTTTAGGGTTCAGAAAACCACAAAGCCAGGAGCTCCAGGGACACTGGCCATGCGAAAGGCATGCCAAGTTGAGCAGGGCACAGCCAAAACCTTGCCCCCTCTTCTTCTTCCTGCTCGGAACTCACCACAGCCCACTGCTGGATTTCTGGCTCAAGCTAGGGTTAGGGTTAGGGTTAGCACTAGGATTATGCCAAGGATTAGGGCTGCGAAATCCACAAAGGCAGGAGCTCCAGGGACACTGGACATGTGAAAGGCATGCAAAGTTGAGCAGGGCACAGCCAAAACCTTGCCCCCTCTTCTTCTTCCTGCTCGGAACTCACCACAGCCCACTGCTGGATTTCTGGCTCAAGCTAGGGTTAGGGTTAGGGTCAGGGTCAGGGTTAGGGTAACGCCTAGGGTTAGGGTACAGAGAACCACCGAGCCCAGAGCTCCAGGGATACTCACTATGCAAAAGGCATGCCAAGGTGAGCGCAGCACAGCCCAAAACCTTGCGCCCTCTTCCTTCTTCCTGCTTGGAACTCACCACAGCCCAATGCTCGATTTCTGGCTCAAGCTAGGGTTAGGGTTACGCCTACGCCAAGACCTAGGTTTAGGGTTCAGAAAACCACAAAGCCAGAAGCCCACGGACACTGACCATGCGAAAGGCATGCCAAGTTGAGCACGGAAAAGCTAAAACTTTGCTCCCTCTTCTTCTTTCTGCTTGGAACTCACCACAGCCCACCGCCGGATTTCTGGCTCAAGCTAGGGTTAGGGTTAGGGTTAGGGTTACGCCTGCGCCTAAGCCTCCGCCTAGGCCTAGGTTTAGGGTTCAGAAAACCACAAAGGCAGGAGCTCCAGGGACACTGGCCATGCGAAAGGCATGCCAAGTTGAGCAGGGCACAGCCAAAACCTTGCCCCCTCTTCTTCTTTCTGCTTGGAACTCGCCACGGCTCACAACCCGATTTCTGGCTCAAGCTAGGGTTAGGGTTAGGGTTAGGGTTACGCCTACGCCTAAGCCTATGCCTAGGCCTAGGTTTAGGGTTCAGAAAACCACAAAGCCAGAAGCCCACGGACACTGACCATGCGAAAGGCATGCCAAGTTGAGCACGGAAAAGCCAAAACCTTGCTCCCTCTTCTTCTTTCTGCTTGGGACTCGCCAAGGCCCACAACCCAATTTCTGGCTCAAGCTAGGGTTAGGGTTAGGGTTAGCACTAGGATTATGCCAAGGATTAGGGCTGCGAAATCCACAAAGGCAGGAGCTCCAGGGACACTGGACATGTGAAAGGCATGCAAAGTTGAGCAGGGCACAGCCAAAACCTTGCCCCCTCTTCTTCTTCCTGCTCAGAACTCACCACAGCCCACTGCTGGATTTCTGGCTCAAGCTAGGGTTAGGGTTAGGGTTAGGGTCAGGGTCAGGGTTAGGGTAACGCCTAGGGTTAGGGTACAGAGAACCACCGAGCCCAGAGCTCCAGGGATACTCACTATGCAAAAGGCATGCCAAGGTGAGCGCAGCACAGCCGAAAACCTTGCTCCCTCTTCTTCTTCCTGCTTGGAACTCACCACAGCCCAATGCTCGATTTCTGGCTCAAGCTAGGGTTAGGGTTACGCCTACGCCAAGACCTAGGTTTAGTGTTCAGAAAACCACAAAGCCAGGAGCTCCACGGACACTGACCATGCGAAAGGCATGCCAAGTTGAGCACGGAAAAGCCAAAAGCTTGCTCCCTCTTCTTCTTTCTGCTTGGAACTCACCACAGCCCACCGCCGGATTTCTGGCTCAAGCTAGGGTTAGGGTTAGGGTTAGCACTAGGATTATGCCAAGGATTAGGGCTGCGAAACCCACAAAGGCAGGAGCTCCAGGGACACTGGACATGTGAAAGGCATGCAAAGTTGAGCAGGGCACAGCCAAAACCTTGCCCCCTCTTCTTCTTCCTGCTCGGAACTCACCACAGCCCAATGCCAGATTTCTGGCTCAAGCTAGGGTTAGGGTTAGGGTCAGGGTTACGCCTATGCCTAAGCCTAGGTTTAGTGTTCAGAAAACCACAAAGCCAGGAGCTCCAGGGACACTGGCCATGCAAAAGGCATACAAAGTTGAGCACGGAAATGTCAAAAGCTTGCCGCCTCTTCTTTTTCCTGCTTGGAACTCACCACAGCCCAATGCCTGGTTTCTGGCTCAAGCTAGGGTTAGGGTTATGCCTAGGATTAGGGTTGAGAAAACCACAGAGCCAGCAGCTCCAGGGACACTGGACATGTGAGATGCATGCAAAGTTGAGCAGTGCGCAGCCAAAACTTGGCTCCCTCTTCTTCTTCCTGCTCGGAACTCACCACAGCCCACTTCCGGATTTCTGGCTCAAGCTAGGGTTAGGGTTAGGGTTAGGGTTACGCCTACGCCTAAGCCTATGCCTAGGCCTAGGTTTAGGGTTCAGAAAACCACAAAGCCAGGAACTCCACGGACACTGACCATGCGAAAGGCATGCCAAGTTGAGCAGGGCACAGCCAAAACCTTGCCCCCTCTTCTTCTTTCTGCTTGGAACTCGCCACGGCTCACAACCCGATTTCTGGCTCAAGCTAGGGTTAGGGTTAGGGTTAGGGTTACGCCTATGCCTAAGCCTAGGTTTAGGGTTCAGAAAACCACAAAGCCAGGAGCTCCAGGGACACTGGCCATGCGAAAGGCATGCAAAGTTGAGCACGGAAATGTCAAAAGCTTGCCGCCTCTTCTTTTTCCTGCTTGGAACTCACCACAGCCCAATGCCTGGTTTCTGGCTCAAGCTAGGGTTAGGGTTATGCCTAGGATTAGGGTTGAGAAAACCACAGAGCCAGCAGCTCCAGGGACACTGGACATGTGAGATGCATGCAAAGTTGAGCAGTGCGCAGCCAAAACTTGGCTCCCTCTTCTTCTTCCTGCTCGGAACTCACCACAGCCCACTTCCGGATTTCTGGCTCAAGCTAGGGTTAGGGTTAGGGTTAGGGTTACGCCTACGCCTAAGACTATGCCTAGGCCTAGGTTTAGGGTTCAGAAAACCACAAAGCCAGGAACTCCACGGACACTGACCATGCGAAAGGCATGCCAAGTTGAGCAGTGCGCAGCCAAAACTTTGCTCCCTCTTCTTCTTTCTGCTTGGAACTCACCACAGCCCACTTCCGGATTTCTGGCTCAAGCTAGGGTTAGGGTTAGGGTTAGGGTTACGCCTGCGCCTAAGCCTCCGCCTAGGCCTAGGTTTAGGGTTCAGAAAACCACAAAGCCAGGAGCTCCAGGGACACTGGCCATGCGAAAGGCATGCCAAGTTGAGCAGGGCACAGCCAAAACCTTGCCCCCTCTTCTTCTTCCTGCTCGGAACTCACCACAGCCCACTGCTGGATTTCTGGCTCAAGCTAGGGTTAGGGTTAGGGTTAGCACTAGGATTATGCCAAGGATTAGGGCTGCGAAATCCACAAAGGCAGGAGCTCCAGGGACACTGGACATGTGAAAGGCATGCAAAGTTGAGCAGGGCACAGCCAAAACCTTGCCCCCTCTTCTTCTTCCTGCTCGGAACTCACCACAGCCCACTGCTGGATTTCTGGCTCAAGCTAGGGTTAGGGTTAGGGTCAGGGTCAGGGTTAGGGTAACGCCTAGGGTTAGGGTACAGAGAACCACCGAGCCCAGAGCTCCAGGGATACTCACTATGCAAAAGGCATGCCAAGGTGAGCGCAGCACAGCCCAAAACCTTGCGCCCTCTTCCTTCTTCCTGCTTGGAACTCACCACAGCCCAATGCTCGATTTCTGGCTCAAGCTAGGGTTAGGGTTACGCCTACGCCAAGACCTAGGTTTAGGGTTCAGAAAACCACAAAGGCAGAAGCCCACGGACACTGACCATGCGAAAGGCATGCCAAGTTGAGCACGGAAAAGCTAAAACTTTGCTCCCTCTTCTTCTTTCTGCTTGGAACTCACCACAGCCCACCGCCGGATTTCTGGCTCAAGCTAGGGTTAGGGTTAGGGTTAGGGTTACGCCTGCGCCTAAGCCTCCGCCTAGGCCTAGGTTTAGGGTTCAGAAAACCACAAAGGCAGGAGCTCCAGGGACACTGGCCATGCGAAAGGCATGCCAAGTTGAGCAGGGCACAGCCAAAACCTTGCCCCCTCTTCTTCTTTCTGCTTGGAACTCGCCACGGCTCACAACCCGATTTCTGGCTCAAGCTAGGGTTAGGGTTAGGGTTAGGGTTACGCCTACGCCTAAGCCTATGCCTAGGCCTAGGTTTAGGGTTCAGAAAACCACAAAGCCAGAAGCCCACGGACACTGACCATGCGAAAGGCATGCCAAGTTGAGCACGGAAAAGCCAAAACCTTGCTCCCTCTTCTTTCTGCTTGGGACTCGCCAAGGCCCACAACCCAATTTCTGGCTCAAGCTAGGGTTAGGGTTAGGGTTAGCACTAGGATTATGCCAAGGATTAGGGCTGCGAAATCCACAAAGGCAGGAGCTCCAGGGACACTGGACATGTGAAAGGCATGCAAAGTTGAGCAGGGCACAGCCAAAACCTTGCCCCCTCTTCTTCTTCCTGCTCAGAACTCACCACAGCCCACTGCTGGATTTCTGGCTCAAGCTAGGGTTAGGGTTAGGGTTAGGGTCAGGGTCAGGGTTAGGGTAACGCCTAGGGTTAGGGTACAGAGAACCACCGAGCCCAGAGCTCCAGGGATACTCACTATGCAAAAGGCATGCCAAGGTGAGCGCAGCACAGCCCAAAACCTTGCTCCCTCTTCTTCTTCCTGCTTGGAACTCACCACAGCCCAATGCTCGATTTCTGGCTCAAGCTAGGGTTAGGGTTACGCCTACGCCAAGACCTAGGTTTAGTGTTCAGAAAACCACAAAGCCAGGAGCTCCACGGACACTGACCATGCGAAAGGCATGCCAAGTTGAGCACGGAAAAGCCAAAAGCTTGCTCCCTCTTCTTCTTTCTGCTTGGAACTCACCACAGCCCACCGCCGGATTTCTGGCTCAAGCTAGGGTTAGGGTTAGGGTTAGGGTTACGCCTGCGCCTAAGCCTCCGCCTAGGCCTAGGTTTAGGGTTCAGAAAACCACAAAGCCAGGAGCTCCAGGGACACTGGCCATGCGAAAGGCATGCCAAGTTGAGCAGGGCACAGCCAAAACCTTGCCCCCTCTTCTTCTTCCTGCTCGGAACTCACCACAGCCCAATGCCAGATTTCTGGCTCAAGCTAGGGTTAGGGTTAGGGTTAGCACTAGGATTATGCCAAGGATTAGGGCTGCGAAACCCACAAAGGCAGGAGCTCCAGGGACACTGGACATGTGAAAGGCATGCAAAGTTGAGCAGGGCACAGCCAAAACCTTGCCCCCTCTTCTTCTTCCTGCTCGGAACTCACCACAGCCCAATGCCAGATTTCTGGCTCAAGCTAGGGTTAGGGTTAGGGTCAGGGTTACGCCTATGCCTAAGCCTAGGTTTAGTGTTCAGAAAACCACAAAGCCAGGAGCTCCAGGGACACTGGCCATGCAAAAGGCATACAAAGTTGAGCACGGAAATGTCAAAAGCTTGCCGCCTCTTCTTTTTCCTGCTTGGAACTCACCACAGCCCAATGCCTGGTTTCTGGCTCAAGCTAGGGTTAGGGTTACGCCTACGCCAAGACCTAGGTTTAGTGTTCAGAAAACCACAAAGCCAGGAGCTCCACGGACACTGACCATGCGAAAGGCATGCCAAGTTGAGCACGGAAAAGCCAAAAGCTTGCTCCCTCTTCTTCTTTCTGCTTGGAACTCACCACAGCCCACCGCCGGATTTCTGGCTCAAGCTAGGGTTAGGGTTAGGGTTAGCACTAGGATTATGCCAAGGATTAGGGCTGCGAAACCCACAAAGGCAGGAGCTCCAGGGACACTGGACATGTGAAAGGCATGCAAAGTTGAGCAGGGCACAGCCAAAACCTTGCCCCCTCTTCTTCTTCCTGCTCGGAACTCACCACAGCCCAATGCCAGATTTCTGGCTCAAGCTAGGGTTAGGGTTAGGGTCAGGGTTACGCCTATGCCTAAGCCTAGGTTTAGTGTTCAGAAAACCACAAAGCCAGGAGCTCCAGGGACACTGGCCATGCAAAAGGCATACAAAGTTGAGCACGGAAATGTCAAAAGCTTGCCGCCTCTTCTTTTTCCTGCTTGGAACTCACCACAGCCCAATGCCTGGTTTCTGGCTCAAGCTAGGGTTAGGGTTATGCCTAGGATTAGGGTTGAGAAAACCACAGAGCCAGCAGCTCCAGGGACACTGGACATGTGAGATGCATGCAAAGTTGAGCAGTGCGCAGCCAAAACTTGGCTCCCTCTTCTTCTTCCTGCTCGGAACTCACCACAGCCCACTTCCGGATTTCTGGCTCAAGCTAGGGTTAGGGTTAGGGTTAGGGTAACGCCTACGCCTAAGACTATGCCTAGGCCTAGGTTTAGGGTTCAGAAAACCACAAAGCCAGGAACTCCACGGACACTGACCATGCGAAAGGCATGCCAAGTTGAGCAGTGCGCAGCCAAAACTTTGCTCCCTCTTCTTCTTTCTGCTTGGAACTCACCACAGCCCACTTCCGGATTTCTGGCTCAAGCTAGGGTTAGGGTTAGGGTTAGGGTTACGCCTGCGCCTAAGCCTCCGCCTAGGCCTAGGTTTAGGGTTCAGAAAACCACAAAGCCAGGAGCTCCAGGGACACTGGCCATGCGAAAGGCATGCCAAGTTGAGCAGGGCACAGCCAAAACCTTGCCCCCTCTTCTTCTTCCTGCTCGGAACTCACCACAGCCCACTGCTGGATTTCTGGCTCAAGCTAGGGTTAGGGTTAGGGTTAGCACTAGGATTATGCCAAGGATTAGGGCTGCGAAATCCACAAAGGCAGGAGCTCCAGGGACACTGGACATGTGAAAGGCATGCAAAGTTGAGCAGGGCACAGCCAAAACCTTGCCCCCTCTTCTTCTTCCTGCTCGGAACTCACCACAGCCCACTGCTGGATTTCTGGCTCAAGCTAGGGTTAGGGTTAGGGTCAGGGTCAGGGTTAGGGTAACGCCTAGGGTTAGGGTACAGAGAACCACCGAGCCCAGAGCTCCAGGGATACTCACTATGCAAAAGGCATGCCAAGGTGAGCGCAGCACAGCCCAAAACCTTGCGCCCTCTTCCTTCTTCCTGCTTGGAACTCACCACAGCCCAATGCTCGATTTCTGGCTCAAGCTAGGGTTAGGGTTACGCCTACGCCAAGACCTAGGTTTAGGGTTCAGAAAACCACAAAGCCAGAAGCCCACGGACACTGACCATGCGAAAGGCATGCCAAGTTGAGCACGGAAAAGCTAAAACTTTGCTCCCTCTTCTTCTTTCTGCTTGGAACTCACCACAGCCCACCGCCGGATTTCTGGCTCAAGCTAGGGTTAGGGTTAGGGTTAGGGTTACGCCTGCGCCTAAGCCTCCGCCTAGGCCTAGGTTTAGGGTTCAGAAAACCACAAAGGCAGGAGCTCCAGGGACACTGGCCATGCGAAAGGCATGCCAAGTTGAGCAGGGCACAGCCAAAACCTTGCCCCCTCTTCTTCTTTCTGCTTGGAACTCGCCACGGCTCACAACCCGATTTCTGGCTCAAGCTAGGGTTAGGGTTAGGGTTAGGGTTACGCCTACGCCTAAGCCTATGCCTAGGCCTAGGTTTAGGGTTCAGAAAACCACAAAGCCAGAAGCCCACGGACACTGACCATGCGAAAGGCATGCCAAGTTGAGCACGGAAAAGCCAAAACCTTGCTCCCTCTTCTTTCTGCTTGGGACTCGCCAAGGCCCACAACCCAATTTCTGGCTCAAGCTAGGGTTAGGGTTAGGGTTAGCACTAGGATTATGCCAAGGATTAGGGCTGCGAAATCCACAAAGGCAGGAGCTCCAGGGACACTGGACATGTGAAAGGCATGCAAAGTTGAGCAGGGCACAGCCAAAACCTTGCCCCCTCTTCTTCTTCCTGCTCAGAACTCACCACAGCCCACTGCTGGATTTCTGGCTCAAGCTAGGGTTAGGGTTAGGGTTAGGGTCAGGGTCAGGGTTAGGGTAACGCCTAGGGTTAGGGTACAGAGAACCACCGAGCCCAGAGCTCCAGGGATACTCACTATGCAAAAGGCATGCCAAGGTGAGCGCAGCACAGCCCAAAACCTTGCTCCCTCTTCTTCTTCCTGCTTGGAACTCACCACAGCCCAATGCTCGATTTCTGGCTCAAGCTAGGGTTAGGGTTACGCCTACGCCAAGACCTAGGTTTAGTGTTCAGAAAACCACAAAGCCAGGAGCTCCACGGACACTGACCATGCGAAAGGCATGCCAAGTTGAGCACGGAAAAGCCAAAAGCTTGCTCCCTCTTCTTCTTTCTGCTTGGAACTCACCACAGCCCACCGCCGGATTTCTGGCTCAAGCTAGGGTTAGGGTTAGGGTTAGGGTTACGCCTGCGCCTAAGCCTCCGCCTAGGCCTAGGTTTAGGGTTCAGAAAACCACAAAGCCAGGAGCTCCAGGGACACTGGCCATGCGAAAGGCATGCCAAGTTGAGCAGGGCACAGCCAAAACCTTGCCCCCTCTTCTTCTTCCTGCTCGGAACTCACCACAGCCCAATGCCAGATTTCTGGCTCAAGCTAGGGTTAGGGTTAGGGTTAGCACTAGGATTATGCCAAGGATTAGGGCTGCGAAACCCACAAAGGCAGGAGCTCCAGGGACACTGGACATGTGAAAGGCATGCAAAGTTGAGCAGGGCACAGCCAAAACCTTGCCCCCTCTTCTTCTTCCTGCTCAGAACTCACCACAGCCCAATGCCAGATTTCTGGCTCAAGCTAGGGTTAGGGTTAGGGTCAGGGTTACGCCTATGCCTAAGCCTAGGTTTAGTGTTCAGAAAACCACAAAGCCAGGAGCTCCAGGGACACTGGCCATGCAAAAGGCATACAAAGTTGAGCACGGAAATGTCAAAAGCTTGCCGCCTCTTCTTTTTCCTGCTTGGAACTCACCACAGCCCAATGCCTGGTTTCTGGCTCAAGCTAGGGTTAGGGTTATGCCTAGGATTAGGGTTGAGAAAACCACAGAGCCAGCAGCTCCAGGGACACTGGACATGTGAGATGCATGCAAAGTTGAGCAGTGCGCAGCCAAAACTTGGCTCCCTCTTCTTCTTCCTGCTCGGAACTCACCACAGCCCACTTCCGGATTTCTGGCTCAAGCTAGGGTTAGGGTTAGGGTTAGGGTTACGCCTACGCCTAAGACTATGCCTAGGCCTAGGTTTAGGGTTCAGAAAACCACAAAGCCAGGAACTCCACGGACACTGACCATGCGAAAGGCATGCCAAGTTGAGCAGTGCGCAGCCAAAACTTTGCTCCCTCTTCTTCTTTCTGCTTGGAACTCACCACAGCCCACTTCCGGATTTCTGGCTCAAGCTAGGGTTAGGGTTAGGGTTAGGGTTACGCCTGCGCCTAAGCCTCCGCCTAGGCCTAGGTTTAGGGTTCAGAAAACCACAAAGCCAGGAGCTCCAGGGACACTGGCCATGCGAAAGGCATGCCAAGTTGAGCAGGGCACAGCCAAAACCTTGCCCCCTCTTCTTCTTCCTGCTCGGAACTCACCACAGCCCACTGCTGGATTTCTGGCTCAAGCTAGGGTTAGGGTTAGGGTTAGCACTAGGATTATGCCAAGGATTAGGGCTGCGAAATCCACAAAGGCAGGAGCTCCAGGGACACTGGACATGTGAAAGGCATGCAAAGTTGAGCAGGGCACAGCCAAAACCTTGCCCCCTCTTCTTCTTCCTGCTCGGAACTCACCACAGCCCACTGCTGGATTTCTGGCTCAAGCTAGGGTTAGGGTTAGGGTCAGGGTCAGGGTTAGGGTAACGCCTAGGGTTAGGGTACAGAGAACCACCGAGCCCAGAGCTCCAGGGATACTCACTATGCAAAAGGCATGCCAAGGTGAGCGCAGCACAGCCCAAAACCTTGCGCCCTCTTCCTTCTTCCTGCTTGGAACTCACCACAGCCCAATGCTCGATTTCTGGCTCAAGCTAGGGTTAGGGTTACGCCTACGCCAAGACCTAGGTTTAGGGTTCAGAAAACCACAAAGCCAGAAGCCCACGGACACTGACCATGCGAAAGGCATGCCAAGTTGAGCACGGAAAAGCTAAAACTTTGCTCCCTCTTCTTCTTTCTGCTTGGAACTCACCACAGCCCACCGCCGGATTTCTGGCTCAAGCTAGGGTTAGGGTTAGGGTTAGGGTTACGCCTGCGCCTAAGCCTCCGCCTAGGCCTAGGTTTAGGGTTCAGAAAACCACAAAGGCAGGAGCTCCAGGGACACTGGCCATGCGAAAGGCATGCCAAGTTGAGCAGGGCACAGCCAAAACCTTGCCCCCTCTTCTTCTTTCTGCTTGGAACTCGCCACGGCTCACAACCCGATTTCTGGCTCAAGCTAGGGTTAGGGTTAGGGTTAGGGTTACGCCTACGCCTAAGCCTATGCCTAGGCCTAGGTTTAGGGTTCAGAAAACCACAAAGCCAGAAGCCCACGGACACTGACCATGCGAAAGGCATGCCAAGTTGAGCACGGAAAAGCCAAAACCTTGCTCCCTCTTCTTCTTTCTGCTTGGGACTCGCCAAGGCCCACAACCCAATTTCTGGCTCAAGCTAGGGTTAGGGTTAGGGTTAGCACTAGGATTATGCCAAGGATTAGGGCTGCGAAATCCACAAAGGCAGGAGCTCCAGGGACACTGGACATGTGAAAGGCATGCAAAGTTGAGCAGGGCACAGCCAAAACCTTGCCCCCTCTTCTTCTTCCTGCTCAGAACTCACCACAGCCCACTGCTGGATTTCTGGCTCAAGCTAGGGTTAGGGTTAGGGTTAGGGTCAGGGTCAGGGTTAGGGTAACGCCTAGGGTTAGGGTACAGAGAACCACCGAGCCCAGAGCTCCAGGGATACTCACTATGCAAAAGGCATGCCAAGGTGAGCGCAGCACAGCCCAAAACCTTGCTCCCTCTTCTTCTTCCTGCTTGGAACACACCACAGCCCAATGCTCGATTTCTGGCTCAAGCTAGGGTTAGGGTTACGCCTACGCCAAGACCTAGGTTTAGTGTTCAGAAAACCACAAAGCCAGGAGCTCCACGGACACTGACCATGCGAAAGGCATGCCAAGTTGAGCACGGAAAAGCCAAAACCTTGCTCCCTCTTCTTCTTTCTGCTTGGAACTCACCACAGCCCACCGCCGGATTTCTGGCTCAAGCTAGGGTTAGGGTTAGGGTTAGGGTTACGCCTGCGCCTAAGCCTCCGCCTAGGCCTAGGTTTAGGGTTCAGAAAACCACAAAGCCAGGAGCTCCAGGGACACTGGCCATGTGAAAGGCATGCCAAGTTGAGCAGGGCACAGCCAAAACCTTGCCCCCTCTTCTTCTTCCTGCTCGGAACTCACCACAGCCCAATGCCAGATTTCTGGCTCAAGCTAGGGTTAGGGTTAGGGTTAGCACTAGGATTATGCCAAGGATTAGGGCTGCGAAATCCACAAAGGCAGGAGCTCCAGGGACACTGGACATGTGAAAGGCATGCAAAGTTGAGCAGGGCACAGCCAAAACCTTGCCCCCTCTTCTTCTTCCTGCTCAGAACTCACCACAGCCCACTGCTGGATTTCTGGCTCAAGCTAGGGTTAGGGTTAGGGTCAGGGTTACGCCTATGCCTAAGCCTAGGTTTAGTGTTCAGAAAACCACAAAGCCAGGAGCTCCAGGGACACTGGCCATGCAAAAGGCATACAAAGTTGAGCACGGAAATGTCAAAAGCTTGCCGCCTCTTCTTTTTCCTGCTTGGAACTCACCACAGCCCAATGCCTGGTTTCTGGCTCAAGCTAGGGTTAGGGTTATGCCTAGGATTAGGGTTGAGAAAACCACAGAGCCAGCAGCTCCAGGGACACTGGACATGTGAGATGCATGCAAAGTTGAGCAGTGCGCAGCCAAAACTTGGCTCCCTCTTCTTCTTCCTGCTCGGAACTCACCACAGCCCACTTCCGGATTTCTGGCTCAAGCTAGGGTTAGGGTTAGGGTTAGGGTTACGCCTACGCCTAAGACTATGCCTAGGCCTAGGTTTAGGGTTCAGAAAACCACAAAGCCAGGAACTCCACGGACACTGACCATGCGAAAGGCATGCCAAGTTGAGCAGTGCGCAGCCAAAACTTTGCTCCCTCTTCTTCTTTCTGCTTGGAACTCACCACAGCCCACTTCCGGATTTCTGGCTCAAGCTAGGGTTAGGGTTAGGGTTAGGGTTACGCCTGCGCCTAAGCCTCCGCCTAGGCCTAGGTTTAGGGTTCAGAAAACCACAAAGCCAGGAGCTCCAGGGACACTGGCCATGTGAAAGGCATGCCAAGTTGAGCAGGGCACAGCCAAAACCTTGCCCCCTCTTCTTCTTCCTGCTCGGAACTCACCACAGCCCACTGCTGGATTTCTGGCTCAAGCTAGGGTTAGGGTTAGGGTTAGCACTAGGATTATGCCAAGGATTAGGGCTGCGAAATCCACAAAGGCAGGAGCTCCAGGGACACTGGACATGTGAAAGGCATGCAAAGTTGAGCAGGGCACAGCCAAAACCTTGCCCCCTCTTCTTCTTCCTGCTCGGAACTCACCACAGCCCACTGCTGGATTTCTGGCTCAAGCTAGGGTTAGGGTTAGGGTCAGGGTCAGGGTTAGGGTAACGCCTAGGGTTAGGGTACAGAGAACCACCGAGCCCAGAGCTCCAGGGATACTCACTATGCAAAAGGCATGCCAAGGTGAGCGCAGCACAGCCCAAAACCTTGCTCCCTCTTCTTCTTCCTGCTTGGAACTCACCACAGCCCAATGCTCGATTTCTGGCTCAAGCTAGGGTTAGGGTTACGCCTACGCCAAGACCTAGGTTTAGTGTTCAGAAAACCACAAAGCCAGGAGCTCCACGGACACTGACCATGCGAAAGGCATGCCAAGTTGAGCACGGAAAAGCCAAAACCTTGCTCCCTCTTCTTCTTTCTGCTTGGAACTCACCACAGCCCACCGCCGGATTTCTGGCTCAAGCTAGGGTTAGGGTTAGGGTTAGGGTTACGCCTGCGCCTAAGCCTCCGCCTAGGCCTAGGTTTAGGGTTCAGAAAACCACAAAGGCAGGAGCTCCAGGGACACTGGCCATGCGAAAGGCATGCCAAGTTGAGCAGGGCACAGCCAAAACCTTGCCCCCTCTTCTTCTTTCTGCTTGGAACTCGCCACGGCTCACAACCCGATTTCTGGCTCAAGCTAGGGTTAGGGTTAGGGTTAGGGTTACGCCTACGCCTAAGCCTATGCCTAGGCCTAGGTTTAGGGTTCAGAAAACCACAAAGCCAGAAGCCCACGGACACTGACCATGCGAAAGGCATGCCAAGTTGAGCACGGAAAAGCCAAAACCTTGCTCCCTCTTCTTCTTTCTGCTTGGGACTCGCCAAGGCCCACAACCCAATTTCTGGCTCAAGCTAGGGTTAGGGTTAGGGTTAGCACTAGGATTATGCCAAGGATTAGGGCTGCGAAATCCACAAAGGCAGGAGCTCCAGGGACACTGGACATGTGAAAGGCATGCAAAGTTGAGCAGGGCACAGCCAAAACCTTGCCCCCTCTTCTTCTTCCTGCTCAGAACTCACCACAGCCCACTGCTGGATTTCTGGCTCAAGCTAGGGTTAGGGTTAGGGTTAGGGTCAGGGTCAGGGTTAGGGTAACGCCTAGGGTTAGGGTACAGAGAACCACCGAGCCCAGAGCTCCAGGGATACTCACTATGCAAAAGGCATGCCAAGGTGAGTGCAGCACAGCCCAAAACCTTGCTCCCTCTTCTTCTTCCTGCTTGGAACTCACCACAGCCCAATGCCAGATTTCTGGCTCAAGCTAGGGTTAGGGTTAGGGTCAGGGTTACGCCTATGCCTAAGCCTAGGTTTAGTGTTCAGAAAACCACAAAGCCAGGAGCTCCAGGGACACTGGCCATGCAAAAGGCATACAAAGTTGAGCACGGAAATGTCAAAAGCTTGCCGCCTCTTCTTTTTCCTGCTTGGAACTCACCACAGCCCAATGCCTGGTTTCTGGCTCAAGCTAGGGTTAGGGTTACGCCTACGCCAAGACCTAGGTTTAGTGTTCAGAAAACCACAAAGCCAGGAGCTCCACGGACACTGACCATGCGAAAGGCATGCCAAGTTGAGCACGGAAAAGCCAAAAGCTTGCTCCCTCTTCTTCTTTCTGCTTGGAACTCACCACAGCCCACCGCCGGATTTCTGGCTCAAGCTAGGGTTAGGGTTAGGGTTAGCACTAGGATTATGCCAAGGATTAGGGCTGCGAAACCCACAAAGGCAGGAGCTCCAGGGACACTGGACATGTGAAAGGCATGCAAAGTTGAGCAGGGCACAGCCAAAACCTTGCCCCCTCTTCTTCTTCCTGCTCGGAACTCACCACAGCCCAATGCCAGATTTCTGGCTCAAGCTAGGGTTAGGGTTAGGGTCAGGGTTACGCCTATGCCTAAGCCTAGGTTTAGTGTTCAGAAAACCACAAAGCCAGGAGCTCCAGGGACACTGGCCATGCAAAAGGCATACAAAGTTGAGCACGGAAATGTCAAAAGCTTGCCGCCTCTTCTTTTTCCTGCTTGGAACTCACCACAGCCCAATGCCTGGTTTCTGGCTCAAGCTAGGGTTAGGGTTATGCCTAGGATTAGGGTTGAGAAAACCACAGAGCCAGCAGCTCCAGGGACACTGGACATGTGAGATGCATGCAAAGTTGAGCAGTGCGCAGCCAAAACTTGGCTCCCTCTTCTTCTTCCTGCTCGGAACTCACCACAGCCCACTTCCGGATTTCTGGCTCAAGCTAGGGTTAGGGTTAGGGTTAGGGTTACGCCTACGCCTAAGACTATGCCTAGGCCTAGGTTTAGGGTTCAGAAAACCACAAAGCCAGGAACTCCACGGACACTGACCATGCGAAAGGCATGCCAAGTTGAGCAGTGCGCAGCCAAAACTTTGCTCCCTCTTCTTCTTTCTGCTTGGAACTCACCACAGCCCACTTCCGGATTTCTGGCTCAAGCTAGGGTTAGGGTTAGGGTTAGGGTTACGCCTGCGCCTAAGCCTCCGCCTAGGCCTAGGTTTAGGGTTCAGAAAACCACAAAGCCAGGAGCTCCAGGGACACTGGCCATGCGAAAGGCATGCCAAGTTGAGCAGGGCACAGCCAAAACCTTGCCCCCTCTTCTTCTTCCTGCTCGGAACTCACCACAGCCCACTGCTGGATTTCTGGCTCAAGCTAGGGTTAGGGTTAGGGTTAGCACTAGGATTATGCCAAGGATTAGGGCTGCGAAATCCACAAAGGCAGGAGCTCCAGGGACACTGGACATGTGAAAGGCATGCAAAGTTGAGCAGGGCACAGCCAAAACCTTGCCCCCTCTTCTTCTTCCTGCTCGGAACTCACCACAGCCCACTGCTGGATTTCTGGCTCAAGCTAGGGTTAGGGTTAGGGTCAGGGTCAGGGTTAGGGTAACGCCTAGGGTTAGGGTACAGAGAACCACCGAGCCCAGAGCTCCAGGGATACTCACTATGCAAAAGGCATGCCAAGGTGAGCGCAGCACAGCCCAAAACCTTGCGCCCTCTTCCTTCTTCCTGCTTGGAACTCACCACAGCCCAATGCTCGATTTCTGGCTCAAGCTAGGGTTAGGGTTACGCCTACGCCAAGACCTAGGTTTAGGGTTCAGAAAACCACAAAGCCAGAAGCCCACGGACACTGACCATGCGAAAGGCATGCCAAGTTGAGCACGGAAAAGCTAAAACTTTGCTCCCTCTTCTTCTTTCTGCTTGGAACTCACCACAGCCCACCGCCGGATTTCTGGCTCAAGCTAGGGTTAGGGTTAGGGTTAGGGTTACGCCTGCGCCTAAGCCTCCGCCTAGGCCTAGGTTTAGGGTTCAGAAAACCACAAAGGCAGGAGCTCCAGGGACACTGGCCATGCGAAAGGCATGCCAAGTTGAGCAGGGCACAGCCAAAACCTTGCCCCCTCTTCTTCTTTCTGCTTGGAACTCGCCACGGCTCACAACCCGATTTCTGGCTCAAGCTAGGGTTAGGGTTAGGGTTAGGGTTACGCCTACGCCTAAGCCTATGCCTAGGCCTAGGTTTAGGGTTCAGAAAACCACAAAGCCAGAAGCCCACGGACACTGACCATGCGAAAGGCATGCCAAGTTGAGCACGGAAAAGCCAAAACCTTGCTCCCTCTTCTTTCTGCTTGGGACTCGCCAAGGCCCACAACCCAATTTCTGGCTCAAGCTAGGGTTAGGGTTAGGGTTAGCACTAGGATTATGCCAAGGATTAGGGCTGCGAAATCCACAAAGGCAGGAGCTCCAGGGACACTGGACATGTGAAAGGCATGCAAAGTTGAGCAGGGCACAGCCAAAACCTTGCCCCCTCTTCTTCTTCCTGCTCAGAACTCACCACAGCCCACTGCTGGATTTCTGGCTCAAGCTAGGGTTAGGGTTAGGGTTAGGGTCAGGGTCAGGGTTAGGGTAACGCCTAGGGTTAGGGTACAGAGAACCACCGAGCCCAGAGCTCCAGGGATACTCACTATGCAAAAGGCATGCCAAGGTGAGCGCAGCACAGCCCAAAACCTTGCTCCCTCTTCTTCTTCCTGCTTGGAACTCACCACAGCCCAATGCTCGATTTCTGGCTCAAGCTAGGGTTAGGGTTACGCCTACGCCAAGACCTAGGTTTAGTGTTCAGAAAACCACAAAGCCAGGAGCTCCACGGACACTGACCATGCGAAAGGCATGCCAAGTTGAGCACGGAAAAGCCAAAAGCTTGCTCCCTCTTCTTCTTTCTGCTTGGAACTCACCACAGCCCACCGCCGGATTTCTGGCTCAAGCTAGGGTTAGGGTTAGGGTTAGGGTTACGCCTGCGCCTAAGCCTCCGCCTAGGCCTAGGTTTAGGGTTCAGAAAACCACAAAGCCAGGAGCTCCAGGGACACTGGCCATGCGAAAGGCATGCCAAGTTGAGCAGGGCACAGCCAAAACCTTGCCCCCTCTTCTTCTTCCTGCTCGGAACTCACCACAGCCCAATGCCAGATTTCTGGCTCAAGCTAGGGTTAGGGTTAGGGTTAGCACTAGGATTATGCCAAGGATTAGGGCTGCGAAATCCACAAAGGCAGGAGCTCCAGGGACACTGGACATGTGAAAGGCATGCAAAGTTGAGCAGGGCACAGCCAAAACCTTGCCCCCTCTTCTTCTTCCTGCTCAGAACTCACCACAGCCCACTGCTGGATTTCTGGCTCAAGCTAGGGTTAGGGTTAGGGTCAGGGTTACGCCTATGCCTAAGCCTAGGTTTAGTGTTCAGAAAACCACAAAGCCAGGAGCTCCAGGGACACTGGCCATGCAAAAGGCATACAAAGTTGAGCACGGAAATGTCAAAAGCTTGCCGCCTCTTCTTTTTCCTGCTTGGGACTCACCACAGCCCAATGCCTGGTTTCTGGCTCAAGCTAGGGTTAGGGTTATGCCTAGGATTAGGGTTGAGAAAACCACAGAGCCAGCAGCTCCAGGGACACTGGACATGTGAGATGCATGCAAAGTTGAGCAGTGCGCAGCCAAAACTTGGCTCCCTCTTCTTCTTCCTGCTCGGAACTCACCACAGCCCACTTCCGGATTTCTGGCTCAAGCTAGGGTTAGGGTTAGGGTTAGGGTTACGCCTACGCCTAAGACTATGCCTAGGCCTAGGTTTAGGGTTCAGAAAACCACAAAGCCAGGAACTCCACGGACACTGACCATGCGAAAGGCATGCCAAGTTGAGCAGTGCGCAGCCAAAACTTTGCTCCCTCTTCTTCTTTCTGCTTGGAACTCACCACAGCCCACTTCCGGATTTCTGGCTCAAGCTAGGGTTAGGGTTAGGGTTAGGGTTACGCCTGCGCCTAAGCCTCCGCCTAGGCCTAGGTTTAGGGTTCAGAAAACCACAAAGCCAGGAGCTCCAGGGACACTGGCCATGTGAAAGGCATGCCAAGTTGAGCAGGGCACAGCCAAAACCTTGCCCCCTCTTCTTCTTCCTGCTCGGAACTCACCACAGCCCACTGCTGGATTTCTGGCTCAAGCTAGGGTTAGGGTTAGGGTTAGCACTAGGATTATGCCAAGGATTAGGGCTGCGAAATCCACAAAGGCAGGAGCTCCAGGGACACTGGACATGTGAAAGGCATGCAAAGTTGAGCAGGGCACAGCCAAAACCTTGCCCCCTCTTCTTCTTCCTGCTCGGAACTCACCACAGCCCACTGCTGGATTTCTGGCTCAAGCTAGGGTTAGGGTTAGGGTCAGGGTCAGGGTTAGGGTAACGCCTAGGGTTAGGGTACAGAGAACCACCGAGCCCAGAGCTCCAGGGATACTCACTATGCAAAAGGCATGCCAAGGTGAGCGCAGCACAGCCCAAAACCTTGCGCCCTCTTCCTTCTTCCTGCTTGGAACTCACCACAGCCCAATGCTCGATTTCTGGCTCAAGCTAGGGTTAGGGTTACGCCTACGCCAAGACCTAGGTTTAGGGTTCAGAAAACCACAAAGCCAGAAGCCCACGGACACTGACCATGCGAAAGGCATGCCAAGTTGAGCACGGAAAAGCTAAAACTTTGCTCCCTCTTCTTCTTTCTGCTTGGAACTCACCACAGCCCACCGCCGGATTTCTGGCTCAAGCTAGGGTTAGGGTTAGGGTTAGGGTTACGCCTGCGCCTAAGCCTCCGCCTAGGCCTAGGTTTAGGGTTCAGAAAACCACAAAGGCAGGAGCTCCAGGGACACTGGCCATGCGAAAGGCATGCCAAGTTGAGCAGGGCACAGCCAAAACCTTGCCCCCTCTTCTTCTTTCTGCTTGGAACTCGCCACGGCTCACAACCCGATTTCTGGCTCAAGCTAGGGTTAGGGTTAGGGTTAGGGTTACGCCTACGCCTAAGCCTATGCCTAGGCCTAGGTTTAGGGTTCAGAAAACCACAAAGCCAGAAGCCCACGGACACTGACCATGCGAAAGGCATGCCAAGTTGAGCACGGAAAAGCCAAAACCTTGCTCCCTCTTCTTCTTTCTGCTTGGGACTCGCCAAGGCCCACAACCCAATTTCTGGCTCAAGCTAGGGTTAGGGTTAGGGTTAGCACTAGGATTATGCCAAGGATTAGGGCTGCGAAATCCACAAAGGCAGGAGCTCCAGGGACACTGGACATGTGAAAGGCATGCAAAGTTGAGCAGGGCACAGCCAAAACCTTGCCCCCTCTTCTTCTTCCTGCTCAGAACTCACCACAGCCCACTGCTGGATTTCTGGCTCAAGCTAGGGTTAGGGTTAGGGTTAGGGTCAGGGTCAGGGTTAGGGTAACGCCTAGGGTTAGGGTACAGAGAACCACCGAGCCCAGAGCTCCAGGGATACTCACTATGCAAAAGGCATGCCAAGGTGAGCGCAGCACAGCCGAAAACCTTGCTCCCTCTTCTTCTTCCTGCTTGGAACTCACCACAGCCCAATGCTCGATTTCTGGCTCAAGCTAGGGTTAGGGTTACGCCTACGCCAAGACCTAGGTTTAGTGTTCAGAAAACCACAAAGCCAGGAGCTCCACGGACACTGACCATGCGAAAGGCATGCCAAGTTGAGCACGGAAAAGCCAAAAGCTTGCTCCCTCTTCTTCTTTCTGCTTGGAACTCACCACAGCCCACCGCCGGATTTCTGGCTCAAGCTAGGGTTAGGGTTAGGGTTAGCACTAGGATTATGCCAAGGATTAGGGCTGCGAAACCCACAAAGGCAGGAGCTCCAGGGACACTGGACATGTGAAAGGCATGCAAAGTTGAGCAGGGCACAGCCAAAACCTTGCCCCCTCTTCTTCTTCCTGCTCGGAACTCACCACAGCCCAATGCCAGATTTCTGGCTCAAGCTAGGGTTAGGGTTAGGGTCAGGGTTACGCCTATGCCTAAGCCTAGGTTTAGTGTTCAGAAAACCACAAAGCCAGGAGCTCCAGGGACACTGGCCATGCAAAAGGCATACAAAGTTGAGCACGGAAATGTCAAAAGCTTGCCGCCTCTTCTTTTTCCTGCTTGGAACTCACCACAGCCCAATGCCTGGTTTCTGGCTCAAGCTAGGGTTAGGGTTATGCCTAGGATTAGGGTTGAGAAAACCACAGAGCCAGCAGCTCCAGGGACACTGGACATGTGAGATGCATGCAAAGTTGAGCAGTGCGCAGCCAAAACTTGGCTCCCTCTTCTTCTTCCTGCTCGGAACTCACCACAGCCCACTTCCGGATTTCTGGCTCAAGCTAGGGTTAGGGTTAGGGTTAGGGTTACGCCTACGCCTAAGACTATGCCTAGGCCTAGGTTTAGGGTTCAGAAAACCACAAAGCCAGGAACTCCACGGACACTGACCATGCGAAAGGCATGCCAAGTTGAGCAGTGCGCAGCCAAAACTTTGCTCCCTCTTCTTCTTTCTGCTTGGAACTCACCACAGCCCACTTCCGGATTTCTGGCTCAAGCTAGGGTTAGGGTTAGGGTTAGGGTTACGCCTGCGCCTAAGCCTCCGCCTAGGCCTAGGTTTAGGGTTCAGAAAACCACAAAGCCAGGAGCTCCAGGGACACTGGCCATGCGAAAGGCATGCCAAGTTGAGCAGGGCACAGCCAAAACCTTGCCCCCTCTTCTTCTTCCTGCTCGGAACTCACCACAGCCCACTGCTGGATTTCTGGCTCAAGCTAGGGTTAGGGTTAGGGTTAGCACTAGGATTATGCCAAGGATTAGGGCTGCGAAATCCACAAAGGCAGGAGCTCCAGGGACACTGGACATGTGAAAGGCATGCAAAGTTGAGCAGGGCACAGCCAAAACCTTGCCCCCTCTTCTTCTTCCTGCTCGGAACTCACCACAGCCCACTGCTGGATTTCTGGCTCAAGCTAGGGTTAGGGTTAGGGTCAGGGTCAGGGTTAGGGTAACGCCTAGGGTTAGGGTACAGAGAACCACCGAGCCCAGAGCTCCAGGGATACTCACTATGCAAAAGGCATGCCAAGGTGAGCGCAGCACAGCCCAAAACCTTGCGCCCTCTTCCTTCTTCCTGCTTGGAACTCACCACAGCCCAATGCTCGATTTCTGGCTCAAGCTAGGGTTAGGGTTACGCCTACGCCAAGACCTAGGTTTAGGGTTCAGAAAACCACAAAGCCAGAAGCCCACGGACACTGACCATGCGAAAGGCATGCCAAGTTGAGCACGGAAAAGCTAAAACTTTGCTCCCTCTTCTTCTTTCTGCTTGGAACTCACCACAGCCCACCGCCGGATTTCTGGCTCAAGCTAGGGTTAGGGTTAGGGTTAGGGTTACGCCTGCGCCTAAGCCTCCGCCTAGGCCTAGGTTTAGGGTTCAGAAAACCACAAAGGCAGGAGCTCCAGGGACACTGGCCATGCGAAAGGCATGCCAAGTTGAGCAGGGCACAGCCAAAACCTTGCCCCCTCTTCTTCTTTCTGCTTGGAACTCGCCACGGCTCACAACCCGATTTCTGGCTCAAGCTAGGGTTAGGGTTAGGGTTAGGGTTACGCCTACGCCTAAGCCTATGCCTAGGCCTAGGTTTAGGGTTCAGAAAACCACAAAGCCAGAAGCCCACGGACACTGACCATGCGAAAGGCATGCCAAGTTGAGCACGGAAAAGCCAAAACCTTGCTCCCTCTTCTTTCTGCTTGGGACTCGCCAAGGCCCACAACCCAATTTCTGGCTCAAGCTAGGGTTAGGGTTAGGGTTAGCACTAGGATTATGCCAAGGATTAGGGCTGCGAAATCCACAAAGGCAGGAGCTCCAGGGACACTGGACATGTGAAAGGCATGCAAAGTTGAGCAGGGCACAGCCAAAACCTTGCCCCCTCTTCTTCTTCCTGCTCAGAACTCACCACAGCCCACTGCTGGATTTCTGGCTCAAGCTAGGGTTAGGGTTAGGGTTAGGGTCAGGGTCAGGGTTAGGGTAACGCCTAGGGTTAGGGTACAGAGAACCACCGAGCCCAGAGCTCCAGGGATACTCACTATGCAAAAGGCATGCCAAGGTGAGCGCAGCACAGCCCAAAACCTTGCTCCCTCTTCTTCTTCCTGCTTGGAACTCACCACAGCCCAATGCTCGATTTCTGGCTCAAGCTAGGGTTAGGGTTACGCCTACGCCAAGACCTAGGTTTAGTGTTCAGAAAACCACAAAGCCAGGAGCTCCACGGACACTGACCATGCGAAAGGCATGCCAAGTTGAGCACGGAAAAGCCAAAAGCTTGCTCCCTCTTCTTCTTTCTGCTTGGAACTCACCACAGCCCACCGCCGGATTTCTGGCTCAAGCTAGGGTTAGGGTTAGGGTTAGGGTTACGCCTGCGCCTAAGCCTCCGCCTAGGCCTAGGTTTAGGGTTCAGAAAACCACAAAGCCAGGAGCTCCAGGGACACTGGCCATGCGAAAGGCATGCCAAGTTGAGCAGGGCACAGCCAAAACCTTGCCCCCTCTTCTTCTTCCTGCTCGGAACTCACCACAGCCCAATGCCAGATTTCTGGCTCAAGCTAGGGTTAGGGTTAGGGTTAGCACTAGGATTATGCCAAGGATTAGGGCTGCGAAACCCACAAAGGCAGGAGCTCCAGGGACACTGGACATGTGAAAGGCATGCAAAGTTGAGCAGGGCACAGCCAAAACCTTGCCCCCTCTTCTTCTTCCTGCTCGGAACTCACCACAGCCCAATGCCAGATTTCTGGCTCAAGCTAGGGTTAGGGTTAGGGTCAGGGTTACGCCTATGCCTAAGCCTAGGTTTAGTGTTCAGAAAACCACAAAGCCAGGAGCTCCAGGGACACTGGCCATGCAAAAGGCATACAAAGTTGAGCACGGAAATGTCAAAAGCTTGCCGCCTCTTCTTTTTCCTGCTTGGAACTCACCACAGCCCAATGCCTGGTTTCTGGCTCAAGCTAGGGTTAGGGTTATGCCTAGGATTAGGGTTGAGAAAACCACAGAGCCAGCAGCTCCAGGGACACTGGACATGTGAGATGCATGCAAAGTTGAGCAGTGCGCAGCCAAAACTTGGCTCCCTCTTCTTCTTCCTGCTCGGAACTCACCACAGCCCACTTCCGGATTTCTGGCTCAAGCTAGGGTTAGGGTTAGGGTTAGGGTTACGCCTACGCCTAAGACTATGCCTAGGCCTAGGTTTAGGGTTCAGAAAACCACAAAGCCAGGAACTCCACGGACACTGACCATGCGAAAGGCATGCCAAGTTGAGCAGTGCGCAGCCAAAACTTTGCTCCCTCTTCTTCTTTCTGCTTGGAACTCACCACAGCCCACTTCCGGATTTCTGGCTCAAGCTAGGGTTAGGGTTAGGGTTAGGGTTACGCCTGCGCCTAAGCCTCCGCCTAGGCCTAGGTTTAGGGTTCAGAAAACCACAAAGCCAGGAGCTCCAGGGACACTGGCCATGCGAAAGGCATGCCAAGTTGAGCAGGGCACAGCCAAAACCTTGCCCCCTCTTCTTCTTCCTGCTCGGAACTCACCACAGCCCACTGCTGGATTTCTGGCTCAAGCTAGGGTTAGGGTTAGGGTTAGCACTAGGATTATGCCAAGGATTAGGGCTGCGAAATCCACAAAGGCAGGAGCTCCAGGGACACTGGACATGTGAAAGGCATGCAAAGTTGAGCAGGGCACAGCCAAAACCTTGCCCCCTCTTCTTCTTCCTGCTCGGAACTCACCACAGCCCACTGCTGGATTTCTGGCTCAAGCTAGGGTTAGGGTTAGGGTCAGGGTCAGGGTTAGGGTAACGCCTAGGGTTAGGGTACAGAGAACCACCGAGCCCAGAGCTCCAGGGATACTCACTATGCAAAAGGCATGCCAAGGTGAGCGCAGCACAGCCCAAAACCTTGCGCCCTCTTCCTTCTTCCTGCTTGGAACTCACCACAGCCCAATGCTCGATTTCTGGCTCAAGCTAGGGTTAGGGTTACGCCTACGCCAAGACCTAGGTTTAGGGTTCAGAAAACCACAAAGCCAGAAGCCCACGGACACTGACCATGCGAAAGGCATGCCAAGTTGAGCACGGAAAAGCTAAAACTTTGCTCCCTCTTCTTCTTTCTGCTTGGAACTCACCACAGCCCACCGCCGGATTTCTGGCTCAAGCTAGGGTTAGGGTTAGGGTTAGGGTTACGCCTGCGCCTAAGCCTCCGCCTAGGCCTAGGTTTAGGGTTCAGAAAACCACAAAGGCAGGAGCTCCAGGGACACTGGCCATGCGAAAGGCATGCCAAGTTGAGCAGGGCACAGCCAAAACCTTGCCCCCTCTTCTTCTTTCTGCTTGGAACTCGCCACGGCTCACAACCCGATTTCTGGCTCAAGCTAGGGTTAGGGTTAGGGTTAGGGTTACGCCTACGCCTAAGCCTATGCCTAGGCCTAGGTTTAGGGTTCAGAAAACCACAAAGCCAGAAGCCCACGGACACTGACCATGCGAAAGGCATGCCAAGTTGAGCACGGAAAAGCCAAAACCTTGCTCCCTCTTCTTCTTTCTGCTTGGGACTCGCCAAGGCCCACAACCCAATTTCTGGCTCAAGCTAGGGTTAGGGTTAGGGTTAGCACTAGGATTATGCCAAGGATTAGGGCTGCGAAATCCACAAAGGCAGGAGCTCCAGGGACACTGGACATGTGAAAGGCATGCAAAGTTGAGCAGGGCACAGCCAAAACCTTGCCCCCTCTTCTTCTTCCTGCTCAGAACTCACCACAGCCCACTGCTGGATTTCTGGCTCAAGCTAGGGTTAGGGTTAGGGTTAGGGTCAGGGTCAGGGTTAGGGTAACGCCTAGGGTTAGGGTACAGAGAACCACCGAGCCCAGAGCTCCAGGGATACTCACTATGCAAAAGGCATGCCAAGGTGAGCGCAGCACAGCCGAAAACCTTGCTCCCTCTTCTTCTTCCTGCTTGGAACTCACCACAGCCCAATGCTCGATTTCTGGCTCAAGCTAGGGTTAGGGTTACGCCTACGCCAAGACCTAGGTTTAGTGTTCAGAAAACCACAAAGCCAGGAGCTCCACGGACACTGACCATGCGAAAGGCATGCCAAGTTGAGCACGGAAAAGCCAAAAGCTTGCTCCCTCTTCTTCTTTCTGCTTGGAACTCACCACAGCCCACCGCCGGATTTCTGGCTCAAGCTAGGGTTAGGGTTAGGGTTAGCACTAGGATTATGCCAAGGATTAGGGCTGCGAAACCCACAAAGGCAGGAGCTCCAGGGACACTGGACATGTGAAAGGCATGCAAAGTTGAGCAGGGCACAGCCAAAACCTTGCCCCCTCTTCTTCTTCCTGCTCGGAACTCACCACAGCCCAATGCCAGATTTCTGGCTCAAGCTAGGGTTAGGGTTAGGGTCAGGGTTACGCCTATGCCTAAGCCTAGGTTTAGTGTTCAGAAAACCACAAAGCCAGGAGCTCCAGGGACACTGGCCATGCAAAAGGCATACAAAGTTGAGCACGGAAATGTCAAAAGCTTGCCGCCTCTTCTTTTTCCTGCTTGGAACTCACCACAGCCCAATGCCTGGTTTCTGGCTCAAGCTAGGGTTAGGGTTATGCCTAGGATTAGGGTTGAGAAAACCACAGAGCCAGCAGCTCCAGGGACACTGGACATGTGAGATGCATGCAAAGTTGAGCAGTGCGCAGCCAAAACTTGGCTCCCTCTTCTTCTTCCTGCTCGGAACTCACCACAGCCCACTTCCGGATTTCTGGCTCAAGCTAGGGTTAGGGTTAGGGTTAGGGTTACGCCTACGCCTAAGACTATGCCTAGGCCTAGGTTTAGGGTTCAGAAAACCACAAAGCCAGGAACTCCACGGACACTGACCATGCGAAAGGCATGCCAAGTTGAGCAGTGCGCAGCCAAAACTTTGCTCCCTCTTCTTCTTTCTGCTTGGAACTCACCACAGCCCACTTCCGGATTTCTGGCTCAAGCTAGGGTTAGGGTTAGGGTTAGGGTTACGCCTGCGCCTAAGCCTCCGCCTAGGCCTAGGTTTAGGGTTCAGAAAACCACAAAGCCAGGAGCTCCAGGGACACTGGCCATGCGAAAGGCATGCCAAGTTGAGCAGGGCACAGCCAAAACCTTGCCCCCTCTTCTTCTTCCTGCTCGGAACTCACCACAGCCCACTGCTGGATTTCTGGCTCAAGCTAGGGTTAGGGTTAGGGTTAGCACTAGGATTATGCCAAGGATTAGGGCTGCGAAATCCACAAAGGCAGGAGCTCCAGGGACACTGGACATGTGAAAGGCATGCAAAGTTGAGCAGGGCACAGCCAAAACCTTGCCCCCTCTTCTTCTTCCTGCTCGGAACTCACCACAGCCCACTGCTGGATTTCTGGTTCAAGCTAGGGTTAGGGTTAGGGTCAGGGTCAGGGTTAGGGTAACGCCTAGGGTTAGGGTACAGAGAACCACCGAGCCCAGAGCTCCAGGGATACTCACTATGCAAAAGGCATGCCAAGGTGAGCGCAGCACAGCCCAAAACCTTGCGCCCTCTTCCTTCTTCCTGCTTGGAACTCACCACAGCCCAATGCTCGATTTCTGGCTCAAGCTAGGGTTAGGGTTACGCCTACGCCAAGACCTAGGTTTAGGGTTCAGAAAACCACAAAGCCAGAAGCCCACGGACACTGACCATGCGAAAGGCATGCCAAGTTGAGCACGGAAAAGCTAAAACTTTGCTCCCTCTTCTTCTTTCTGCTTGGAACTCACCACAGCCCACCACCGGATTTCTGGCTCAAGCTAGGGTTAGGGTTAGGGTTAGGGTTACGCCTGCGCCTAAGCCTCCGCCTAGGCCTAGGTTTAGGGTTCAGAAAACCACAAAGGCAGGAGCTCCAGGGACACTGGCCATGCGAAAGGCATGCCAAGTTGAGCAGGGCACAGCCAAAACCTTGCCCCCTCTTCTTCTTTCTGCTTGGAACTCGCCACGGCTCACAACCCGATTTCTGGCTCAAGCTAGGGTTAGGGTTAGGGTTAGGGTTACGCCTACGCCTAAGCCTATGCCTAGGCCTAGGTTTAGGGTTCAGAAAACCACAAAGCCAGAAGCCCACGGACACTGACCATGCGAAAGGCATGCCAAGTTGAGCACGGAAAAGCCAAAACCTTGCTCCCTCTTCTTCTTTCTGCTTGGGACTCGCCAAGGCCCACAACCCAATTTCTGGCTCAAGCTAGGGTTAGGGTTAGGGTTAGCACTAGGATTATGCCAAGGATTAGGGCTGCGAAATCCACAAAGGCAGGAGCTCCAGGGACACTGGACATGTGAAAGGCATGCAAAGTTGAGCAGGGCACAGCCAAAACCTTGCCCCCTCTTCTTCTTCCTGCTCAGAACTCACCACAGCCCACTGCTGGATTTCTGGCTCAAGCTAGGGTTAGGGTTAGGGTTAGGGTCAGGGTCAGGGTTAGGGTAACGCCTAGGGTTAGGGTACAGAGAACCACCGAGCCCAGAGCTCCAGGGATACTCACTATGCAAAAGGCATGCCAAGGTGAGCGCAGCACAGCCGAAAACCTTGCTCCCTCTTCTTCTTCCTGCTTGGAACTCACCACAGCCCAATGCTCGATTTCTGGCTCAAGCTAGGGTTAGGGTTACGCCTACGCCAAGACCTAGGTTTAGTGTTCAGAAAACCACAAAGCCAGGAGCTCCACGGACACTGACCATGCGAAAGGCATGCCAAGTTGAGCACGGAAAAGCCAAAAGCTTGCTCCCTCTTCTTCTTTCTGCTTGGAACTCACCACAGCCCACCGCCGGATTTCTGGCTCAAGCTAGGGTTAGGGTTAGGGTTAGCACTAGGATTATGCCAAGGATTAGGGCTGCGAAACCCACAAAGGCAGGAGCTCCAGGGACACTGGACATGTGAAAGGCATGCAAAGTTGAGCAGGGCACAGCCAAAACCTTGCCCCCTCTTCTTCTTCCTGCTCGGAACTCACCACAGCCCAATGCCAGATTTCTGGCTCAAGCTAGGGTTAGGGTTAGGGTCAGGGTTACGCCTATGCCTAAGCCTAGGTTTAGTGTTCAGAAAACCACAAAGCCAGGAGCTCCAGGGACACTGGCCATGCAAAAGGCATACAAAGTTGAGCACGGAAATGTCAAAAGCTTGCCGCCTCTTCTTTTTCCTGCTTGGAACTCACCACAGCCCAATGCCTGGTTTCTGGCTCAAGCTAGGGTTAGGGTTATGCCTAGGATTAGGGTTGAGAAAACCACAGAGCCAGCAGCTCCAGGGACACTGGACATGTGAGATGCATGCAAAGTTGAGCAGTGCGCAGCCAAAACTTGGCTCCCTCTTCTTCTTCCTGCTCGGAACTCACCACAGCCCACTTCCGGATTTCTGGCTCAAGCTAGGGTTAGGGTTAGGGTTAGGGTTACGCCTACGCCTAAGACTATGCCTAGGCCTAGGTTTAGGGTTCAGAAAACCACAAAGCCAGGAACTCCACGGACACTGACCATGCGAAAGGCATGCCAAGTTGAGCAGTGCGCAGCCAAAACTTTGCTCCCTCTTCTTCTTTCTGCTTGGAACTCACCACAGCCCACTTCCGGATTTCTGGCTCAAGCTAGGGTTAGGGTTAGGGTTAGGGTTACGCCTGCGCCTAAGCCTCCGCCTAGGCCTAGGTTTAGGGTTCAGAAAACCACAAAGCCAGGAGCTCCAGGGACACTGGCCATGCGAAAGGCATGCCAAGTTGAGCAGGGCACAGCCAAAACCTTGCCCCCTCTTCTTCTTCCTGCTCGGAACTCACCACAGCCCACTGCTGGATTTCTGGCTCAAGCTAGGGTTAGGGTTAGGGTTAGCACTAGGATTATGCCAAGGATTAGGGCTGCGAAATCCACAAAGGCAGGAGCTCCAGGGACACTGGACATGTGAAAGGCATGCAAAGTTGAGCAGGGCACAGCCAAAACCTTGCCCCCTCTTCTTCTTCCTGCTCAGAACTCACCACAGCCCACTGCTGGATTTCTGGCTCAAGCTAGGGTTAGGGTTAGGGTTAGGGTCAGGGTCAGGGTTAGGGTAACGCCTAGGGTTAGGGTACAGAGAACCACCGAGCCCAGAGCTCCAGGGATACTCACTATGCAAAAGGCATGCCAAGGTGAGCGCAGCACAGCCGAAAACCTTGCTCCCTCTTCTTCTTCCTGCTTGGAACTCACCACAGCCCAATGCTCGATTTCTGGCTCAAGCTAGGGTTAGGGTTACGCCTACGCCAAGACCTAGGTTTAGTGTTCAGAAAACCACAAAGCCAGGAGCTCCACGGACACTGACCATGCGAAAGGCATGCCAAGTTGAGCACGGAAAAGCCAAAAGCTTGCTCCCTCTTCTTCTTTCTGCTTGGAACTCACCACAGCCCACCGCCGGATTTCTGGCTCAAGCTAGGGTTAGGGTTAGGGTTAGCACTAGGATTATGCCAAGGATTAGGGCTGCGAAACCCACAAAGGCAGGAGCTCCAGGGACACTGGACATGTGAAAGGCATGCAAAGTTGAGCAGGGCACAGCCAAAACCTTGCCCCCTCTTCTTCTTCCTGCTCGGAACTCACCACAGCCCAATGCCAGATTTCTGGCTCAAGCTAGGGTTAGGGTTAGGGTCAGGGTTACGCCTATGCCTAAGCCTAGGTTTAGTGTTCAGAAAACCACAAAGCCAGGAGCTCCAGGGACACTGGCCATGCAAAAGGCATACAAAGTTGAGCACGGAAATGTCAAAAGCTTGCCGCCTCTTCTTTTTCCTGCTTGGAACTCACCACAGCCCAATGCCTGGTTTCTGGCTCAAGCTAGGGTTAGGGTTATGCCTAGGATTAGGGTTGAGAAAACCACAGAGCCAGCAGCTCCAGGGACACTGGACATGTGAGATGCATGCAAAGTTGAGCAGTGCGCAGCCAAAACTTGGCTCCCTCTTCTTCTTCCTGCTCGGAACTCACCACAGCCCACTTCCGGATTTCTGGCTCAAGCTAGGGTTAGGGTTAGGGTTAGGGTTACGCCTACGCCTAAGACTATGCCTAGGCCTAGGTTTAGGGTTCAGAAAACCACAAAGCCAGGAACTCCACGGACACTGACCATGCGAAAGGCATGCCAAGTTGAGCAGTGCGCAGCCAAAACTTTGCTCCCTCTTCTTCTTTCTGCTTGGAACTCACCACAGCCCACTTCCGGATTTCTGGCTCAAGCTAGGGTTAGGGTTAGGGTTAGGGTTACGCCTGCGCCTAAGCCTCCGCCTAGGCCTAGGTTTAGGGTTCAGAAAACCACAAAGCCAGGAGCTCCAGGGACACTGGCCATGCGAAAGGCATGCCAAGTTGAGCAGGGCACAGCCAAAACCTTGCCCCCTCTTCTTCTTCCTGCTCGGAACTCACCACAGCCCACTGCTGGATTTCTGGCTCAAGCTAGGGTTAGGGTTAGGGTTAGCACTAGGATTATGCCAAGGATTAGGGCTGCGAAATCCACAAAGGCAGGAGCTCCAGGGACACTGGACATGTGAAAGGCATGCAAAGTTGAGCAGGGCACAGCCAAAACCTTGCCCCCTTTTCTTCTTCCTGCTCAGAACTCACCACAGCCCACTGCTGGATTTCTGGCTCAAGCTAGGGTTAGGGTTAGGGTTAGGGTCAGGGTCAGGGTTAGGGTAACGCCTAGGGTTAGGGTACAGAGAACCACCGAGCCCAGAGCTCCAGGGATACTCACTATGCAAAAGGCATGCCAAGGTGAGCGCAGCACAGCCCAAAACCTTGCTCCCTCTTCTTCTTCCTGCTTGGAACTCACCACAGCCCAATGCTCGATTTCTGGCTCAAGCTAGGGTTAGGGTTACGCCTACGCCAAGACCTAGGTTTAGTGTTCAGAAAACCACAAAGCCAGGAGCTCCACGGACACTGACCATGCGAAAGGCATGCCAAGTTGAGCACGGAAAAGCCAAAAGCTTGCTCCCTCTTCTTCTTTCTGCTTGGAACTCACCACAGCCCACCGCCGGATTTCTGGCTCAAGCTAGGGTTAGGGTTAGGGTTAGCACTAGGATTATGCCAAGGATTAGGGCTGCGAAACCCACAAAGGCAGGAGCTCCAGGGACACTGGACATGTGAAAGGCATGCAAAGTTGAGCAGGGCACAGCCAAAACCTTGCCCCCTCTTCTTCTTCCTGCTCGGAACTCACCACAGCCCACTGCTGGATTTCTGGCTCAAGCTAGGGTTAGGGTTAGGGTCAGGGTTACGCCTATGCCTAAGCCTAGGTTTAGTGTTCAGAAAACCACAAAGCCAGGAGCTCCAGGGACACTGGCCATGCAAAAGGCATACAAAGTTGAGCACGGAAATGTCAAAAGCTTGCCGCCTCTTCTTTTTCCTGCTTGGAACTCACCACAGCCCAATGCCTGGTTTCTGGCTCAAGCTAGGGTTAGGGTTATGCCTAGGATTAGGGTTGAGAAAACCACAGAGCCAGCAGCTCCAGGGACACTGGACATGTGAGATGCATGCAAAGTTGAGCAGTGCGCAGCCAAAACTTGGCTCCCTCTTCTTCTTCCTGCTCGGAACTCACCACAGCCCACTTCCGGATTTCTGGCTCAAGCTAGGGTTAGGGTTAGGGTTAGGGTTACGCCTACGCCTAAGACTATGCCTAGGCCTAGGTTTAGGGTTCAGAAAACCACAAAGCCAGGAACTCCACGGACACTGACCATGCGAAAGGCATGCCAAGTTGAGCAGTGCGCAGCCAAAACTTTGCTCCCTCTTCTTCTTTCTGCTTGGAACTCACCACAGCCCACTTCCGGATTTCTGGCTCAAGCTAGGGTTAGGGTTAGGGTTAGGGTTACGCCTGCGCCTAAGCCTCCGCCTAGGCCTAGGTTTAGGGTTCAGAAAACCACAAAGCCAGGAGCTCCAGGGACACTGGCCATGCGAAAGGCATGCCAAGTTGAGCAGGGCACAGCCAAAACCTTGCCCCCTCTTCTTCTTCCTGCTCGGAACTCACCACAGCCCACTGCTGGATTTCTGGCTCAAGCTAGGGTTAGGGTTAGGGTTAGCACTAGGATTATGCCAAGGATTAGGGCTGCGAAATCCACAAAGGCAGGAGCTCCAGGGACACTGGACATGTGAAAGGCATGCAAAGTTGAGCAGGGCACAGCCAAAACCTTGCCCCCTCTTCTTCTTCCTGCTCGGAACTCACCACAGCCCACTGCTGGATTTCTGGCTCAAGCTAGGGTTAGGGTTAGGGTCAGGGTCAGGGTTAGGGTAACGCCTAGGGTTAGGGTACAGAGAACCACCGAGCCCAGAGCTCCAGGGATACTCACTATGCAAAAGGCATGCCAAGGTGAGCGCAGCACAGCCCAAAACCTTGCGCCCTCTTCCTTCTTCCTGCTTGGAACTCACCACAGCCCAATGCTCGATTTCTGGCTCAAGCTAGGGTTAGGGTTACGCCTACGCCAAGACCTAGGTTTAGGGTTCAGAAAACCACAAAGCCAGAAGCCCACGGACACTGACCATGCGAAAGGCATGCCAAGTTGAGCACGGAAAAGCTAAAACTTTGCTCCCTCTTCTTCTTTCTGCTTGGAACTCACCACAGCCCACCACCGGATTTCTGGCTCAAGCTAGGGTTAGGGTTAGGGTTAGGGTTACGCCTGCGCCTAAGCCTCCGCCTAGGCCTAGGTTTAGGGTTCAGAAAACCACAAAGGCAGGAGCTCCAGGGACACTGGCCATGCGAAAGGCATGCCAAGTTGAGCAGGGCACAGCCAAAACCTTGCCCCCTCTTCTTCTTTCTGCTTGGAACTCGCCACGGCTCACAACCCGATTTCTGGCTCAAGCTAGGGTTAGGGTTAGGGTTAGGGTTACGCCTACGCCTAAGCCTATGCCTAGGCCTAGGTTTAGGGTTCAGAAAACCACAAAGCCAGAAGCCCACGGACACTGACCATGCGAAAGGCATGCCAAGTTGAGCACGGAAAAGCCAAAACCTTGCTCCCTCTTCTTCTTTCTGCTTGGGACTCGCCAAGGCCCACAACCCAATTTCTGGCTCAAGCTAGGGTTAGGGTTAGGGTTAGCACTAGGATTATGCCAAGGATTAGGGCTGCGAAATCCACAAAGGCAGGAGCTCCAGGGACACTGGACATGTGAAAGGCATGCAAAGTTGAGCAGGGCACAGCCAAAACCTTGCCCCCTCTTCTTCTTCCTGCTCAGAACTCACCACAGCCCACTGCTGGATTTCTGGCTCAAGCTAGGGTTAGGGTTAGGGTTAGGGTCAGGGTCAGGGTTAGGGTAACGCCTAGGGTTAGGGTACAGAGAACCACCGAGCCCAGAGCTCCAGGGATACTCACTATGCAAAAGGCATGCCAAGGTGAGCGCAGCACAGCCGAAAACCTTGCTCCCTCTTCTTCTTCCTGCTTGGAACTCACCACAGCCCAATGCTCGATTTCTGGCTCAAGCTAGGGTTAGGGTTACGCCTACGCCAAGACCTAGGTTTAGTGTTCAGAAAACCACAAAGCCAGGAGCTCCACGGACACTGACCATGCGAAAGGCATGCCAAGTTGAGCACGGAAAAGCCAAAAGCTTGCTCCCTCTTCTTCTTTCTGCTTGGAACTCACCACAGCCCACCGCCGGATTTCTGGCTCAAGCTAGGGTTAGGGTTAGGGTTAGCACTAGGATTATGCCAAGGATTAGGGCTGCGAAACCCACAAAGGCAGGAGCTCCAGGGACACTGGACATGTGAAAGGCATGCAAAGTTGAGCAGGGCACAGCCAAAACCTTGCCCCCTCTTCTTCTTCCTGCTCGGAACTCACCACAGCCCAATGCCAGATTTCTGGCTCAAGCTAGGGTTAGGGTTAGGGTCAGGGTTACGCCTATGCCTAAGCCTAGGTTTAGTGTTCAGAAAACCACAAAGCCAGGAGCTCCAGGGACACTGGCCATGCAAAAGGCATACAAAGTTGAGCACGGAAATGTCAAAAGCTTGCCGCCTCTTCTTTTTCCTGCTTGGAACTCACCACAGCCCAATGCCTGGTTTCTGGCTCAAGCTAGGGTTAGGGTTATGCCTAGGATTAGGGTTGAGAAAACCACAGAGCCAGCAGCTCCAGGGACACTGGACATGTGAGATGCATGCAAAGTTGAGCAGTGCGCAGCCAAAACTTGGCTCCCTCTTCTTCTTCCTGCTCGGAACTCACCACAGCCCACTTCCGGATTTCTGGCTCAAGCTAGGGTTAGGGTTAGGGTTAGGGTTACGCCTACGCCTAAGACTATGCCTAGGCCTAGGTTTAGGGTTCAGAAAACCACAAAGCCAGGAACTCCACGGACACTGACCATGCGAAAGGCATGCCAAGTTGAGCAGTGCGCAGCCAAAACTTTGCTCCCTCTTCTTCTTTCTGCTTGGAACTCACCACAGCCCACTTCCGGATTTCTGGCTCAAGCTAGGGTTAGGGTTAGGGTTAGGGTTACGCCTGCGCCTAAGCCTCCGCCTAGGCCTAGGTTTAGGGTTCAGAAAACCACAAAGCCAGGAGCTCCAGGGACACTGGCCATGCGAAAGGCATGCCAAGTTGAGCAGGGCACAGCCAAAACCTTGCCCCCTCTTCTTCTTCCTGCTCGGAACTCACCACAGCCCACTGCTGGATTTCTGGCTCAAGCTAGGGTTAGGGTTAGGGTTAGCACTAGGATTATGCCAAGGATTAGGGCTGCGAAATCCACAAAGGCAGGAGCTCCAGGGACACTGGACATGTGAAAGGCATGCAAAGTTGAGCAGGGCACAGCCAAAACCTTGCCCCCTCTTCTTCTTCCTGCTCAGAACTCACCACAGCCCACTGCTGGATTTCTGGCTCAAGCTAGGGTTAGGGTTAGGGTTAGGGTCAGGGTCAGGGTTAGGGTAACGCCTAGGGTTAGGGTACAGAGAACCACCGAGCCCAGAGCTCCAGGGATACTCACTATGCAAAAGGCATGCCAAGGTGAGCGCAGCACAGCCCAAAACCTTGCTCCCTCTTCTTCTTCCTGCTTGGAACTCACCACAGCCCAATGCTCGATTTCTGGCTCAAGCTAGGGTTAGGGTTACGCCTACGCCAAGACCTAGGTTTAGTGTTCAGAAAACCACAAAGCCAGGAGCTCCACGGACACTGACCATGCGAAAGGCATGCCAAGTTGAGCACGGAAAAGCCAAAAGCTTGCTCCCTCTTCTTCTTTCTGCTTGGAACTCACCACAGCCCACCGCCGGATTTCTGGCTCAAGCTAGGGTTAGGGTTAGGGTTAGGGTTACGCCTGCGCCTAAGCCTCCGCCTAGGCCTAGGTTTAGGGTTCAGAAAACCACAAAGCCAGGAGCTCCAGGGACACTGGCCATGCGAAAGGCATGCCAAGTTGAGCAGGGCACAGCCAAAACCTTGCCCCCTCTTCTTCTTCCTGCTCGGAACTCACCACAGCCCAATGCCAGATTTCTGGCTCAAGCTAGGGTTAGGGTTAGGGTCAGGGTTACGCCTATGCCTAAGCCTAGGTTTAGTGTTCAGAAAACCACAAAGCCAGGAGCTCCAGGGACACTGGCCATGCAAAAGGCATACAAAGTTGAGCACGGAAATGTCAAAAGCTTGCCACCTCTTCTTTTTCCTGCTTGGAACTCACCACAGCCCAATGCCTGGTTTCTGGCTCAAGCTAGGGTTAGGGTTATGCCTAGGATTAGGGTTGAGAAAACCACAGAGCCAGCAGCTCCAGGGACACTGGACATGTGAGATGCATGCAAAGTTGAGCAGTGCGCAGCCAAAACTTGGCTCCCTCTTCTTCTTCCTGCTCGGAACTCACCACAGCCCACTTCCGGATTTCTGGCTCAAGCTAGGGTTAGGGTTAGGGTTAGGGTTACGCCTACGCCTAAGACTATGCCTAGGCCTAGGTTTAGGGTTCAGAAAACCACAAAGCCAGGAACTCCACGGACACTGACCATGCGAAAGGCATGCCAAGTTGAGCAGTGCGCAGCCAAAACTTTGCTCCCTCTTCTTCTTTCTGCTTGGAACTCACCACAGCCCACTTCCGGATTTCTGGCTCAAGCTAGGGTTAGGGTTAGGGTTAGGGTTACGCCTGCGCCTAAGCCTCCGCCTAGGCCTAGGTTTAGGGTTCAGAAAACCACAAAGCCAGGAGCTCCAGGGACACTGGCCATGCGAAAGGCATGCCAAGTTGAGCAGGGCACAGCCAAAACCTTGCCCCCTCTTCTTCTTCCTGCTCGGAACTCACCACAGCCCACTGCTGGATTTCTGGCTCAAGCTAGGGTTAGGGTTAGGGTTAGCACTAGGATTATGCCAAGGATTAGGGCTGCGAAATCCACAAAGGCAGGAGCTCCAGGGACACTGGACATGTGAAAGGCATGCAAAGTTGAGCAGGGCACAGCCAAAACCTTGCCCCCTCTTCTTCTTCCTGCTCGGAACTCACCACAGCCCACTGCTGGATTTCTGGCTCAAGCTAGGGTTAGGGTTAGGGTCAGGGTCAGGGTTAGGGTAACGCCTAGGGTTAGGGTACAGAGAACCACCGAGCCCAGAGCTCCAGGGATACTCACTATGCAAAAGGCATGCCAAGGTGAGCGCAGCACAGCCCAAAACCTTGCGCCCTCTTCCTTCTTCCTGCTTGGAACTCACCACAGCCCAATGCTCGATTTCTGGCTCAAGCTAGGGTTAGGGTTACGCCTACGCCAAGACCTAGGTTTAGGGTTCAGAAAACCACAAAGCCAGAAGCCCACGGACACTGACCATGCGAAAGGCATGCCAAGTTGAGCACGGAAAAGCTAAAACTTTGCTCCCTCTTCTTCTTTCTGCTTGGAACTCACCACAGCCCACCGCCGGATTTCTGGCTCAAGCTAGGGTTAGGGTTAGGGTTAGGGTTACGCCTGCGCCTAAGCCTCCGCCTAGGCCTAGGTTTAGGGTTCAGAAAACCACAAAGGCAGGAGCTCCAGGGACACTGGCCATGCGAAAGGCATGCCAAGTTGAGCAGGGCACAGCCAAAACCTTGCCCCCTCTTCTTCTTTCTGCTTGGAACTCGCCACGGCTCACAACCCGATTTCTGGCTCAAGCTAGGGTTAGGGTTAGGGTTAGGGTTACGCCTACGCCTAAGCCTATGCCTAGGCCTAGGTTTAGGGTTCAGAAAACCACAAAGCCAGAAGCCCACGGACACTGACCATGCGAAAGGCATGCCAAGTTGAGCACGGAAAAGCCAAAACCTTGCTCCCTCTTCTTCTTTCTGCTTGGGACTCGCCAAGGCCCACAACCCAATTTCTGGCTCAAGCTAGGGTTAGGGTTAGGGTTAGCACTAGGATTATGCCAAGGATTAGGGCTGCGAAATCCACAAAGGCAGGAGCTCCAGGGACACTGGACATGTGAAAGGCATGCAAAGTTGAGCAGGGCACAGCCAAAACCTTGCCCCCTCTTCTTCTTCCTGCTCAGAACTCACCACAGCCCACTGCTGGATTTCTGGCTCAAGCTAGGGTTAGGGTTAGGGTTAGGGTCAGGGTCAGGGTTAGGGTAACGCCTAGGGTTAGGGTACAGAGAACCACCGAGCCCAGAGCTCCAGGGATACTCACTATGCAAAAGGCATGCCAAGGTGAGCGCAGCACAGCCGAAAACCTTGCTCCCTCTTCTTCTTCCTGCTTGGAACTCACCACAGCCCAATGCTCGATTTCTGGCTCAAGCTAGGGTTAGGGTTACGCCTACGCCAAGACCTAGGTTTAGTGTTCAGAAAACCACAAAGCCAGGAGCTCCACGGACACTGACCATGCGAAAGGCATGCCAAGTTGAGCACGGAAAAGCCAAAAGCTTGCTCCCTCTTCTTCTTTCTGCTTGGAACTCACCACAGCCCACCGCCGGATTTCTGGCTCAAGCTAGGGTTAGGGTTAGGGTTAGCACTAGGATTATGCCAAGGATTAGGGCTGCGAAACCCACAAAGGCAGGAGCTCCAGGGACACTGGACATGTGAAAGGCATGCAAAGTTGAGCAGGGCACAGCCAAAACCTTGCCCCCTCTTCTTCTTCCTGCTCGGAACTCACCACAGCCCAATGCCAGATTTCTGGCTCAAGCTAGGGTTAGGGTTAGGGTCAGGGTTACGCCTATGCCTAAGCCTAGGTTTAGTGTTCAGAAAACCACAAAGCCAGGAGCTCCAGGGACACTGGCCATGCAAAAGGCATACAAAGTTGAGCACGGAAATGTCAAAAGCTTGCCGCCTCTTCTTTTTCCTGCTTGGAACTCACCACAGCCCAATGCCTGGTTTCTGGCTCAAGCTAGGGTTAGGGTTATGCCTAGGATTAGGGTTGAGAAAACCACAGAGCCAGCAGCTCCAGGGACACTGGACATGTGAGATGCATGCAAAGTTGAGCAGTGCGCAGCCAAAACTTGGCTCCCTCTTCTTCTTCCTGCTCGGAACTCACCACAGCCCACTTCCGGATTTCTGGCTCAAGCTAGGGTTAGGGTTAGGGTTAGGGTTACGCCTACGCCTAAGACTATGCCTAGGCCTAGGTTTAGGGTTCAGAAAACCACAAAGCCAGGAACTCCACGGACACTGACCATGCGAAAGGCATGCCAAGTTGAGCAGTGCGCAGCCAAAACTTTGCTCCCTCTTCTTCTTTCTGCTTGGAACTCACCACAGCCCACTTCCGGATTTCTGGCTCAAGCTAGGGTTAGGGTTAGGGTTAGGGTTACGCCTGCGCCTAAGCCTCCGCCTAGGCCTAGGTTTAGGGTTCAGAAAACCACAAATCCAGGAGCTCCAGGGACACTGGCCATGCGAAAGGCATGCCAAGTTGAGCAGGGCACAGCCAAAACCTTGCCCCCTCTTCTTCTTCCTGCTCGGAACTCACCACAGCCCACTGCTGGATTTCTGGCTCAAGCTAGGGTTAGGGTTAGGGTTAGCACTAGGATTATGCCAAGGATTAGGGCTGCGAAATCCACAAAGGCAGGAGCTCCAGGGACACTGGACATGTGAAAGGCATGCAAAGTTGAGCAGGGCACAGCCAAAACCTTGCCCCCTCTTCTTCTTCCTGCTCGGAACTCACCACAGCCCACTGCTGGATTTCTGGCTCAAGCTAGGGTTAGGGTTAGGGTCAGGGTCAGGGTTAGGGTAACGCCTAGGGTTAGGGTACAGAGAACCACCGAGCCCAGAGCTCCAGGGATACTCACTATGCAAAAGGCATGCCAAGGTGAGCGCAGCACAGCCCAAAACCTTGCGCCCTCTTCCTTCTTCCTGCTTGGAACTCACCACAGCCCAATGCTCGATTTCTGGCTCAAGCTAGGGTTAGGGTTACGCCTACGCCAAGACCTAGGTTTAGGGTTCAGAAAACCACAAAGCCAGAAGCCCACGGACACTGACCATGCGAAAGGCATGCCAAGTTGAGCACGGAAAAGCTAAAACTTTGCTCCCTCTTCTTCTTTCTGCTTGGAACTCACCACAGCCCACCGCCGGATTTCTGGCTCAAGCTAGGGTTAGGGTTAGGGTTAGGGTTACGCCTGCGCCTAAGCCTCCGCCTAGGCCTAGGTTTAGGGTTCAGAAAACCACAAAGGCAGGAGCTCCAGGGACACTGGCCATGCGAAAGGCATGCCAAGTTGAGCAGGGCACAGCCAAAACCTTGCCCCCTCTTCTTCTTTCTGCTTGGAACTCGCCACGGCTCACAACCCGATTTCTGGCTCAAGCTAGGGTTAGGGTTAGGGTTAGGGTTACGCCTACGCCTAAGCCTATGCCTAGGCCTAGGTTTAGGGTTCAGAAAACCACAAAGCCAGAAGCCCACGGACACTGACCATGCGAAAGGCATGCCAAGTTGAGCACGGAAAAGCCAAAACCTTGCTCCCTCTTCTTTCTGCTTGGGACTCGCCAAGGCCCACAACCCAATTTCTGGCTCAAGCTAGGGTTAGGGTTAGGGTTAGCACTAGGATTATGCCAAGGATTAGGGCTGCGAAATCCACAAAGGCAGGAGCTCCAGGGACACTGGACATGTGAAAGGCATGCAAAGTTGAGCAGGGCACAGCCAAAACCTTGCCCCCTCTTCTTCTTCCTGCTCAGAACTCACCACAGCCCACTGCTGGATTTCTGGCTCAAGCTAGGGTTAGGGTTAGGGTTAGGGTCAGGGTCAGGGTTAGGGTAACGCCTAGGGTTAGGGTACAGAGAACCACCGAGCCCAGAGCTCCAGGGATGCTCACTATGCAAAAGGCATGCCAAGGTGAGCGCAGCACAGCCCAAAACCTTGCTCCCTCTTCTTCTTCCTGCTTGGAACTCACCACAGCCCAATGCTCGATTTCTGGCTCAAGCTAGGGTTAGGGTTACGCCTACGCCAAGACCTAGGTTTAGTGTTCAGAAAACCACAAAGCCAGGAGCTCCACGGACACTGACCATGCGAAAGGCATGCCAAGTTGAGCACGGAAAAGCCAAAAGCTTGCTCCCTCTTCTTCTTTCTGCTTGGAACTCACCACAGCCCACCGCCGGATTTCTGGCTCAAGCTAGGGTTAGGGTTAGGGTTAGGGTTACGCCTGCGCCTAAGCCTCCGCCTAGGCCTAGGTTTAGGGTTCAGAAAACCACAAAGCCAGGAGCTCCAGGGACACTGGCCATGCGAAAGGCATGCCAAGTTGAGCAGGGCACAGCCAAAACCTTGCCCCCTCTTCTTCTTCCTGCTCGGAACTCACCACAGCCCAATGCCAGATTTCTGGCTCAAGCTAGGGTTAGGGTTAGGGTTAGCACTAGGATTATGCCAAGGATTAGGGCTGCGAAACCCACAAAGGCAGGAGCTCCAGGGACACTGGACATGTGAAAGGCATGCAAAGTTGAGCAGGGCACAGCCAAAACCTTGCCCCCTCTTCTTCTTCCTGCTCGGAACTCACCACAGCCCAATGCCAGATTTCTGGCTCAAGCTAGGGTTAGGGTTAGGGTCAGGGTTACGCCTATGCCTAAGCCTAGGTTTAGTGTTCAGAAAACCACAAAGCCAGGAGCTCCAGGGACACTGGCCATGCAAAAGGCATACAAAGTTGAGCACGGAAATGTCAAAAGCTTGCCGCCTCTTCTTTTTCCTGCTTGGAACTCACCACAGCCCAATGCCTGGTTTCTGGCTCAAGCTAGGGTTAGGGTTACGCCTACGCCAAGACCTAGGTTTAGTGTTCAGAAAACCACAAAGCCAGGAGCTCCACGGACACTGACCATGCGAAAGGCATGCCAAGTTGAGCACGGAAAAGCCAAAAGCTTGCTCCCTCTTCTTCTTTCTGCTTGGAACTCACCACAGCCCACCGCCGGATTTCTGGCTCAAGCTAGGGTTAGGGTTAGGGTTAGCACTAGGATTATGCCAAGGATTAGGGCTGCGAAACCCACAAAGGCAGGAGCTCCAGGGACACTGGACATGTGAAAGGCATGCAAAGTTGAGCAGGGCACAGCCAAAACCTTGCCCCCTCTTCTTCTTCCTGCTCGGAACTCACCACAGCCCAATGCCAGATTTCTGGCTCAAGCTAGGGTTAGGGTTAGGGTCAGGGTTACGCCTATGCCTAAGCCTAGGTTTAGTGTTCAGAAAACCACAAAGCCAGGAGCTCCAGGGACACTGGCCATGCAAAAGGCATACAAAGTTGAGCACGGAAATGTCAAAAGCTTGCCGCCTCTTCTTTTTCCTGCTTGGAACTCACCACAGCCCAATGCCTGGTTTCTGGCTCAAGCTAGGGTTAGGGTTATGCCTAGGATTAGGGTTGAGAAAACCACAGAGCCAGCAGCTCCAGGGACACTGGACATGTGAGATGCATGCAAAGTTGAGCAGTGCGCAGCCAAAACTTGGCTCCCTCTTCTTCTTCCTGCTCGGAACTCACCACAGCCCACTTCCGGATTTCTGGCTCAAGCTAGGGTTAGGGTTAGGGTTAGGGTAACGCCTACGCCTAAGACTATGCCTAGGCCTAGGTTTAGGGTTCAGAAAACCACAAAGCCAGGAACTCCACGGACACTGACCATGCGAAAGGCATGCCAAGTTGAGCAGTGCGCAGCCAAAACTTTGCTCCCTCTTCTTCTTTCTGCTTGGAACTCACCACAGCCCACTTCCGGATTTCTGGCTCAAGCTAGGGTTAGGGTTAGGGTTAGGGTTACGCCTGCGCCTAAGCCTCCGCCTAGGCCTAGGTTTAGGGTTCAGAAAACCACAAAGCCAGGAGCTCCAGGGACACTGGCCATGCGAAAGGCATGCCAAGTTGAGCAGGGCACAGCCAAAACCTTGCCCCCTCTTCTTCTTCCTGCTCGGAACTCACCACAGCCCACTGCTGGATTTCTGGCTCAAGCTAGGGTTAGGGTTAGGGTTAGCACTAGGATTATGCCAAGGATTAGGGCTGCGAAATCCACAAAGGCAGGAGCTCCAGGGACACTGGACATGTGAAAGGCATGCAAAGTTGAGCAGGGCACAGCCAAAACCTTGCCCCCTCTTCTTCTTCCTGCTCGGAACTCACCACAGCCCACTGCTGGATTTCTGGCTCAAGCTAGGGTTAGGGTTAGGGTCAGGGTCAGGGTTAGGGTAACGCCTAGGGTTAGGGTACAGAGAACCACCGAGCCCAGAGCTCCAGGGATACTCACTATGCAAAAGGCATGCCAAGGTGAGCGCAGCACAGCCCAAAACCTTGCGCCCTCTTCCTTCTTCCTGCTTGGAACTCACCACAGCCCAATGCTCGATTTCTGGCTCAAGCTAGGGTTAGGGTTACGCCTACGCCAAGACCTAGGTTTAGGGTTCAGAAAACCACAAAGCCAGAAGCCCACGGACACTGACCATGCGAAAGGCATGCCAAGTTGAGCACGGAAAAGCTAAAACTTTGCTCCCTCTTCTTCTTTCTGCTTGGAACTCACCACAGCCCACCGCCGGATTTCTGGCTCAAGCTAGGGTTAGGGTTAGGGTTAGGGTTACGCCTGCGCCTAAGCCTCCGCCTAGGCCTAGGTTTAGGGTTCAGAAAACCACAAAGCCAGGAGCTCCAGGGACACTGGCCATGCGAAAGGCATGCCAAGTTGAGCAGGGCACAGCCAAAACCTTGCCCCCTCTTCTTCTTTCTGCTTGGAACTCGCCACGGCTCACAACCCGATTTCTGGCTCAAGCTAGGGTTAGGGTTAGGGTTAGGGTTACGCCTACGCCTAAGCCTATGCCTAGGCCTAGGTTTAGGGTTCAGAAAACCACAAAGCCAGAAGCCCACGGACACTGACCATGCGAAAGGCATGCCAAGTTGAGCACGGAAAAGCCAAAACCTTGCTCCCTCTTCTTTCTGCTTGGGACTCGCCAAGGCCCACAACCCAATTTCTGGCTCAAGCTAGGGTTAGGGTTAGGGTTAGCACTAGGATTATGCCAAGGATTAGGGCTGCGAAATCCACAAAGGCAGGAGCTCCAGGGACACTGGACATGTGAAAGGCATGCAAAGTTGAGCAGGGCACAGCCAAAACCTTGCCCCCTCTTCTTCTTCCTGCTCAGAACTCACCACAGCCCACTGCTGGATTTCTGGCTCAAGCTAGGGTTAGGGTTAGGGTTAGGGTCAGGGTCAGGGTTAGGGTAACGCCTAGGGTTAGGGTACAGAGAACCACCGAGCCCAGAGCTCCAGGGATACTCACTATGCAAAAGGCATGCCAAGGTGAGCGCAGCACAGCCCAAAACCTTGCTCCCTCTTCTTCTTCCTGCTTGGAACTCACCACAGCCCAATGCTCGATTTCTGGCTCAAGCTAGGGTTAGGGTTACGCCTACGCCAAGACCTAGGTTTAGTGTTCAGAAAACCACAAAGCCAGGAGCTCCACGGACACTGACCATGCGAAAGGCATGCCAAGTTGAGCACGGAAAAGCCAAAAGCTTGCTCCCTCTTCTTCTTTCTGCTTGGAACTCACCACAGCCCACCGCCGGATTTCTGGCTCAAGCTAGGGTTAGGGTTAGGGTTAGGGTTACGCCTGCGCCTAAGCCTCCGCCTAGGCCTAGGTTTAGGGTTCAGAAAACCACAAAGCCAGGAGCTCCAGGGACACTGGCCATGCGAAAGGCATGCCAAGTTGAGCAGGGCACAGCCAAAACCTTGCCCCCTCTTCTTCTTCCTGCTCGGAACTCACCACAGCCCACTGCTGGATTTCTGGCTCAAGCTAGGGTTAGGGTTAGGGTTAGCACTAGGATTATGCCAAGGATTAGGGCTGCGAAACCCACAAAGGCAGGAGCTCCAGGGACACTGGACATGTGAAAGGCATGCAAAGTTGAGCAGGGCACAGCCAAAACCTTGCCCCCTCTTCTTCTTCCTGCTCGGAACTCACCACAGCCCAATGCCAGATTTCTGGCTCAAGCTAGGGTTAGGGTTAGGGTCAGGGTTACGCCTATGCCTAAGCCTAGGTTTAGTGTTCAGAAAACCACAAAGCCAGGAGCTCCAGGGACACTGGCCATGCAAAAGGCATACAAAGTTGAGCACGGAAATGTCAAAAGCTTGCCGCCTCTTCTTTTTCCTGCTTGGAACTCACCACAGCCCAATGCCTGGTTTCTGGCTCAAGCTAGGGTTAGGGTTATGCCTAGGATTAGGGTTGAGAAAACCACAGAGCCAGCAGCTCCAGGGACACTGGACATGTGAGATGCATGCAAAGTTGAGCAGTGCGCAGCCAAAACTTGGCTCCCTCTTCTTCTTCCTGCTCGGAACTCACCACAGCCCACTTCCGGATTTCTGGCTCAAGCTAGGGTTAGGGTTAGGGTTAGGGTTACGCCTACGCCTAAGACTATGCCTAGGCCTAGGTTTAGGGTTCAGAAAACCACAAAGCCAGGAACTCCACGGACACTGACCATGCGAAAGGCATGCCAAGTTGAGCAGTGCGCAGCCAAAACTTTGCTCCCTCTTCTTCTTTCTGCTTGGAACTCACCACAGCCCACTTCCGGATTTCTGGCTCAAGCTAGGGTTAGGGTTAGGGTTAGGGTTACGCCTGCGCCTAAGCCTCCGCCTAGGCCTAGGTTTAGGGTTCAGAAAACCACAAAGGCAGGAGCTCCAGGGACACTGGCCATGCGAAAGGCATGCCAAGTTGAGCAGGGCACAGCCAAAACCTTGCCCCCTCTTCTTCTTCCTGCTCGGAACTCACCACAGCCCACTGCTGGATTTCTGGCTCAAGCTAGGGTTAGGGTTAGGGTTAGCACTAGGATTATGCCAAGGATTAGGGCTGCGAAATCCACAAAGGCAGGAGCTCCAGGGACACTGGACATGTGAAAGGCATGCAAAGTTGAGCAGGGCACAGCCAAAACCTTGCCCCCTCTTCTTCTTCCTGCTCGGAACTCACCACAGCCCACTGCTGGATTTCTGGCTCAAGCTAGGGTTAGGGTTAGGGTCAGGGTCAGGGTTAGGGTAACGCCTAGGGTTAGGGTACAGAGAACCACCGAGCCCAGAGCTCCAGGGATACTCACTATGCAAAAGGCATGCCAAGGTGAGCGCAGCACAGCCCAAAACCTTGCGCCCTCTTCCTTCTTCCTGCTTGGAACTCACCACAGCCCAATGCTCGATTTCTGGCTCAAGCTAGGGTTAGGGTTACGCCTACGCCAAGACCTAGGTTTAGGGTTCAGAAAACCACAAAGCCAGAAGCCCACGGACACTGACCATGCGAAAGGCATGCCAAGTTGAGCACGGAAAAGCTAAAACTTTGCTCCCTCTTCTTCTTTCTGCTTGGAACTCACCACAGCCCACCGCCGGATTTCTGGCTCAAGCTAGGGTTAGGGTTAGGGTTAGGGTTACGCCTGCGCCTAAGCCTCCGCCTAGGCCTAGGTTTAGGGTTCAGAAAACCACAAAGCCAGGAGCTCCAGGGACACTGGCCATGCGAAAGGCATGCCAAGTTGAGCAGGGCACAGCCAAAACCTTGCCCCCTCTTCTTCTTTCTGCTTGGAACTCGCCACGGCTCACAACCCGATTTCTGGCTCAAGCTAGGGTTAGGGTTAGGGTTAGGGTTACGCCTACGCCTAAGCCTATGCCTAGGCCTAGGTTTAGGGTTCAGAAAACCACAAAGCCAGAAGCCCACGGACACTGACCATGCGAAAGGCATGCCAAGTTGAGCACGGAAAAGCCAAAACCTTGCTCCCTCTTCTTCTTTCTGCTTGGGACTCGCCAAGGCCCACAACCCAATTTCTGGCTCAAGCTAGGGTTAGGGTTAGGGTTAGCACTAGGATTATGCCAAGGATTAGGGCTGCGAAATCCACAAAGGCAGGAGCTCCAGGGACACTGGACATGTGAAAGGCATGCAAAGTTGAGCAGGGCACAGCCAAAACCTTGCCCCCTCTTCTTCTTCCTGCTCAGAACTCACCACAGCCCACTGCTGGATTTCTGGCTCAAGCTAGGGTTAGGGTTAGGGTTAGGGTCAGGGTCAGGGTTAGGGTAACGCCTAGGGTTAGGGTACAGAGAACCACCGAGCCCAGAGCTCCAGGGATACTCACTATGCAAAAGGCATGCCAAGGTGAGCGCAGCACAGCCCAAAACCTTGCTCCCTCTTCTTCTTCCTGCTTGGAACTCACCACAGCCCAATGCTCGATTTCTGGCTCAAGCTAGGGTTAGGGTTACGCCTACGCCAAGACCTAGGTTTAGTGTTCAGAAAACCACAAAGCCAGGAGCTCCACGGACACTGACCATGCGAAAGGCATGCCAAGTTGAGCACGGAAAAGCCAAAAGCTTGCTCCCTCTTCTTCTTTCTGCTTGGAACTCACCACAGCCCACCGCCGGATTTCTGGCTCAAGCTAGGGTTAGGGTTAGGGTTAGGGTTACGCCTGCGCCTAAGCCTCCGCCTAGGCCTAGGTTTAGGGTTCAGAAAACCACAAAGCCAGGAGCTCCAGGGACACTGGCCATGCGAAAGGCATGCCAAGTTGAGCAGGGCACAGCCAAAACCTTGCCCCCTCTTCTTCTTCCTGCTCGGAACTCACCACAGCCCACTGCTGGATTTCTGGCTCAAGCTAGGGTTAGGGTTAGGGTTAGCACTAGGATTATGCCAAGGATTAGGGCTGCGAAACCCACAAAGGCAGGAGCTCCAGGGACACTGGACATGTGAAAGGCATGCAAAGTTGAGCAGGGCACAGCCAAAACCTTGCCCCCTCTTCTTCTTCCTGCTCGGAACTCACCACAGCCCAATGCCAGATTTCTGGCTCAAGCTAGGGTTAGGGTTAGGGTCAGGGTTACGCCTATGCCTAAGCCTAGGTTTAGTGTTCAGAAAACCACAAAGCCAGGAGCTCCAGGGACACTGGCCATGCAAAAGGCATACAAAGTTGAGCACGGAAATGTCAAAAGCTTGCCGCCTCTTCTTTTTCCTGCTTGGAACTCACCACAGCCCAATGCCTGGTTTCTGGCTCAAGCTAGGGTTAGGGTTATGCCTAGGATTAGGGTTGAGAAAACCACAGAGCCAGCAGCTCCAGGGACACTGGACATGTGAGATGCATGCAAAGTTGAGCAGTGCGCAGCCAAAACTTGGCTCCCTCTTCTTCTTCCTGCTCGGAACTCACCACAGCCCACTTCCGGATTTCTGGCTCAAGCTAGGGTTAGGGTTAGGGTTAGGGTTACGCCTACGCCTAAGACTATGCCTAGGCCTAGGTTTAGGGTTCAGAAAACCACAAAGCCAGGAACTCCACGGACACTGACCATGCGAAAGGCATGCCAAGTTGAGCAGTGCGCAGCCAAAACTTTGCTCCCTCTTCTTCTTTCTGCTTGGAACTCACCACAGCCCACTTCCGGATTTCTGGCTCAAGCTAGGGTTAGGGTTAGGGTTAGGGTTACGCCTGCGCCTAAGCCTCCGCCTAGGCCTAGGTTTAGGGTTCAGAAAACCACAAAGGCAGGAGCTCCAGGGACACTGGCCATGCGAAAGGCATGCCAAGTTGAGCAGGGCACAGCCAAAACCTTGCCCCCTCTTCTTCTTCCTGCTCGGAACTCACCACAGCCCACTGCTGGATTTCTGGCTCAAGCTAGGGTTAGGGTTAGGGTTAGCACTAGGATTATGCCAAGGATTAGGGCTGCGAAATCCACAAAGGCAGGAGCTCCAGGGACACTGGACATGTGAAAGGCATGCAAAGTTGAGCAGGGCACAGCCAAAACCTTGCCCCCTCTTCTTCTTCCTGCTCGGAACTCACCACAGCCCACTGCTGGATTTCTGGCTCAAGCTAGGGTTAGGGTTAGGGTCAGGGTCAGGGTTAGGGTAACGCCTAGGGTTAGGGTACAGAGAACCACCGAGCCCAGAGCTCCAGGGATACTCACTATGCAAAAGGCATGCCAAGGTGAGCGCAGCACAGCCCAAAACCTTGCGCCCTCTTCCTTCTTCCTGCTTGGAACTCACCACAGCCCAATGCTCGATTTCTGGCTCAAGCTAGGGTTAGGGTTACGCCTACGCCAAGACCTAGGTTTAGGGTTCAGAAAACCACAAAGCCAGAAGCCCACGGACACTGACCATGCGAAAGGCATGCCAAGTTGAGCACGGAAAAGCTAAAACTTTGCTCCCTCTTCTTCTTTCTGCTTGGAACTCACCACAGCCCACCGCCGGATTTCTGGCTCAAGCTAGGGTTAGGGTTAGGGTTAGGGTTACGCCTGCGCCTAAGCCTCCGCCTAGGCCTAGGTTTAGGGTTCAGAAAACCACAAAGCCAGGAGCTCCAGGGACACTGGCCATGCGAAAGGCATGCCAAGTTGAGCAGGGCACAGCCAAAACCTTGCCCCCTCTTCTTCTTTCTGCTTGGAACTCGCCACGGCTCACAACCCGATTTCTGGCTCAAGCTAGGGTTAGGGTTAGGGTTAGGGTTACGCCTACGCCTAAGCCTATGCCTAGGCCTAGGTTTAGGGTTCAGAAAACCACAAAGCCAGAAGCCCACGGACACTGACCATGCGAAAGGCATGCCAAGTTGAGCACGGAAAAGCCAAAACCTTGCTCCCTCTTCTTCTTTCTGCTTGGGACTCGCCAAGGCCCACAACCCAATTTCTGGCTCAAGCTAGGGTTAGGGTTAGGGTTAGCACTAGGATTATGCCAAGGATTAGGGCTGCGAAATCCACAAAGGCAGGAGCTCCAGGGACACTGGACATGTGAAAGGCATGCAAAGTTGAGCAGGGCACAGCCAAAACCTTGCCCCCTCTTCTTCTTCCTGCTCAGAACTCACCACAGCCCACTGCTGGATTTCTGGCTCAAGCTAGGGTTAGGGTTAGGGTTAGGGTCAGGGTCAGGGTTAGGGTAACGCCTAGGGTTAGGGTACAGAGAACCACCGAGCCCAGAGCTCCAGGGATACTCACTATGCAAAAGGCATGCCAAGGTGAGCGCAGCACAGCCCAAAACCTTGCTCCCTCTTCTTCTTCCTGCTTGGAACTCACCACAGCCCAATGCTCGATTTCTGGCTCAAGCTAGGGTTAGGGTTACGCCTACGCCAAGACCTAGGTTTAGTGTTCAGAAAACCACAAAGCCAGGAGCTCCACGGACACTGACCATGCGAAAGGCATGCCAAGTTGAGCACGGAAAAGCCAAAACCTTGCTCCCTCTTCTTCTTTCTGCTTGGAACTCACCACAGCCCACCGCCGGATTTCTGGCTCAAGCTAGGGTTAGGGTTAGGGTTAGGGTTACGCCTGCGCCTAAGCCTCCGCCTAGGCCTAGGTTTAGGGTTCAGAAAACCACAAAGCCAGGAGCTCCAGGGACACTGGCCATGCGAAAGGCATGCCAAGTTGAGCAGGGCACAGCCAAAACCTTGCCCCCTCTTCTTCTTCCTGCTCGGAACTCACCACAGCCCAATGCCAGATTTCTGGCTCAAGCTAGGGTTAGGGTTAGGGTTAGCACTAGGATTATGCCAAGGATTAGGGCTGCGAAATCCACAAAGGCAGGAGCTCCAGGGACACTGGACATGTGAAAGGCATGCAAAGTTGAGCAGGGCACAGCCAAAACCTTGCCCCCTCTTCTTCTTCCTGCTCAGAACTCACCACAGCCCAATGCCAGATTTCTGGCTCAAGCTAGGGTTAGGGTTAGGGTCAGGGTTACGCCTATGCCTAAGCCTAGGTTTAGTGTTCAGAAAACCACAAAGCCAGGAGCTCCAGGGACACTGGCCATGCAAAAGGCATACAAAGTTGAGCACGGAAATGTCAAAAGCTTGCCGCCTCTTCTTTTTCCTGCTTGGAACTCACCACAGCCCAATGCCTGGTTTCTGGCTCAAGCTAGGGTTAGGGTTACGCCTACGCCAAGACCTAGGTTTAGTGTTCAGAAAACCACAAAGCCAGGAGCTCCACGGACACTGACCATGCGAAAGGCATGCCAAGTTGAGCACGGAAAAGCCAAAAGCTTGCTCCCTCTTCTTCTTTCTGCTTGGAACTCACCACAGCCCACCGCCGGATTTCTGGCTCAAGCTAGGGTTAGGGTTAGGGTTAGCACTAGGATTATGCCAAGGATTAGGGCTGCGAAACCCACAAAGGCAGGAGCTCCAGGGACACTGGACATGTGAAAGGCATGCAAAGTTGAGCAGGGCACAGCCAAAACCTTGCCCCCTCTTCTTCTTCCTGCTCGGAACTCACCACAGCCCAATGCCAGATTTCTGGCTCAAGCTAGGGTTAGGGTTAGGGTCAGGGTTACGCCTATGCCTAAGCCTAGGTTTAGTGTTCAGAAAACCACAAAGCCAGGAGCTCCAGGGACACTGGCCATGCAAAAGGCATACAAAGTTGAGCACGGAAATGTCAAAAGCTTGCCGCCTCTTCTTTTTCCTGCTTGGAACTCACCACAGCCCAATGCCTGGTTTCTGGCTCAAGCTAGGGTTAGGGTTATGCCTAGGATTAGGGTTGAGAAAACCACAGAGCCAGCAGCTCCAGGGACACTGGACATGTGAGATGCATGCAAAGTTGAGCAGTGCGCAGCCAAAACTTGGCTCCCTCTTCTTCTTCCTGCTCGGAACTCACCACAGCCCACTTCCGGATTTCTGGCTCAAGCTAGGGTTAGGGTTAGGGTTAGGGTTACGCCTACGCCTAAGACTATGCCTAGGCCTAGGTTTAGGGTTCAGAAAACCACAAAGCCAGGAACTCCACGGACACTGACCATGCGAAAGGCATGCCAAGTTGAGCAGTGCGCAGCCAAAACTTTGCTCCCTCTTCTTCTTTCTGCTTGGAACTCACCACAGCCCACTTCCGGATTTCTGGCTCAAGCTAGGGTTAGGGTTAGGGTTAGGGTTACGCCTGCGCCTAAGCCTCCGCCTAGGCCTAGGTTTAGGGTTCAGAAAACCACAAAGCCAGGAGCTCCAGGGACACTGGCCATGCGAAAGGCATGCCAAGTTGAGCAGGGCACAGCCAAAACCTTGCCCCCTCTTCTTCTTCCTGCTCGGAACTCACCACAGCCCACTGCTGGATTTCTGGCTCAAGCTAGGGTTAGGGTTAGGGTTAGCACTAGGATTATGCCAAGGATTAGGGCTGCGAAATCCACAAAGGCAGGAGCTCCAGGGACACTGGACATGTGAAAGGCATGCAAAGTTGAGCAGGGCACAGCCAAAACCTTGCCCCCTCTTCTTCTTCCTGCTCGGAACTCACCACAGCCCACTGCTGGATTTCTGGCTCAAGCTAGGGTTAGGGTTAGGGTCAGGGTCAGGGTTAGGGTAACGCCTAGGGTTAGGGTACAGAGAACCACCGAGCCCAGAGCTCCAGGGATACTCACTATGCAAAAGGCATGCCAAGGTGAGCGCAGCACAGCCCAAAACCTTGCGCCCTCTTCCTTCTTCCTGCTTGGAACTCACCACAGCCCAATGCTCGATTTCTGGCTCAAGCTAGGGTTAGGGTTACGCCTACGCCAAGACCTAGGTTTAGGGTTCAGAAAACCACAAAGCCAGAAGCCCACGGACACTGACCATGCGAAAGGCATGCCAAGTTGAGCACGGAAAAGCTAAAACTTTGCTCCCTCTTCTTCTTTCTGCTTGGAACTCACCACAGCCCACCGCCGGATTTCTGGCTCAAGCTAGGGTTAGGGTTAGGGTTAGGGTTACGCCTGCGCCTAAGCCTCCGCCTAGGCCTAGGTTTAGGGTTCAGAAAACCACAAAGGCAGGAGCTCCAGGGACACTGGCCATGCGAAAGGCATGCCAAGTTGAGCAGGGCACAGCCAAAACCTTGCCCCCTCTTCTTCTTTCTGCTTGGAACTCGCCACGGCTCACAACCCGATTTCTGGCTCAAGCTAGGGTTAGGGTTAGGGTTAGGGTTACGCCTACGCCTAAGCCTATGCCTAGGCCTAGGTTTAGGGTTCAGAAAACCACAAAGCCAGAAGCCCACGGACACTGACCATGCGAAAGGCATGCCAAGTTGAGCACGGAAAAGCCAAAACCTTGCTCCCTCTTCTTCTTTCTGCTTGGGACTCGCCAAGGCCCACAACCCAATTTCTGGCTCAAGCTAGGGTTAGGGTTAGGGTTAGCACTAGGATTATGCCAAGGATTAGGGCTGCGAAATCCACAAAGGCAGGAGCTCCAGGGACACTGGACATGTGAAAGGCATGCAAAGTTGAGCAGGGCACAGCCAAAACCTTGCCCCCTCTTCTTCTTCCTGCTCAGAACTCACCACAGCCCACTGCTGGATTTCTGGCTCAAGCTAGGGTTAGGGTTAGGGTTAGGGTCAGGGTCAGGGTTAGGGTAACGCCTAGGGTTAGGGTACAGAGAACCACCGAGCCCAGAGCTCCAGGGATACTCACTATGCAAAAGGCATGCCAAGGTGAGCGCAGCACAGCCCAAAACCTTGCTCCCTCTTCTTCTTCCTGCTTGGAACTCACCACAGCCCAATGCTCGATTTCTGGCTCAAGCTAGGGTTAGGGTTACGCCTACGCCAAGACCTAGGTTTAGTGTTCAGAAAACCACAAAGCCAGGAGCTCCACGGACACTGACCATGCGAAAGGCATGCCAAGTTGAGCACGGAAAAGCCAAAAGCTTGCTCCCTCTTCTTCTTTCTGCTTGGAACTCACCACAGCCCACCGCCGGATTTCTGGCTCAAGCTAGGGTTAGGGTTAGGGTTAGGGTTACGCCTGCGCCTAAGCCTCCGCCTAGGCCTAGGTTTAGGGTTCAGAAAACCACAAAGCCAGGAGCTCCAGGGACACTGGCCATGCGAAAGGCATGCCAAGTTGAGCAGGGCACAGCCAAAACCTTGCCCCCTCTTCTTCTTCCTGCTCGGAACTCACCACAGCCCAATGCCAGATTTCTGGCTCAAGCTAGGGTTAGGGTTAGGGTTAGCACTAGGATTATGCCAAGGATTAGGGCTGCGAAACCCACAAAGGCAGGAGCTCCAGGGACACTGGACATGTGAAAGGCATGCAAAGTTGAGCAGGGCACAGCCAAAACCTTGCCCCCTCTTCTTCTTCCTGCTCGGAACTCACCACAGCCCAATGCCAGATTTCTGGCTCAAGCTAGGGTTAGGGTTAGGGTCAGGGTTACGCCTATGCCTAAGCCTAGGTTTAGTGTTCAGAAAACCACAAAGCCAGGAGCTCCAGGGACACTGGCCATGCAAAAGGCATACAAAGTTGAGCACGGAAATGTCAAAAGCTTGCCGCCTCTTCTTTTTCCTGCTTGGAACTCACCACAGCCCAATGCCTGGTTTCTGGCTCAAGCTAGGGTTAGGGTTATGCCTAGGATTAGGGTTGAGAAAACCACAGAGCCAGCAGCTCCAGGGACACTGGACATGTGAGATGCATGCAAAGTTGAGCAGTGCGCAGCCAAAACTTGGCTCCCTCTTCTTCTTCCTGCTCGGAACTCACCACAGCCCACTTCCGGATTTCTGGCTCAAGCTAGGGTTAGGGTTAGGGTTAGGGTTACGCCTACGCCTAAGACTATGCCTAGGCCTAGGTTTAGGGTTCAGAAAACCACAAAGCCAGGAACTCCACGGACACTGACCATGCGAAAGGCATGCCAAGTTGAGCAGTGCGCAGCCAAAACTTTGCTCCCTCTCCTTCTTTCTGCTTGGAACTCACCACAGCCCACTTCCGGATTTCTGGCTCAAGCTAGGGTTAGGGTTAGGGTTAGGGTTACGCCTGCGCCTAAGCCTCCGCCTAGGCCTAGGTTTAGGGTTCAGAAAACCACAAAGCCAGGAGCTCCAGGGACACTGGCCATGCGAAAGGCATGCCAAGTTGAGCAGGGCACAGCCAAAACCTTGCCCCCTCTTCTTCTTCCTGCTCGGAACTCACCACAGCCCACTGCTGGATTTCTGGCTCAAGCTAGGGTTAGGGTTAGGGTTAGCACTAGGATTATGCCAAGGATTAGGGCTGCGAAATCCACAAAGGCAGGAGCTCCAGGGACACTGGACATGTGAAAGGCATGCAAAGTTGAGCAGGGCACAGCCAAAACCTTGCCCCCTCTTCTTCTTCCTGCTCGGAACTCACCACAGCCCACTGCTGGATTTCTGGCTCAAGCTAGGGTTAGGGTTAGGGTCAGGGTCAGGGTTAGGGTAACGCCTAGGGTTAGGGTACAGAGAACCACCGAGCCCAGAGCTCCAGGGATACTCACTATGCAAAAGGCATGCCAAGGTGAGCGCAGCACAGCCCAAAACCTTGCGCCCTCTTCCTTCTTCCTGCTTGGAACTCACCACAGCCCAATGCTCGATTTCTGGCTCAAGCTAGGGTTAGGGTTACGCCTACGCCAAGACCTAGGTTTAGGGTTCAGAAAACCACAAAGCCAGAAGCCCACGGACACTGACCATGCGAAAGGCATGCCAAGTTGAGCACGGAAAAGCTAAAACTTTGCTCCCTCTTCTTCTTTCTGCTTGGAACTCACCACAGCCCACCGCCGGATTTCTGGCTCAAGCTAGGGTTAGGGTTAGGGTTAGGGTTACGCCTGCGCCTAAGCCTCCGCCTAGGCCTAGGTTTAGGGTTCAGAAAACCACAAAGCCAGGAGCTCCAGGGACACTGGCCATGCGAAAGGCATGCCAAGTTGAGCAGGGCACAGCCAAAACCTTGCCCCCTCTTCTTCTTTCTGCTTGGAACTCGCCACGGCTCACAACCCGATTTCTGGCTCAAGCTAGGGTTAGGGTTAGGGTTAGGGTTACGCCTACGCCTAAGCCTATGCCTAGGCCTAGGTTTAGGGTTCAGAAAACCACAAAGCCAGAAGCCCACGGACACTGACCATGCGAAAGGCATGCCAAGTTGAGCACGGAAAAGCCAAAACCTTGCTCCCTCTTCTTCTTTCTGCTTGGGACTCGCCAAGGCCCACAACCCAATTTCTGGCTCAAGCTAGGGTTAGGGTTAGGGTTAGCACTAGGATTATGCCAAGGATTAGGGCTGCGAAATCCACAAAGGCAGGAGCTCCAGGGACACTGGACATGTGAAAGGCATGCAAAGTTGAGCAGGGCACAGCCAAAACCTTGCCCCCTCTTCTTCTTCCTGCTCAGAACTCACCACAGCCCACTGCTGGATTTCTGGCTCAAGCTAGGGTTAGGGTTAGGGTTAGGGTCAGGGTCAGGGTTAGGGTAACGCCTAGGGTTAGGGTACAGAGAACCACCGAGCCCAGAGCTCCAGGGATACTCACTATGCAAAAGGCATGCCAAGGTGAGCGCAGCACAGCCCAAAACCTTGCTCCCTCTTCTTCTTCCTGCTTGGAACTCACCACAGCCCAATGCTCGATTTCTGGCTCAAGCTAGGGTTAGGGTTACGCCTACGCCAAGACCTAGGTTTAGTTTTCAGAAAACCACAAAGCCAGGAGCTCCAGGGACACTGACCATGCGAAAGGCATGCCAAGTTGAGCACGGAAAAGCCAAAACCTTGCTCCCTCTTCTTCTTTCTGCTTGGAACTCACCACAGCCCACCGCCGGATTTCTGGCTCAAGCTAGGGTTAGGGTTAGGGTTAGGGTTACGCCTGCGCCTAAGCCTCCGCCTAGGCCTAGGTTTAGGGTTCAGAAAACCACAAAGCCAGGAGCTCCAGGGACACTGGCCATGCGAAAGGCATGCCAAGTTGAGCAGGGCACAGCCAAAACCTTGCCCCCTCTTCTTCTTCCTGCTCGGAACTCACCACAGCCCAATGCCAGATTTCTGGCTCAAGCTAGGGTTAGGGTTAGGGTTAGCACTAGGATTATGCCAAGGATTAGGGCTGCGAAATCCACAAAGGCAGGAGCTCCAGGGACACTGGACATGTGAAAGGCATGCAAAGTTGAGCAGGGCACAGCCAAAACCTTGCCCCCTCTTCTTCTTCCTGCTCAGAACTCACCACAGCCCACTGCTGGATTTCTGGCTCAAGCTAGGGTTAGGGTTAGGGTCAGGGTTACGCCTATGCCTAAGCCTAGGTTTAGTGTTCAGAAAACCACAAAGCCAGGAGCTCCAGAGACACTGGCCATGCGAAAGGCATACAAAGTTGAGCACGGAAATGTCAAAAGCTTGCCGCCTCTTCTTTTTCCTGCTTGGAACTCACCACAGCCCAATGCCTGGTTTCTGGCTCAAGCTAGGGTTAGGGTTATGCCTAGGATTAGGGTTGAGAAAACCACAGAGCCAGCAGCTCCAGGGACACTGGACATGTGAGATGCATGCAAAGTTGAGCAGTGCGCAGCCAAAACTTGGCTCCCTCTTCTTCTTCCTGCTCGGAACTCACCACAGCCCACTTCCGGATTTCTTGCTCAAGCTAGGGTTAGGGTTAGGGTTAGGGTTACGCCTACGCCTAAGCCTATGCCTAGGCCTAGGTTTAGGGTTCAGAAAACCACAAAGCCAGGAACTCCACGGACACTGGCCATGCGAAAGGCATGCCAAGTTGAGCAGGGCACAGCCAAAACCTTGCCCCCTCTTCTTCTTTCTGCTTGGAACTCGCCACGGCTCACAACCCGATTTCTGGCTCAAGCTAGGGTTAGGGTTAGGGTTAGGGTTACGCCTATGCCTAAGCCTAGGTTTAGGGTTCAGAAAACCACAAAGCCAGGAGCTCCAGGGACACTGGCCATGCAAAAGTCATACAAAGTTGAGCACGGAAAAGCCAAAACCTTGCCCCCTCTTCTTTTTCCTGCTTGGAACTCACCACAGCCCAATGCCTGGTTTCTGGCTCAAGCTAGGGTTAGGGTTATGCCTAGGATTAGGGTTGAGAAAACCACAGAGCCAGCAGCTCCAGGGACACTGGACATGTGAGATGCATGCAAAGTTGAGCAGTGCGCAGCCAAAACTTGGCTCCCTCTTCTTCTTCCTGCTCGGAACTCACCACAGCCCACTTCCGGATTTCTGGCTCAAGCTAGGGTTAGGGTTAGGGTTAGGGTTACGCCTACGCCTAAGACTATGCCTAGGCCTAGGTTTAGGGTTCAGAAAACCACAAAGCCAGGAACTCCACGGACACTGACCATGCGAAAGGCATGCCAAGTTGAGCAGTGCGCAGCCAAAACTTTGCTCCCTCTTCTTCTTTCTGCTTGGAACTCACCACAGCCCACTTCCGGATTTCTGGCTCAAGCTAGGGTTAGGGTTAGGGTTAGGGTTACGCCTGCGCCTAAGCCTCCGCCTAGGCCTAGGTTTAGGGTTCAGAAAACCACAAAGCCAGGAGCTCCAGGGACACTGGCCATGCGAAAGGCATGCCAAGTTGAGCAGGGCACAGCCAAAACCTTGCCCCCTCTTCTTCTTCCTGCTCGGAACTCACCACAGCCCACTGCTGGATTTCTGGCTCAAGCTAGGGTTAGGGTTAGGGTTAGCACTAGGATTATGCCAAGGATTAGGGCTGCGAAATCCACAAAGGCAGGAGCTCCAGGGACACTGGACATGTGAAAGGCATGCAAAGTTGAGCAGGGCACAGCCAAAACCTTGCCCCCTCTTCTTCTTCCTGCTCGGAACTCACCACAGCCCACTGCTGGATTTCTGGCTCAAGCTAGGGTTAGGGTTAGGGTCAGGGTCAGGGTTAGGGTAACGCCTAGGGTTAGGGTACAGAGAACCACCGAGCCCAGAGCTCCAGGGATACTCACTATGCAAAAGGCATGCCAAGGTGAGCGCAGCACAGCCCAAAACCTTGCGCCCTCTTCCTTCTTCCTGCTTGGAACTCACCACAGCCCAATGCTCGATTTCTGGCTCAAGCTAGGGTTAGGGTTACGCCTACGCCAAGACCTAGGTTTAGGGTTCAGAAAACCACAAAGCCAGAAGCCCACGGACACTGACCATGCGAAAGGCATGCCAAGTTGAGCACGGAAAAGCTAAAACTTTGCTCCCTCTTCTTCTTTCTGCTTGGAACTCACCACAGCCCACCGCCGGATTTCTGGCTCAAGCTAGGGTTAGGGTTAGGGTTAGGGTTACGCCTGCGCCTAAGCCTCCGCCTAGGCCTAGGTTTAGGGTTCAGAAAACCACAAAGGCAGGAGCTCCAGGGACACTGGCCATGCGAAAGGCATGCCAAGTTGAGCAGGGCACAGCCAAAACCTTGCCCCCTCTTCTTCTTTCTGCTTGGAACTCGCCACGGCTCACAACCCGATTTCTGGCTCAAGCTAGGGTTAGGGTTAGGGTTAGGGTTACGCCTACGCCTAAGCCTATGCCTAGGCCTAGGTTTAGGGTTCAGAAAACCACAAAGCCAGAAGCCCACGGACACTGACCATGCGAAAGGCATGCCAAGTTGAGCACGGAAAAGCCAAAACCTTGCTCCCTCTTCTTCTTTCTGCTTGGGACTCGCCAAGGCCCACAACCCAATTTCTGGCTCAAGCTAGGGTTAGGGTTAGGGTTAGCACTAGGATTATGCCAAGGATTAGGGCTGCGAAATCCACAAAGGCAGGAGCTCCAGGGACACTGGACATGTGAAAGGCATGCAAAGTTGAGCAGGGCACAGCCAAAACCTTGCCCCCTCTTCTTCTTCCTGCTCAGAACTCACCACAGCCCACTGCTGGATTTCTGGCTCAAGCTAGGGTTAGGGTTAGGGTTAGGGTCAGGGTCAGGGTTAGGGTAACGCCTAGGGTTAGGGTACAGAGAACCACCGAGCCCAGAGCTCCAGGGATACTCACTATGCAAAAGGCATGCCAAGGTGAGCGCAGCACAGCCCAAAACCTTGCTCCCTCTTCTTCTTCCTGCTTGGAACTCACCACAGCCCAATGCTCGATTTCTGGCTCAAGCTAGGGTTAGGGTTACGCCTACGCCAAGACCTAGGTTTAGTGTTCAGAAAACCACAAAGCCAGGAGCTCCAGGGACACTGACCATGCGAAAGGCATGCCAAGTTGAGCACGGAAAAGCCAAAACCTTGCTCCCTCTTCTTCTTTCTGCTTGGAACTCACCACAGCCCACCGCCGGATTTCTGGCTCAAGCTAGGGTTAGGGTTAGGGTTAGGGTTACGCCTGCGCCTAAGCCTCCGCCTAGGCCTAGGTTTAGGGTTCAGAAAACCACAAAGCCAGGAGCTCCAGGGACACTGGCCATGCGAAAGGCATGCCAAGTTGAGCAGGGCACAGCCAAAACCTTGCCCCCTCTTCTTCTTCCTGCTCGGAACTCACCACAGCCCAATGCCAGATTTCTGGCTCAAGCTAGGGTTAGGGTTAGGGTTAGCACTAGGATTATGCCAAGGATTAGGGCTGCGAAATCCACAAAGGCAGGAGCTCCAGGGACACTGGACATGTGAAAGGCATGCAAAGTTGAGCAGGGCACAGCCAAAACCTTGCCCCCTCTTCTTCTTCCTGCTCAGAACTCACCACAGCCCACTGCTGGATTTCTGGCTCAAGCTAGGGTTAGGGTTAGGGTCAGGGTTACGCCTATGCCTAAGCCTAGGTTTAGTGTTCAGAAAACCACAAAGCCAGGAGCTCCAGAGACACTGGCCATGCGAAAGGCATACAAAGTTGAGCACGGAAATGTCAAAAGCTTGCCGCCTCTTCTTTTTCCTGCTTGGAACTCACCACAGCCCAATGCCTGGTTTCTGGCTCAAGCTAGGGTTAGGGTTATGCCTAGGATTAGGGTTGAGAAAACCACAGAGCCAGCAGCTCCAGGGACACTGGACATGTGAGATGCATGCAAAGTTGAGCAGTGCGCAGCCAAAACTTGGCTCCCTCTTCTTCTTCCTGCTCGGAACTCACCACAGCCCACTTCCGGATTTCTGGCTCAAGCTAGGGTTAGGGTTAGGGTTAGGGTTACGCCTACGCCTAAGCCTATGCCTAGGCCTAGGTTTAGGGTTCAGAAAACCACAAAGCCAGGAACTCCACGGACACTGGCCATGCGAAAGGCATGCCAAGTTGAGCAGGGCACAGCCAAAACCTTGCCCCCTCTTCTTCTTTCTGCTTGGAACTCGCCACGGCTCACAACCCGATTTCTGGCTCAAGCTAGGGTTAGGGTTAGGGTTAGGGTTACGCCTATGCCTAAGCCTAGGTTTAGGGTTCAGAAAACCACAAAGGCAGGAGCTCCAGGGACACTGGCCATGCGAAAGTCATACAAAGTTGAGCACGGAAAAGCCAAAACCTTGCCCCCTCTTCTTTTTCCTGCTTGGAACTCACCACAGCCCAATGCCTGGTTTCTGGCTCAAGCTAGGGTTAGGGTTATGCCTAGGATTAGGGTTGAGAAAACCACAGAGCCAGCAGCTCCAGGGACACTGGACATGTGAGATGCATGCAAAGTTGAGCAGTGCGCAGCCAAAACTTGGCTCCCTCTTCTTCTTCCTGCTCGGAACTCACCACAGCCCACTTCCGGATTTCTGGCTCAAGCTAGGGTTAGGGTTAGGGTTAGGGTTACGCCTACGCCTAAGACTATGCCTAGGCCTAGGTTTAGGGTTCAGAAAACCACAAAGCCAGGAACTCCACGGACACTGACCATGCGAAAGGCATGCCAAGTTGAGCAGTGCGCAGCCAAAACTTTGCTCCCTCTTCTTCTTTCTGCTTGGAACTCACCACAGCCCACTTCCGGATTTCTGGCTCAAGCTAGGGTTAGGGTTAGGGTTAGGGTTACGCCTGCGCCTAAGCCTCCGCCTAGGCCTAGGTTTAGGGTTCAGAAAACCACAAAGCCAGGAGCTCCAGGGACACTGGCCATGCGAAAGGCATGCCAAGTTGAGCAGGGCACAGCCAAAACCTTGCCCCCTCTTCTTCTTCCTGCTCAGAACTCACCACAGCCCACTGCTGGATTTCTGGCTCAAGCTAGGGTTAGGGTTAGGGTTAGGGTTACGCCTGCGCCTAAGCCTCCGCCTAGGCCTAGGTTTAGGGTTCAGAAAACCACAAAGCCAGGAGCTCCAGGGACACTGGCCATGCGAAAGGCATGCCAAGTTGAGCAGGGCACAGCCAAAACCTTGCCCCCTCTTCTTCTTTCTGCTTGGAACTCGCCACGGCTCACAACCCGATTTCTGGCTCAAGCTAGGGTTAGGGTTAGGGTTAGGGTTACGCCTACGCCTAAGCCTATGCCTAGGCCTAGGTTTAGGGTTCAGAAAACCACAAAGCCAGAAGCCCACGGACACTGACCATGCGAAAGGCATGCCAAGTTGAGCACGGAAAAGCCAAAACCTTGCTCCCTCTTCTTCTTTCTGCTTGGGACTCGCCAAGGCCCACAACCCAATTTCTGGCTCAAGCTAGGGTTAGGGTTAGGGTTAGCACTAGGATTATGCCAAGGATTAGGGCTGCGAAATCCACAAAGGCAGGAGCTCCAGGGACACTGGACATGTGAAAGGCATGCAAAGTTGAGCAGGGCACAGCCAAAACCTTGCCCCCTCTTCTTCTTCCTGCTCAGAACTCACCACAGCCCACTGCTGGATTTCTGGCTCAAGCTAGGGTTAGGGTTAGGGTTAGGGTCAGGGTCAGGGTTAGGGTAACGCCTAGGGTTAGGGTACAGAGAACCACCGAGCCCAGAGCTCCAGGGATACTCACTATGCAAAAGGCATGCCAAGGTGAGCGCAGCACAGCCCAAAACCTTGCTCCCTCTTCTTCTTCCTGCTTGGAACTCACCACAGCCCAATGCTCGATTTCTGGCTCAAGCTAGGGTTAGGGTTACGCCTACGCCAAGACCTAGGTTTAGTGTTCAGAAAACCACAAAGCCAGGAGCTCCACGGACACTGACCATGCGAAAGGCATGCCAAGTTGAGCACGGAAAAGCCAAAAGCTTGCTCCCTCTTCTTCTTTCTGCTTGGAACTCACCACAGCCCACCGCCGGATTTCTGGCTCAAGCTAGGGTTAGGGTTAGGGTTAGGGTTACGCCTGCGCCTAAGCCTCCGCCTAGGCCTAGGTTTAGGGTTCAGAAAACCACAAAGCCAGGAGCTCCAGGGACACTGGCCATGCGAAAGGCATGCCAAGTTGAGCAGGGCACAGCCAAAACCTTGCCCCCTCTTCTTCTTCCTGCTCGGAACTCACCACAGCCCAATGCCAGATTTCTGGCTCAAGCTAGGGTTAGGGTTAGGGTTAGCACTAGGATTATGCCAAGGATTAGGGCTGCGAAATCCACAAAGGCAGGAGCTCCAGGGACACTGGACATGTGAAAGGCATGCAAAGTTGAGCAGGGCACAGCCAAAACCTTGCCCCCTCTTCTTCTTCCTGCTCGGAACTCACCACAGCCCAATGCCAGATTTCTGGCTCAAGCTAGGGTTAGGGTTAGGGTCAGGGTTACGCCTATGCCTAAGCCTAGGTTTAGTGTTCAGAAAACCACAAAGCCAGGAGCTCCAGGGACACTGGCCATGCAAAAGGCATACAAAGTTGAGCACGGAAATGTCAAAAGCTTGCCGCCTCTTCTTTTTCCTGCTTGGAACTCACCACAGCCCAATGCCTGGTTTCTGGCTCAAGCTAGGGTTAGGGTTATGCCTAGGATTAGGGTTGAGAAAACCACAGAGCCAGCAGCTCCAGGGACACTGGACATGTGAGATGCATGCAAAGTTGAGCAGTGCGCAGCCAAAACTTGGCTCCCTCTTCTTCTTCCTGCTCGGAACTCACCACAGCCCACTTCCGGATTTCTGGCTCAAGCTAGGGTTAGGGTTAGGGTTAGGGTTACGCCTACGCCTAAGACTATGCCTAGGCCTAGGTTTAGGGTTCAGAAAACCACAAAGCCAGGAACTCCACGGACACTGACCATGCGAAAGGCATGCCAAGTTGAGCAGTGCGCAGCCAAAACTTTGCTCCCTCTTCTTCTTTCTGCTTGGAACTCACCACAGCCCACTTCCGGATTTCTGGCTCAAGCTAGGGTTAGGGTTAGGGTTAGGGTTACGCCTGCGCCTAAGCCTCCGCCTAGGCCTAGGTTTAGGGTTCAGAAAACCACAAAGCCAGGAGCTCCAGGGACACTGGCCATGCGAAAGGCATGCCAAGTTGAGCAGGGCACAGCCAAAACCTTGCCCCCTCTTCTTCTTCCTGCTCGGAACTCACCACAGCCCACTGCTGGATTTCTGGCTCAAGCTAGGGTTAGGGTTAGGGTTAGCACTAGGATTATGCCAAGGATTAGGGCTGCGAAATCCACAAAGGCAGGAGCTCCAGGGACACTGGACATGTGAAAGGCATGCAAAGTTGAGCAGGGCACAGCCAAAACCTTGCCCCCTCTTCTTCTTCCTGCTCGGAACTCACCACAGCCCACTGCTGGATTTCTGGCTCAAGCTAGGGTTAGGGTTAGGGTCAGGGTCAGGGTTAGGGTAACGCCTAGGGTTAGGGTACAGAGAACCACCGAGCCCAGAGCTCCAGGGATACTCACTATGCAAAAGGCATGCCAAGGTGAGCGCAGCACAGCCCAAAACCTTGCGCCCTCTTCCTTCTTCCTGCTTGGAACTCACCACAGCCCAATGCTCGATTTCTGGCTCAAGCTAGGGTTAGGGTTACGCCTACGCCAAGACCTAGGTTTAGGGTTCAGAAAACCACAAAGCCAGAAGCCCACGGACACTGACCATGCGAAAGGCATGCCAAGTTGAGCACGGAAAAGCCAAAACTTTGCTCCCTCTTCTTCTTTCTGCTTGGAACTCACCACAGCCCACTTCCGGATTTCTGGCTCAAGCTAGGGTTAGGGTTAGGGTTAGGGTTACGCCTGCGCCTAAGCCTCCGCCTAGGCCTAGGTTTAGGGTTCAGAAAACCACAAAGCCAGGAGCTCCAGGGACACTGGCCATGCGAAAGGCATGCCAAGTTGAGCAGGGCACAGCCAAAACCTTGCCCCCTCTTCTTCTTTCTGCTTGGAACTCGCCACGGCTCACAACCCGATTTCTGGCTCAAGCTAGGGTTAGGGTTAGGGTTAGGGTTACGCCTGCGCCTAAGCCTCCGCCTAGGCCTAGGTTTAGGGTTCAGAAAACCACAAAGCCAGGAGCTCCAGGGACACTGACCATGCGAAAGGCATGCCAAGTTGAGCAGGGCACAGCCAAAACCTTGCCCCCTCTTCTTCTTTCTGCTTGGAACTCGCCACGGCTCACAACCCGATTTCTGGCTCAAGCTAGGGTTAGGGTTAGGGTTAGGGTTACGCCTACGCCTAAGCCTATGCCTAGGCCTAGGTTTAGGGTTCAGAAAACCACAAAGCCAGAAGCCCACGGACACTGACCATGCGAAAGGCATGCCAAGTTGAGCACGGAAAAGCCAAAACCTTGCTCCCTCTTCTTCTTTCTGCTTGGGACTCGCCAAGGCCCACAACCCAATTTCTGGCTCAAGCTAGGGTTAGGGTTAGGGTTAGCACTAGGATTATGCCAAGGATTAGGGCTGCGAAATCCACAAAGGCAGGAGCTCCAGGGACACTGGACATGTGAAAGGCATGCAAAGTTGAGCAGGGCACAGCCAAAACCTTGCCCCCTCTTCTTCTTCCTGCTCAGAACTCACCACAGCCCACTGCTGGATTTCTGGCTCAAGCTAGGGTTAGGGTTAGGGTTAGGGTCAGGGTCAGGGTTAGGGTAACGCCTAGGGTTAGGGTACAGAGAACCACCGAGCCCAGAGCTCCAGGGATACTCACTATGCAAAAGGCATGCCAAGGTGAGCGCAGCACAGCCCAAAACCTTGCTCCCTCTTCTTCTTCCTGCTTGGAACTCACCACAGCCCAATGCTCGATTTCTGGCTCAAGCTAGGGTTAGGGTTACGCCTACGCCAAGACCTAGGTTTAGTGTTCAGAAAACCACAAAGCCAGGAGCTCCACGGACACTGACCATGCGAAAGGCATGCCAAGTTGAGCACGGAAAAGCCAAAAGCTTGCTCCCTCTTCTTCTTTCTGCTTGGAACTCACCACAGCCCACCGCCGGATTTCTGGCTCAAGCTAGGGTTAGGGTTAGGGTTAGGGTTACGCCTGCGCCTAAGCCTCCGCCTAGGCCTAGGTTTAGGGTTCAGAAAACCACAAAGCCAGGAGCTCCAGGGACACTGGCCATGCGAAAGGCATGCCAAGTTGAGCAGGGCACAGCCAAAACCTTGCCCCCTCTTCTTCTTCCTGCTCGGAACTCACCACAGCCCAATGCCAGATTTCTGGCTCAAGCTAGGGTTAGGGTTAGGGTTAGCACTAGGATTATGCCAAGGATTAGGGCTGCGAAACCCACAAAGGCAGGAGCTCCAGGGACACTGGACATGTGAAAGGCATGCAAAGTTGAGCAGGGCACAGCCAAAACCTTGCCCCCTCTTCTTCTTCCTGCTCAGAACTCACCACAGCCCAATGCCAGATTTCTGGCTCAAGCTAGGGTTAGGGTTAGGGTCAGGGTTACGCCTATGCCTAAGCCTAGGTTTAGTGTTCAGAAAACCACAAAGCCAGGAGCTCCAGGGACACTGGCCATGCAAAAGGCATACAAAGTTGAGCACGGAAATGTCAAAAGCTTGCCGCCTCTTCTTTTTCCTGCTTGGAACTCACCACAGCCCAATGCCTGGTTTCTGGCTCAAGCTAGGGTTAGGGTTATGCCTAGGATTAGGGTTGAGAAAACCACAGAGCCAGCAGCTCCAGGGACACTGGACATGTGAGATGCATGCAAAGTTGAGCAGTGCGCAGCCAAAACTTGGCTCCCTCTTCTTCTTCCTGCTCGGAACTCACCACAGCCCACTTCCGGATTTCTGGCTCAAGCTAGGGTTAGGGTTAGGGTTAGGGTTACGCCTACGCCTAAGCCTATGCCAAGACCTAGGTTTAGGGTTCAGAAAACCACAAAGCCAGGAACTCCACGGACACTGACCATGCGAAAGGCATGCCAAGTTGAGCAGTGCGCAGCCAAAACTTTGCTCCCTCTTCTTCTTTCTGCTTGGAACTCACCACAGCCCACTTCCGGATTTCTGGCTCAAGCTAGGGTTAGGGTTAGGGTTAGGGTTACGCCTGCGCCTAAGCCTCCGCCTAGGCCTAGGTTTAGGGTTCAGAAAACCACAAAGCCAGGAGCTCCAGGGACACTGGCCATGCGAAAGGCATGCCAAGTTGAGCAGGGCACAGCCAAAACCTTGCCCCCTCTTCTTCTTCCTGCTCGGAACTCACCACAGCCCACTGCTGGATTTCTGGCTCAAGCTAGGGTTAGGGTTAGGGTTAGCACTAGGATTATGCCAAGGATTAGGGCTGCGAAATCCACAAAGGCAGGAGCTCCAGGGACACTGGACATGTGAAAGGCATGCAAAGTTGAGCAGGGCACAGCCAAAACCTTGCCCCCTCTTCTTCTTCCTGCTCGGAACTCACCACAGCCCACTGCTGGATTTCTGGCTCAAGCTAGGGTTAGGGTTAGGGTCAGGGTCAGGGTTAGGGTAACGCCTAGGGTTAGGGTACAGAGAACCACCGAGCCCAGAGCTCCAGGGATACTCACTATGCAAAAGGCATGCCAAGGTGAGCGCAGCACAGCCCAAAACCTTGCGCCCTCTTCCTTCTTCCTGCTTGGAACTCACCACAGCCCAATGCTCGATTTCTGGCTCAAGCTAGGGTTAGGGTTACGCCTACGCCAAGACCTAGGTTTAGGGTTCAGAAAACCACAAAGCCAGAAGCCCACGGACACTGACCATGCGAAAGGCATGCCAAGTTGAGCACGGAAAAGCCAAAACTTTGCTCCCTCTTCTTCTTTCTGCTTGGAACTCACCACAGCCCACCGCCGGATTTCTGGCTCAAGCTAGGGTTAGGGTTAGGGTTAGGGTTACGCCTGCGCCTAAGCCTCCGCCTAGGCCTAGGTTTAGGGTTCAGAAAACCACAAAGCCAGGAGCTCCAGGGACACTGGCCATGCGAAAGGCATGCCAAGTTGAGCAGGGCACAGCCAAAACCTTGCCCCCTCTTCTTCTTTCTGCTTGGAACTCGCCACGGCTCACAACCCGATTTCTGGCTCAAGCTAGGGTTAGGGTTAGGGTTAGGGTTACGCCTACGCCTAAGCCTATGCCTAGGCCTAGGTTTAGGGTTCAGAAAACCACAAAGCCAGAAGCCCACGGACACTGACCATGCGAAAGGCATGCCAAGTTGAGCACGGAAAAGCCAAAACCTTGCTCCCTCTTCTTCTTTCTGCTTGGGACTCGCCAAGGCCCACAACCCAATTTCTGGCTCAAGCTAGGGTTAGGGTTAGGGTTAGCACTAGGATTATGCCAAGGATTAGGGCTGCGAAATCCACAAAGGCAGGAGCTCCAGGGACACTGGACATGTGAAAGGCATGCAAAGTTGAGCAGGGCACAGCCAAAACCTTGCCCCCTCTTCTTCTTCCTGCTCAGAACTCACCACAGCCCACTGCTGGATTTCTGGCTCAAGCTAGGGTTAGGGTTAGGGTTAGGGTCAGGGTCAGGGTTAGGGTAATGCCTAGGGTTAGGGTACAGAGAACCACCGAGCCCAGAGCTCCAGGGATACTCACTATGCAAAAGGCATGCCAAGGTGAGCGCAGCACAGCCCAAAACCTTGCTCCCTCTTCTTCTTCCTGCTTGGAACTCACCACAGCCCAATGCTCGATTTCTGGCTCAAGCTAGGGTTAGGGTTACGCCTACGCCAAGACCTAGGTTTAGTGTTCAGAAAACCACAAAGCCAGGAGCTCCACGGACACTGACCATGCGAAAGGCATGCCAAGTTGAGCACGGAAAAGCCAAAAGCTTGCTCCCTCTTCTTCTTTCTGCTTGGAACTCACCACAGCCCACTTCCGGATTTCTGGCTCAAGCTAGGGTTAGGGTTAGGGTTAGGGTTACGCCTGCGCCTAAGCCTCCGCCTAGGCCTAGGTTTAGGGTTCAGAAAACCACAAAGCCAGGAGCTCCAGGGACACTGGCCATGCGAAAGGCATGCCAAGTTGAGCAGGGCACAGCCAAAACCTTGCCCCCTCTTCTTCTTCCTGCTCGGAACTCACCACAGCCCAATGCCAGATTTCTGGCTCAAGCTAGGGTTAGGGTTAGGGTTAGCACTAGGATTATGCCAAGGATTAGGGCTGCGAAATCCACAAAGGCAGGAGCTCCAGGGACACTGGACATGTGAAAGGCATGCAAAGTTGAGCAGGGCACAGCCAAAACCTTGCCCCCTCTTCTTCTTCCTGCTCAGAACTCACCACAGCCCACTGCTGGATTTCTGGCTCAAGCTAGGGTTAGGGTTAGGGTCAGGGTTACGCCTATGCCTAAGCCTAGGTTTAGTGTTCAGAAAACCACAAAGGCAGGAGCTCCAGAGACACTGGCCATGCGAAAGGCATACAAAGTTGAGCACGGAAATGTCAAAAGCTTGCCGCCTCTTCTTTTTCCTGCTTGGAACTCACCACAGCCCAATGCCTGGTTTCTGGCTCAAGCTAGGGTTAGGGTTATGCCTAGGATTAGGGTTGAGAAAACCACAGAGCCAGCAGCTCCAGGGACACTGGACATGTGAGATGCATGCAAAGTTGAGCAGTGCGCAGCCAAAACTTGGCTCCCTCTTCTTCTTCCTGCTCGGAACTCACCACAGCCCACTTCCGGATTTCTGGCTCAAGCTAGGGTTAGGGTTAGGGTTAGGGTTACGCCTACGCCTAAGCCTATGCCTAGGCCTAGGTTTAGGGTTCAGAAAACCACAAAGCCAGGAACTCCACGGACACTGGCCATGCGAAAGGCATGCCAAGTTGAGCAGGGCACAGCCAAAACCTTGCCCCCTCTTCTTCTTTCTGCTTGGAACTCGCCACGGCTCACAACCCGATTTCTGGCTCAAGCTAGGGTTAGGGTTAGGGTTAGGGTTACGCCTATGCCTAAGCCTAGGTTTAGGGTTCAGAAAACCACAAAGGCAGGAGCTCCAGGGACACTGGCCATGCGAAAGTCATACAAAGTTGAGCACGGAAAAGCCAAAACCTTGCCCCCTCTTCTTTTTCCTGCTTGGAACTCACCACAGCCCAATGCCTGGTTTCTGGCTCAAGCTAGGGTTAGGGTTATGCCTAGGATTAGGGTTGAGAAAACCACAGAGCCAGCAGCTCCAGGGACACTGGACATGTGAGATGCATGCAAAGTTGAGCAGTGCGCAGCCAAAACTTGGCTCCCTCTTCTTCTTCCTGCTCGGAACTCACCACAGCCCACTTCCGGATTTCTGGCTCAAGCTAGGGTTAGGGTTAGGGTTAGGGTTACGCCTACGCCTAAGACTATGCCTAGGCCTAGGTTTAGGGTTCAGAAAACCACAAAGCCAGGAACTCCACGGACACTGACCATGCGAAAGGCATGCCAAGTTGAGCAGTGCGCAGCCAAAACTTTGCTCCCTCTTCTTCTTTCTGCTTGGAACTCACCACAGCCCACTTCCGGATTTCTGGCTCAAGCTAGGGTTAGGGTTAGGGTTAGGGTTACGCCTGCGCCTAAGCCTCCGCCTAGGCCTAGGTTTAGGGTTCAGAAAACCACAAAGCCAGGAGCTCCAGGGACACTGGCCATGCGAAAGGCATGCCAAGTTGAGCAGGGCACAGCCAAAACCTTGCCCCCTCTTCTTCTTCCTGCTCAGAACTCACCACAGCCCACTGCTGGATTTCTGGCTCAAGCTAGGGTTAGGGTTAGGGTTAGGGTTACGCCTGCGCCTAAGCCTCCGCCTAGGCCTAGGTTTAGGGTTCAGAAAACCACAAAGCCAGGAGCTCCAGGGACACTGACCATGCGAAAGGCATGCCAAGTTGAGCAGGGCACAGCCAAAACCTTGCCCCCTCTTCTTCTTTCTGCTTGGAACTCGCCACGGCTCACAACCCGATTTCTGGCTCAAGCTAGGGTTAGGGTTAGGGTTAGGGTTACGCCTACGCCTAAGCCTATGCCTAGGCCTAGGTTTAGGGTTCAGAAAACCACAAAGCCAGAAGCCCACGGACACTGACCATGCGAAAGGCATGCCAAGTTGAGCACGGAAAAGCCAAAACCTTGCTCCCTCTTCTTCTTTCTGCTTGGGACTCGCCAAGGCCCACAACCCAATTTCTGGCTCAAGCTAGGGTTAGGGTTAGGGTTAGCACTAGGATTATGCCAAGGATTAGGGCTGCGAAATCCACAAAGGCAGGAGCTCCAGGGACACTGGACATGTGAAAGGCATGCAAAGTTGAGCAGGGCACAGCCAAAACCTTGCCCCCTCTTCTTCTTCCTGCTCAGAACTCACCACAGCCCACTGCTGGATTTCTGGCTCAAGCTAGGGTTAGGGTTAGGGTTAGGGTCAGGGTCAGGGTTAGGGTAACGCCTAGGGTTAGGGTACAGAGAACCACCGAGCCCAGAGCTCCAGGGATACTCACTATGCAAAAGGCATGCCAAGGTGAGCGCAGCACAGCCCAAAACCTTGCTCCCTCTTCTTCTTCCTGCTTGGAACTCACCACAGCCCAATGCTCGATTTCTGGCTCAAGCTAGGGTTAGGGTTACGCCTACGCCAAGACCTAGGTTTAGTGTTCAGAAAACCACAAAGCCAGGAGCTCCACGGACACTGACCATGCGAAAGGCATGCCAAGTTGAGCACGGAAAAGCCAAAAGCTTGCTCCCTCTTCTTCTTTCTGCTTGGAACTCACCACAGCCCACCGCCGGATTTCTGGCTCAAGCTAGGGTTAGGGTTAGGGTTAGGGTTACGCCTGCGCCTAAGCCTCCGCCTAGGCCTAGGTTTAGGGTTCAGAAAACCACAAAGCCAGGAGCTCCAGGGACACTGGCCATGCGAAAGGCATGCCAAGTTGAGCAGGGCACAGCCAAAACCTTGCCCCCTCTTCTTCTTCCTGCTCGGAACTCACCACAGCCCAATGCCAGATTTCTGGCTCAAGCTAGGGTTAGGGTTAGGGTTAGCACTAGGATTATGCCAAGGATTAGGGCTGCGAAATCCACAAAGGCAGGAGCTCCAGGGACACTGGACATGTGAAAGGCATGCAAAGTTGAGCAGGGCACAGCCAAAACCTTGCCCCCTCTTCTTCTTCCTGCTCGGAACTCACCACAGCCCAATGCCAGATTTCTGGCTCAAGCTAGGGTTAGGGTTAGGGTCAGGGTTACGCCTATGCCTAAGCCTAGGTTTAGTGTTCAGAAAACCACAAAGCCAGGAGCTCCAGGGACACTGGCCATGCAAAAGGCATACAAAGTTGAGCACGGAAATGTCAAAAGCTTGCCGCCTCTTCTTTTTCCTGCTTGGAACTCACCACAGCCCAATGCCTGGTTTCTGGCTCAAGCTAGGGTTAGGGTTATGCCTAGGATTAGGGTTGAGAAAACCACAGAGCCAGCAGCTCCAGGGACACTGGACATGTGAGATGCATGCAAAGTTGAGCAGTGCGCAGCCAAAACTTGGCTCCCTCTTCTTCTTCCTGCTCGGAACTCACCACAGCCCACTTCCGGATTTCTGGCTCAAGCTAGGGTTAGGGTTAGGGTTAGGGTTACGCCTACGCCTAAGACTATGCCTAGGCCTAGGTTTAGGGTTCAGAAAACCACAAAGCCAGGAACTCCACGGACACTGACCATGCGAAAGGCATGCCAAGTTGAGCAGTGCGCAGCCAAAACTTTGCTCCCTCTTCTTCTTTCTGCTTGGAACTCACCACAGCCCACTTCCGGATTTCTGGCTCAAGCTAGGGTTAGGGTTAGGGTTAGGGTTACGCCTGCGCCTAAGCCTCCGCCTAGGCCTAGGTTTAGGGTTCAGAAAACCACAAAGCCAGGAGCTCCAGGGACACTGGCCATGCGAAAGGCATGCCAAGTTGAGCAGGGCACAGCCAAAACCTTGCCCCCTCTTCTTCTTCCTGCTCGGAACTCACCACAGCCCACTGCTGGATTTCTGGCTCAAGCTAGGGTTAGGGTTAGGGTTAGCACTAGGATTATGCCAAGGATTAGGGCTGCGAAATCCACAAAGGCAGGAGCTCCAGGGACACTGGACATGTGAAAGGCATGCAAAGTTGAGCAGGGCACAGCCAAAACCTTGCCCCCTCTTCTTCTTCCTGCTCGGAACTCACCACAGCCCACTGCTGGATTTCTGGCTCAAGCTAGGGTTAGGGTTAGGGTCAGGGTCAGGGTTAGGGTAACGCCTAGGGTTAGGGTACAGAGAACCACCGAGCCCAGAGCTCCAGGGATACTCACTATGCAAAAGGCATGCCAAGGTGAGCGCAGCACAGCCCAAAACCTTGCGCCCTCTTCCTTCTTCCTGCTTGGAACTCACCACAGCCCAATGCTCGATTTCTGGCTCAAGCTAGGGTTAGGGTTACGCCTACGCCAAGACCTAGGTTTAGGGTTCAGAAAACCACAAAGCCAGAAGCCCACGGACACTGACCATGCGAAAGGCATGCCAAGTTGAGCACGGAAAAGCCAAAACTTTGCTCCCTCTTCTTCTTTCTGCTTGGAACTCACCACAGCCCACTTCCGGATTTCTGGCTCAAGCTAGGGTTAGGGTTAGGGTTAGGGTTACGCCTGCGCCTAAGCCTCCGCCTAGGCCTAGGTTTAGGGTTCAGAAAACCACAAAGCCAGGAGCTCCAGGGACACTGGCCATGCGAAAGGCATGCCAAGTTGAGCAGGGCACAGCCAAAACCTTGCCCCCTCTTCTTCTTTCTGCTTGGAACTCGCCACGGCTCACAACCCGATTTCTGGCTCAAGCTAGGGTTAGGGTTAGGGTTAGGGTTACGCCTGCGCCTAAGCCTCCGCCTAGGCCTAGGTTTAGGGTTCAGAAAACCACAAAGCCAGGAGCTCCAGGGACACTGACCATGCGAAAGGCATGCCAAGTTGAGCAGGGCACAGCCAAAACCTTGCCCCCTCTTCTTCTTTCTGCTTGGAACTCGCCACGGCTCACAACCCGATTTCTGGCTCAAGCTAGGGTTAGGGTTAGGGTTAGGGTTACGCCTACGCCTAAGCCTATGCCTAGGCCTAGGTTTAGGGTTCAGAAAACCACAAAGCCAGAAGCCCACGGACACTGACCATGCGAAAGGCATGCCAAGTTGAGCACGGAAAAGCCAAAACCTTGCTCCCTCTTCTTCTTTCTGCTTGGGACTCGCCAAGGCCCACAACCCAATTTCTGGCTCAAGCTAGGGTTAGGGTTAGGGTTAGCACTAGGATTATGCCAAGGATTAGGGCTGCGAAATCCACAAAGGCAGGAGCTCCAGGGACACTGGACATGTGAAAGGCATGCAAAGTTGAGCAGGGCACAGCCAAAACCTTGCCCCCTCTTCTTCTTCCTGCTCAGAACTCACCACAGCCCACTGCTGGATTTCTGGCTCAAGCTAGGGTTAGGGTTAGGGTTAGGGTCAGGGTCAGGGTTAGGGTAACGCCTAGGGTTAGGGTACAGAGAACCACCGAGCCCAGAGCTCCAGGGATACTCACTATGCAAAAGGCATGCCAAGGTGAGCGCAGCACAGCCCAAAACCTTGCTCCCTCTTCTTCTTCCTGCTTGGAACTCACCACAGCCCAATGCTCGATTTCTGGCTCAAGCTAGGGTTAGGGTTACGCCTACGCCAAGACCTAGGTTTAGTGTTCAGAAAACCACAAAGCCAGGAGCTCCACGGACACTGACCATGCGAAAGGCATGCCAAGTTGAGCACGGAAAAGCCAAAAGCTTGCTCCCTCTTCTTCTTTCTGCTTGGAACTCACCACAGCCCACCGCCGGATTTCTGGCTCAAGCTAGGGTTAGGGTTAGGGTTAGGGTTACGCCTGCGCCTAAGCCTCCGCCTAGGCCTAGGTTTAGGGTTCAGAAAACCACAAAGCCAGGAGCTCCAGGGACACTGGCCATGCGAAAGGCATGCCAAGTTGAGCAGGGCACAGCCAAAACCTTGCCCCCTCTTCTTCTTCCTGCTCGGAACTCACCACAGCCCAATGCCAGATTTCTGGCTCAAGCTAGGGTTAGGGTTAGGGTTAGCACTAGGATTATGCCAAGGATTAGGGCTGCGAAACCCACAAAGGCAGGAGCTCCAGGGACACTGGACATGTGAAAGGCATGCAAAGTTGAGCAGGGCACAGCCAAAACCTTGCCCCCTCTTCTTCTTCCTGCTCAGAACTCACCACAGCCCAATGCCAGATTTCTGGCTCAAGCTAGGGTTAGGGTTAGGGTCAGGGTTACGCCTATGCCTAAGCCTAGGTTTAGTGTTCAGAAAACCACAAAGCCAGGAGCTCCAGGGACACTGGCCATGCAAAAGGCATACAAAGTTGAGCACGGAAATGTCAAAAGCTTGCCGCCTCTTCTTTTTCCTGCTTGGAACTCACCACAGCCCAATGCCTGGTTTCTGGCTCAAGCTAGGGTTAGGGTTATGCCTAGGATTAGGGTTGAGAAAACCACAGAGCCAGCAGCTCCAGGGACACTGGACATGTGAGATGCATGCAAAGTTGAGCAGTGCGCAGCCAAAACTTGGCTCCCTCTTCTTCTTCCTGCTCGGAACTCACCACAGCCCACTTCCGGATTTCTGGCTCAAGCTAGGGTTAGGGTTAGGGTTAGGGTTACGCCTACGCCTAAGCCTATGCCAAGACCTAGGTTTAGGGTTCAGAAAACCACAAAGCCAGGAACTCCACGGACACTGACCATGCGAAAGGCATGCCAAGTTGAGCAGTGCGCAGCCAAAACTTTGCTCCCTCTTCTTCTTTCTGCTTGGAACTCACCACAGCCCACTTCCGGATTTCTGGCTCAAGCTAGGGTTAGGGTTAGGGTTAGGGTTACGCCTGCGCCTAAGCCTCCGCCTAGGCCTAGGTTTAGGGTTCAGAAAACCACAAAGCCAGGAGCTCCAGGGACACTGGCCATGCGAAAGGCATGCCAAGTTGAGCAGGGCACAGCCAAAACCTTGCCCCCTCTTCTTCTTCCTGCTCGGAACTCACCACAGCCCACTGCTGGATTTCTGGCTCAAGCTAGGGTTAGGGTTAGGGTTAGCACTAGGATTATGCCAAGGATTAGGGCTGCGAAATCCACAAAGGCAGGAGCTCCAGGGACACTGGACATGTGAAAGGCATGCAAAGTTGAGCAGGGCACAGCCAAAACCTTGCCCCCTCTTCTTCTTCCTGCTCGGAACTCACCACAGCCCACTGCTGGATTTCTGGCTCAAGCTAGGGTTAGGGTTAGGGTCAGGGTCAGGGTTAGGGTAACGCCTAGGGTTAGGGTACAGAGAACCACCGAGCCCAGAGCTCCAGGGATACTCACTATGCAAAAGGCATGCCAAGGTGAGCGCAGCACAGCCCAAAACCTTGCGCCCTCTTCCTTCTTCCTGCTTGGAACTCACCACAGCCCAATGCTCGATTTCTGGCTCAAGCTAGGGTTAGGGTTACGCCTACGCCAAGACCTAGGTTTAGGGTTCAGAAAACCACAAAGCCAGAAGCCCACGGACACTGACCATGCGAAAGGCATGCCAAGTTGAGCACGGAAAAGCCAAAACTTTGCTCCCTCTTCTTCTTTCTGCTTGGAACTCACCACAGCCCACCGCCGGATTTCTGGCTCAAGCTAGGGTTAGGGTTAGGGTTAGGGTTACGCCTGCGCCTAAGCCTCCGCCTAGGCCTAGGTTTAGGGTTCAGAAAACCACAAAGCCAGGAGCTCCAGGGACACTGGCCATGCGAAAGGCATGCCAAGTTGAGCAGGGCACAGCCAAAACCTTGCCCCCTCTTCTTCTTTCTGCTTGGAACTCGCCACGGCTCACAACCCGATTTCTGGCTCAAGCTAGGGTTAGGGTTAGGGTTAGGGTTACGCCTACGCCTAAGCCTATGCCTAGGCCTAGGTTTAGGGTTCAGAAAACCACAAAGCCAGAAGCCCACGGACACTGACCATGCGAAAGGCATGCCAAGTTGAGCACGGAAAAGCCAAAACCTTGCTCCCTCTTCTTCTTTCTGCTTGGGACTCGCCAAGGCCCACAACCCAATTTCTGGCTCAAGCTAGGGTTAGGGTTAGGGTTAGCACTAGGATTATGCCAAGGATTAGGGCTGCGAAATCCACAAAGGCAGGAGCTCCAGGGACACTGGACATGTGAAAGGCATGCAAAGTTGAGCAGGGCACAGCCAAAACCTTGCCCCCTCTTCTTCTTCCTGCTCAGAACTCACCACAGCCCACTGCTGGATTTCTGGCTCAAGCTAGGGTTAGGGTTAGGGTTAGGGTCAGGGTCAGGGTTAGGGTAATGCCTAGGGTTAGGGTACAGAGAACCACCGAGCCCAGAGCTCCAGGGATACTCACTATGCAAAAGGCATGCCAAGGTGAGCGCAGCACAGCCCAAAACCTTGCTCCCTCTTCTTCTTCCTGCTTGGAACTCACCACAGCCCAATGCTCGATTTCTGGCTCAAGCTAGGGTTAGGGTTACGCCTACGCCAAGACCTAGGTTTAGTGTTCAGAAAACCACAAAGCCAGGAGCTCCACGGACACTGACCATGCGAAAGGCATGCCAAGTTGAGCACGGAAAAGCCAAAAGCTTGCTCCCTCTTCTTCTTTCTGCTTGGAACTCACCACAGCCCACTTCCGGATTTCTGGCTCAAGCTAGGGTTAGGGTTAGGGTTAGGGTTACGCCTGCGCCTAAGCCTCCGCCTAGGCCTAGGTTTAGGGTTCAGAAAACCACAAAGCCAGGAGCTCCAGGGACACTGGCCATGCGAAAGGCATGCCAAGTTGAGCAGGGCACAGCCAAAACCTTGCCCCCTCTTCTTCTTCCTGCTCGGAACTCACCACAGCCCAATGCCAGATTTCTGGCTCAAGCTAGGGTTAGGGTTAGGGTTAGCACTAGGATTATGCCAAGGATTAGGGCTGCGAAATCCACAAAGGCAGGAGCTCCAGGGACACTGGACATGTGAAAGGCATGCAAAGTTGAGCAGGGCACAGCCAAAACCTTGCCCCCTCTTCTTCTTCCTGCTCAGAACTCACCACAGCCCACTGCTGGATTTCTGGCTCAAGCTAGGGTTAGGGTTAGGGTCAGGGTTACGCCTATGCCTAAGCCTAGGTTTAGTGTTCAGAAAACCACAAAGGCAGGAGCTCCAGAGACACTGGCCATGCGAAAGGCATACAAAGTTGAGCACGGAAATGTCAAAAGCTTGCCGCCTCTTCTTTTTCCTGCTTGGAACTCACCACAGCCCAATGCCTGGTTTCTGGCTCAAGCTAGGGTTAGGGTTATGCCTAGGATTAGGGTTGAGAAAACCACAGAGCCAGCAGCTCCAGGGACACTGGACATGTGAGATGCATGCAAAGTTGAGCAGTGCGCAGCCAAAACTTGGCTCCCTCTTCTTCTTCCTGCTCGGAACTCACCACAGCCCACTTCCGGATTTCTGGCTCAAGCTAGGGTTAGGGTTAGGGTTAGGGTTACGCCTACGCCTAAGCCTATGCCTAGGCCTAGGTTTAGGGTTCAGAAAACCACAAAGCCAGGAACTCCACGGACACTGGCCATGCGAAAGGCATGCCAAGTTGAGCAGGGCACAGCCAAAACCTTGCCCCCTCTTCTTCTTTCTGCTTGGAACTCGCCACGGCTCACAACCCGATTTCTGGCTCAAGCTAGGGTTAGGGTTAGGGTTAGGGTTACGCCTATGCCTAAGCCTAGGTTTAGGGTTCAGAAAACCACAAAGGCAGGAGCTCCAGGGACACTGGCCATGCGAAAGGCATACAAAGTTGAGCACGGAAAAGCCAAAACCTTGCCCCCTCTTCTTTTTCCTGCTTGGAACTCACCACAGCCCAATGCCTGGTTTCTGGCTCAAGCTAGGGTTAGGGTTATGCCTAGGATTAGGGTTGAGAAAACCACAGAGCCAGCAGCTCCAGGGACACTGGACATGTGAGATGCATGCAAAGTTGAGCAGTGCGCAGCCAAAACTTGGCTCCCTCTTCTTCTTCCTGCTCGGAACTCACCACAGCCCACCGCCGGATTTCTGGCTCAAGCTAGGGTTAGGGTTAGGGTTACGCCTGCACCTAAGCCTATGCCTAGGCCTAGGTTTAGGGTTCAGAAAACCACAAAGGCAGGAGCTCCAGGGACACTGACCATGCGAAAGGCATGCCAAGTTGAGCAGGGCACAGCCAAAACCTTGCCCCCTCTTCTTCTTTCTGCTTGGAACTCACCACAGCCCACTTCCGGATTTCTGGCTCAAGCTAGGGTTAGGGTTAGGGTTAGGGTTACGCCTGCGCCTAAGCCTCCGCCTAGGCCTAGGTTTAGGGTTCAGAAAACCACAAAGGCAGGAGCTCCAGGGACACTGGCCATGCGAAAGGCATGCCAAGTTGAGCAGGGCACAGCCAAAACCTTGCCCCCTCTTCTTCTTTCTGCTTGGAACTCGCCACGGCTCACAACCCGATTTCTGGCTCAAGCTAGGGTTAGGGTTAGGGTTAGGGTTACGCCTACGCCTAAGCCTATGCCTAGGCCTAGGTTTAGGGTTCAGAAAACCACAAAGCCAGAAGCCCACGGACACTGACCATGCGAAAGGCATGCCAAGTTGAGCACGGAAAAGCCAAAACCTTGCTCCCTCTTCTTCTTTCTGCTTGGGACTCGCCAAGGCCCACAACCCAATTTCTGGCTCAAGCTAGGGTTAGGGTTAGGGTTAGCACTAGGATTATGCCAAGGATTAGGGCTGCGAAATCCACAAAGGCAGGAGCTCCAGGGACACTGGACATGTGAAAGGCATGCAAAGTTGAGCAGGGCACAGCCAAAACCTTGCCCCCTCTTCTTCTTCCTGCTCAGAACTCACCACAGCCCACTGCTGGATTTCTGGCTCAAGCTAGGGTTAGGGTTAGGGTTAGGGTCAGGGTCAGGGTTAGGGTAACGCCTAGGGTTAGGGTACAGAGAACCACCGAGCCCAGAGCTCCAGGGATACTCACTATGCAAAAGGCATGCCAAGGTGAGCGCAGCACAGCCCAAAACCTTGCTCCCTCTTCTTCTTCCTGCTTGGAACTCACCACAGCCCAATGCTCGATTTCTGGCTCAAGCTAGGGTTAGGGTTACGCCTACGCCAAGACCTAGGTTTAGTGTTCAGAAAACCACAAAGCCAGGAGCTCCACGGACACTGACCATGCGAAAGGCATGCCAAGTTGAGCACGGAAAAGCCAAAAGCTTGCTCCCTCTTCTTCTTTCTGCTTGGAACTCACCACAGCCCACCGCCGGATTTCTGGCTCAAGCTAGGGTTAGGGTTAGGGTTAGGGTTACGCCTGCGCCTAAGCCTCCGCCTAGGCCTAGGTTTAGGGTTCAGAAAACCACAAAGCCAGGAGCTCCAGGGACACTGGCCATGCGAAAGGCATGCCAAGTTGAGCAGGGCACAGCCAAAACCTTGCCCCCTCTTCTTCTTCCTGCTCGGAACTCACCACAGCCCAATGCCAGATTTCTGGCTCAAGCTAGGGTTAGGGTTAGGGTTAGCACTAGGATTATGCCAAGGATTAGGGCTGCGAAACCCACAAAGGCAGGAGCTCCAGGGACACTGGACATGTGAAAGGCATGCAAAGTTGAGCAGGGCACAGCCAAAACCTTGCCCCCTCTTCTTCTTCCTGCTCGGAACTCACCACAGCCCAATGCCAGATTTCAGGCTCAAGCTAGGGTTAGGGTTAGGGTCAGGGTTACGCCTATGCCTAAGCCTAGGTTTAGTGTTCAGAAAACCACAAAGCCAGGAGCTCCAGGGACACTGGCCATGCAAAAGGCATACAAAGTTGAGCACGGAAATGTCAAAAGCTTGCCGCCTCTTCTTTTTCCTGCTTGGAACTCACCACAGCCCAATGCCTGGTTTCTGGCTCAAGCTAGGGTTAGGGTTATGCCTAGGATTAGGGTTGAGAAAACCACAGAGCCAGCAGCTCCAGGGACACTGGACATGTGAGATGCATGCAAAGTTGAGCAGTGCGCAGCCAAAACTTGGCTCCCTCTTCTTCTTCCTGCTCGGAACTCACCACAGCCCACTTCCGGATTTCTGGCTCAAGCTAGGGTTAGGGTTAGGGTTAGGGTTACGCCTACGCCTAAGACTATGCCTAGGCCTAGGTTTAGGGTTCAGAAAACCACAAAGCCAGGAACTCCACGGACACTGACCATGCGAAAGGCATGCCAAGTTGAGCAGTGCGCAGCCAAAACTTTGCTCCCTCTTCTTCTTTCTGCTTGGAACTCACCACAGCCCACTTCCGGATTTCTGGCTCAAGCTAGGGTTAGGGTTAGGGTTAGGGTTACGCCTGCGCCTAAGCCTCCGCCTAGGCCTAGGTTTAGGGTTCAGAAAACCACAAAGCCAGGAGCTCCAGGGACACTGGCCATGCGAAAGGCATGCCAAGTTGAGCAGGGCACAGCCAAAACCTTGCCCCCTCTTCTTCTTCCTGCTCGGAACTCACCACAGCCCAATGCCAGATTTCTGGCTCAAGCTAGGGTTAGGGTTAGGGTTAGCACTAGGATTATGCCAAGGATTAGGGCTGCGAAATCCACAAAGGCAGGAGCTCCAGGGACGCTGGACATGTGAAAGGCATGCAAAGTTGAGCAGGGCACAGCCAAAACCTTGCCCCCTCTTCTTCTTCCTGCTCGGAACTCACCACAGCCCACTGCTGGATTTCTGGCTCAAGCTAGGGTTAGGGTTAGGGTCAGGGTCAGGGTTAGGGTAACGCCTAGGGTTAGGGTACAGAGAACCACCGAGCCCAGAGCTCCAGGGATACTCACTATGCAAAAGGCATGCCAAGGTGAGCGCAGCACAGCCCAAAACCTTGCGCCCTCTTCCTTCTTCCTGCTTGGAACTCACCACAGCCCAATGCTCGATTTCTGGCTCAAGCTAGGGTTAGGGTTACGCCTACGCCAAGACCTAGGTTTAGGGTTCAGAAAACCACAAAGCCAGAAGCCCACGGACACTGACCATGCGAAAGGCATGCCAAGTTGAGCACGGAAAAGCCAAAACTTTGCTCCCTCTTCTTCTTTCTGCTTGGAACTCACCACAGCCCACTTCCGGATTTCTGGCTCAAGCTAGGGTTAGGGTTAGGGTTAGGGTTACGCCTGCGCCTAAGCCTCCGCCTAGGCCTAGGTTTAGGGTTCAGAAAACCACAAAGCCAGGAGCTCCAGGGACACTGGCCATGCGAAAGGCATGCCAAGTTGAGCAGGGCACAGCCAAAACCTTGCCCCCTCTTCTTCTTTCTGCTTGGAACTCGCCACGGCTCACAACCCGATTTCTGGCTCAAGCTGGGGTTAGGGTTAGGGTTAGGGTTACGCCTACGCCTAAGACTATGCCTAGGCCTAGGTTTAGGGTTCAGAAAACCACAAAGCCAGAAGCCCACGGACACTGACCATGCGAAAGGCATGCCAAGTTGAGCACGGAAAAGCCAAAACCTTGCTCCCTCTTCTTCTTTCTGCTTGGGACTCGCCAAGGCCCACAACCCAATTTCTGGCTCAAGCTAGGGTTAGGGTTAGGGTTAGCACTAGGATTATGCCAAGGATTAGGGCTGCGAAATCCACAAAGGCAGGAGCTCCAGGGACACTGGACATGTGAAAGGCATGCAAAGTTGAGCAGGGCACAGCCAAAACCTTGCCCCCTCTTCTTCTTCCTGCTCAGAACTCACCACAGCCCACTGCTGGATTTCTGGCTCAAGCTAGGGTTAGGGTTAGGGTTAGGGTCAGGGTCAGGGTTAGGGTAACGCCTAGGGTTAGGGTACAGAGAACCACCGAGCCCAGAGCTCCAGGGATACTCACTATGCAAAAGGCATGCCAAGGTGAGCGCAGCACAGCCCAAAACCTTGCTCCCTCTTCTTCTTCCTGCTTGGAACTCACCACAGCCCAATGCTCGATTTCTGGCTCAAGCTAGGGTTAGGGTTACGCCTACGCCAAGACCTACGTTTAGTGTTCAGAAAACCACAAAGCCAGGAGCTCCACGGACACTGACCATGCGAAAGGCATGCCAAGTTGAGCACGGAAAAGCCAAAACCTTGCTCCCTCTTCTTCTTTCTGCTTGGAACTCACCACAGCCCACCGCCGGATTTCTGGCTCAAGCTAGGGTTAGGGTTAGGGTTAGGGTTACGCCTGCGCCTAAGCCTCCGCCTAGGCCTAGGTTTAGGGTTCAGAAAACCACAAAGCCAGGAGCTCCAGGGACACTGGCCATGCGAAAGGCATGCCAAGTTGAGCAGGGCACAGCCAAAACCTTGCCCCCTCTTCTTCTTCCTGCTCGGAACTCACCACAGCCCAATGCCAGATTTCTGGCTCAAGCTAGGGTTAGGGTTAGGGTTAGCACTAGGATTATGCCAAGGATTAGGGCTGCGAAATCCACAAAGGCAGGAGCTCCAGGGACACTGGACATGTGAAAGGCATGCAAAGTTGAGCAGGGCACAGCCAAAACCTTGCCCCCTCTTCTTCTTCCTGCTCGGAACTCACCACAGCCCAATGCCAGATTTCTGGCTCAAGCTAGGGTTAGGGTTAGGGTCAGGGTTACGCCTATGCCTAAGCCTAGGTTTAGTGTTCAGAAAACCACAAAGCCAGGAGCTCCAGGGACACTGGCCATGCAAAAGGCATACAAAGTTGAGCACGGAAATGTCAAAAGCTTGCCGCCTCTTCTTTTTCCTGCTTGGAACTCACCACAGCCCAATGCCTGGTTTCTGGCTCAAGCTAGGGTTAGGGTTATGCCTAGGATTAGGGTTGAGAAAACCACAGAGCCAGCAGCTCCAGGGACACTGGACATGTGAGATGCATGCAAAGTTGAGCAGTGCGCAGCCAAAACTTGGCTCCCTCTTCTTCTTCCTGCTCGGAACTCACCACAGCCCACTTCCGGATTTCTGGCTCAAGCTAGGGTTAGGGTTAGGGTTAGGGTTACGCCTACGCCTAAGACTATGCCTAGGCCTAGGTTTAGGGTTCAGAAAACCACAAAGCCAGGAACTCCACGGACACTGACCATGCGAAAGGCATGCCAAGTTGAGCAGTGCGCAGCCAAAACTTTGCTCCCTCTTCTTCTTTCTGCTTGGAACTCACCACAGCCCACTTCCGGATTTCTGGCTCAAGCTAGGGTTAGGGTTAGGGTTAGGGTTACGCCTGCGCCTAAGCCTCCGCCTAGGCCTAGGTTTAGGGTTCAGAAAACCACAAAGCCAGGAGCTCCAGGGACACTGGCCATGCGAAAGGCATGCCAAGTTGAGCAGGGCACAGCCAAAACCTTGCCCCCTCTTCTTCTTCCTGCTCGGAACTCACCACAGCCCACTGCTGGATTTCTGGCTCAAGCTAGGGTTAGGGTTAGGGTTAGCACTAGGATTATGCCAAGGATTAGGGCTGCGAAATCCACAAAGGCAGGAGCTCCAGGGACACTGGACATGTGAAAGGCATGCAAAGTTGAGCAGGGCACAGCCAAAACCTTGCCCCCTCTTCTTCTTCCTGCTCGGAACTCACCACAGCCCACTGCTGGATTTCTGGCTCAAGCTAGGGTTAGGGTTAGGGTCAGGGTCAGGGTTAGGGTAACGCCTAGGGTTAGGGTACAGAGAACCACCGAGCCCAGAGCTCCAGGGATACTCACTATGCAAAAGGCATGCCAAGGTGAGCGCAGCACAGCCCAAAACCTTGCGCCCTCTTCCTTCTTCCTGCTTGGAACTCACCACAGCCCAATGCTCGATTTCTGGCTCAAGCTAGGGTTAGGGTTACGCCTACGCCAAGACCTAGGTTTAGGGTTCAGAAAACCACAAAGCCAGAAGCCCACGGACACTGACCATGCGAAAGGCATGCCAAGTTGAGCACGGAAAAGCCAAAACTTTGCTCCCTCTTCTTCTTTCTGCTTGGAACTCACCACAGCCCACTTCCGGATTTCTGGCTCAAGCTAGGGTTAGGGTTAGGGTTAGGGTTACGCCTGCGCCTAAGCCTCCGCCTAGGCCTAGGTTTAGGGTTCAGAAAACCACAAAGCCAGGAGCTCCAGGGACACTGGCCATGCGAAAGGCATGCCAAGTTGAGCAGGGCACAGCCAAAACCTTGCCCCCTCTTCTTCTTTCTGCTTGGAACTCGCCACGGCTCACAACCCGATTTCTGGCTCAAGCTAGGGTTAGGGTTAGGGTTAGGGTTACGCCTACGCCTAAGCCTATGCCTAGGCCTAGGTTTAGGGTTCAGAAAACCACAAAGCCAGAAGCCCACGGACACTGACCATGCGAAAGGCATGCCAAGTTGAGCACGGAAAAGCCAAAACCTTGCTCCCTCTTCTTCTTTCTGCTTGGGACTCGCCAAGGCCCACAACCCAATTTCTGGCTCAAGCTAGGGTTAGGGTTAGGGTTAGCACTAGGATTATGCCAAGGATTAGGGCTGCGAAATCCACAAAGGCAGGAGCTCCAGGGACACTGGACATGTGAAAGGCATGCAAAGTTGAGCAGGGCACAGCCAAAACCTTGCCCCCTCTTCTTCTTCCTGCTCAGAACTCACCACAGCCCACTGCTGGATTTCTGGCTCAAGCTAGGGTTAGGGTTAGGGTTAGGGTCAGGGTCAGGGTTAGGGTAACGCCTAGGGTTAGGGTACAGAGAACCACCGAGCCCAGAGCTCCAGGGATACTCACTATGCAAAAGGCATGCCAAGGTGAGCGCAGCACAGCCCAAAACCTTGCTCCCTCTTCTTCTTCCTGCTTGGAACTCACCACAGCCCAATGCTCGATTTCTGGCTCAAGCTAGGGTTAGGGTTACGCCTACGCCAAGACCTAGGTTTAGTGTTCAGAAAACCACAAAGCCAGGAGCTCCACGGACACTGACCATGCGAAAGGCATGCCAAGTTGAGCACGGAAAAGCCAAAACCTTGCTCCCTCTTCTTCTTTCTGCTTGGAACTCACCACAGCCCACCGCCGGATTTCTGGCTCAAGCTAGGGTTAGGGTTAGGGTTAGGGTTACGCCTGCGCCTAAGCCTCCGCCTAGGCCTAGGTTTAGGGTTCAGAAAACCACAAAGCCAGGAGCTCCAGGGACACTGGCCATGCGAAAGGCATGCCAAGTTGAGCAGGGCACAGCCAAAACCTTGCCCCCTCTTCTTCTTCCTGCTCGGAACTCACCACAGCCCAATGCCAGATTTCTGGCTCAAGCTAGGGTTAGGGTTAGGGTTAGCACTAGGATTATGCCAAGGATTAGGGCTGCGAAACCCACAAAGGCAGGAGCTCCAGGGACACTGGACATGTGAAAGGCATGCAAAGTTGAGCAGGGCACAGCCAAAACCTTGCCCCCTCTTCTTCTTCCTGCTCAGAACTCACCACAGCCCAATGCCAGATTTCTGGCTCAAGCTAGGGTTAGGGTTAGGGTCAGGGTTACGCCTATGCCTAAGCCTAGGTTTAGTGTTCAGAAAACCACAAAGCCAGGAGCTCCAGGGACACTGGCCATGCAAAAGGCATACAAAGTTGAGCACGGAAATGTCAAAAGCTTGCCGCCTCTTCTTTTTCCTGCTTGGAACTCACCACAGCCCAATGCCTGGTTTCTGGCTCAAGCTAGGGTTAGGGTTATGCCTAGGATTAGGGTTGAGAAAACCACAGAGCCAGCAGCTCCAGGGACACTGGACATGTGAGATGCATGCAAAGTTGAGCAGTGCGCAGCCAAAACTTGGCTCCCTCTTCTTCTTCCTGCTCGGAACTCACCACAGCCCACTTCCGGATTTCTGGCTCAAGCTAGGGTTAGGGTTAGGGTTAGGGTTACGCCTACGCCTAAGCCTATGCCAAGACCTAGGTTTAGGGTTCAGAAAACCACAAAGCCAGGAACTCCACGGACACTGACCATGCGAAAGGCATGCCAAGTTGAGCAGTGCGCAGCCAAAACTTTGCTCCCTCTTCTTCTTTCTGCTTGGAACTCACCACAGCCCACTTCCGGATTTCTGGCTCAAGCTAGGGTTAGGGTTAGGGTTAGGGTTACGCCTGCGCCTAAGCCTCCGCCTAGGCCTAGGTTTAGGGTTCAGAAAACCACAAAGCCAGGAGCTCCAGGGACACTGGCCATGCGAAAGGCATGCCAAGTTGAGCAGGGCACAGCCAAAACCTTGCCCCCTCTTCTTCTTCCTGCTCGGAACTCACCACAGCCCACTGCTGGATTTCTGGCTCAAGCTAGGGTTAGGGTTAGGGTTAGCACTAGGATTATGCCAAGGATTAGGGCTGCGAAATCCACAAAGGCAGGAGCTCCAGGGACACTGGACATGTGAAAGGCATGCAAAGTTGAGCAGGGCACAGCCAAAACCTTGCCCCCTCTTCTTCTTCCTGCTCGGAACTCACCACAGCCCACTGCTGGATTTCTGGCTCAAGCTAGGGTTAGGGTTAGGGTCAGGGTCAGGGTTAGGGTAACGCCTAGGGTTAGGGTACAGAGAACCACCGAGCCCAGAGCTCCAGGGATACTCACTATGCAAAAGGCATGCCAAGGTGAGCGCAGCACAGCCCAAAACCTTGCGCCCTCTTCCTTCTTCCTGCTCGGAACTCACCACAGCCCAATGCCAGATTTCTGGCTCAAGCTAGGGTTAGGGTTAGGGTTAGCACTAGGATTATGCCAAGGATTAGGGCTGCGAAATCCACAAAGGCAGGAGCTCCAGGGACACTGGACATGTGAAAGGCATGCAAAGTTGAGCAGGGCACAACCAAAACCTTGCCCCCTCTTCTTCTTCCTGCTCAGAACTCACCACAGCCCACTGCTGGATTTCTGGCTCAAGCTAGGGTTAGGGTTAGGGTCAGGGTTACGCCTATGCCTAAGCCTAGGTTTAGTGTTCAGAAAACCACAAAGCCAGGAGCTCCAGAGACACTGGCCATGCGAAAGGCATACAAAGTTGAGCACGGAAATGTCAAAAGCTTGCCGCCTCTTCTTTTTCCTGCTTGGAACTCACCACAGCCCAATGCCTGGTTTCTGGCTCAAGCTAGGGTTAGGGTTATGCCTAGGATTAGGGTTGAGAAAACCACAGAGCCAGCAGCTCCAGGGACACTGGACATGTGAGATGCATGCAAAGTTGAGCAGTGCGCAGCCAAAACTTGGCTCCCTCTTCTTCTTCCTGCTCGGAACTCACCACAGCCCACTTCCGGATTTCTGGCTCAAGCTAGGGTTAGGGTTAGGGTTAGGGTTACGCCTACGCCTAAGCCTATGCCTAGGCCTAGGTTTAGGGTTCAGAAAACCACAAAGCCAGGAACTCCACGGACACTGGCCATGCGAAAGGCATGCCAAGTTGAGCAGGGCACAGCCAAAACCTTGCCCCCTCTTCTTCTTTCTGCTTGGAACTCGCCACGGCTCACAACCCGATTTCTGGCTCAAGCTAGGGTTAGGGTTAGGGTTAGGGTTACGCCTATGCCTAAGCCTAGGTTTAGGGTTCAGAAAACCACAAAGGCAGGAGCTCCAGGGACACTGGCCATGCGAAAGTCATACAAAGTTGAGCACGGAAAAGCCAAAACCTTGCCCCCTCTTCTTTTTCCTGCTTGGAACTCACCACAGCCCAATGCCTGGTTTCTGGCTCAAGCTAGGGTTAGGGTTATGCCTAGGATTAGGGTTGAGAAAACCACAGAGCCAGCAGCTCCAGGGACACTGGACATGTGAGATGCATGCAAAGTTGAGCAGTGCGCAGCCAAAACTTGGCTCCCTCTTCTTCTTCCTGCTCGGAACTCACCACAGCCCACCGCCGGATTTCTGGCTCAAGCTAGGGTTAGGGTTAGGGTTACGCCTGCACCTAAGCCTATGCCTAGGCCTAGGTTTAGGGTTCAGAAAACCACAAAGGCAGGAGCTCCAGGGACACTGGCCATGCGAAAGGCATGCCAAGTTGAGCAGGGCACAGCCAAAACCTTGCCCCCTCTTCTTCTTTCTGCTTGGAACTCACCACAGCCCACTTCCGGATTTCTGGCTCAAGCTAGGGTTAGGGTTAGGGTTAGGGTTACGCCTGCGCCTAAGCCTCCGCCTAGGCCTAGGTTTAGGGTTCAGAAAACCACAAAGGCAGGAGCTCCAGGGACACTGGCCATGCGAAAGGCATGCCAAGTTGAGCAGGGCACAGCCAAAACCTTGCCCCCTCTTCTTCTTTCTGCTTGGAACTCGCCACGGCTCACAACCCGATTTCTGGCTCAAGCTAGGGTTAGGGTTAGGGTTAGGGTTAGGGTTACGCCTACGCCTAAGCCTATGCCTAGGCCTAGGTTTAGGGTTCAGAAAACCACAAAGCCAGAAGCCCACGGACACTGACCATGCGAAAGGCATGCCAAGTTGAGCACGGAAAAGCCAAAACCTTGCTCCCTCTTCTTCTTTCTGCTTGGGACTCGCCAAGGCCCACAACCCAATTTCTGGCTCAAGCTAGGGTTAGGGTTAGGGTTAGCACTAGGATTATGCCAAGGATTAGGGCTGCGAAATCCACAAAGGCAGGAGCTCCAGGGACACTGGACATGTGAAAGGCATGCAAAGTTGAGCAGGGCACAGCCAAAACCTTGCCCCCTCTTCTTCTTCCTGCTCAGAACTCACCACAGCCCACTGCTGGATTTCTGGCTCAAGCTAGGGTTAGGGTTAGGGTTAGGGTCAGGGTCAGGGTTAGGGTAACGCCTAGGGTTAGGGTACAGAGAACCACCGAGCCCAGAGCTCCAGGGATACTCACTATGCAAAAGGCATGCCAAGGTGAGCGCAGCACAGCCCAAAACCTTGCTCCCTCTTCTTCTTCCTGCTTGGAACTCACCACAGCCCAATGCTCGATTTCTGGCTCAAGCTAGGGTTAGGGTTACGCCTACGCCAAGACCTAGGTTTAGTGTTCAGAAAACCACAAAGCCAGGAGCTCCACGGACACTGACCATGCGAAAGGCATGCCAAGTTGAGCACGGAAAAGCCAAAAGCTTGCTCCCTCTTCTTCTTTCTGCTTGGAACTCACCACAGCCCACCGCCGGATTTCTGGCTCAAGCTAGGGTTAGGGTTAGGGTTAGGGTTACGCCTGCGCCTAAGCCTCCGCCTAGGCCTAGGTTTAGGGTTCAGAAAACCACAAAGCCAGGAGCTCCAGGGACACTGGCCATGCGAAAGGCATGCCAAGTTGAGCAGGGCACAGCCAAAACCTTGCCCCCTCTTCTTCTTCCTGCTCGGAACTCACCACAGCCCAATGCCAGATTTCTGGCTCAAGCTAGGGTTAGGGTTAGGGTTAGCACTAGGATTATGCCAAGGATTAGGGCTGCGAAACCCACAAAGGCAGGAGCTCCAGGGACACTGGACATGTGAAAGGCATGCAAAGTTGAGCAGGGCACAGCCAAAACCTTGCCCCCTCTTCTTCTTCCTGCTCGGAACTCACCACAGCCCAATGCCAGATTTCTGGCTCAAGCTAGGGTTAGGGTTAGGGTCAGGGTTACGCCTATGCCTAAGCCTAGGTTTAGTGTTCAGAAAACCACAAAGCCAGGAGCTCCAGGGACACTGGCCATGCAAAAGGCATACAAAGTTGAGCACGGAAATGTCAAAAGCTTGCCGCCTCTTCTTTTTCCTGCTTGGAACTCACCACAGCCCAATGCCAGGTTTCTGGCTCAAGCTAGGGTTAGGGTTATGCCTAGGATTAGGGTTGAGAAAACCACAGAGCCAGCAGCTCCAGGGACACTGGACATGTGAGATGCATGCAAAGTTGAGCAGTGCGCAGCCAAAACTTGGCTCCCTCTTCTTCTTCCTGCTCGGAACTCACCACAGCCCACTTCCGGATTTCTGGCTCAAGCTAGGGTTAGGGTTAGGGTTAGGGTTACGCCTACGCCTAAGACTATGCCTAGGCCTAGGTTTAGGGTTCAGAAAACCACAAAGCCAGGAACTCCACGGACACTGACCATGCGAAAGGCATGCCAAGTTGAGCAGTGCGCAGCCAAAACTTTGCTCCCTCTTCTTCTTTCTGCTTGGAACTCACCACAGCCCACTTCCGGATTTCTGGCTCAAGCTAGGGTTAGGGTTAGGGTTAGGGTTACGCCTGCGCCTAAGCCTCCGCCTAGGCCTAGGTTTAGGGTTCAGAAAACCACAAAGCCAGGAGCTCCAGGGACACTGGCCATGCGAAAGGCATGCCAAGTTGAGCAGGGCACAGCCAAAACCTTGCCCCCTCTTCTTCTTCCTGCTCGGAACTCACCACAGCCCAATGCCAGATTTCTGGCTCAAGCTAGGGTTAGGGTTAGGGTTAGCACTAGGATTATGCCAAGGATTAGGGCTGCGAAATCCACAAAGGCAGGAGCTCCAGGGACACTGGACATGTGAAAGGCATGCAAAGTTGAGCAGGGCACAGCCAAAACCTTGCCCCCTCATCTTCTTCCTGCTCGGAACTCACCACAGCCCACTGCTGGATTTCTGGCTCAAGCTAGGGTTAGGGTTAGGGTCAGGGTCAGGGTTAGGGTAACGCCTAGGGTTAGGGTACAGAGAACCACCGAGCCCAGAGCTCCAGGGATACTCACTATGCAAAAGGCATGCCAAGGTGAGCGCAGCACAGCCCAAAACCTTGCGCCCTCTTCCTTCTTCCTGCTTGGAACTCACCACAGCCCAATGCTCGATTTCTGGCTCAAGCTAGGGTTAGGGTTACGCCTACGCCAAGACCTAGGTTTAGGGTTCAGAAAACCACAAAGCCAGAAGCCCACGGACACTGACCATGCGAAAGGCATGCCAAGTTGAGCACGGAAAAGCCAAAACTTTGCTCCCTCTTCTTCTTTCTGCTTGGAACTCACCACAGCCCACTTCCGGATTTCTGGCTCAAGCTAGGGTTAGGGTTAGGGTTAGGGTTACGCCTGCGCCTAAGCCTCCGCCTAGGCCTAGGTTTAGGGTTCAGAAAACCACAAAGCCAGGAGCTCCAGGGACACTGGCCATGCGAAAGGCATGCCAAGTTGAGCAGGGCACAGCCAAAACCTTGCCCCCTCTTCTTCTTTCTGCTTGGAACTCGCCACGGCTCACAACCCGATTTCTGGCTCAAGCTAGGGTTAGGGTTAGGGTTAGGGTTACGCCTACGCCTAAGCCTATGCCTAGGCCTAGGTTTAGGGTTCAGAAAACCACAAAGCCAGAAGCCCACGGACACTGACCATGCGAAAGGCATGCCAAGTTGAGCACGGAAAAGCCAAAACCTTGCTCCCTCTTCTTCTTTCTGCTTGGGACTCGCCAAGGCCCACAACCCAATTTCTGGCTCAAGCTAGGGTTAGGGTTAGGGTTAGCACTAGGATTATGCCAAGGATTAGGGCTGCGAAATCCACAAAGGCAGGAGCTCCAGGGACACTGGACATGTGAAAGGCATGCAAAGTTGAGCAGGGCACAGCCAAAACCTTGCCCCCTCTTCTTCTTCCTGCTCAGAACTCACCACAGCCCACTGCTGGATTTCTGGCTCAAGCTAGGGTTAGGGTTAGGGTTAGGGTCAGGGTCAGGGTTAGGGTAACGCCTAGGGTTAGGGTACAGAGAACCACCGAGCCCAGAGCTCCAGGGATACTCACTATGCAAAAGGCATGCCAAGGTGAGCGCAGCACAGCCCAAAACCTTGCTCCCTCTTCTTCTTCCTGCTTGGAACTCACCACAGCCCAATGCTCGATTTCTGGCTCAAGCTAGGGTTAGGGTTACGCCTACGCCAAGACCTAGGTTTAGTGTTCAGAAAACCACAAAGCCAGGAGCTCCACGGACACTGACCATGCGAAAGGCATGCCAAGTTGAGCACGGAAAAGCCAAAACCTTGCTCCCTCTTCTTCTTTCTGCTTGGAACTCACCACAGCCCACCGCCGGATTTCTGGCTCAAGCTAGGGTTAGGGTTAGGGTTAGGGTTACGCCTGCGCCTAAGCCTCCGCCTAGGCCTAGGTTTAGGGTTCAGAAAACCACAAAGCCAGGAGCTCCAGGGACACTGGCCATGCGAAAGGCATGCCAAGTTGAGCAGGGCACAGCCAAAACCTTGCCCCCTCTTCTTCTTCCTGCTCGGAACTCACCACAGCCCAATGCCAGATTTCTGGCTCAAGCTAGGGTTAGGGTTAGGGTTAGCACTAGGATTATGCCAAGGATTAGGGCTGCGAAATCCACAAAGGCAGGAGCTCCAGGGACACTGGACATGTGAAAGGCATGCAAAGTTGAGCAGGGCACAGCCAAAACCTTGCCCCCTCTTCTTCTTCCTGCTCAGAACTCACCACAGCCCACTGCTGGATTTCTGGCTCAAGCTAGGGTTAGGGTTAGGGTCAGGGTTACGCCTATGCCTAAGCCTAGGTTTAGTGTTCAGAAAACCACAAAGCCAGGAGCTCCAGGGACACTGGCCATGCGAAAGGCATACAAAGTTGAGCACGGAAATGTCAAAAGCTTGCCGCCTCTTCTTTTTCCTGCTTGGAACTCACCACAGCCCAATGCCTGGTTTCTGGCTCAAGCTAGGGTTAGGGTTATGCCTAGGATTAGGGTTGAGAAAACCACAGAGCCAGCAGCTCCAGGGACACTGGACATGTGAGATGCATGCAAAGTTGAGCAGTGCGCAGCCAAAACTTGGCTCCCTCTTCTTCTTCCTGCTCGGAACTCACCACAGCCCACTTCCGGATTTCTGGCTCAAGCTAGGGTTAGGGTTAGGGTTAGGGTTACGCCTACGCCTAAGCCTATGCCTAGGCCTAGGTTTAGGGTTCAGAAAACCACAAAGCCAGGAACTCCACGGACACTGGCCATGCGAAAGGCATGCCAAGTTGAGCAGGGCACAGCCAAAACCTTGCCCCCTCTTCTTCTTTCTGCTTGGAACTCGCCACGGCTCACAACCCGATTTCTGGCTCAAGCTAGGGCTAGGGTTAGGGTTAGGGTTACGCCTATGCCTAAGCCTAGGTTTAGGGTTCAGAAAACCACAAAGGCAGGAGCTCCAGGGACACTGGCCATGCGAAAGTCATACAAAGTTGAGCACGGAAAAGCCAAAACCTTGCTCCCTCTTCTTTTTCCTGCTTGGAACTCACCACAGCCCAATGCCTGGTTTCTGGCTCAAGCTAGGGTTAGGGTTATGCCTAGGATTAGGGTTGAGAAAACCACAGAGCCAGCAGCTCCAGGGACACTGGACATGTGAGATGCATGCAAAGTTGAGCAGTGCGCAGCCAAAACTTGGCTCCCTCTTCTTCTTCCTGCTCGGAACTCACCACAGCCCACCGCCGGATTTCTGGCTCAAGCTAGGGTTAGGGTTAGGGTTACGCCTGCACCTAAGCCTATGCCTAGGCCTAGGTTTAGGGTTCAGAAAACCACAAAGGCAGGAGCTCCAGGGACACTGGCCATGCGAAAGGCATGCCAAGTTGAGCAGGGCACAGCCAAAACCTTGCCCCCTCTTCTTCTTCCTGCTCGGAACTCACCACAGCCCACTGCTGGATTTCTGGCTCAAGCTAGGGTTAGGGTTAGGGTTAGCACTAGGATTATGCCAAGGATTAGGGCTGCGAAATCCACAAAGGCAGGAGCTCCAGGGACACTGGACATGTGAAAGGCATGCAAAGTTGAGCAGGGCACAGCCAAAACCTTGCCCCCTCTTCTTCTTCCTGCTCGGAACTCACCACAGCCCACTGCTGGATTTCTGGCTCAAGCTAGGGTTAGGGTTAGGGTCAGGGTCAGGGTTAGGGTAACGCCTAGGGTTAGGGTACAGAGAACCACCGAGCCCAGAGCTCCAGGGATACTCACTATGCAAAAGGCATGCCAAGGTGAGCGCAGCACAGCCCAAAACCTTGCGCCCTCTTCCTTCTTCCTGCTCGGAACTCACCACAGCCCAATGCCAGATTTCTGGCTCAAGCTAGGGTTAGGGTTAGGGTTAGCACTAGGATTATGCCAAGGATTAGGGCTGCGAAATCCACAAAGGCAGGAGCTCCAGGGACACTGGACATGTGAAAGGCATGCAAAGTTGAGCAGGGCACAACCAAAACCTTGCCCCCTCTTCTTCTTCCTGCTCAGAACTCACCACAGCCCACTGCTGGATTTCTGGCTCAAGCTAGGGTTAGGGTTAGGGTCAGGGTTACGCCTATGCCTAAGCCTAGGTTTAGTGTTCAGAAAACCACAAAGCCAGGAGCTCCAGAGACACTGGCCATGCGAAAGGCATACAAAGTTGAGCACGGAAATGTCAAAAGCTTGCCGCCTCTTCTTTTTCCTGCTTGGAACTCACCACAGCCCAATGCCTGGTTTCTGGCTCAAGCTAGGGTTAGGGTTATGCCTAGGATTAGGGTTGAGAAAACCACAGAGCCAGCAGCTCCAGGGACACTGGACATGTGAGATGCATGCAAAGTTGAGCAGTGCGCAGCCAAAACTTGGCTCCCTCTTCTTCTTCCTGCTCGGAACTCACCACAGCCCACTTCCGGATTTCTGGCTCAAGCTAGGGTTAGGGTTAGGGTTAGGGTTACGCCTACGCCTAAGCCTATGCCTAGGCCTAGGTTTAGGGTTCAGAAAACCACAAAGCCAGGAACTCCACGGACACTGGCCATGCGAAAGGCATGCCAAGTTGAGCAGGGCACAGCCAAAACCTTGCCCCCTCTTCTTCTTTCTGCTTGGAACTCGCCACGGCTCACAACCCGATTTCTGGCTCAAGCTAGGGTTAGGGTTAGGGTTAGGGTTACGCCTATGCCTAAGCCTAGGTTTAGGGTTCAGAAAACCACAAAGGCAGGAGCTCCAGGGACACTGGCCATGCGAAAGTCATACAAAGTTGAGCACGGAAAAGCCAAAACCTTGCCCCCTCTTCTTTTTCCTGCTTGGAACTCACCACAGCCCAATGCCTGGTTTCTGGCTCAAGCTAGGGTTAGGGTTATGCCTAGGATTAGGGTTGAGAAAACCACAGAGCCAGCAGCTCCAGGGACACTGGACATGTGAGATGCATGCAAAGTTGAGCAGTGCGCAGCCAAAACTTGGCTCCCTCTTCTTCTTCCTGCTCGGAACTCACCACAGCCCACCGCCGGATTTCTGGCTCAAGCTAGGGTTAGGGTTAGGGTTACGCCTGCACCTAAGCCTATGCCTAGGCCTAGGTTTAGGGTTCAGAAAACCACAAAGGCAGGAGCTCCAGGGACACTGGCCATGCGAAAGGCATGCCAAGTTGAGCAGGGCACAGCCAAAACCTTGCCCCCTCTTCTTCTTTCTGCTTGGAACTCACCACAGCCCACTTCCGGATTTCTGGCTCAAGCTAGGGTTAGGGTTAGGGTTAGGGTTACGCCTGCGCCTAAGCCTCCGCCTAGGCCTAGGTTTAGGGTTCAGAAAACCACAAAGGCAGGAGCTCCAGGGACACTGGCCATGCGAAAGGCATGCCAAGTTGAGCAGGGCACAGCCAAAACCTTGCCCCCTCTTCTTCTTTCTGCTTGGAACTCGCCACGGCTCACAACCCGATTTCTGGCTCAAGCTAGGGTTAGGGTTAGGGTTAGGGTTACGCCTACGCCTAAGCCTATGCCTAGGCCTAGGTTTAGGGTTCAGAAAACCACAAAGCCAGAAGCCCACGGACACTGACCATGCGAAAGGCATGCCAAGTTGAGCACGGAAAAGCCAAAACCTTGCTCCCTCTTCTTCTTTCTGCTTGGGACTCGCCAAGGCCCACAACCCAATTTCTGGCTCAAGCTAGGGTTAGGGTTAGGGTTAGCACTAGGATTATGCCAAGGATTAGGGCTGCGAAATCCACAAAGGCAGGAGCTCCAGGGACACTGGACATGTGAAAGGCATGCAAAGTTGAGCAGGGCACAGCCAAAACCTTGCCCCCTCTTCTTCTTCCTGCTTAGAACTCACCACAGCCCACTGCTGGATTTCTGGCTCAAGCTAGGGTTAGGGTTAGGGTTAGGGTCAGGGTCAGGGTTAGGGTAACGCCTAGGGTTAGGGTACAGAGAACCACCGAGCCCAGAGCTCCAGGGATACTCACTATGCAAAAGGCATGCCAAGGTGAGCGCAGCACAGCCCAAAACCTTGCTCCCTCTTCTTCTTCCTGCTTGGAACTCACCACAGCCCAATGCTCGATTTCTGGCTCAAGCTAGGGTTAGGGTTACGCCTACGCCAAGACCTAGGTTTAGTGTTCAGAAAACCACAAAGCCAGGAGCTCCACGGACACTGACCATGCGAAAGGCATGCCAAGTTGAGCACGGAAAAGCCAAAAGCTTGCTCCCTCTTCTTCTTTCTGCTTGGAACTCACCACAGCCCACCGCCGGATTTCTGGCTCAAGCTAGGGTTAGGGTTAGGGTTAGGGTTACGCCTGCGCCTAAGCCTCCGCCTAGGCCTAGGTTTAGGGTTCAGAAAACCACAAAGCCAGGAGCTCCAGGGACACTGGCCATGCGAAAGGCATGCCAAGTTGAGCAGGGCACAGCCAAAACCTTGCCCCCTCTTCTTCTTCCTGCTCGGAACTCACCACAGCCCAATGCCAGATTTCTGGCTCAAGCTAGGGTTAGGGTTAGGGTTAGCACTAGGATTATGCCAAGGATTAGGGCTGCGAAACCCACAAAGGCAGGAGCTCCAGGGACACTGGACATGTGAAAGGCATGCAAAGTTGAGCAGGGCACAGCCAAAACCTTGCCCCCTCTTCTTCTTCCTGCTCGGAACTCACCACAGCCCAATGCCAGATTTCTGGCTCAAGCTAGGGTTAGGGTTAGGGTCAGGGTTACGCCTATGCCTAAGCCTAGGTTTAGTGTTCAGAAAACCACAAAGCCAGGAGCTCCAGGGACACTGGCCATGCAAAAGGCATACAAAGTTGAGCACGGAAATGTCAAAAGCTTGCCGCCTCTTCTTTTTCCTGCTTGGAACTCACCACAGCCCAATGCCAGGTTTCTGGCTCAAGCTAGGGTTAGGGTTATGCCTAGGATTAGGGTTGAGAAAACCACAGAGCCAGCAGCTCCAGGGACACTGGACATGTGAGATGCATGCAAAGTTGAGCAGTGCGCAGCCAAAACTTGGCTCCCTCTTCTTCTTCCTGCTCGGAACTCACCACAGCCCACTTCCGGATTTCTGGCTCAAGCTAGGGTTAGGGTTAGGGTTAGGGTTACGCCTACGCCTAAGACTATGCCTAGGCCTAGGTTTAGGGTTCAGAAAACCACAAAGCCAGGAACTCCACGGACACTGACCATGCGAAAGGCATGCCAAGTTGAGCAGTGCGCAGCCAAAACTTTGCTCCCTCTTCTTCTTTCTGCTTGGAACTCACCACAGCCCACTTCCGGATTTCTGGCTCAAGCTAGGGTTAGGGTTAGGGTTAGGGTTACGCCTGCGCCTAAGCCTCCGCCTAGGCCTAGGTTTAGGGTTCAGAAAACCACAAAGCCAGGAGCTCCAGGGACACTGGCCATGCGAAAGGCATGCCAAGTTGAGCAGGGCACAGCCAAAACCTTGCCCCCTCTTCTTCTTCCTGCTCGGAACTCACCACAGCCCAATGCCAGATTTCTGGCTCAAGCTAGGGTTAGGGTTAGGGTTAGCACTAGGATTATGCCAAGGATTAGGGCTGCGAAATCCACAAAGGCAGGAGCTCCAGGGACACTGGACATGTGAAAGGCATGCAAAGTTGAGCAGGGCACAGCCAAAACCTTGCCCCCTCATCTTCTTCCTGCTCGGAACTCACCACAGCCCACTGCTGGATTTCTGGCTCAAGCTAGGGTTAGGGTTAGGGTCAGGGTCAGGGTTAGGGTAACGCCTAGGGTTAGGGTACAGAGAACCACCGAGCCCAGAGCTCCAGGGATACTCACTATGCAAAAGGCATGCCAAGGTGAGCGCAGCACAGCCCAAAACCTTGCGCCCTCTTCCTTCTTCCTGCTTGGAACTCACCACAGCCCAATGCTCGATTTCTGGCTCAAGCTAGGGTTAGGGTTACGCCTACGCCAAGACCTAGGTTTAGGGTTCAGAAAACCACAAAGCCAGAAGCCCACGGACACTGACCATGCGAAAGGCATGCCAAGTTGAGCACGGAAAAGCCAAAACTTTGCTCCCTCTTCTTCTTTCTGCTTGGAACTCACCACAGCCCACTTCCGGATTTCTGGCTCAAGCTAGGGTTAGGGTTAGGGTTAGGGTTACGCCTGCGCCTAAGCCTCCGCCTAGGCCTAGGTTTAGGGTTCAGAAAACCACAAAGCCAGGAGCTCCAGGGACACTGGCCATGCGAAAGGCATGCCAAGTTGAGCAGGGCACAGCCAAAACCTTGCCCCCTCTTCTTCTTTCTGCTTGGAACTCGCCACGGCTCACAACCCGATTTCTGGCTCAAGCTAGGGTTAGGGTTAGGGTTAGGGTTACGCCTACGCCTAAGCCTATGCCTAGGCCTAGGTTTAGGGTTCAGAAAACCACAAAGCCAGAAGCCCACGGACACTGACCATGCGAAAGGCATGCCAAGTTGAGCACGGAAAAGCCAAAACCTTGCTCCCTCTTCTTCTTTCTGCTTGGGACTCGCCAAGGCCCACAACCCAATTTCTGGCTCAAGCTAGGGTTAGGGTTAGGGTTAGCACTAGGATTATGCCAAGGATTAGGGCTGCGAAATCCACAAAGGCAGGAGCTCCAGGGACACTGGACATGTGAAAGGCATGCAAAGTTGAGCAGGGCACAGCCAAAACCTTGCCCCCTCTTCTTCTTCCTGCTCAGAACTCACCACAGCCCACTGCTGGATTTCTGGCTCAAGCTAGGGTTAGGGTTAGGGTTAGGGTCAGGGTCAGGGTTAGGGTAACGCCTAGGGTTAGGGTACAGAGAACCACCGAGCCCAGAGCTCCAGGGATACTCACTATGCAAAAGGCATGCCAAGGTGAGCGCAGCACAGCCCAAAACCTTGCTCCCTCTTCTTCTTCCTGCTTGGAACTCACCACAGCCCAATGCTCGATTTCTGGCTCAAGCTAGGGTTAGGGTTACGCCTACGCCAAGACCTAGGTTTAGTGTTCAGAAAACCACAAAGCCAGGAGCTCCACGGACACTGACCATGCGAAAGGCATGCCAAGTTGAGCACGGAAAAGCCAAAACCTTGCTCCCTCTTCTTCTTTCTGCTTGGAACTCACCACAGCCCACCGCCGGATTTCTGGCTCAAGCTAGGGTTAGGGTTAGGGTTAGGGTTACGCCTGCGCCTAAGCCTCCGCCTAGGCCTAGGTTTAGGGTTCAGAAAACCACAAAGCCAGGAGCTCCAGGGACACTGGCCATGCGAAAGGCATGCCAAGTTGAGCAGGGCACAGCCAAAACCTTGCCCCCTCTTCTTCTTCCTGCTCGGAACTCACCACAGCCCAATGCCAGATTTCTGGCTCAAGCTAGGGTTAGGGTTAGGGTTAGCACTAGGATTATGCCAAGGATTAGGGCTGCGAAATCCACAAAGGCAGGAGCTCCAGGGACACTGGACATGTGAAAGGCATGCAAAGTTGAGCAGGGCACAGCCAAAACCTTGCCCCCTCTTCTTCTTCCTGCTCAGAACTCACCACAGCCCACTGCTGGATTTCTGGCTCAAGCTAGGGTTAGGGTTAGGGTCAGGGTTACGCCTATGCCTAAGCCTAGGTTTAGTGTTCAGAAAACCACAAAGCCAGGAGCTCCAGGGACACTGGCCATGCGAAAGGCATACAAAGTTGAGCACGGAAATGTCAAAAGCTTGCCGCCTCTTCTTTTTCCTGCTTGGAACTCACCACAGCCCAATGCCTGGTTTCTGGCTCAAGCTAGGGTTAGGGTTATGCCTAGGATTAGGGTTGAGAAAACCACAGAGCCAGCAGCTCCAGGGACACTGGACATGTGAGATGCATGCAAAGTTGAGCAGTGCGCAGCCAAAACTTGGCTCCCTCTTCTTCTTCCTGCTCGGAACTCACCACAGCCCACTTCCGGATTTCTGGCTCAAGCTAGGGTTAGGGTTAGGGTTAGGGTTACGCCTACGCCTAAGCCTATGCCTAGGCCTAGGTTTAGGGTTCAGAAAACCACAAAGCCAGGAACTCCACGGACACTGGCCATGCGAAAGGCATGCCAAGTTGAGCAGGGCACAGCCAAAACCTTGCCCCCTCTTCTTCTTTCTGCTTGGAACTCGCCACGGCTCACAACCCGATTTCTGGCTCAAGCTAGGGCTAGGGTTAGGGTTAGGGTTACGCCTATGCCTAAGCCTAGGTTTAGGGTTCAGAAAACCACAAAGGCAGGAGCTCCAGGGACACTGGCCATGCGAAAGTCATACAAAGTTGAGCACGGAAAAGCCAAAACCTTGCTCCCTCTTCTTTTTCCTGCTTGGAACTCACCACAGCCCAATGCCTGGTTTCTGGCTCAAGCTAGGGTTAGGGTTATGCCTAGGATTAGGGTTGAGAAAACCACAGAGCCAGCAGCTCCAGGGACACTGGACATGTGAGATGCATGCAAAGTTGAGCAGTGCGCAGCCAAAACTTGGCTCCCTCTTCTTCTTCCTGCTCGGAACTCACCACAGCCCACCGCCGGATTTCTGGCTCAAGCTAGGGTTAGGGTTAGGGTTACGCCTGCACCTAAGCCTATGCCTAGGCCTAGGTTTAGGGTTCAGAAAACCACAAAGGCAGGAGCTCCAGGGACACTGGCCATGCGAAAGGCATGCCAAGTTGAGCAGGGCACAGCCAAAACCTTGCCCCCTCTTCTTCTTTCTGCTTGGAACTCACCACAGCCCACTTCCGGATTTCTGGCTCAAGCTAGGGTTAGGGTTAGGGTTAGGGTTACGCCTGCGCCTAAGCCTCCGCCTAGGCCTAGGTTTAGGGTTCAGAAAACCACAAAGCCAGGAGCTCCAGGGACACTGGCCATGCGAAAGGCATGCCAAGTTGAGCAGGGCACAGCCAAAACCTTGCCCCCTCTTCTTCTTTCTGCTTGGAACTCGCCACGTCTCACAACCCGATTTCTGGCTCAAGCTAGGGTTAGGGTTAGGGTTAGGGTTACGCCTACGCCTAAGCCTATGCCTAGGCCTAGGTTTAGGGTTCAGAAAACCACAAAGCCAGAAGCCCACGGACACTGACCATGCGAAAGGCATGCCAAGTTGAGCACGGAAAAGCCAAAACCTTGCTCCCTCTTCTTCTTTCTGCTTGGGACTCGCCAAGGCCCACAACCCAATTTCTGGCTCAAGCTAGGGTTAGGGTTAGGGTTAGCACTAGGATTATGCCAAGGATTAGGGCTGCGAAATCCACAAAGGCAGGAGCTCCAGGGACACTGGACATGTGAAAGGCATGCAAAGTTGAGCAGGGCACAGCCAAAACCTTGCCCCCTCTTCTTCTTCCTGCTCAGAACTCACCACAGCCCACTGCTGGATTTCTGGCTCAAGCTAGGGTTAGGGTTAGGGTCAGGGTCAGGGTCAGGGTTAGGGTAACGCCTAGGGTTAGGGTACAGAGAACCACCGAGCCCAGAGCTCCAGGGATACTCACTATGCAAAAGGCATGCCAAGGTGAGCGCAGCACAGCCCAAAACCTTGCTCCCTCTTCTTCTTCCTGCTTGGAACTCACCACAGCCCAATGCTCGATTTCTGGCTCAAGCTAGGGTTAGGGTTACGCCTACGCCAAGACCTAGGTTTAGTGTTCAGAAAACCACAAAGCCAGGAGCTCCACGGACACTGACCATGCGAAAGGCATGCCAAGTTGAGCACGGAAAAGCCAAAAGCTTGCTCCCTCTTCTTCTTTCTGCTTGGAACTCACCACAGCCCACCGCCGGATTTCTGGCTCAAGCTAGGGTTAGGGTTAGGGTTAGGGTTACGCCTGCGCCTAAGCCTCCGCCTAGGCCTAGGTTTAGGGTTCAGAAAACCACAAAGCCAGGAGCTCCAGGGACACTGGCCATGCGAAAGGCATGCCAAGTTGAGCAGGGCACAGCCAAAACCTTGCCCCCTCTTCTTCTTCCTGCTCGGAACTCACCACAGCCCAATGCCAGATTTCTGGCTCAAGCTAGGGTTAGGGTTAGGGTTAGCACTAGGATTATGCCAAGGATTAGGGCTGCGAAACCCACAAAGGCAGGAGCTCCAGGGACACTGGACATGTGAAAGGCATGCAAAGTTGAGCAGGGCACAGCCAAAACCTTGCCCCCTCTTCTTCTTCCTGCTCGGAACTCACCACAGCCCAATGCCAGATTTCTGGCTCAAGCTAGGGTTAGGGTTAGGGTCAGGGTTACGCCTATGCCTAAGCCTAGGTTTAGTGTTCAGAAAACCACAAAGCCAGGAGCTCCAGGGACACTGGCCATGCAAAAGGCATACAAAGTTGAGCACGGAAATGTCAAAAGCTTGCCGCCTCTTCTTTTTCCTGCTTGGAACTCACCACAGCCCAATGCCTGGTTTCTGGCTCAAGCTAGGGTTAGGGTTATGCCTAGGATTAGGGTTGAGAAAACCACAGAGCCAGCAGCTCCAGGGACACTGGACATGTGAGATGCATGCAAAGTTGAGCAGTGCGCAGCCAAAACTTGGCTCCCTCTTCTTCTTCCTGCTCGGAACTCACCACAGCCCACTTCCGGATTTCTGGCTCAAGCTAGGGTTAGGGTTAGGGTTAGGGTTACGCCTACGCCTAAGCCTATGCCTAGGCCTAGGTTTAGGGTTCAGAAAACCACAAAGCCAGGAACTCCACGGACACTGACCATGCGAAAGGCATGCCAAGTTGAGCAGTGCGCAGCCAAAACTTTGCTCCCTCTTCTTCTTTCTGCTTGGAACTCACCACAGCCCACTTCCGGATTTCTGGCTCAAGCTAGGGTTAGGGTTAGGGTTAGGGTTACGCCTGCGCCTAAGCCTCCGCCTAGGCCTAGGTTTAGGGTTCAGAAAACCACAAAGCCCGGAGCTCCAGGGACACTGGCCATGCGAAAGGCATGCCAAGTTGAGCAGGGCACAGCCAAAACCTTGCCCCCTCTTCTTCTTCCTGCTCGGAACTCACCACAGCCCACTGCTGGATTTCTGGCTCAAGCTAGGGTTAGGGTTAGGGTTAGCACTAGGATTATGCCAAGGATTAGGGCTGCGAAATCCACAAAGGCAGGAGCTCCAGGGACACTGGACATGTGAAAGGCATGCAAAGTTGAGCAGGGCACAGCCAAAACCTTGCCCCCTCATCTTCTTCCTGCTCGGAACTCACCACAGCCCACTGCTGGATTTCTGGCTCAAGCTAGGGTTAGGGTTAGGGTCAGGGTCAGGGTTAGGGTAACGCCTAGGGTTAGGGTACAGAGAACCACCGAGCCCAGAGCTCCAGGGATACTCACTATGCAAAAGGCATGCCAAGGTGAGCGCAGCACAGCCCAAAACCTTGCGCCCTCTTCCTTCTTCCTGCTTGGAACTCACCACAGCCCAATGCTCGATTTCTGGCTCAAGCTAGGGTTAGGGTTACGCCTACGCCAAGACCTAGGTTTAGGGTCCAGAAAACCACAAAGCCAGAAGCCCACGGACACTGACCATGCGAAAGGCATGCCAAGTTGAGCACGGAAAAGCCAAAACTTTGCTCCCTCTTCTTCTTTCTGCTTGGAACTCACCACAGCCCACCGCCGGATTTCTGGCTCAAGCTAGGGTTAGGGTTAGGGTTAGGGTTACGCCTGCGCCTAAGCCTCCGCCTAGGCCTAGGTTTAGGGTTCAGAAAACCACAAAGCCAGGAGCTCCAGGGACACTGGCCATGCGAAAGGCATGCCAAGTTGAGCAGGGCACAGCCAAAACCTTGCCCCCTCTTCTTCTTTCTGCTTGGAACTCGCCACGGCTCACAACCCGATTTCTGGCTCAAGCTAGGGTTAGGGTTAGGGTTAGGGTTACGCCTACGCCTAAGCCTATGCCTAGGCCTAGGTTTAGGGTTCAGAAAACCACAAAGCCAGAAGCCCACGGACACTGACCATGCGAAAGGCATGCCAAGTTGAGCACGGAAAAGCCAAAACCTTGCTCCCTCTTCTTCTTTCTGCTTGGGACTCGCCAAGGCCCACAACCCAATTTCTGGCTCAAGCTAGGGTTAGGGTTAGGGTTAGCACTAGGATTATGCCAAGGATTAGGGCTGCGAAATCCACAAAGGCAGGAGCTCCAGGGACACTGGACATGTGAAAGGCATGCAAAGTTGAGCAGGGCACAGCCAAAACCTTGCCCCCTCTTCTTCTTCCTGCTCAGAACTCACCACAGCCCACTGCTGGATTTCTGGCTCAAGCTAGGGTTAGGGTTAGGGTTAGGGTCAGGGTCAGGGTTAGGGTAATGCCTAGGGTTAGGGTACAGAGAACCACCGAGCCCAGAGCTCCAGGGATACTCACTATGCAAAAGGCATGCCAAGGTGAGCGCAGCACAGCCCAAAACCTTGCGCCCTCTTCTTCTTCCTGCTTGGAACTCACCACAGCCCAATGCTCGATTTCTGGCTCAAGCTAGGGTTAGGGTTACGCCTACGCCAAGACCTAGGTTTAGTGTTCAGAAAACCACAAAGCCAGGAGCTCCACGGACACTGACCATGCGAAAGGCATGCCAAGTTGAGCACGGAAAAGCCAAAACCTTGCTCCCTCTTCTTCTTTCTGCTTGGAACTCACCACAGCCCACCGCCGGATTTCTGGCTCAAGCTAGGGTTAGGGTTAGGGTTAGGGTTACGCCTGCGCCTAAGCCTCCGCCTAGGCCTAGGTTTAGGGTTCAGAAAACCACAAAGCCAGGAGCTCCAGGGACACTGGCCATGCGAAAGGCATGCCAAGTTGAGCAGGGCACAGCCAAAACCTTGCCCCCTCTTCTTCTTCCTGCTCGGAACTCACCACAGCCCAATGCCAGATTTCTGGCTCAAGCTAGGGTTAGGGTTAGGGTTAGCACTAGGATTATGCCAAGGATTAGGGCTGCGAAATCCACAAAGGCAGGAGCTCCAGGGACACTGGACATGTGAAAGGCATGCAAAGTTGAGCAGGGCACAGCCAAAACCTTGCCCCCTCTTCTTCTTCCTGCTCAGAACTCACCACAGCCCACTGCTGGATTTCTGGCTCAAGCTAGGGTTAGGGTTAGGGTCAGGGTTACGCCTATGCCTAAGCCTAGGTTTAGTGTTCAGAAAACCACAAAGCCAGGAGCTCCAGAGACACTGGCCATGCGAAAGGCATACAAAGTTGAGCACGGAAATGTCAAAAGCTTGCCGCCTCTTCTTTTTCCTGCTTGGAACTCACCACAGCCCAATGCCTGGTTTCTGGCTCAAGCTAGGGTTAGGGTTATGCCTAGGATTAGGGTTGAGAAAACCACAGAGCCAGCAGCTCCAGGGACACTGGACATGTGAGATGCATGCAAAGTTGAGCAGTGCGCAGCCAAAACTTGGCTCCCTCTTCTTCTTCCTGCTCGGAACTCACCACAGCCCACTTCCGGATTTCTGGCTCAAGCTAGGGTTAGGGTTAGGGTTAGGGTTACGCCTACGCCTAAGCCTATGCCTAGGCCTAGGTTTAGGGTTCAGAAAACCACAAAGCCAGGAACTCCACGGACACTGGCCATGCGAAAGGCATGCCAAGTTGAGCAGGGCACAGCCAAAACCTTGCCCCCTCTTCTTCTTTCTGCTTGGAACTCGCCACGGCTCACAACCCGATTTCTGGCTCAAGCTAGGGTTAGGGTTAGGGTTAGGGTTACGCCTATGCCTAAGCCTAGGTTTAGGGTTCAGAAAACCACAAAGGCAGGAGCTCCAGGGACACTGGCCATGCGAAAGTCATACAAAGTTGAGCACGGAAAAGCCAAAACCTTGCCCCCTCTTCTTTTTCCTGCTTGGAACTCACCACAGCCCAATGCCTGGTTTCTGGCTCAAGCTAGGGTTAGGGTTATGCCTAGGATTAGGGTTGAGAAAACCACAGAGCCAGCAGCTCCAGGGACACTGGACATGTGAGATGCATGCAAAGTTGAGCAGTGCGCAGCCAAAACTTGGCTCCCTCTTCTTCTTCCTGCTCGGAACTCACCACAGCCCACCGCCGGATTTCTGGCTCAAGCTAGGGTTAGGGTTAGGGTTACGCCTGCACCTAAGCCTATGCCTAGGCCTAGGTTTAGGGTTCAGAAAACCACAAAGGCAGGAGCTCCAGGGACACTGGCCATGCGAAAGGCATGCCAAGTTGAGCAGGGCACAGCCAAAACCTTGCCCCCTCTTCTTCTTTCTGCTTGGAACTCACCACAGCCCACTTCCGGATTTCTGGCTCAAGCTAGGGTTAGGGTTAGGGTTAGGGTTACGCCTGCGCCTAAGCCTCCGCCTAGGCCTAGGTTTAGGGTTCAGAAAACCACAAAGCCAGGAGCTCCAGGGACACTGACCATGCGAAAGGCATGCCAAGTTGAGCAGGGCACAGCCAAAACCTTGCCCCCTCTTCTTCTTTCTGCTTGGAACTCGCCACGGCTCACAACCCGATTTCTGGCTCAAGCTAGGGTTAGGGTTAGGGTTAGGGTTACGCCTACGCCTAAGCCTATGCCTAGGCCTAGGTTTAGGGTTCAGAAAACCACAAAGCCAGAAGCCCACGGACACTGACCATGCGAAAGGCATGCCAAGTTGAGCACGGAAAAGCCAAAACCTTGCTCCCTCTTCTTCTTTCTGCTTGGGACTCGCCAAGGCCCACAACCCAATTTCTGGCTCAAGCTAGGGTTAGGGTTAGGGTTAGCACTAGGATTATGCCAAGGATTAGGGCTGCGAAATCCACAAAGGCAGGAGCTCCAGGGACACTGGACATGTGAAAGGCATGCAAAGTTGAGCAGGGCACAGCCAAAACCTTGCCCCCTCTTCTTCTTCCTGCTCAGAACTCACCACAGCCCACTGCTGGATTTCTGGCTCAAGCTAGGGTCAGGGTTAGGGTTAGGGTCAGGGTCAGGGTTAGGGTAACGCCTAGGGTTAGGGTACAGAGAACCACCGAGCCCAGAGCTCCAGGGATACTCACTATGCAAAAGGCATGCCAAGGTGAGCGCAGCACAGCCCAAAACCTTGCTCCCTCTTCTTCTTCCTGCTTGGAACTCACCACAGCCCAATGCTCGATTTCTGGCTCAAGCTAGGGTTAGGGTTACGCCTACGCCAAGACCTAGGTTTAGTGTTCAGAAAACCACAAAGCCAGGAGCTCCACGGACACTGACCATGCGAAAGGCATGCCAAGTTGAGCACGGAAAAGCCAAAAGCTTGCTCCCTCTTCTTCTTTCTGCTTGGAACTCACCACAGCCCACCGCCGGATTTCTGGCTCAAGCTAGGGTTAGGGTTAGGGTTAGGGTTACGCCTGCGCCTAAGCCTCCGCCTAGGCCTAGGTTTAGGGTTCAGAAAACCACAAAGCCAGGAGCTCCAGGGACACTGGCCATGCGAAAGGCATGCCAAGTTGAGCAGGGCACAGCCAAAACCTTGCCCCCTCTTCTTCTTCCTGCTCGGAACTCACCACAGCCCAATGCCAGATTTCTGGCTCAAGCTAGGGTTAGGGTTAGGGTTAGCACTAGGATTATGCCAAGGATTAGGGCTGCGAAACCCACAAAGGCAGGAGCTCCAGGGACACTGGACATGTGAAAGGCATGCAAAGTTGAGCAGGGCACAGCCAAAACCTTGCCCCCTCTTCTTCTTCCTGCTCGGAACTCACCACAGCCCAATGCCAGATTTCTGGCTCAAGCTAGGGTTAGGGTTAGGGTTAGCACTAGGATTATGCCAAGGATTAGGGCTGCGAAATCCACAAAGGCAGGAGCTCCAGGGACACTGGACATGTGAAAGGCATGCAAAGTTGAGCAGGGCACAGCCAAAACCTTGCCCCCTCTTCTTCTTCCTGCTCAGAACTCACCACAGCCCACTGCTGGATTTCTGGCTCAAGCTAGGGTTAGGGTTAGGGTTAGGGTCAGGGTCAGGGTTAGGGTAACGCCTAGGGTTAGGGTACAGAGAACCACCGAGCCCAGAGCTCCAGGGATACTCACTATGCAAAAGGCATGCCAAGGTGAGCGCAGCACAGCCGAAAACCTTGCTCCCTCTTCTTCTTCCTGCTTGGAACTCACCACAGCCCAATGCTCGATTTCTGGCTCAAGCTAGGGTTAGGGTTACGCCTACGCCAAGACCTACGTTTAGTGTTCAGAAAACCACAAAGCCAGGAGCTCCACGGACACTGACCATGCGAAAGGCATGCCAAGTTGAGCACGGAAAAGCCAAAAGCTTGCTCCCTCTTCTTCTTTCTGCTTGGAACTCACCACAGCCCACCGCCGGATTTCTGGCTCAAGCTAGGGTTAGGGTTAGGGTTAGCACTAGGATTATGCCAAGGATTAGGGCTGCGAAACCCACAAAGGCAGGAGCTCCAGGGACACTGGACATGTGAAAGGCATGCAAAGTTGAGCAGGGCACAGCCAAAACCTTGCCCCCTCTTCTTCTTCCTGCTCGGAACTCACCACAGCCCAATGCCAGATTTCTGGCTCAAGCTAGGGTTAGGGTTAGGGTCAGGGTTACGCCTATGCCTAAGCCTAGGTTTAGTGTTCAGAAAACCACAAAGCCAGGAGCTCCAGGGACACTGGCCATGCAAAAGGCATACAAAGTTGAGCACGGAAATGTCAAAAGCTTGCCGCCTCTTCTTTTTCCTGCTTGGAACTCACCACAGCCCAATGCCTGGTTTCTGGCTCAAGCTAGGGTTAGGGTTATGCCTAGGATTAGGGTTGAGAAAACCACAGAGCCAGCAGCTCCAGGGACACTGGACATGTGAGATGCATGCAAAGTTGAGCAGTGCGCAGCCAAAACTTGGCTCCCTCTTCTTCTTCCTGCTCGGAACTCACCACAGCCCACTTCCGGATTTCTGGCTCAAGCTAGGGTTAGGGTTAGGGTTAGGGTTACGCCTACGCCTAAGACTATGCCTAGGCCTAGGTTTAGGGTTCAGAAAACCACAAAGCCAGGAACTCCACGGACACTGACCATGCGAAAGGCATGCCAAGTTGAGCAGTGCGCAGCCAAAACTTTGCTCCCTCTTCTTCTTTCTGCTTGGAACTCACCACAGCCCACTTCCGGATTTCTGGCTCAAGCTAGGGTTAGGGTTAGGGTTAGGGTTACGCCTGCGCCTAAGCCTCCGCCTAGGCCTAGGTTTAGGGTTCAGAAAACCACAAAGCCAGGAGCTCCAGGGACACTGGCCATGCGAAAGGCATGCCAAGTTGAGCAGGGCACAGCCAAAACCTTGCCCCCTCTTCTTCTTCCTGCTCGGAACTCACCACAGCCCAATGCCAGATTTCTGGCTCAAGCTAGGGTTAGGGTTAGGGTTAGCACTAGGATTATGCCAAGGATTAGGGCTGCGAAATCCACAAAGGCAGGAGCTCCAGGGACACTGGACATGTGAAAGGCATGCAAAGTTGAGCAGGGCACAGCCAAAACCTTGCCCCCTCTTCTTCTTCCTGCTCGGAACTCACCACAGCCCACTGCTGGATTTCTGGCTCAAGCTAGGGTTAGGGTTAGGGTCAGGGTCAGGGTTAGGGTAACGCCTAGGGTTAGGGTACAGAGAACCACCGAGCCCAGAGCTCCAGGGATACTCACTATGCAAAAGGCATGCCAAGGTGAGCGCAGCACAGCCCAAAACCTTGCGCCCTCTTCCTTCTTCCTGCTTGGAACTCACCACAGCCCAATGCTCGATTTCTGGCTCAAGCTAGGGTTAGGGTTACGCCTACGCCAAGACCTAGGTTTAGGGTTCAGAAAACCACAAAGCCAGAAGCCCACGGACACTGACCATGCGAAAGGCATGCCAAGTTGAGCACGGAAAAGCCAAAACTTTGCTCCCTCTTCTTCTTTCTGCTTGGAACTCACCACAGCCCACTTCCGGATTTCTGGCTCAAGCTAGGGTTAGGGTTAGGGTTAGGGTTACGCCTGCGCCTAAGCCTCCGCCTAGGCCTAGGTTTAGGGTTCAGAAAACCACAAAGCCAGGAGCTCCAGGGACACTGGCCATGCGAAAGGCATGCCAAGTTGAGCAGGGCACAGCCAAAACCTTGCCCCCTCTTCTTCTTTCTGCTTGGAACTCGCCACGGCTCACAACCCGATTTCTGGCTCAAGCTAGGGCTAGGGTTAGGGTTAGGGTTACGCCTATGCCTAAGCCTAGGTTTAGGGTTCAGAAAACCACAAAGGCAGGAGCTCCAGGGACACTGGCCATGCGAAAGTCATACAAAGTTGAGCACGGAAAAGCCAAAACCTTGCTCCCTCTTCTTTTTCCTGCTTGGAACTCACCACAGCCCAATGCCTGGTTTCTGGCTCAAGCTAGGGTTAGGGTTATGCCTAGGATTAGGGTTGAGAAAACCACAGAGCCAGCAGCTCCAGGGACACTGGACATGTGAGATGCATGCAAAGTTGAGCAGTGCGCAGCCAAAACTTGGCTCCCTCTTCTTCTTCCTGCTCGGAACTCACCACAGCCCACCACCGGATTTCTGGCTCAAGCTAGGGTTAGGGTTAGGGTTACGCCTGCACCTAAGCCTATGCCTAGGCCTAGGTTTAGGGTTCAGAAAACCACAAAGGCAGGAGCTCCAGGGACACTGGCCATGCGAAAGGCATGCCAAGTTGAGCAGGGCACAGCCAAAACCTTGCCCCCTCTTCTTCTTTCTGCTTGGAACTCACCACAGCCCACTTCCGGATTTCTGGCTCAAGCTAGGGTTAGGGTTAGGGTTAGGGTTACGCCTGCGCCTAAGCCTCCGCCTAGGCCTAGGTTTAGGGTTCAGAAAACCACAAAGCCAGGAGCTCCAGGGACACTGGCCATGCGAAAGGCATGCCAAGTTGAGCAGGGCACAGCCAAAACCTTGCCCCCTCTTCTTCTTTCTGCTTGGAACTCGCCACGGCTCACAACCCGATTTCTGGCTCAAGCTAGGGTTAGGGTTAGGGTTAGGGTTACGCCTACGCCTAAGCCTATGCCTAGGCCTAGGTTTAGGGTTCAGAAAACCACAAAGCCAGAAGCCCACGGACACTGACCATGCGAAAGGCATGCCAAGTTGAGCACGGAAAAGCCAAAACCTTGCTCCCTCTTCTTCTTTCTGCTTGGGACTCGCCAAGGCCCACAACCCAATTTCTGGCTCAAGCTAGGGTTAGGGTTAGGGTTAGCACTAGGATTATGCCAAGGATTAGGGCTGCGAAATCCACAAAGGCAGGAGCTCCAGGGACACTGGACATGTGAAAGGCATGCAAAGTTGAGCAGGGCACAGCCAAAACCTTGCCCCCTCTTCTTCTTCCTGCTCAGAACTCACCACAGCCCACTGCTGGATTTCTGGCTCAAGCTAGGGTTAGGGTTAGGGTTAGGGTCAGGGTCAGGGTTAGGGTAACGCCTAGGGTTAGGGTACAGAGAACCACCGAGCCCAGAGCTCCAGGGATACTCACTATGCAAAAGGCATGCCAAGGTGAGCGCAGCACAGCCCAAAACCTTGCTCCCTCTTCTTCTTCCTGCTTGGAACTCACCACAGCCCAATGCTCGATTTCTGGCTCAAGCTAGGGTTAGGGTTACGCCTACGCCAAGACCTAGGTTTAGTGTTCAGAAAACCACAAAGCCAGGAGCTCCACGGACACTGACCATGCGAAAGGCATGCCAAGTTGAGCACGGAAAAGCCAAAACCTTGCTCCCTCTTCTTCTTTCTGCTTGGAACTCACCACAGCCCACCGCCGGATTTCTGGCTCAAGCTAGGGTTAGGGTTAGGGTTAGGGTTACGCCTGCGCCTAAGCCTCCGCCTAGGCCTAGGTTTAGGGTTCAGAAAACCACAAAGCCAGGAGCTCCAGGGACACTGGCCATGCGAAAGGCATGCCAAGTTGAGCAGGGCACAGCCAAAACCTTGCCCCCTCTTCTTCTTCCTGCTCGGAACTCACCACAGCCCAATGCCAGATTTCTGGCTCAAGCTAGGGTTAGGGTTAGGGTCAGGGTCAGGGTTAGGGTAACGCCTAGGGTTAGGGTACAGAGAACCACCGAGCCCAGAGCTCCAGGGATACTCACTATGCAAAAGGCATGCCAAGGTGAGCGCAGCACAGCCCAAAACCTTGCGCCCTCTTCCTTCTTCCTGCTTGGAACTCACCACAGCCCAATGCTCGATTTCTGGCTCAAGCTAGGGTTAGGGTTACGCCTACGCCAAGACCTAGGTTTAGGGTTCAGAAAACCACAAAGCCAGAAGCCCACGGACACTGACCATGCGAAAGGCATGCCAAGTTGAGCACGGAAAAGCCAAAACTTTGCTCCCTCTTCTTCTTTCTGCTTGGAACTCACCACAGCCCACTTCCGGATTTCTGGCTCAAGCTAGGGTTAGGGTTAGGGTTAGGGTTACGCCTGCGCCTAAGCCTCCGCCTAGGCCTAGGTTTAGGGTTCAGAAAACCACAAAGCCAGGAGCTCCAGGGACACTGGCCATGCGAAAGGCATGCCAAGTTGAGCAGGGCACAGCCAAAACCTTGCCCCCTCTTCTTCTTTCTGCTTGGAACTCGCCACGGCTCACAACCCGATTTCTGGCTCAAGCTAGGGTTAGGGTTAGGGTTAGGGTTACGCCTACGCCTAAGCCTATGCCTAGGCCTAGGTTTAGGGTTCAGAAAACCACAAAGCCAGAAGCCCACGGACACTGACCATGCGAAAGGCATGCCAAGTTGAGCACGGAAAAGCCAAAACCTTGCTCCCTCTTCTTCTTTCTGCTTGGGACTCGCCAAGGCCCACAACCCAATTTCTGGCTCAAGCTAGGGTTAGGGTTAGGGTTAGCACTAGGATTATGCCAAGGATTAGGGCTGCGAAATCCACAAAGGCAGGAGCTCCAGGGACACTGGACATGTGAAAGGCATGCAAAGTTGAGCAGGGCACAGCCAAAACCTTGCCCCCTCTTCTTCTTCCTGCTCAGAACTCACCACAGCCCACTGCTGGATTTCTGGCTCAAGCTAGGGTTAGGGTTAGGGTTAGGGTCAGGGTCAGGGTTAGGGTAACGCCTAGGGTTAGGGTACAGAGAACCACCGAGCCCAGAGCTCCAGGGATACTCACTATGCAAAAGGCATGCCAAGGTGAGCGCAGCACAGCCCAAAACCTTGCTCCCTCTTCTTCTTCCTGCTTGGAACTCACCACAGCCCAATGCTCGATTTCTGGCTCAAGCTAGGGTTAGGGTTACGCCTACGCCAAGACCTAGGTTTAGTGTTCAGAAAACCACAAAGCCAGGAGCTCCACGGACACTGACCATGCGAAAGGCATGCCAAGTTGAGCACGGAAAAGCCAAAACCTTGCTCCCTCTTCTTCTTTCTGCTTGGAACTCACCACAGCCCACCGCCGGATTTCTGGCTCAAGCTAGGGTTAGGGTTAGGGTTAGGGTTACGCCTGCGCCTAAGCCTCCGCCTAGGCCTAGGTTTAGGGTTCAGAAAACCACAAAGCCAGGAGCTCCAGGGACACTGGCCATGCGAAAGGCATGCCAAGTTGAGCAGGGCACAGCCAAAACCTTGCCCCCTCTTCTTCTTCCTGCTCGGAACTCACCACAGCCCAATGCCAGATTTCTGGCTCAAGCTAGGGTTAGGGTTAGGGTTAGCACTAGGATTATGCCAAGGATTAGGGCTGCGAAACCCACAAAGGCAGGAGCTCCAGGGACACTGGACATGTGAAAGGCATGCCAAGTTGAGCAGGGCACAGCCAAAACCTTGCCCCCTCTTCTTCTTCCTGCTCGGAACTCACCACAGCCCAATGCCAGATTTCTGGCTCAAGCTAGGGTTAGGGTTAGGGTCAGGGTTACGCCTATGCCTAAGCCTAGGTTTAGTGTTCAGAAAACCACAAAGCCAGGAGCTCCAGGGACACTGGCCATGCAAAAGGCATACAAAGTTGAGCACGGAAATGTCAAAAGCTTGCCGCCTCTTCTTTTTCCTGCTTGGAACTCACCACAGCCCAATGCCTGGTTTCTGGCTCAAGCTAGGGTTAGGGTTATGCCTAGGATTAGGGTTGAGAAAACCACAGAGCCAGCAGCTCCAGGGACACTGGACATGTGAGATGCATGCAAAGTTGAGCAGTGCGCAGCCAAAACTTGGCTCCCTCTTCTTCTTCCTGCTCGGAACTCACCACAGCCCACTTCCGGATTTCTGGCTCAAGCTAGGGTTAGGGTTAGGGTTAGGGTTACGCCTACGCCTAAGACTATGCCTAGGCCTAGGTTTAGGGTTCAGAAAACCACAAAGCCAGGAACTCCACGGACACTGACCATGCGAAAGGCATGCCAAGTTGAGCAGTGCGCAGCCAAAACTTTGCTCCCTCTTCTTCTTTCTGCTTGGAACTCACCACAGCCCACTTCCGGATTTCTGGCTCAAGCTAGGGTTAGGGTTAGGGTTAGGGTTACGCCTGCGCCTAAGCCTCCGCCTAGGCCTAGGTTTAGGGTTCAGAAAACCACAAAGCCAGGAGCTCCAGGGACACTGGCCATGCGAAAGGCATGCCAAGTTGAGCAGGGCACAGCCAAAACCTTGCCCCCTCTTCTTCTTCCTGCTCGGAACTCACCACAGCCCAATGCCAGATTTCTGGCTCAAGCTAGGGTTAGGGTTAGGGTTAGCACTAGGATTATGCCAAGGATTAGGGCTGCGAAATCCACAAAGGCAGGAGCTCCAGGGACACTGGACATGTGAAAGGCATGCAAAGTTGAGCAGGGCACAGCCAAAACCTTGCCCCCTCTTCTTCTTCCTGCTCGGAACTCACCACAGCCCACTGCTGGATTTCTGGCTCAAGCTAGGGTTAGGGTTAGGGTCAGGGTCAGGGTTAGGGTAACGCCTAGGGTTAGGGTACAGAGAACCACCGAGCCCAGAGCTCCAGGGATACTCACTATGCAAAAGGCATGCCAAGGTGAGCGCAGCACAGCCCAAAACCTTGCGCCCTCTTCCTTCTTCCTGCTTGGAACTCACCACAGCCCAATGCTCGATTTCTGGCTCAAGCTAGGGTTAGGGTTACGCCTACGCCAAGACCTAGGTTTAGGGTTCAGAAAACCACAAAGCCAGAAGCCCACGGACACTGACCATGCGAAAGGCATGCCAAGTTGAGCACGGAAAAGCCAAAACTTTGCTCCCTCTTCTTCTTTCTGCTTGGAACTCACCACAGCCCACCGCCGGATTTCTGGCTCAAGCTAGGGTTAGGGTTAGGGTTAGGGTTACGCCTGCGCCTAAGCCTCCGCCTAGGCCTAGGTTTAGGGTTCAGAAAACCACAAAGCCAGGAGCTCCAGGGACACTGGCCATGCGAAAGGCATGCCAAGTTGAGCAGGGCACAGCCAAAACCTTGCCCCCTCTTCTTCTTTCTGCTTGGAACTCGCCACGGCTCACAACCCGATTTCTGGCTCAAGCTAGGGTTAGGGTTAGGGTTAGGGTTACGCCTACGCCTAAGCCTATGCCTAGGCCTAGGTTTAGGGTTCAGAAAACCACAAAGCCAGAAGCCCACGGACACTGACCATGCGAAAGGCATGCCAAGTTGAGCACGGAAAAGCCAAAACCTTGCTCCCTCTTCTTCTTTCTGCTTGGGACTCGCCAAGGCCCACAACCCAATTTCTGGCTCAAGCTAGGGTTAGGGTTAGGGTTAGCACTAGGATTATGCCAAGGATTAGGGCTGCGAAATCCACAAAGGCAGGAGCTCCAGGGACACTGGACATGTGAAAGGCATGCAAAGTTGAGCAGGGCACAGCCAAAACCTTGCCCCCTCTTCTTCTTCCTGCTCAGAACTCACCACAGCCCACTGCTGGATTTCTGGCTCAAGCTAGGGTTAGGGTTAGGGTTAGGGTCAGGGTCAGGGTTAGGGTAACGCCTAGGGTTAGGGTACAGAGAACCACCGAGCCCAGAGCTCCAGGGATACTCACTATGCAAAAGGCATGCCAAGGTGAGCGCAGCACAGCCCAAAACCTTGCTCCCTCTTCTTCTTCCTGCTTGGAACTCACCACAGCCCAATGCTCGATTTCTGGCTCAAGCTAGGGTTAGGGTTACACCTACGCCAAGACCTAGGTTTAGTGTTCAGAAAACCACAAAGCCAGGAGCTCCACGGACACTGACCATGCGAAAGGCATGCCAAGTTGAGCACGGAAAAGCCAAAACCTTGCTCCCTCTTCTTCTTTCTGCTTGGAACTCACCACAGCCCACCGCCGGATTTCTGGCTCAAGCTAGGGTTAGGGTTAGGGTTAGGGTTACGCCTGCGCCTAAGCCTCCGCCTAGGCCTAGGTTTAGGGTTCAGAAAACCACAAAGCCAGGAGCTCCAGGGACACTGGCCATGCGAAAGGCATGCCAAGTTGAGCAGGGCACAGCCAAAACCTTGCCCCCTCTTCTTCTTCCTGCTCGGAACTCACCACAGCCCAATGCCAGATTTCTGGCTCAAGCTAGGGTTAGGGTTAGGGTTAGCACTAGGATTATGCCAAGGATTAGGGCTGCGAAATCCACAAAGGCAGGAGCTCCAGGGACACTGGACATGTGAAAGGCATGCAAAGTTGAGCAGGGCACAGCCAAAACCTTGCCCCCTCTTCTTCTTCCTGCTCAGAACTCACCACAGCCCACTGCTGGATTTCTGGCTCAAGCTAGGGTTAGGGTTAGGGTCAGGGTTACGCCTATGCCTAAGCCTAGGTTTAGTGTTCAGAAAACCACAAAGCCAGGAGCTCCAGAGACACTGGCCATGCGAAAGGCATACAAAGTTGAGCACGGAAATGTCAAAAGCTTGCCGCCTCTTCTTTTTCCTGCTTGGAACTCACCACAGCCCAATGCCTGGTTTCTGGCTCAAGCTAGGGTTAGGGTTATGCCTAGGATTAGGGTTGAGAAAACCACAGAGCCAGCAGCTCCAGGGACACTGGACATGTGAGATGCATGCAAAGTTGAGCAGTGCGCAGCCAAAACTTGGCTCCCTCTTCTTCTTCCTGCTCGGAACTCACCACAGCCCACTTCCGGATTTCTGGCTCAAGCTAGGGTTAGGGTTAGGGTTAGGGTTACGCCTACGCCTAAGCCTATGCCTAGGCCTAGGTTTAGGGTTCAGAAAACCACAAAGCCAGGAACTCCACGGACACTGGCCATGCGAAAGGCATGCCAAGTTGAGCAGGGCACAGCCAAAACCTTGCCCCCTCTTCTTCTTTCTGCTTGGAACTCGCCACGGCTCACAACCCGATTTCTGGCTCAAGCTAGGGCTAGGGTTAGGGTTAGGGTTACGCCTATGCCTAAGCCTAGGTTTAGGGTTCAGAAAACCACAAAGGCAGGAGCTCCAGGGACACTGGCCATGCGAAAGTCATACAAAGTTGAGCACGGAAAAGCCAAAACCTTGCTCCCTCTTCTTTTTCCTGCTTGGAACTCACCACAGCCCAATGCCTGGTTTCTGGCTCAAGCTAGGGTTAGGGTTATGCCTAGGATTAGGGTTGAGAAAACCACAGAGCCAGCAGCTCCAGGGACACTGGACATGTGAGATGCATGCAAAGTTGAGCAGTGCGCAGCCAAAACTTGGCTCCCTCTTCTTCTTCCTGCTCGGAACTCACCACAGCCCACCACCGGATTTCTGGCTCAAGCTAGGGTTAGGGTTAGGGTTACGCCTGCACCTAAGCCTATGCCTAGGCCTAGGTTTAGGGTTCAGAAAACCACAAAGGCAGGAGCTCCAGGGACACTGGCCATGCGAAAGGCATGCCAAGTTGAGCAGGGCACAGCCAAAACCTTGCCCCCTCTTCTTCTTTCTGCTTGGAACTCACCACAGCCCACTTCCGGATTTCTGGCTCAAGCTAGGGTTAGGGTTAGGGTTAGGGTTACGCCTGCGCCTAAGCCTCCGCCTAGGCCTAGGTTTAGGGTTCAGAAAACCACAAAGCCAGGAGCTCCAGGGACACTGGCCATGCGAAAGGCATGCCAAGTTGAGCAGGGCACAGCCAAAACCTTGCCCCCTCTTCTTCTTTCTGCTTGGAACTCGCCACGGCTCACAACCCGATTTCTGGCTCAAGCTAGGGCTAGGGTTAGGGTTAGGGTTACGCCTATGCCTAAGCCTAGGTTTAGGGTTCAGAAAACCACAAAGGCAGGAGCTCCAGGGACACTGGCCATGCGAAAGTCATACAAAGTTGAGCACGGAAAAGCCAAAACCTTGCTCCCTCTTCTTTTTCCTGCTTGGAACTCACCACAGCCCAATGCCTGGTTTCTGGCTCAAGCTAGGGTTAGGGTTATGCCTAGGATTAGGGTTGAGAAAACCACAGAGCCAGCAGCTCCAGGGACACTGGACATGTGAGATGCATGCAAAGTTGAGCAGTGCGCAGCCAAAACTTGGCTCCCTCTTCTTCTTCCTGCTCGGAACTCACCACAGCCCACCACCGGATTTCTGGCTCAAGCTAGGGTTAGGGTTAGGGTTACGCCTGCACCTAAGCCTATGCCTAGGCCTAGGTTTAGGGTTCAGAAAACCACAAAGGCAGGAGCTCCAGGGACACTGGCCATGCGAAAGGCATGCCAAGTTGAGCAGGGCACAGCCAAAACCTTGCCCCCTCTTCTTCTTTCTGCTTGGAACTCACCACAGCCCACTTCCGGATTTCTGGCTCAAGCTAGGGTTAGGGTTAGGGTTAGGGTTACGCCTGCGCCTAAGCCTCCGCCTAGGCCTAGGTTTAGGGTTCAGAAAACCACAAAGCCAGGAGCTCCAGGGACACTGGCCATGCGAAAGGCATGCCAAGTTGAGCAGGGCACAGCCAAAACCTTGCCCCCTCTTCTTCTTTCTGCTTGGAACTCGCCACGGCTCACAACCCGATTTCTGGCTCAAGCTAGGGTTAGGGTTAGGGTTAGGGTTACGCCTACGCCTAAGCCTATGCCTAGGCCTAGGTTTAGGGTTCAGAAAACCACAAAGCCAGAAGCCCACGGACACTGACCATGCGAAAGGCATGCCAAGTTGAGCACGGAAAAGCCAAAACCTTGCTCCCTCTTCTTCTTTCTGCTTGGGACTCGCCAAGGCCCACAACCCAATTTCTGGCTCAAGCTAGGGTTAGGGTTAGGGTTAGCACTAGGATTATGCCAAGGATTAGGGCTGCGAAATCCACAAAGGCAGGAGCTCCAGGGACACTGGACATGTGAAAGGCATGCAAAGTTGAGCAGGGCACAGCCAAAACCTTGCCCCCTCTTCTTCTTCCTGCTCAGAACTCACCACAGCCCACTGCTGGATTTCTGGCTCAAGCTAGGGTTAGGGTTAGGGTTAGGGTCAGGGTCAGGGTTAGGGTAACGCCTAGGGTTAGGGTACAGAGAACCACCGAGCCCAGAGCTCCAGGGATACTCACTATGCAAAAGGCATGCCAAGGTGAGCGCAGCACAGCCCAAAACCTTGCTCCCTCTTCTTCTTCCTGCTTGGAACTCACCACAGCCCAATGCTCGATTTCTGGCTCAAGCTAGGGTTAGGGTTACGCCTACGCCAAGACCTAGGTTTAGTGTTCAGAAAACCACAAAGCCAGGAGCTCCACGGACACTGACCATGCGAAAGGCATGCCAAGTTGAGCACGGAAAAGCCAAAACCTTGCTCCCTCTTCTTCTTTCTGCTTGGAACTCACCACAGCCCACCGCCGGATTTCTGGCTCAAGCTAGGGTTAGGGTTAGGGTTAGGGTTACGCCTGCGCCTAAGCCTCCGCCTAGGCCTAGGTTTAGGGTTCAGAAAACCACAAAGCCAGGAGCTCCAGGGACACTGGCCATGCGAAAGGCATGCCAAGTTGAGCAGGGCACAGCCAAAACCTTGCCCCCTCTTCTTCTTCCTGCTCGGAACTCACCACAGCCCAATGCCAGATTTCTGGCTCAAGCTAGGGTTAGGGTTAGGGTCAGGGTCAGGGTTAGGGTAACGCCTAGGGTTAGGGTACAGAGAACCACCGAGCCCAGAGCTCCAGGGATACTCACTATGCAAAAGGCATGCCAAGGTGAGCGCAGCACAGCCCAAAACCTTGCGCCCTCTTCCTTCTTCCTGCTTGGAACTCACCACAGCCCAATGCTCGATTTCTGGCTCAAGCTAGGGTTAGGGTTACGCCTACGCCAAGACCTAGGTTTAGGGTTCAGAAAACCACAAAGCCAGAAGCCCACGGACACTGACCATGCGAAAGGCATGCCAAGTTGAGCACGGAAAAGCCAAAACTTTGCTCCCTCTTCTTCTTTCTGCTTGGAACTCACCACAGCCCACTTCCGGATTTCTGGCTCAAGCTAGGGTTAGGGTTAGGGTTAGGGTTACGCCTGCGCCTAAGCCTCCGCCTAGGCCTAGGTTTAGGGTTCAGAAAACCACAAAGCCAGGAGCTCCAGGGACACTGGCCATGCGAAAGGCATGCCAAGTTGAGCAGGGCACAGCCAAAACCTTGCCCCCTCTTCTTCTTTCTGCTTGGAACTCGCCACGGCTCACAACCCGATTTCTGGCTCAAGCTAGGGTTAGGGTTAGGGTTAGGGTTACGCCTACGCCTAAGCCTATGCCTAGGCCTAGGTTTAGGGTTCAGAAAACCACAAAGCCAGAAGCCCACGGACACTGACCATGCGAAAGGCATGCCAAGTTGAGCACGGAAAAGCCAAAACCTTGCTCCCTCTTCTTCTTTCTGCTTGGGACTCGCCAAGGCCCACAACCCAATTTCTGGCTCAAGCTAGGGTTAGGGTTAGGGTTAGCACTAGGATTATGCCAAGGATTAGGGCTGCGAAATCCACAAAGGCAGGAGCTCCAGGGACACTGGACATGTGAAAGGCATGCAAAGTTGAGCAGGGCACAGCCAAAACCTTGCCCCCTCTTCTTCTTCCTGCTCAGAACTCACCACAGCCCACTGCTGGATTTCTGGCTCAAGCTAGGGTTAGGGTTAGGGTTAGGGTCAGGGTCAGGGTTAGGGTAACGCCTAGGGTTAGGGTACAGAGAACCACCGAGCCCAGAGCTCCAGGGATACTCACTATGCAAAAGGCATGCCAAGGTGAGCGCAGCACAGCCCAAAACCTTGCTCCCTCTTCTTCTTCCTGCTTGGAACTCACCACAGCCCAATGCTCGATTTCTGGCTCAAGCTAGGGTTAGGGTTACGCCTACGCCAAGACCTAGGTTTAGTGTTCAGAAAACCACAAAGCCAGGAGCTCCACGGACACTGACCATGCGAAAGGCATGCCAAGTTGAGCACGGAAAAGCCAAAACCTTGCTCCCTCTTCTTCTTTCTGCTTGGAACTCACCACAGCCCACCGCCGGATTTCTGGCTCAAGCTAGGGTTAGGGTTAGGGTTAGGGTTACGCCTGCGCCTAAGCCTCCGCCTAGGCCTAGGTTTAGGGTTCAGAAAACCACAAAGCCAGGAGCTCCAGGGACACTGGCCATGCGAAAGGCATGCCAAGTTGAGCAGGGCACAGCCAAAACCTTGCCCCCTCTTCTTCTTCCTGCTCGGAACTCACCACAGCCCAATGCCAGATTTCTGGCTCAAGCTAGGGTTAGGGTTAGGGTTAGCACTAGGATTATGCCAAGGATTAGGGCTGCGAAACCCACAAAGGCAGGAGCTCCAGGGACACTGGACATGTGAAAGGCATGCCAAGTTGAGCAGGGCACAGCCAAAACCTTGCCCCCTCTTCTTCTTCCTGCTCGGAACTCACCACAGCCCAATGCCAGATTTCTGGCTCAAGCTAGGGTTAGGGTTAGGGTCAGGGTTACGCCTATGCCTAAGCCTAGGTTTAGTGTTCAGAAAACCACAAAGCCAGGAGCTCCAGGGACACTGGCCATGCAAAAGGCATACAAAGTTGAGCACGGAAATGTCAAAAGCTTGCCGCCTCTTCTTTTTCCTGCTTGGAACTCACCACAGCCCAATGCCTGGTTTCTGGCTCAAGCTAGGGTTAGGGTTATGCCTAGGATTAGGGTTGAGAAAACCACAGAGCCAGCAGCTCCAGGGACACTGGACATGTGAGATGCATGCAAAGTTGAGCAGTGCGCAGCCAAAACTTGGCTCCCTCTTCTTCTTCCTGCTCGGAACTCACCACAGCCCACTTCCGGATTTCTGGCTCAAGCTAGGGTTAGGGTTAGGGTTAGGGTTACGCCTACGCCTAAGACTATGCCTAGGCCTAGGTTTAGGGTTCAGAAAACCACAAAGCCAGGAACTCCACGGACACTGACCATGCGAAAGGCATGCCAAGTTGAGCAGTGCGCAGCCAAAACTTTGCTCCCTCTTCTTCTTTCTGCTTGGAACTCACCACAGCCCACTTCCGGATTTCTGGCTCAAGCTAGGGTTAGGGTTAGGGTTAGGGTTACGCCTGCGCCTAAGCCTCCGCCTAGGCCTAGGTTTAGGGTTCAGAAAACCACAAAGCCAGGAGCTCCAGGGACACTGGCCATGCGAAAGGCATGCCAAGTTGAGCAGGGCACAGCCAAAACCTTGCCCCCTCTTCTTCTTCCTGCTCGGAACTCACCACAGCCCAATGCCAGATTTCTGGCTCAAGCTAGGGTTAGGGTTAGGGTTAGCACTAGGATTATGCCAAGGATTAGGGCTGCGAAATCCACAAAGGCAGGAGCTCCAGGGACACTGGACATGTGAAAGGCATGCAAAGTTGAGCAGGGCACAGCCAAAACCTTGCCCCCTCTTCTTCTTCCTGCTCGGAACTCACCACAGCCCACTGCTGGATTTCTGGCTCAAGCTAGGGTTAGGGTTAGGGTCAGGGTCAGGGTTAGGGTAACGCCTAGGGTTAGGGTACAGAGAACCACCGAGCCCAGAGCTCCAGGGATACTCACTATGCAAAAGGCATGCCAAGGTGAGCGCAGCACAGCCCAAAACCTTGCGCCCTCTTCCTTCTTCCTGCTTGGAACTCACCACAGCCCAATGCTCGATTTCTGGCTCAAGCTAGGGTTAGGGTTACGCCTACGCCAAGACCTAGGTTTAGGGTTCAGAAAACCACAAAGCCAGAAGCCCACGGACACTGACCATGCGAAAGGCATGCCAAGTTGAGCACGGAAAAGCCAAAACTTTGCTCCCTCTTCTTCTTTCTGCTTGGAACTCACCACAGCCCACCGCCGGATTTCTGGCTCAAGCTAGGGTTAGGGTTAGGGTTAGGGTTACGCCTGCGCCTAAGCCTCCGCCTAGGCCTAGGTTTAGGGTTCAGAAAACCACAAAGCCAGGAGCTCCAGGGACACTGGCCATGCGAAAGGCATGCCAAGTTGAGCAGGGCACAGCCAAAACCTTGCCCCCTCTTCTTCTTTCTGCTTGGAACTCGCCACGGCTCACAACCCGATTTCTGGCTCAAGCTAGGGTTAGGGTTAGGGTTAGGGTTACGCCTACGCCTAAGCCTATGCCTAGGCCTAGGTTTAGGGTTCAGAAAACCACAAAGCCAGAAGCCCACGGACACTGACCATGCGAAAGGCATGCCAAGTTGAGCACGGAAAAGCCAAAACCTTGCTCCCTCTTCTTCTTTCTGCTTGGGACTCGCCAAGGCCCACAACCCAATTTCTGGCTCAAGCTAGGGTTAGGGTTAGGGTTAGCACTAGGATTATGCCAAGGATTAGGGCTGCGAAATCCACAAAGGCAGGAGCTCCAGGGACACTGGACATGTGAAAGGCATGCAAAGTTGAGCAGGGCACAGCCAAAACCTTGCCCCCTCTTCTTCTTCCTGCTCAGAACTCACCACAGCCCACTGCTGGATTTCTGGCTCAAGCTAGGGTTAGGGTTAGGGTTAGGGTCAGGGTCAGGGTTAGGGTAACGCCTAGGGTTAGGGTACAGAGAACCACCGAGCCCAGAGCTCCAGGGATACTCACTATGCAAAAGGCATGCCAAGGTGAGCGCAGCACAGCCCAAAACCTTGCTCCCTCTTCTTCTTCCTGCTTGGAACTCACCACAGCCCAATGCTCGATTTCTGGCTCAAGCTAGGGTTAGGGTTACACCTACGCCAAGACCTAGGTTTAGTGTTCAGAAAACCACAAAGCCAGGAGCTCCACGGACACTGACCATGCGAAAGGCATGCCAAGTTGAGCACGGAAAAGCCAAAACCTTGCTCCCTCTTCTTCTTTCTGCTTGGAACTCACCACAGCCCACCGCCGGATTTCTGGCTCAAGCTAGGGTTAGGGTTAGGGTTAGGGTTACGCCTGCGCCTAAGCCTCCGCCTAGGCCTAGGTTTAGGGTTCAGAAAACCACAAAGCCAGGAGCTCCAGGGACACTGGCCATGCGAAAGGCATGCCAAGTTGAGCAGGGCACAGCCAAAACCTTGCCCCCTCTTCTTCTTCCTGCTCGGAACTCACCACAGCCCAATGCCAGATTTCTGGCTCAAGCTAGGGTTAGGGTTAGGGTTAGCACTAGGATTATGCCAAGGATTAGGGCTGCGAAATCCACAAAGGCAGGAGCTCCAGGGACACTGGACATGTGAAAGGCATGCAAAGTTGAGCAGGGCACAGCCAAAACCTTGCCCCCTCTTCTTCTTCCTGCTCAGAACTCACCACAGCCCACTGCTGGATTTCTGGCTCAAGCTAGGGTTAGGGTTAGGGTCAGGGTTACGCCTATGCCTAAGCCTAGGTTTAGTGTTCAGAAAACCACAAAGCCAGGAGCTCCAGAGACACTGGCCATGCGAAAGGCATACAAAGTTGAGCACGGAAATGTCAAAAGCTTGCCGCCTCTTCTTTTTCCTGCTTGGAACTCACCACAGCCCAATGCCTGGTTTCTGGCTCAAGCTAGGGTTAGGGTTATGCCTAGGATTAGGGTTGAGAAAACCACAGAGCCAGCAGCTCCAGGGACACTGGACATGTGAGATGCATGCAAAGTTGAGCAGTGCGCAGCCAAAACTTGGCTCCCTCTTCTTCTTCCTGCTCGGAACTCACCACAGCCCACTTCCGGATTTCTGGCTCAAGCTAGGGTTAGGGTTAGGGTTAGGGTTACGCCTACGCCTAAGCCTATGCCTAGGCCTAGGTTTAGGGTTCAGAAAACCACAAAGCCAGGAACTCCACGGACACTGGCCATGCGAAAGGCATGCCAAGTTGAGCAGGGCACAGCCAAAACCTTGCCCCCTCTTCTTCTTTCTGCTTGGAACTCGCCACGGCTCACAACCCGATTTCTGGCTCAAGCTAGGGCTAGGGTTAGGGTTAGGGTTACGCCTATGCCTAAGCCTAGGTTTAGGGTTCAGAAAACCACAAAGGCAGGAGCTCCAGGGACACTGGCCATGCGAAAGTCATACAAAGTTGAGCACGGAAAAGCCAAAACCTTGCTCCCTCTTCTTTTTCCTGCTTGGAACTCACCACAGCCCAATGCCTGGTTTCTGGCTCAAGCTAGGGTTAGGGTTATGCCTAGGATTAGGGTTGAGAAAACCACAGAGCCAGCAGCTCCAGGGACACTGGACATGTGAGATGCATGCAAAGTTGAGCAGTGCGCAGCCAAAACTTGGCTCCCTCTTCTTCTTCCTGCTCGGAACTCACCACAGCCCACCACCGGATTTCTGGCTCAAGCTAGGGTTAGGGTTAGGGTTACGCCTGCACCTAAGCCTATGCCTAGGCCTAGGTTTAGGGTTCAGAAAACCACAAAGGCAGGAGCTCCAGGGACACTGGCCATGCGAAAGGCATGCCAAGTTGAGCAGGGCACAGCCAAAACCTTGCCCCCTCTTCTTCTTTCTGCTTGGAACTCACCACAGCCCACTTCCGGATTTCTGGCTCAAGCTAGGGTTAGGGTTAGGGTTAGGGTTACGCCTGCGCCTAAGCCTCCGCCTAGGCCTAGGTTTAGGGTTCAGAAAACCACAAAGCCAGGAGCTCCAGGGACACTGGCCATGCGAAAGGCATGCCAAGTTGAGCAGGGCACAGCCAAAACCTTGCCCCCTCTTCTTCTTTCTGCTTGGAACTCGCCACGGCTCACAACCCGATTTCTGGCTCAAGCTAGGGTTAGGGTTAGGGTTAGGGTTACGCCTACGCCTAAGCCTATGCCTAGGCCTAGGTTTAGGGTTCAGAAAACCACAAAGCCAGAAGCCCACGGACACTGACCATGCGAAAGGCATGCCAAGTTGAGCACGGAAAAGCCAAAACCTTGCTCCCTCTTCTTCTTTCTGCTTGGGACTCGCCAAGGCCCACAACCCAATTTCTGGCTCAAGCTAGGGTTAGGGTTAGGGTTAGCACTAGGATTATGCCAAGGATTAGGGCTGCGAAATCCACAAAGGCAGGAGCTCCAGGGACACTGGACATGTGAAAGGCATGCAAAGTTGAGCAGGGCACAGCCAAAACCTTGCCCCCTCTTCTTCTTCCTGCTCAGAACTCACCACAGCCCACTGCTGGATTTCTGGCTCAAGCTAGGGTTAGGGTTAGGGTTAGGGTCAGGGTCAGGGTTAGGGTAACGCCTAGGGTTAGGGTACAGAGAACCACCGAGCCCAGAGCTCCAGGGATACTCACTATGCAAAAGGCATGCCAAGGTGAGCGCAGCACAGCCCAAAACCTTGCTCCCTCTTCTTCTTCCTGCTTGGAACTCACCACAGCCCAATGCTCGATTTCTGGCTCAAGCTAGGGTTAGGGTTACGCCTACGCCAAGACCTAGGTTTAGTGTTCAGAAAACCACAAAGCCAGGAGCTCCACGGACACTGACCATGCGAAAGGCATGCCAAGTTGAGCACGGAAAAGCCAAAAGCTTGCTCCCTCTTCTTCTTTCTGCTTGGAACTCACCACAGCCCACCGCCGGATTTCTGGCTCAAGCTAGGGTTAGGGTTAGGGTTAGGGTTACGCCTGCGCCTAAGCCTCCGCCTAGGCCTAGGTTTAGGGTTCAGAAAACCACAAAGCCAGGAGCTCCAGGGACACTGGCCATGCGAAAGGCATGCCAAGTTGAGCAGGGCACAGCCAAAACCTTGCCCCCTCTTCTTCTTCCTGCTCGGAACTCACCACAGCCCAATGCCAGATTTCTGGCTCAAGCTAGGGTTAGGGTTAGGGTTAGCACTAGGATTATGCCAAGGATTAGGGCTGCGAAACCCACAAAGGCAGGAGCTCCAGGGACACTGGACATGTGAAAGGCATGCAAAGTTGAGCAGGGCACAGCCAAAACCTTGCCCCCTCTTCTTCTTCCTGCTCGGAACTCACCACAGCCCAATGCCAGATTTCTGGCTCAAGCTAGGGTTAGGGTTAGGGTCAGGGTTACGCCTATGCCTAAGCCTAGGTTTAGTGTTCAGAAAACCACAAAGCCAGGAGCTCCAGGGACACTGGCCATGCAAAAGGCATACAAAGTTGAGCACGGAAATGTCAAAAGCTTGCCGCCTCTTCTTTTTCCTGCTTGGAACTCACCACAGCCCAATGCCTGGTTTCTGGCTCAAGCTAGGGTTAGGGTTATGCCTAGGATTAGGGTTGAGAAAACCACAGAGCCAGCAGCTCCAGGGACACTGGACATGTGAGATGCATGCAAAGTTGAGCAGTGCGCAGCCAAAACTTGGCTCCCTCTTCTTCTTCCTGCTCGGAACTCACCACAGCCCACTTCCGGATTTCTGGCTCAAGCTAGGGTTAGGGTTAGGGTTAGGGTTACGCCTACGCCTAAGACTATGCCTAGGCCTAGGTTTAGGGTTCAGAAAACCACAAAGCCAGGAACTCCACGGACACTGACCATGCGAAAGGCATGCCAAGTTGAGCAGTGCGCAGCCAAAACTTTGCTCCCTCTTCTTCTTTCTGCTTGGAACTCACCACAGCCCACTTCCGGATTTCTGGCTCAAGCTAGGGTTAGGGTTAGGGTTAGCACTAGGATTATGCCAAGGATTAGGGCTGCGAAACCCACAAAGGCAGGAGCTCCAGGGACACTGGACATGTGAAAGGCATGCAAAGTTGAGCAGGGCACAGCCAAAACCTTGCCCCCTCTTCTTCTTCCTGCTCGGAACTCACCACAGCCCAATGCCAGATTTCTGGCTCAAGCTAGGGTTAGGGTTAGGGTCAGGGTTACGCCTATGCCTAAGCCTAGGTTTAGTGTTCAGAAAACCACAAAGCCAGGAGCTCCAGGGACACTGGCCATGCAAAAGGCATACAAAGTTGAGCACGGAAATGTCAAAAGCTTGCCGCCTCTTCTTTTTCCTGCTTGGAACTCACCACAGCCCAATGCCTGGTTTCTGGCTCAAGCTAGGGTTAGGGTTATGCCTAGGATTAGGGTTGAGAAAACCACAGAGCCAGCAGCTCCAGGGACACTGGACATGTGAGATGCATGCAAAGTTGAGCAGTGCGCAGCCAAAACTTGGCTCCCTCTTCTTCTTCCTGCTCGGAACTCACCACAGCCCACTTCCGGATTTCTGGCTCAAGCTAGGGTTAGGGTTAGGGTTAGGGTTACGCCTACGCCTAAGACTATGCCTAGGCCTAGGTTTAGGGTTCAGAAAACCACAAAGCCAGGAACTCCACGGACACTGACCATGCGAAAGGCATGCCAAGTTGAGCAGTGCGCAGCCAAAACTTTGCTCCCTCTTCTTCTTTCTGCTTGGAACTCACCACAGCCCACTTCCGGATTTCTGGCTCAAGCTAGGGTTAGGGTTAGGGTTAGCACTAGGATTATGCCAAGGATTAGGGCTGCGAAATCCACAAAGGCAGGAGCTCCAGGGACACTGGACATGTGAAAGGCATGCAAAGTTGAGCAGGGCACAGCCAAAACCTTGCCCCCTCTTCTTCTTCCTGCTCGGAACTCACCACAGCCCACTGCTGGATTTCTGGCTCAAGCTAGGGTTAGGGTTAGGGTCAGGGTCAGGGTTAGGGTAACGCCCAGGGTTAGGGTACAGAGAACCACCGAGCCCAGAGCTCCAGGGATACTCACTATGCAAAAGGCATGCCAAGGTGAGCGCAGCACAGCCCAAAACCTTGCGCCCTCTTCCTTCTTCCTGCTTGGAACTCACCACAGCCCAATGCTCGATTTCTGGCTCAAGCTAGGGTTAGGGTTACGCCTACGCCAAGACCTAGGTTTAGGGTTCAGAAAACCACAAAGCCAGAAGCCCACGGACACTGACCATGCGAAAGGCATGCCAAGTTGAGCACGGAAAAGCCAAAACTTTGCTCCCTCTTCTTCTTTCTGCTTGGAACTCACCACAGCCCACTTCCGGATTTCTGGCTCAAGCTAGGGTTAGGGTTAGGGTTAGGGTTACGCCTGCGCCTAAGCCTCCGCCTAGGCCTAGGTTTAGGGTTCAGAAAACCACAAAGCCAGGAGCTCCAGGGACACTGGCCATGCGAAAGGCATGCCAAGTTGAGCAGGGCACAGCCAAAACCTTGCCCCCTCTTCTTCTTTCTGCTTGGAACTCGCCACGGCTCACAACCCGATTTCTGGCTCAAGCTAGGGTTAGGGTTAGGGTTAGGGTTAGGGTTACGCCTACGCCTAAGCCTATGCCTAGGCCTAGGTTTAGGGTTCAGAAAACCACAAAGCCAGAAGCCCACGGACACTGACCATGCGAAAGGCATGCCAAGTTGAGCACGGAAAAGCCAAAACCTTGCTCCCTCTTCTTCTTTCTGCTTGGGACTCGCCAAGGCCCACAACCCAATTTCTGGCTCAAGCTAGGGTTAGGGTTAGGGTTAGCACTAGGATTATGCCAAGGATTAGGGCTGCGAAATCCACAAAGGCAGGAGCTCCAGGGACACTGGACATGTGAAAGGCATGCAAAGTTGAGCAGGGCACAGCCAAAACCTTGCCCCCTCTTCTTCTTCCTGCTCAGAACTCACCACAGCCCACTGCTGGATTTCTGGCTCAAGCTAGGGTTAGGGTTAGGGTTAGGGTCAGGGTCAGGGTTAGGGTAACGCCTAGGGTTAGGGTACAGAGAACCACCGAGCCCAGAGCTCCAGGGATACTCACTATGCAAAAGGCATGCCAAGGTGAGCGCAGCACAGCCCAAAACCTTGCTCCCTCTTCTTCTTCCTGCTTGGAACTCACCACAGCCCAATGCTCGATTTCTGGCTCAAGCTAGGGTTAGGGTTACGCCTACGCCAAGACCTAGGTTTAGTGTTCAGAAAACCACAAAGCCAGGAGCTCCACGGACACTGACCATGCGAAAGGCATGCCAAGTTGAGCACGGAAAAGCCAAAACTTTGCTCCCTCTTCTTCTTTCTGCTTGGAACTCACCACAGCCCACCGCCGGATTTCTGGCTCAAGCTAGGGTTAGGGTTAGGGTTAGGGTTACGCCTGCGCCTAAGCCTCCGCCTAGGCCTAGGTTTAGGGTTCAGAAAACCACAAAGCCAGGAGCTCCAGGGACACTGGCCATGCGAAAGGCATGCCAAGTTGAGCAGGGCACAGCCAAAACCTTGCCCCCTCTTCTTCTTCCTGCTCGGAACTCACCACAGCCCAATGCCAGATTTCTGGCTCAAGCTAGGGTTAGGGTTAGGGTTAGCACTAGGATTATGCCAAGGATTAGGGCTGCGAAATCCACAAAGGCAGGAGCTCCAGGGACACTGGACATGTGAAAGGCATGCAAAGTTGAGCAGGGCACAGCCAAAACCTTGCCCCCTCTTCTTCTTCCTGCTCAGAACTCACCACAGCCCACTGCTGGATTTCTGGCTCAAGCTAGGGTTAGGGTTAGGGTCAGGGTTACGCCTATGCCTAAGCCTAGGTTTAGTGTTCAGAAAACCACAAAGCCAGGAGCTCCAGAGACACTGGCCATGCGAAAGGCATACAAAGTTGAGCACGGAAATGTCAAAAGCTTGCCGCCTCTTCTTTTTCCTGCTTGGAACTCACCACAGCCCAATGCCTGGTTTCTGGCTCAAGCTAGGGTTAGGGTTATGCCTAGGATTAGGGTTGAGAAAACCACAGAGCCAGCAGCTCCAGGGACACTGGACATGTGAGATGCATGCAAAGTTGAGCAGTGCGCAGCCAAAACTTGGCTCCCTCTTCTTCTTCCTGCTCGGAACTCACCACAGCCCACTTCCGGATTTCTGGCTCAAGCTAGGGTTAGGGTTAGGGTTAGGGTCAGGGTCAGGGTTAGGGTAATGCCTAGGGTTAGGGTACAGAGAACCACCGAGCCCAGAGCTCCAGGGATACTCACTATGCAAAAGGCATGCCAAGGTGAGCGCAGCACAGCCCAAAACCTTGCTCCCTCTTCTTCTTCCTGCTTGGAACTCACCACAGCCCACTTCCGGATTTCTGGCTCAAGCTAGGGTTAGGGTTAGGGTTACGCCTACGCCTAAGCCTATGCCTAGGCCTAGGTTTAGGGTTCAGAAAACCACAAAGCCAGGAGCTCCAGGGACACTGACCATGCGAAAGGCATGCCAAGTTGAGCAGGGCACAGCCAAAACCTTGCCCCCTCTTCTTCTTTCTGCTTGGAACTCGCCACGGCTCACAACCCGATTTCTGGCTCAAGCTAGGGCTAGGGTTAGGGTTAGGGTTACGCCTATGCCTAAGCCTAGGTTTAGGGTTCAGAAAACCACAAAGGCAGGAGCTCCAGGGACACTGGCCATGCGAAAGTCATACAAAGTTGAGCACGGAAAAGCCAAAACCTTGCTCCCTCTTCTTTTTCCTGCTTGGAACTCACCACAGCCCAATGCCTGGTTTCTGGCTCAAGCTAGGGTTAGGGTTATGCCTAGGATTAGGGTTGAGAAAACCACAGAGCCAGCAGCTCCAGGGACACTGGACATGTGAGATGCATGCAAAGTTGAGCAGTGCGCAGCCAAAACTTGGCTCCCTCTTCTTCTTCCTGCTCGGAACTCACCACAGCCCACCACCGGATTTCTGGCTCAAGCTAGGGTTAGGGTTAGGGTTACGCCTGCACCTAAGCCTATGCCTAGGCCTAGGTTTAGGGTTCAGAAAACCACAAAGGCAGGAGCTCCAGGGACACTGGCCATGCGAAAGGCATGCCAAGTTGAGCAGGGCACAGCCAAAACCTTGCCCCCTCTTCTTCTTTCTGCTTGGAACTCACCACAGCCCACTTCCGGATTTCTGGCTCAAGCTAGGGTTAGGGTTAGGGTTAGGGTTACGCCTGCGCCTAAGCCTCCGCCTAGGCCTAGGTTTAGGGTTCAGAAAACCACAAAGCCAGGAGCTCCAGGGACACTGGCCATGCGAAAGGCATGCCAAGTTGAGCAGGGCACAGCCAAAACCTTGCCCCCTCTTCTTCTTTCTGCTTGGAACTCGCCACGGCTCACAACCCGATTTCTGGCTCAAGCTAGGGTTAGGGTTAGGGTTAGGGTTACGCCTACGCCTAAGCCTATGCCTAGGCCTAGGTTTAGGGTTCAGAAAACCACAAAGCCAGAAGCCCACGGACACTGACCATGCGAAAGGCATGCCAAGTTGAGCACGGAAAAGCCAAAACCTTGCTCCCTCTTCTTCTTTCTGCTTGGGACTCGCCAAGGCCCACAACCCAATTTCTGGCTCAAGCTAGGGTTAGGGTTAGGGTTAGCACTAGGATTATGCCAAGGATTAGGGCTGCGAAATCCACAAAGGCAGGAGCTCCAGGGACACTGGACATGTGAAAGGCATGCAAAGTTGAGCAGGGCACAGCCAAAACCTTGCCCCCTCTTCTTCTTCCTGCTCAGAACTCACCACAGCCCACTGCTGGATTTCTGGCTCAAGCTAGGGTTAGGGTTAGGGTTAGGGTCAGGGTCAGGGTTAGGGTAACGCCTAGGGTTAGGGTACAGAGAACCACCGAGCCCAGAGCTCCAGGGATACTCACTATGCAAAAGGCATGCCAAGGTGAGCGCAGCACAGCCCAAAACCTTGCTCCCTCTTCTTCTTCCTGCTTGGAACTCACCACAGCCCAATGCTCGATTTCTGGCTCAAGCTAGGGTTAGGGTTACGCCTACGCCAAGACCTAGGTTTAGTGTTCAGAAAACCACAAAGCCAGGAGCTCCACGGACACTGACCATGCGAAAGGCATGCCAAGTTGAGCACGGAAAAGCCAAAACCTTGCTCCCTCTTCTTCTTTCTGCTTGGAACTCACCACAGCCCACCGCCGGATTTCTGGCTCAAGCTAGGGTTAGGGTTAGGGTTAGGGTTACGCCTGCGCCTAAGCCTCCGCCTAGGCCTAGGTTTAGGGTTCAGAAAACCACAAAGCCAGGAGCTCCAGGGACACTGGCCATGCGAAAGGCATGCCAAGTTGAGCAGGGCACAGCCAAAACCTTGCCCCCTCTTCTTCTTCCTGCTCGGAACTCACCACAGCCCAATGCCAGATTTCTGGCTCAAGCTAGGGTTAGGGTTAGGGTTAGCACTAGGATTATGCCAAGGATTAGGGCTGCGAAACCCACAAAGGCAGGAGCTCCAGGGACACTGGACATGTGAAAGGCATGCAAAGTTGAGCAGGGCACAGCCAAAACCTTGCCCCCTCTTCTTCTTCCTGCTCGGAACTCACCACAGCCCAATGCCAGATTTCTGGCTCAAGCTAGGGTTAGGGTTAGGGTCAGGGTTACGCCTATGCCTAAGCCTAGGTTTAGTGTTCAGAAAACCACAAAGCCAGGAGCTCCAGGGACACTGGCCATGCAAAAGGCATACAAAGTTGAGCACGGAAATGTCAAAAGCTTGCCGCCTCTTCTTTTTCCTGCTTGGAACTCACCACAGCCCAATGCCTGGTTTCTGGCTCAAGCTAGGGTTAGGGTTATGCCTAGGATTAGGGTTGAGAAAACCACAGAGCCAGCAGCTCCAGGGACACTGGACATGTGAGATGCATGCAAAGTTGAGCAGTGCGCAGCCAAAACTTGGCTCCCTCTTCTTCTTCCTGCTCGGAACTCACCACAGCCCACTTCCGGATTTCTGGCTCAAGCTAGGGTTAGGGTTAGGGTTAGGGTTACGCCTACGCCTAAGACTATGCCTAGGCCTAGGTTTAGGGTTCAGAAAACCACAAAGCCAGGAACTCCACGGACACTGACCATGCGAAAGGCATGCCAAGTTGAGCAGTGCGCAGCCAAAACTTTGCTCCCTCTTCTTCTTTCTGCTTGGAACTCACCACAGCCCACTTCCGGATTTCTGGCTCAAGCTAGGGTTAGGGTTAGGGTTAGCACTAGGATTATGCCAAGGATTAGGGCTGCGAAATCCACAAAGGCAGGAGCTCCAGGGACACTGGACATGTGAAAGGCATGCAAAGTTGAGCAGGGCACAGCCAAAACCTTGCCCCCTCTTCTTCTTCCTGCTCGGAACTCACCACAGCCCACTGCTGGATTTCTGGCTCAAGCTAGGGTTAGGGTTAGGGTCAGGGTCAGGGTTAGGGTAACGCCTAGGGTTAGGGTACAGAGAACCACCGAGCCCAGAGCTCCAGGGATACTCACTATGCAAAAGGCATGCCAAGGTGAGCGCAGCACAGCCCAAAACCTTGCGCCCTCTTCCTTCTTCCTGCTTGGAACTCACCACAGCCCAATGCTCGATTTCTGGCTCAAGCTAGGGTTAGGGTTACGCCTACGCCAAGACCTAGGTTTAGGGTTCAGAAAACCACAAAGCCAGAAGCCCACGGACACTGACCATGCGAAAGGCATGCCAAGTTGAGCACGGAAAAGCCAAAACTTTGCTCCCTCTTCTTCTTTCTGCTTGGAACTCACCACAGCCCACTTCCGGATTTCTGGCTCAAGCTAGGGTTAGGGTTAGGGTTAGGGTTACGCCTGCGCCTAAGCCTCCGCCTAGGCCTAGGTTTAGGGTTCAGAAAACCACAAAGCCAGGAGCTCCAGGGACACTGGCCATGCGAAAGGCATGCCAAGTTGAGCAGGGCACAGCCAAAACCTTGCCCCCTCTTCTTCTTTCTGCTTGGAACTCGCCACGGCTCACAACCCGATTTCTGGCTCAAGCTAGGGTTAGGGTTAGGGTTAGGGTTAGGGTTACGCCTACGCCTAAGCCTATGCCTAGGCCTAGGTTTAGGGTTCAGAAAACCACAAAGCCAGAAGCCCACGGACACTGACCATGCGAAAGGCATGCCAAGTTGAGCACGGAAAAGCCAAAACCTTGCTCCCTCTTCTTCTTTCTGCTTGGGACTCGCCAAGGCCCACAACCCAATTTCTGGCTCAAGCTAGGGTTAGGGTTAGGGTTAGCACTAGGATTATGCCAAGGATTAGGGCTGCGAAATCCACAAAGGCAGGAGCTCCAGGGACACTGGACATGTGAAAGGCATGCAAAGTTGAGCAGGGCACAGCCAAAACCTTGCCCCCTCTTCTTCTTCCTGCTCAGAACTCACCACAGCCCACTGCTGGATTTCTGGCTCAAGCTAGGGTTAGGGTTAGGGTTAGGGTCAGGGTCAGGGTTAGGGTAACGCCTAGGGTTAGGGTACAGAGAACCACCGAGCCCAGAGCTCCAGGGATACTCACTATGCAAAAGGCATGCCAAGGTGAGCGCAGCACAGCCCAAAACCTTGCTCCCTCTTCTTCTTCCTGCTTGGAACTCACCACAGCCCAATGCTCGATTTCTGGCTCAAGCTAGGGTTAGGGTTACGCCTACGCCAAGACCTAGGTTTAGTGTTCAGAAAACCACAAAGCCAGGAGCTCCACGGACACTGACCATGCGAAAGGCATGCCAAGTTGAGCACGGAAAAGCCAAAACTTTGCTCCCTCTTCTTCTTTCTGCTTGGAACTCACCACAGCCCACCGCCGGATTTCTGGCTCAAGCTAGGGTTAGGGTTAGGGTTAGGGTTACGCCTGCGCCTAAGCCTCCGCCTAGGCCTAGGTTTAGGGTTCAGAAAACCACAAAGCCAGGAGCTCCAGGGACACTGGCCATGCGAAAGGCATGCCAAGTTGAGCAGGGCACAGCCAAAACCTTGCCCCCTCTTCTTCTTCCTGCTCGGAACTCACCACAGCCCACTGCTGGATTTCTGGCTCAAGCTAGGGTTAGGGTTAGGGTTAGCACTAGGATTATGCCAAGGATTAGGGCTGCGAAATCCACAAAGGCAGGAGCTCCAGGGACACTGGACATGTGAAAGGCATGCAAAGTTGAGCAGGGCACAGCCAAAACCTTGCCCCCTCTTCTTCTTCCTGCTCAGAACTCACCACAGCCCACTGCTGGATTTCTGGCTCAAGCTAGGGTTAGGGTTAGGGTCAGGGTTACGCCTATGCCTAAGCCTAGGTTTAGTGTTCAGAAAACCACAAAGCCAGGAGCTCCAGAGACACTGGCCATGCGAAAGGCATACAAAGTTGAGCACGGAAATGTCAAAAGCTTGCCGCCTCTTCTTTTTCCTGCTTGGAACTCACCACAGCCCAATGCCTGGTTTCTGGCTCAAGCTAGGGTTAGGGTTATGCCTAGGATTAGGGTTGAGAAAACCACAGAGCCAGCAGCTCCAGGGACACTGGACATGTGAGATGCATGCAAAGTTGAGCAGTGCGCAGCCAAAACTTGGCTCCCTCTTCTTCTTCCTGCTCGGAACTCACCACAGCCCACTTCCGGATTTCTGGCTCAAGCTAGGGTTAGGGTTAGGGTTAGGGTCAGGGTCAGGGTTAGGGTAATGCCTAGGGTTAGGGTACAGAGAACCACCGAGCCCAGAGCTCCAGGGATACTCACTATGCAAAAGGCATGCCAAGGTGAGCGCAGCACAGCCCAAAACCTTGCTCCCTCTTCTTCTTCCTGCTTGGAACTCACCACAGCCCACTTCCGGATTTCTGGCTCAAGCTAGGGTTAGGGTTAGGGTTACGCCTACGCCTAAGCCTATGCCTAGGCCTAGGTTTAGGGTTCAGAAAACCACAAAGCCAGGAGCTCCAGGGACACTGACCATGCGAAAGGCATGCCAAGTTGAGCAGGGCACAGCCAAAACCTTGCCCCCTCTTCTTCTTTCTGCTTGGAACTCGCCACGGCTCACAACCCGATTTCTGGCTCAAGCTAGGGCTAGGGTTAGGGTTAGGGTTACGCCTATGCCTAAGCCTAGGTTTAGGGTTCAGAAAACCACAAAGGCAGGAGCTCCAGGGACACTGGCCATGCGAAAGTCATACAAAGTTGAGCACGGAAAAGCCAAAACCTTGCTCCCTCTTCTTTTTCCTGCTTGGAACTCACCACAGCCCAATGCCTGGTTTCTGGCTCAAGCTAGGGTTAGGGTTATGCCTAGGATTAGGGTTGAGAAAACCACAGAGCCAGCAGCTCCAGGGACACTGGACATGTGAGATGCATGCAAAGTTGAGCAGTGCGCAGCCAAAACTTGGCTCCCTCTTCTTCTTCCTGCTCGGAACTCACCACAGCCCACCGCCGGATTTCTGGCTCAAGCTAGGGTTAGGGTTAGGGTTACGCCTGCACCTAAGCCTATGCCTAGGCCTAGGTTTAGGGTTCAGAAAACCACAAAGGCAGGAGCTCCAGGGACACTGGCCATGCGAAAGGCATGCCAAGTTGAGCAGGGCACAGCCAAAACCTTGCCCCCTCTTCTTCTTTCTGCTTGGAACTCACCACAGCCCACTTCCGGATTTCTGGCTCAAGCTAGGGTTAGGGTTAGGGTTAGGGTTACGCCTGCGCCTAAGCCTCCGCCTAGGCCTAGGTTTAGGGTTCAGAAAACCACAAAGCCAGGAGCTCCAGGGACACTGGCCATGCGAAAGGCATGCCAAGTTGAGCAGGGCACAGCCAAAACCTTGCCCCCTCTTCTTCTTTCTGCTTGGAACTCGCCACGGCTCACAACCCGATTTCTGGCTCAAGCTAGGGTTAGGGTTAGGGTTAGGGTTACGCCTACGCCTAAGCCTATGCCTAGGCCTAGGTTTAGGGTTCAGAAAACCACAAAGCCAGAAGCCCACGGACACTGACCATGCGAAAGGCATGCCAAGTTGAGCACGGAAAAGCCAAAACCTTGCTCCCTCTTCTTCTTTCTGCTTGGGACTCGCCAAGGCCCACAACCCAATTTCTGGCTCAAGCTAGGGTTAGGGTTAGGGTTAGCACTAGGATTATGCCAAGGATTAGGGCTGCGAAATCCACAAAGGCAGGAGCTCCAGGGACACTGGACATGTGAAAGGCATGCAAAGTTGAGCAGGGCACAGCCAAAACCTTGCCCCCTCTTCTTCTTCCTGCTCAGAACTCACCACAGCCCACTGCTGGATTTCTGGCTCAAGCTAGGGTTAGGGTTAGGGTTAGGGTCAGGGTCAGGGTTAGGGTAACGCCTAGGGTTAGGGTACAGAGAACCACCGAGCCCAGAGCTCCAGGGATACTCACTATGCAAAAGGCATGCCAAGGTGAGCGCAGCACAGCCCAAAACCTTGCTCCCTCTTCTTCTTCCTGCTTGGAACTCACCACAGCCCAATGCTCGATTTCTGGCTCAAGCTAGGGTTAGGGTTACGCCTACGCCAAGACCTAGGTTTAGTGTTCAGAAAACCACAAAGCCAGGAGCTCCACGGACACTGACCATGCGAAAGGCATGCCAAGTTGAGCACGGAAAAGCCAAAACCTTGCTCCCTCTTCTTCTTTCTGCTTGGAACTCACCACAGCCCACCGCCGGATTTCTGGCTCAAGCTAGGGTTAGGGTTAGGGTTAGGGTTACGCCTGCGCCTAAGCCTCCGCCTAGGCCTAGGTTTAGGGTTCAGAAAACCACAAAGCCAGGAGCTCCAGGGACACTGGCCATGCGAAAGGCATGCCAAGTTGAGCAGGGCACAGCCAAAACCTTGCCCCCTCTTCTTCTTCCTGCTCGGAACTCACCACAGCCCAATGCCAGATTTCTGGCTCAAGCTAGGGTTAGGGTTAGGGTTAGCACTAGGATTATGCCAAGGATTAGGGCTGCGAAACCCACAAAGGCAGGAGCTCCAGGGACACTGGACATGTGAAAGGCATGCAAAGTTGAGCAGGGCACAGCCAAAACCTTGCCCCCTCTTCTTCTTCCTGCTCGGAACTCACCACAGCCCAATGCCAGATTTCTGGCTCAAGCTAGGGTTAGGGTTAGGGTCAGGGTTACGCCTATGCCTAAGCCTAGGTTTAGTGTTCAGAAAACCACAAAGCCAGGAGCTCCAGGGACACTGGCCATGCAAAAGGCATACAAAGTTGAGCACGGAAATGTCAAAAGCTTGCCGCCTCTTCTTTTTCCTGCTTGGAACTCACCACAGCCCAATGCCTGGTTTCTGGCTCAAGCTAGGGTTAGGGTTATGCCTAGGATTAGGGTTGAGAAAACCACAGAGCCAGCAGCTCCAGGGACACTGGACATGTGAGATGCATGCAAAGTTGAGCAGTGCGCAGCCAAAACTTGGCTCCCTCTTCTTCTTCCTGCTCGGAACTCACCACAGCCCACTTCCGGATTTCTGGCTCAAGCTAGGGTTAGGGTTAGGGTTAGGGTTACGCCTACGCCTAAGACTATGCCTAGGCCTAGGTTTAGGGTTCAGAAAACCACAAAGCCAGGAACTCCACGGACACTGACCATGCGAAAGGCATGCCAAGTTGAGCAGTGCGCAGCCAAAACTTTGCTCCCTCTTCTTCTTTCTGCTTGGAACTCACCACAGCCCACTTCCGGATTTCTGGCTCAAGCTAGGGTTAGGGTTAGGGTTAGGGTTACGCCTGCGCCTAAGCCTCCGCCTAGGCCTAGGTTTAGGGTTCAGAAAACCACAAAGCCAGGAGCTCCAGGGACACTGGCCATGCGAAAGGCATGCCAAGTTGAGCAGGGCACAGCCAAAACCTTGCCCCCTCTTCTTCTTCCTGCTCGGAACTCACCACAGCCCAATGCCAGATTTCTGGCTCAAGCTAGGGTTAGGGTTAGGGTTAGCACTAGGATTATGCCAAGGATTAGGGCTGCGAAATCCACAAAGGCAGGAGCTCCAGGGACACTGGACATGTGAAAGGCATGCAAAGTTGAGCAGGGCACAGCCAAAACCTTGCCCCCTCTTCTTCTTCCTGCTCGGAACTCACCACAGCCCACTGCTGGATTTCTGGCTCAAGCTAGGGTTAGGGTTAGGGTCAGGGTCAGGGTTAGGGTAACGCCTAGGGTTAGGGTACAGAGAACCACCGAGCCCAGAGCTCCAGGGATACTCACTATGCAAAAGGCATGCCAAGGTGAGCGCAGCACAGCCCAAAACCTTGCGCCCTCTTCCTTCTTCCTGCTTGGAACTCACCACAGCCCAATGCTCGATTTCTGGCTCAAGCTAGGGTTAGGGTTAGGGTTAGGGTTACGCCTGCGCCTAAGCCTCCGCCTAGGCCTAGGTTTAGGGTTCAGAAAACCACAAAGCCAGGAGCTCCAGGGACACTGACCATGCGAAAGGCATGCCAAGTTGAGCAGGGCACAGCCAAAACCTTGCCCCCTCTTCTTCTTTCTGCTTGGAACTCGCCACGGCTCACAACCCGATTTCTGGCTCAAGCTAGGGTTAGGGTTAGGGTTAGGGTTACGCCTACGCCTAAGCCTATGCCTAGGCCTAGGTTTAGGGTTCAGAAAACCACAAAGCCAGAAGCCCACGGACACTGACCATGCGAAAGGCATGCCAAGTTGAGCACGGAAAAGCCAAAACCTTGCTCCCTCTTCTTCTTTCTGCTTGGGACTCGCCAAGGCCCACAACCCAATTTCTGGCTCAAGCTAGGGTTAGGGTTAGGGTTAGCACTAGGATTATGCCAAGGATTAGGGCTGCGAAATCCACAAAGGCAGGAGCTCCAGGGACACTGGACATGTGAAAGGCATGCAAAGTTGAGCAGGGCACAGCCAAAACCTTGCCCCCTCTTCTTCTTCCTGCTCAGAACTCACCACAGCCCACTGCTGGATTTCTGGCTCAAGCTAGGGTTAGGGTTAGGGTTAGGGTCAGGGTCAGGGTTAGGGTAACGCCTAGGGTTAGGGTACAGAGAACCACCGAGCCCAGAGCTCCAGGGATACTCACTATGCAAAAGGCATGCCAAGGTGAGCGCAGCACAGCCCAAAACCTTGCTCCCTCTTCTTCTTCCTGCTTGGAACTCACCACAGCCCAATGCTCGATTTCTGGCTCAAGCTAGGGTTAGGGTTACGCCTACGCCAAGACCTAGGTTTAGTGTTCAGAAAACCACAAAGCCAGGAGCTCCACGGACACTGACCATGCGAAAGGCATGCCAAGTTGAGCACGGAAAAGCCAAAACCTTGCTCCCTCTTCTTCTTTCTGCTTGGAACTCACCACAGCCCACCGCCGGATTTCTGGCTCAAGCTAGGGTTAGGGTTAGGGTTAGGGTTACGCCTGCGCCTAAGCCTCCGCCTAGGCCTAGGTTTAGGGTTCAGAAAACCACAAAGCCAGGAGCTCCAGGGACACTGGCCATGCGAAAGGCATGCCAAGTTGAGCAGGGCACAGCCAAAACCTTGCCCCCTCTTCTTCTTCCTGCTCGGAACTCACCACAGCCCAATGCCAGATTTCTGGCTCAAGCTAGGGTTAGGGTTAGGGTTAGCACTTGGATTATGCCAAGGATTAGGGCTGCGAAACCCACAAAGGCAGGAGCTCCAGGGACACTGGACATGTGAAAGGCATGCAAAGTTGAGCAGGGCACAGCCAAAACCTTGCCCCCTCTTCTTCTTCCTGCTCGGAACTCACCACAGCCCAATGCCAGATTTCTGGCTCAAGCTAGGGTTAGGGTTAGGGTCAGGGTTACGCCTATGCCTAAGCCTAGGTTTAGTGTTCAGAAAACCACAAAGCCAGGAGCTCCAGGGACACTGGCCATGCAAAAGGCATACAAAGTTGAGCACGGAAATGTCAAAAGCTTGCCGCCTCTTCTTTTTCCTGCTTGGAACTCACCACAGCCCAATGCCTGGTTTCTGGCTCAAGCTAGGGTTAGGGTTATGCCTAGGATTAGGGTTGAGAAAACCACAGAGCCAGCAGCTCCAGGGACACTGGACATGTGAGATGCATGCAAAGTTGAGCAGTGCGCAGCCAAAACTTGGCTCCCTCTTCTTCTTCCTGCTCGGAACTCACCACAGCCCACTTCCGGATTTCTGGCTCAAGCTAGGGTTAGGGTTAGGGTTAGGGTTACGCCTACGCCTAAGACTATGCCTAGGCCTAGGTTTAGGGTTCAGAAAACCACAAAGCCAGGAACTCCACGGACACTGACCATGCGAAAGGCATGCCAAGTTGAGCAGTGCGCAGCCAAAACTTTGCTCCCTCTTCTTCTTTCTGCTTGGAACTCACCACAGCCCACTTCCGGATTTCTGGCTCAAGCTAGGGTTAGGGTTAGGGTTAGGGTTACGCCTGCGCCTAAGCCTCCGCCTAGGCCTAGGTTTAGGGTTCAGAAAACCACAAAGCCAGGAGCTCCAGGGACACTGGCCATGCGAAAGGCATGCCAAGTTGAGCAGGGCACAGCCAAAACCTTGCCCCCTCTTCTTCTTCCTGCTCGGAACTCACCACAGCCCAATGCCAGATTTCTGGCTCAAGCTAGGGTTAGGGTTAGGGTTAGCACTAGGATTATGCCAAGGATTAGGGCTGCGAAATCCACAAAGGCAGGAGCTCCAGGGACACTGGACATGTGAAAGGCATGCAAAGTTGAGCAGGGCACAGCCAAAACCTTGCCCCCTCTTCTTCTTCCTGCTCGGAACTCACCACAGCCCACTGCTGGATTTCTGGCTCAAGCTAGGGTTAGGGTTAGGGTCAGGGTCAGGGTTAGGGTAACGCCTAGGGTTAGGGTACAGAGAACCACCGAGCCCAGAGCTCCAGGGATACTCACTATGCAAAAGGCATGCCAAGGTGAGCGCAGCACAGCCCAAAACCTTGCGCCCTCTTCCTTCTTCCTGCTTGGAACTCACCACAGCCCAATGCTCGATTTCTGGCTCAAGCTAGGGTTAGGGTTACGCCTACGCCAAGACCTAGGTTTAGGGTTCAGAAAACCACAAAGCCAGAAGCCCACGGACACTGACCATGCGAAAGGCATGCCAAGTTGAGCACGGAAAAGCCAAAACTTTGCTCCCTCTTCTTCTTTCTGCTTGGAACTCACCACAGCCCACTTCCGGATTTCTGGCTCAAGCTAGGGTTAGGGTTAGGGTTAGGGTTACGCCTGCGCCTAAGCCTCCGCCTAGGCCTAGGTTTAGGGTTCAGAAAACCACAAAGCCAGGAGCTCCAGGGACACTGGCCATGCGAAAGGCATGCCAAGTTGAGCAGGGCACAGCCAAAACCTTGCCCCCTCTTCTTCTTCCTGCTCGGAACTCACCACAGCCCACTGCTGGATTTCTGGCTCAAGCTAGGGTTAGGGTTAGGGTTAGCACTAGGATTATGCCAAGGATTAGGGCTGCGAAATCCACAAAGGCAGGAGCTCCAGGGACACTGGACATGTGAAAGGCATGCAAAGTTGAGCAGGGCACAGCCAAAACCTTGCCCCCTCTTCTTCTTCCTGCTCGGAACTCACCACAGCCCACTGCTGGATTTCTGGCTCAAGCTAGGGTTAGGGTTAGGGTCAGGGTCAGGGTTAGGGTAACGCCTAGGGTTAGGGTACAGAGAACCACCGAGCCCAGAGCTCCAGGGATACTCACTATGCAAAAGGCATGCCAAGGTGAGCGCAGCACAGCCCAAAACCTTGCGCCCTCTTCCTTCTTCCTGCTTGGAACTCACCACAGCCCAATGCTCGATTTCTGGCTCAAGCTAGGGTTAGGGTTAGGGTTAGGGTTACGCCTGCGCCTAAGCCTCCGCCTAGGCCTAGGTTTAGTGTTCAGAAAACCACAAAGCCAGGAGCTCCAGGGACACTGACCATGCGAAAGGCATGCCAAGTTGAGCAGGGCACAGCCAAAACCTTGCCCCCTCTTCTTCTTTCTGCTTGGAACTCGCCACGGCTCACAACCCGATTTCTGGCTCAAGCTAGGGTTAGGGTTAGGGTTAGGGTTACGCCTACGCCTAAGCCTATGCCTAGGCCTAGGTTTAGGGTTCAGAAAACCACAAAGCCAGAAGCCCACGGACACTGACCATGCGAAAGGCATGCCAAGTTGAGCACGGAAAAGCCAAAACCTTGCTCCCTCTTCTTCTTTCTGCTTGGGACTCGCCAAGGCCCACAACCCAATTTCTGGCTCAAGCTAGGGTTAGGGTTAGGGTTAGCACTAGGATTATGCCAAGGATTAGGGCTGCGAAATCCACAAAGGCAGGAGCTCCAGGGACACTGGACATGTGAAAGGCATGCAAAGTTGAGCAGGGCACAGCCAAAACCTTGCCCCCTCTTCTTCTTCCTGCTCAGAACTCACCACAGCCCACTGCTGGATTTCTGGCTCAAGCTAGGGTTAGGGTTAGGGTTAGGGTCAGGGTCAGGGTTAGGGTAACGCCTAGGGTTAGGGTACAGAGAACCACCGAGCCCAGAGCTCCAGGGATACTCACTATGCAAAAGGCATGCCAAGGTGAGCGCAGCACAGCCCAAAACCTTGCTCCCTCTTCTTCTTCCTGCTTGGAACTCACCACAGCCCAATGCTCGATTTCTGGCTCAAGCTAGGGTTAGGGTTACGCCTACGCCAAGACCTAGGTTTAGTGTTCAGAAAACCACAAAGCCAGGAGCTCCACGGACACTGACCATGCGAAAGGCATGCCAAGTTGAGCACGGAAAAGCCAAAACCTTGCTCCCTCTTCTTCTTTCTGCTTGGAACTCACCACAGCCCACCGCCGGATTTCTGGCTCAAGCTAGGGTTAGGGTTAGGGTTAGGGTTACGCCTGCGCCTAAGCCTCCGCCTAGGCCTAGGTTTAGGGTTCAGAAAACCACAAAGCCAGGAGCTCCAGGGACACTGGCCATGCGAAAGGCATGCCAAGTTGAGCAGGGCACAGCCAAAACCTTGCCCCCTCTTCTTCTTCCTGCTCGGAACTCACCACAGCCCAATGCCAGATTTCTGGCTCAAGCTAGGGTTAGGGTTAGGGTTAGCACTAGGATTATGCCAAGGATTAGGGCTGCGAAACCCACAAAGGCAGGAGCTCCAGGGACACTGGACATGTGAAAGGCATGCAAAGTTGAGCAGGGCACAGCCAAAACCTTGCCCCCTCTTCTTCTTCCTGCTCGGAACTCACCACAGCCCAATGCCAGATTTCTGGCTCAAGCTAGGGTTAGGGTTAGGGTCAGGGTTACGCCTATGCCTAAGCCTAGGTTTAGTGTTCAGAAAACCACAAAGCCAGAAGCTCCAGGGACACTGGCCATGCAAAAGGCATACAAAGTTGAGCACGGAAATGTCAAAAGCTTGCCGCCTCTTCTTTTTCCTGCTTGGAACTCACCACAGCCCAATGCCTGGTTTCTGGCTCAAGCTAGGGTTAGGGTTATGCCTAGGATTAGGGTTGAGAAAACCACAGAGCCAGCAGCTCCAGGGACACTGGACATGTGAGATGCATGCAAAGTTGAGCAGTGCGCAGCCAAAACTTGGCTCCCTCTTCTTCTTCCTGCTCGGAACTCACCACAGCCCACTTCCGGATTTCTGGCTCAAGCTAGGGTTAGGGTTAGGGTTAGGGTTACGCCTACGCCTAAGACTATGCCTAGGCCTAGGTTTAGGGTTCAGAAAACCACAAAGCCAGGAACTCCACGGACACTGACCATGCGAAAGGCATGCCAAGTTGAGCAGTGCGCAGCCAAAACTTTGCTCCCTCTTCTTCTTTCTGCTTGGAACTCACCACAGCCCACTTCCGGATTTCTGGCTCAAGCTAGGGTTAGGGTTAGGGTTAGGGTTACGCCTGCGCCTAAGCCTCCGCCTAGGCCTAGGTTTAGGGTTCAGAAAACCACAAAGCCAGGAGCTCCAGGGACACTGGCCATGCGAAAGGCATGCCAAGTTGAGCAGGGCACAGCCAAAACCTTGCCCCCTCTTCTTCTTCCTGCTCGGAACTCACCACAGCCCAATGCCAGATTTCTGGCTCAAGCTAGGGTTAGGGTTAGGGTTAGCACTAGGATTATGCCAAGGATTAGGGCTGCGAAATCCACAAAGGCAGGAGCTCCAGGGACACTGGACATGTGAAAGGCATGCAAAGTTGAGCAGGGCACAGCCAAAACCTTGCCCCCTCTTCTTCTTCCTGCTCGGAACTCACCACAGCCCACTGCTGGATTTCTGGCTCAAGCTAGGGTTAGGGTTAGGGTCAGGGTCAGGGTTAGGGTAACGCCTAGGGTTAGGGTACAGAGAACCACCGAGCCCAGAGCTCCAGGGATACTCACTATGCAAAAGGCATGCCAAGGTGAGCGCAGCACAGCCCAAAACCTTGCGCCCTCTTCCTTCTTCCTGCTTGGAACTCACCACAGCCCAATGCTCGATTTCTGGCTCAAGCTAGGGTTAGGGTTAGGGTTAGGGTTACGCCTGCGCCTAAGCCTCCGCCTAGGCCTAGGTTTAGGGTTCAGAAAACCACAAAGCCAGGAGCTCCAGGGACACTGACCATGCGAAAGGCATGCCAAGTTGAGCAGGGCACAGCCAAAACCTTGCCCCCTCTTCTTCTTTCTGCTTGGAACTCGCCACGGCTCACAACCCGATTTCTGGCTCAAGCTAGGGTTAGGGTTAGGGTTAGGGTTACGCCTACGCCTAAGCCTATGCCTAGGCCTAGGTTTAGGGTTCAGAAAACCACAAAGCCAGAAGCCCACGGACACTGACCATGCGAAAGGCATGCCAAGTTGAGCACGGAAAAGCCAAAACCTTGCTCCCTCTTCTTCTTTCTGCTTGGGACTCGCCAAGGCCCACAACCCAATTTCTGGCTCAAGCTAGGGTTAGGGTTAGGGTTAGCACTAGGATTATGCCAAGGATTAGGGCTGCGAAATCCACAAAGGCAGGAGCTCCAGGGACACTGGACATGTGAAAGGCATGCAAAGTTGAGCAGGGCACAGCCAAAACCTTGCCCCCTCTTCTTCTTCCTGCTCAGAACTCACCACAGCCCACTGCTGGATTTCTGGCTCAAGCTAGGGTTAGGGTTAGGGTTAGGGTCAGGGTCAGGGTTAGGGTAACGCCTAGGGTTAGGGTACAGAGAACCACCGAGCCCAGAGCTCCAGGGATACTCACTATGCAAAAGGCATGCCAAGGTGAGCGCAGCACAGCCCAAAACCTTGCTCCCTCTTCTTCTTCCTGCTTGGAACTCACCACAGCCCAATGCTCGATTTCTGGCTCAAGCTAGGGTTAGGGTTACGCCTACGCCAAGACCTAGGTTTAGTGTTCAGAAAACCACAAAGCCAGGAGCTCCACGGACACTGACCATGCGAAAGGCATGCCAAGTTGAGCACGGAAAAGCCAAAACCTTGCTCCCTCTTCTTCTTTCTGCTTGGAACTCACCACAGCCCACCGCCGGATTTCTGGCTCAAGCTAGGGTTAGGGTTAGGGTTAGGGTTACGCCTGCGCCTAAGCCTCCGCCTAGGCCTAGGTTTAGGGTTCAGAAAACCACAAAGCCAGGAGCTCCAGGGACACTGGCCATGCGAAAGGCATGCCAAGTTGAGCAGGGCACAGCCAAAACCTTGCCCCCTCTTCTTCTTCCTGCTCGGAACTCACCACAGCCCAATGCCAGATTTCTGGCTCAAGCTAGGGTTAGGGTTAGGGTTAGCACTTGGATTATGCCAAGGATTAGGGCTGCGAAACCCACAAAGGCAGGAGCTCCAGGGACACTGGACATGTGAAAGGCATGCAAAGTTGAGCAGGGCACAGCCAAAACCTTGCCCCCTCTTCTTCTTCCTGCTCGGAACTCACCACAGCCCAATGCCAGATTTCTGGCTCAAGCTAGGGTTAGGGTTAGGGTCAGGGTTACGCCTATGCCTAAGCCTAGGTTTAGTGTTCAGAAAACCACAAAGCCAGGAGCTCCAGGGACACTGGCCATGCAAAAGGCATACAAAGTTGAGCACGGAAATGTCAAAAGCTTGCCGCCTCTTCTTTTTCCTGCTTGGAACTCACCACAGCCCAATGCCTGGTTTCTGGCTCAAGCTAGGGTTAGGGTTATGCCTAGGATTAGGGTTGAGAAAACCACAGAGCCAGCAGCTCCAGGGACACTGGACATGTGAGATGCATGCAAAGTTGAGCAGTGCGCAGCCAAAACTTGGCTCCCTCTTCTTCTTCCTGCTCGGAACTCACCACAGCCCACTTCCGGATTTCTGGCTCAAGCTAGGGTTAGGGTTAGGGTTAGGGTTACGCCTACGCCTAAGACTATGCCTAGGCCTAGGTTTAGGGTTCAGAAAACCACAAAGCCAGGAACTCCACGGACACTGACCATGCGAAAGGCATGCCAAGTTGAGCAGTGCGCAGCCAAAACTTTGCTCCCTCTTCTTCTTTCTGCTTGGAACTCACCACAGCCCACTTCCGGATTTCTGGCTCAAGCTAGGGTTAGGGTTAGGGTTAGGGTTACGCCTGCGCCTAAGCCTCCGCCTAGGCCTAGGTTTAGGGTTCAGAAAACCACAAAGCCAGGAGCTCCAGGGACACTGGCCATGCGAAAGGCATGCCAAGTTGAGCAGGGCACAGCCAAAACCTTGCCCCCTCTTCTTCTTCCTGCTCGGAACTCACCACAGCCCAATGCCAGATTTCTGGCTCAAGCTAGGGTTAGGGTTAGGGTTAGCACTAGGATTATGCCAAGGATTAGGGCTGCGAAATCCACAAAGGCAGGAGCTCCAGGGACACTGGACATGTGAAAGGCATGCAAAGTTGAGCAGGGCACAGCCAAAACCTTGCCCCCTCTTCTTCTTCCTGCTCGGAACTCACCACAGCCCACTGCTGGATTTCTGGCTCAAGCTAGGGTTAGGGTTAGGGTCAGGGTCAGGGTTAGGGTAACGCCTAGGGTTAGGGTACAGAGAACCACCGAGCCCAGAGCTCCAGGGATACTCACTATGCAAAAGGCATGCCAAGGTGAGCGCAGCACAGCCCAAAACCTTGCGCCCTCTTCCTTCTTCCTGCTTGGAACTCACCACAGCCCAATGCTCGATTTCTGGCTCAAGCTAGGGTTAGGGTTACGCCTACGCCAAGACCTAGGTTTAGGGTTCAGAAAACCACAAAGCCAGAAGCCCACGGACACTGACCATGCGAAAGGCATGCCAAGTTGAGCACGGAAAAGCCAAAACTTTGCTCCCTCTTCTTCTTTCTGCTTGGAACTCACCACAGCCCACTTCCGGATTTCTGGCTCAAGCTAGGGTTAGGGTTAGGGTTAGGGTTACGCCTGCGCCTAAGCCTCCGCCTAGGCCTAGGTTTAGGGTTCAGAAAACCACAAAGCCAGGAGCTCCAGGGACACTGGCCATGCGAAAGGCATGCCAAGTTGAGCAGGGCACAGCCAAAACCTTGCCCCCTCTTCTTCTTCCTGCTCGGAACTCACCACAGCCCACTGCTGGATTTCTGGCTCAAGCTAGGGTTAGGGTTAGGGTTAGCACTAGGATTATGCCAAGGATTAGGGCTGCGAAATCCACAAAGGCAGGAGCTCCAGGGACACTGGACATGTGAAAGGCATGCAAAGTTGAGCAGGGCACAGCCAAAACCTTGCCCCCTCTTCTTCTTCCTGCTCGGAACTCACCACAGCCCACTGCTGGATTTCTGGCTCAAGCTAGGGTTAGGGTTAGGGTCAGGGTCAGGGTTAGGGTAACGCCTAGGGTTAGGGTACAGAGAACCACCGAGCCCAGAGCTCCAGGGATACTCACTATGCAAAAGGCATGCCAAGGTGAGCGCAGCACAGCCCAAAACCTTGCGCCCTCTTCCTTCTTCCTGCTTGGAACTCACCACAGCCCAATGCTCGATTTCTGGCTCAAGCTAGGGTTAGGGTTAGGGTTAGGGTTACGCCTGCGCCTAAGCCTCCGCCTAGGCCTAGGTTTAGTGTTCAGAAAACCACAAAGCCAGGAGCTCCAGGGACACTGACCATGCGAAAGGCATGCCAAGTTGAGCAGGGCACAGCCAAAACCTTGCCCCCTCTTCTTCTTTCTGCTTGGAACTCGCCACGGCTCACAACCCGATTTCTGGCTCAAGCTAGGGTTAGGGTTAGGGTTAGGGTTACGCCTACGCCTAAGCCTATGCCTAGGCCTAGGTTTAGGGTTCAGAAAACCACAAAGCCAGAAGCCCACGGACACTGACCATGCGAAAGGCATGCCAAGTTGAGCACGGAAAAGCCAAAACCTTGCTCCCTCTTCTTCTTTCTGCTTGGGACTCGCCAAGGCCCACAACCCAATTTCTGGCTCAAGCTAGGGTTAGGGTTAGGGTTAGCACTAGGATTATGCCAAGGATTAGGGCTGCGAAATCCACAAAGGCAGGAGCTCCAGGGACACTGGACATGTGAAAGGCATGCAAAGTTGAGCAGGGCACAGCCAAAACCTTGCCCCCTCTTCTTCTTCCTGCTCAGAACTCACCACAGCCCACTGCTGGATTTCTGGCTCAAGCTAGGGTTAGGGTTAGGGTTAGGGTCAGGGTCAGGGTTAGGGTAACGCCTAGGGTTAGGGTACAGAGAACCACCGAGCCCAGAGCTCCAGGGATACTCACTATGCAAAAGGCATGCCAAGGTGAGCGCAGCACAGCCCAAAACCTTGCTCCCTCTTCTTCTTCCTGCTTGGAACTCACCACAGCCCAATGCTCGATTTCTGGCTCAAGCTAGGGTTAGGGTTACGCCTACGCCAAGACCTAGGTTTAGTGTTCAGAAAACCACAAAGCCAGGAGCTCCACGGACACTGACCATGCGAAAGGCATGCCAAGTTGAGCACGGAAAAGCCAAAACCTTGCTCCCTCTTCTTCTTTCTGCTTGGAACTCACCACAGCCCACCGCCGGATTTCTGGCTCAAGCTAGGGTTAGGGTTAGGGTTAGGGTTACGCCTGCGCCTAAGCCTCCGCCTAGGCCTAGGTTTAGGGTTCAGAAAACCACAAAGCCAGGAGCTCCAGGGACACTGGCCATGCGAAAGGCATGCCAAGTTGAGCAGGGCACAGCCAAAACCTTGCCCCCTCTTCTTCTTCCTGCTCGGAACTCACCACAGCCCAATGCCAGATTTCTGGCTCAAGCTAGGGTTAGGGTTACGCCTACGCCAAGACCTAGGTTTAGTGTTCAGAAAACCACAAAGCCAGGAGCTCCACGGACACTGACCATGCGAAAGGCATGCCAAGTTGAGCACGGAAAAGCCAAAAGCTTGCTCCCTCTTCTTCTTTCTGCTTGGAACTCACCACAGCCCACCGCCGGATTTCTGGCTCAAGCTAGGGTTAGGGTTAGGGTTAGGGTTACGCCTGCGCCTAAGCCTCCGCCTAGGCCTAGGTTTAGGGTTCAGAAAACCACAAAGCCAGGAGCTCCAGGGACACTGGCCATGCGAAAGGCATGCCAAGTTGAGCAGGGCACAGCCAAAACCTTGCCCCCTCTTCTTCTTCCTGCTCGGAACTCACCACAGCCCAATGCCAGATTTCTGGCTCAAGCTAGGGTTAGGGTTAGGGTTAGCACTAGGATTATGCCAAGGATTAGGGCTGCGAAACCCACAAAGGCAGGAGCTCCAGGGACACTGGACATGTGAAAGGCATGCAAAGTTGAGCAGGGCACAGCCAAAACCTTGCCCCCTCTTCTTCTTCCTGCTCGGAACTCACCACAGCCCAATGCCAGATTTCTGGCTCAAGCTAGGGTTAGGGTTAGGGTCAGGGTTACGCCTATGCCTAAGCCTAGGTTTAGTGTTCAGAAAACCACAAAGCCAGGAGCTCCAGGGACACTGGCCATGCAAAAGGCATACAAAGTTGAGCACGGAAATGTCAAAAGCTTGCCGCCTCTTCTTTTTCCTGCTTGGAACTCACCACAGCCCAATGCCTGGTTTCTGGCTCAAGCTAGGGTTAGGGTTATGCCTAGGATTAGGGTTGAGAAAACCACAGAGCCAGCAGCTCCAGGGACACTGGACATGTGAGATGCATGCAAAGTTGAGCAGTGCGCAGCCAAAACTTGGCTCCCTCTTCTTCTTCCTGCTCGGAACTCACCACAGCCCACTTCCGGATTTCTGGCTCAAGCTAGGGTTAGGGTTAGGGTTAGGGTTACGCCTACGCCTAAGACTATGCCTAGGCCTAGGTTTAGGGTTCAGAAAACCACAAAGCCAGGAACTCCACGGACACTGACCATGCGAAAGGCATGCCAAGTTGAGCAGTGCGCAGCCAAAACTTTGCTCCCTCTTCTTCTTTCTGCTTGGAACTCACCACAGCCCACTTCCGGATTTCTGGCTCAAGCTAGGGTTAGGGTTAGGGTTAGCACTAGGATTATGCCAAGGATTAGGGCTGCGAAATCCACAAAGGCAGGAGCTCCAGGGACACTGGACATGTGAAAGGCATGCAAAGTTGAGCAGGGCACAGCCAAAACCTTGCCCCCTCTTCTTCTTCCTGCTCGGAACTCACCACAGCCCACTGCTGGATTTCTGGCTCAAGCTAGGGTTAGGGTTAGGGTCAGGGTCAGGGTTAGGGTAACGCCTAGGGTTAGGGTACAGAGAACCACCGAGCCCAGAGCTCCAGGGATACTCACTATGCAAAAGGCATGCCAAGGTGAGCGCAGCACAGCCCAAAACCTTGCGCCCTCTTCCTTCTTCCTGCTTGGAACTCACCACAGCCCAATGCTCGATTTCTGGCTCAAGCTAGGGTTAGGGTTACGCCTACGCCAAGACCTAGGTTTAGGGTTCAGAAAACCACAAAGCCAGAAGCCCACGGACACTGACCATGCGAAAGGCATGCCAAGTTGAGCACGGAAAAGCCAAAACTTTGCTCCCTCTTCTTCTTTCTGCTTGGAACTCACCACAGCCCACTTCCGGATTTCTGGCTCAAGCTAGGGTTAGGGTTAGGGTTAGGGTTACGCCTGCGCCTAAGCCTCCGCCTAGGCCTAGGTTTAGGGTTCAGAAAACCACAAAGCCAGGAGCTCCAGGGACACTGGCCATGCGAAAGGCATGCCAAGTTGAGCAGGGCACAGCCAAAACCTTGCCCCCTCTTCTTCTTTCTGCTTGGAACTCGCCACGGCTCACAACCCGATTTCTGGCTCAAGCTAGGGTTAGGGTTAGGGTTAGGGTTAGGGTTACGCCTACGCCTAAGCCTATGCCTAGGCCTAGGTTTAGGGTTCAGAAAACCACAAAGCCAGAAGCCCACGGACACTGACCATGCGAAAGGCATGCCAAGTTGAGCACGGAAAAGCCAAAACCTTGCTCCCTCTTCTTCTTTCTGCTTGGGACTCGCCAAGGCCCACAACCCAATTTCTGGCTCAAGCTAGGGTTAGGGTTAGGGTTAGCACTAGGATTATGCCAAGGATTAGGGCTGCGAAATCCACAAAGGCAGGAGCTCCAGGGACACTGGACATGTGAAAGGCATGCAAAGTTGAGCAGGGCACAGCCAAAACCTTGCCCCCTCTTCTTCTTCCTGCTCAGAACTCACCACAGCCCACTGCTGGATTTCTGGCTCAAGCTAGGGTTAGGGTTAGGGTTAGGGTCAGGGTCAGGGTTAGGGTAACGCCTAGGGTTAGGGTACAGAGAACCACCGAGCCCAGAGCTCCAGGGATACTCACTATGCAAAAGGCATGCCAAGGTGAGCGCAGCACAGCCCAAAACCTTGCTCCCTCTTCTTCTTCCTGCTTGGAACTCACCACAGCCCAATGCTCGATTTCTGGCTCAAGCTAGGGTTAGGGTTACGCCTACGCCAAGACCTAGGTTTAGTGTTCAGAAAACCACAAAGCCAGGAGCTCCACGGACACTGACCATGCGAAAGGCATGCCAAGTTGAGCACGGAAAAGCCAAAACTTTGCTCCCTCTTCTTCTTTCTGCTTGGAACTCACCACAGCCCACCGCCGGATTTCTGGCTCAAGCTAGGGTTAGGGTTAGGGTTAGGGTTACGCCTGCGCCTAAGCCTCCGCCTAGGCCTAGGTTTAGGGTTCAGAAAACCACAAAGCCAGGAGCTCCAGGGACACTGGCCATGCGAAAGGCATGCCAAGTTGAGCAGGGCACAGCCAAAACCTTGCCCCCTCTTCTTCTTCCTGCTCGGAACTCACCACAGCCCACTGCTGGATTTCTGGCTCAAGCTAGGGTTAGGGTTAGGGTTAGCACTAGGATTATGCCAAGGATTAGGGCTGCGAAATCCACAAAGGCAGGAGCTCCAGGGACACTGGACATGTGAAAGGCATGCAAAGTTGAGCAGGGCACAGCCAAAACCTTGCCCCCTCTTCTTCTTCCTGCTCAGAACTCACCACAGCCCACTGCTGGATTTCTGGCTCAAGCTAGGGTTAGGGTTAGGGTCAGGGTTACGCCTATGCCTAAGCCTAGGTTTAGTGTTCAGAAAACCACAAAGCCAGGAGCTCCAGAGACACTGGCCATGCGAAAGGCATACAAAGTTGAGCACGGAAATGTCAAAAGCTTGCCGCCTCTTCTTTTTCCTGCTTGGAACTCACCACAGCCCAATGCCTGGTTTCTGGCTCAAGCTAGGGTTAGGGTTATGCCTAGGATTAGGGTTGAGAAAACCACAGAGCCAGCAGCTCCAGGGACACTGGACATGTGAGATGCATGCAAAGTTGAGCAGTGCGCAGCCAAAACTTGGCTCCCTCTTCTTCTTCCTGCTCGGAACTCACCACAGCCCACTTCCGGATTTCTGGCTCAAGCTAGGGTTAGGGTTAGGGTTAGGGTCAGGGTCAGGGTTAGGGTAATGCCTAGGGTTAGGGTACAGAGAACCACCGAGCCCAGAGCTCCAGGGATACTCACTATGCAAAAGGCATGCCAAGGTGAGCGCAGCACAGCCCAAAACCTTGCTCCCTCTTCTTCTTCCTGCTTGGAACTCACCACAGCCCACTTCCGGATTTCTGGCTCAAGCTAGGGTTAGGGTTAGGGTTACGCCTACGCCTAAGCCTATGCCTAGGCCTAGGTTTAGGGTTCAGAAAACCACAAAGCCAGGAGCTCCAGGGACACTGACCATGCGAAAGGCATGCCAAGTTGAGCAGGGCACAGCCAAAACCTTGCCCCCTCTTCTTCTTTCTGCTTGGAACTCGCCACGGCTCACAACCCGATTTCTGGCTCAAGCTAGGGCTAGGGTTAGGGTTAGGGTTACGCCTATGCCTAAGCCTAGGTTTAGGGTTCAGAAAACCACAAAGGCAGGAGCTCCAGGGACACTGGCCATGCGAAAGTCATACAAAGTTGAGCACGGAAAAGCCAAAACCTTGCTCCCTCTTCTTTTTCCTGCTTGGAACTCACCACAGCCCAATGCCTGGTTTCTGGCTCAAGCTAGGGTTAGGGTTATGCCTAGGATTAGGGTTGAGAAAACCACAGAGCCAGCAGCTCCAGGGACACTGGACATGTGAGATGCATGCAAAGTTGAGCAGTGCGCAGCCAAAACTTGGCTCCCTCTTCTTCTTCCTGCTCGGAACTCACCACAGCCCACCGCCGGATTTCTGGCTCAAGCTAGGGTTAGGGTTAGGGTTACGCCTGCACCTAAGCCTATGCCTAGGCCTAGGTTTAGGGTTCAGAAAACCACAAAGGCAGGAGCTCCAGGGACACTGGCCATGCGAAAGGCATGCCAAGTTGAGCAGGGCACAGCCAAAACCTTGCCCCCTCTTCTTCTTTCTGCTTGGAACTCACCACAGCCCACTTCCGGATTTCTGGCTCAAGCTAGGGTTAGGGTTAGGGTTAGGGTTACGCCTGCGCCTAAGCCTCCGCCTAGGCCTAGGTTTAGGGTTCAGAAAACCACAAAGCCAGGAGCTCCAGGGACACTGGCCATGCGAAAGGCATGCCAAGTTGAGCAGGGCACAGCCAAAACCTTGCCCCCTCTTCTTCTTTCTGCTTGGAACTCGCCACGGCTCACAACCCGATTTCTGGCTCAAGCTAGGGTTAGGGTTAGGGTTAGGGTTACGCCTACGCCTAAGCCTATGCCTAGGCCTAGGTTTAGGGTTCAGAAAACCACAAAGCCAGAAGCCCACGGACACTGACCATGCGAAAGGCATGCCAAGTTGAGCACGGAAAAGCCAAAACCTTGCTCCCTCTTCTTCTTTCTGCTTGGGACTCGCCAAGGCCCACAACCCAATTTCTGGCTCAAGCTAGGGTTAGGGTTAGGGTTAGCACTAGGATTATGCCAAGGATTAGGGCTGCGAAATCCACAAAGGCAGGAGCTCCAGGGACACTGGACATGTGAAAGGCATGCAAAGTTGAGCAGGGCACAGCCAAAACCTTGCCCCCTCTTCTTCTTCCTGCTCAGAACTCACCACAGCCCACTGCTGGATTTCTGGCTCAAGCTAGGGTTAGGGTTAGGGTTAGGGTCAGGGTCAGGGTTAGGGTAACGCCTAGGGTTAGGGTACAGAGAACCACCGAGCCCAGAGCTCCAGGGATACTCACTATGCAAAAGGCATGCCAAGGTGAGCGCAGCACAGCCCAAAACCTTGCTCCCTCTTCTTCTTCCTGCTTGGAACTCACCACAGCCCAATGCTCGATTTCTGGCTCAAGCTAGGGTTAGGGTTACGCCTACGCCAAGACCTAGGTTTAGTGTTCAGAAAACCACAAAGCCAGGAGCTCCACGGACACTGACCATGCGAAAGGCATGCCAAGTTGAGCACGGAAAAGCCAAAACCTTGCTCCCTCTTCTTCTTTCTGCTTGGAACTCACCACAGCCCACCGCCGGATTTCTGGCTCAAGCTAGGGTTAGGGTTAGGGTTAGGGTTACGCCTGCGCCTAAGCCTCCGCCTAGGCCTAGGTTTAGGGTTCAGAAAACCACAAAGCCAGGAGCTCCAGGGACACTGGCCATGCGAAAGGCATGCCAAGTTGAGCAGGGCACAGCCAAAACCTTGCCCCCTCTTCTTCTTCCTGCTCGGAACTCACCACAGCCCAATGCCAGATTTCTGGCTCAAGCTAGGGTTAGGGTTAGGGTTAGCACTAGGATTATGCCAAGGATTAGGGCTGCGAAACCCACAAAGGCAGGAGCTCCAGGGACACTGGACATGTGAAAGGCATGCAAAGTTGAGCAGGGCACAGCCAAAACCTTGCCCCCTCTTCTTCTTCCTGCTCGGAACTCACCACAGCCCAATGCCAGATTTCTGGCTCAAGCTAGGGTTAGGGTTAGGGTCAGGGTTACGCCTATGCCTAAGCCTAGGTTTAGTGTTCAGAAAACCACAAAGCCAGGAGCTCCAGGGACACTGGCCATGCAAAAGGCATACAAAGTTGAGCACGGAAATGTCAAAAGCTTGCCGCCTCTTCTTTTTCCTGCTTGGAACTCACCACAGCCCAATGCCTGGTTTCTGGCTCAAGCTAGGGTTAGGGTTATGCCTAGGATTAGGGTTGAGAAAACCACAGAGCCAGCAGCTCCAGGGACACTGGACATGTGAGATGCATGCAAAGTTGAGCAGTGCGCAGCCAAAACTTGGCTCCCTCTTCTTCTTCCTGCTCGGAACTCACCACAGCCCACTTCCGGATTTCTGGCTCAAGCTAGGGTTAGGGTTAGGGTTAGGGTTACGCCTACGCCTAAGCCTATGCCTAGGCCTAGGTTTAGGGTTCAGAAAACCACAAAGCCAGGAACTCCACGGACACTGACCATGCGAAAGGCATGCCAAGTTGAGCAGTGCGCAGCCAAAACTTTGCTCCCTCTTCTTCTTTCTGCTTGGAACTCACCACAGCCCACTTCCGGATTTCTGGCTCAAGCTAGGGTTAGGGTTAGGGTTAGGGTTACGCCTGCGCCTAAGCCTCCGCCTAGGCCTAGGTTTAGGGTTCAGAAAACCACAAAGCCAGGAGCTCCAGGGACACTGGCCATGCGAAAGGCATGCCAAGTTGAGCAGGGCACAGCCAAAACCTTGCCCCCTCTTCTTCTTCCTGCTCGGAACTCACCACAGCCCAATGCCAGATTTCTGGCTCAAGCTAGGGTTAGGGTTAGGGTTAGCACTAGGATTATGCCAAGGATTAGGGCTGCGAAATCCACAAAGGCAGGAGCTCCAGGGACACTGGACATGTGAAAGGCATGCAAAGTTGAGCAGGGCACAGCCAAAACCTTGCCCCCTCTTCTTCTTCCTGCTCGGAACTCACCACAGCCCACTGCTGGATTTCTGGCTCAAGCTAGGGTTAGGGTTAGGGTCAGGGTCAGGGTTAGGGTAACGCCTAGGGTTAGGGTACAGAGAACCACCGAGCCCAGAGCTCCAGGGATACTCACTATGCAAAAGGCATGCCAAGGTGAGCGCAGCACAGCCCAAAACCTTGCGCCCTCTTCCTTCTTCCTGCTTGGAACTCACCACAGCCCAATGCTCGATTTCTGGCTCAAGCTAGGGTTAGGGTTAGGGTTAGGGTTACGCCTGCGCCTAAGCCTCCGCCTAGGCCTAGGTTTAGGGTTCAGAAAACCACAAAGCCAGGAGCTCCAGGGACACTGACCATGCGAAAGGCATGCCAAGTTGAGCAGGGCACAGCCAAAACCTTGCCCCCTCTTCTTCTTTCTGCTTGGAACTCGCCACGGCTCACAACCCGATTTCTGGCTCAAGCTAGGGTTAGGGTTAGGGTTAGGGTTACGCCTACGCCTAAGCCTATGCCTAGGCCTAGGTTTAGGGTTCAGAAAACCACAAAGCCAGAAGCCCACGGACACTGACCATGCGAAAGGCATGCCAAGTTGAGCACGGAAAAGCCAAAACCTTGCTCCCTCTTCTTCTTTCTGCTTGGGACTCGCCAAGGCCCACAACCCAATTTCTGGCTCAAGCTAGGGTTAGGGTTAGGGTTAGCACTAGGATTATGCCAAGGATTAGGGCTGCGAAATCCACAAAGGCAGGAGCTCCAGGGACACTGGACATGTGAAAGGCATGCAAAGTTGAGCAGGGCACAGCCAAAACCTTGCCCCCTCTTCTTCTTCCTGCTCAGAACTCACCACAGCCCACTGCTGGATTTCTGGCTCAAGCTAGGGTTAGGGTTAGGGTTAGGGTCAGGGTCAGGGTTAGGGTAACGCCTAGGGTTAGGGTACAGAGAACCACCGAGCCCAGAGCTCCAGGGATACTCACTATGCAAAAGGCATGCCAAGGTGAGCGCAGCACAGCCCAAAACCTTGCTCCCTCTTCTTCTTCCTGCTTGGAACTCACCACAGCCCAATGCTCGATTTCTGGCTCAAGCTAGGGTTAGGGTTACGCCTACGCCAAGACCTAGGTTTAGTGTTCAGAAAACCACAAAGCCAGGAGCTCCACGGACACTGACCATGCGAAAGGCATGCCAAGTTGAGCACGGAAAAGCCAAAACCTTGCTCCCTCTTCTTCTTTCTGCTTGGAACTCACCACAGCCCACCGCCGGATTTCTGGCTCAAGCTAGGGTTAGGGTTAGGGTTAGGGTTACGCCTGCGCCTAAGCCTCCGCCTAGGCCTAGGTTTAGGGTTCAGAAAACCACAAAGCCAGGAGCTCCAGGGACACTGGCCATGCGAAAGGCATGCCAAGTTGAGCAGGGCACAGCCAAAACCTTGCCCCCTCTTCTTCTTCCTGCTCGGAACTCACCACAGCCCAATGCCAGATTTCTGGCTCAAGCTAGGGTTAGGGTTAGGGTTAGCACTTGGATTATGCCAAGGATTAGGGCTGCGAAACCCACAAAGGCAGGAGCTCCAGGGACACTGGACATGTGAAAGGCATGCAAAGTTGAGCAGGGCACAGCCAAAACCTTGCCCCCTCTTCTTCTTCCTGCTCGGAACTCACCACAGCCCAATGCCAGATTTCTGGCTCAAGCTAGGGTTAGGGTTAGGGTCAGGGTTACGCCTATGCCTAAGCCTAGGTTTAGTGTTCAGAAAACCACAAAGCCAGGAGCTCCAGGGACACTGGCCATGCAAAAGGCATACAAAGTTGAGCACGGAAATGTCAAAAGCTTGCCGCCTCTTCTTTTTCCTGCTTGGAACTCACCACAGCCCAATGCCTGGTTTCTGGCTCAAGCTAGGGTTAGGGTTATGCCTAGGATTAGGGTTGAGAAAACCACAGAGCCAGCAGCTCCAGGGACACTGGACATGTGAGATGCATGCAAAGTTGAGCAGTGCGCAGCCAAAACTTGGCTCCCTCTTCTTCTTCCTGCTCGGAACTCACCACAGCCCACTTCCGGATTTCTGGCTCAAGCTAGGGTTAGGGTTAGGGTTAGGGTTACGCCTACGCCTAAGACTATGCCTAGGCCTAGGTTTAGGGTTCAGAAAACCACAAAGCCAGGAACTCCACGGACACTGACCATGCGAAAGGCATGCCAAGTTGAGCAGTGCGCAGCCAAAACTTTGCTCCCTCTTCTTCTTTCTGCTTGGAACTCACCACAGCCCACTTCCGGATTTCTGGCTCAAGCTAGGGTTAGGGTTAGGGTTAGGGTTACGCCTGCGCCTAAGCCTCCGCCTAGGCCTAGGTTTAGGGTTCAGAAAACCACAAAGCCAGGAGCTCCAGGGACACTGGCCATGCGAAAGGCATGCCAAGTTGAGCAGGGCACAGCCAAAACCTTGCCCCCTCTTCTTCTTCCTGCTCGGAACTCACCACAGCCCAATGCCAGATTTCTGGCTCAAGCTAGGGTTAGGGTTAGGGTTAGCACTAGGATTATGCCAAGGATTAGGGCTGCGAAATCCACAAAGGCAGGAGCTCCAGGGACACTGGACATGTGAAAGGCATGCAAAGTTGAGCAGGGCACAGCCAAAACCTTGCCCCCTCTTCTTCTTCCTGCTCGGAACTCACCACAGCCCACTGCTGGATTTCTGGCTCAAGCTAGGGTTAGGGTTAGGGTCAGGGTCAGGGTTAGGGTAACGCCTAGGGTTAGGGTACAGAGAACCACCGAGCCCAGAGCTCCAGGGATACTCACTATGCAAAAGGCATGCCAAGGTGAGCGCAGCACAGCCCAAAACCTTGCGCCCTCTTCCTTCTTCCTGCTTGGAACTCACCACAGCCCAATGCTCGATTTCTGGCTCAAGCTAGGGTTAGGGTTACGCCTACGCCAAGACCTAGGTTTAGGGTTCAGAAAACCACAAAGCCAGAAGCCCACGGACACTGACCATGCGAAAGGCATGCCAAGTTGAGCACGGAAAAGCCAAAACTTTGCTCCCTCTTCTTCTTTCTGCTTGGAACTCACCACAGCCCACTTCCGGATTTCTGGCTCAAGCTAGGGTTAGGGTTAGGGTTAGGGTTACGCCTGCGCCTAAGCCTCCGCCTAGGCCTAGGTTTAGGGTTCAGAAAACCACAAAGCCAGGAGCTCCAGGGACACTGGCCATGCGAAAGGCATGCCAAGTTGAGCAGGGCACAGCCAAAACCTTGCCCCCTCTTCTTCTTCCTGCTCGGAACTCACCACAGCCCACTGCTGGATTTCTGGCTCAAGCTAGGGTTAGGGTTAGGGTTAGCACTAGGATTATGCCAAGGATTAGGGCTGCGAAATCCACAAAGGCAGGAGCTCCAGGGACACTGGACATGTGAAAGGCATGCAAAGTTGAGCAGGGCACAGCCAAAACCTTGCCCCCTCTTCTTCTTCCTGCTCGGAACTCACCACAGCCCACTGCTGGATTTCTGGCTCAAGCTAGGGTTAGGGTTAGGGTCAGGGTCAGGGTTAGGGTAACGCCTAGGGTTAGGGTACAGAGAACCACCGAGCCCAGAGCTCCAGGGATACTCACTATGCAAAAGGCATGCCAAGGTGAGCGCAGCACAGCCCAAAACCTTGCGCCCTCTTCCTTCTTCCTGCTTGGAACTCACCACAGCCCAATGCTCGATTTCTGGCTCAAGCTAGGGTTAGGGTTAGGGTTAGGGTTACGCCTGCGCCTAAGCCTCCGCCTAGGCCTAGGTTTAGTGTTCAGAAAACCACAAAGCCAGGAGCTCCAGGGACACTGACCATGCGAAAGGCATGCCAAGTTGAGCAGGGCACAGCCAAAACCTTGCCCCCTCTTCTTCTTTCTGCTTGGAACTCGCCACGGCTCACAACCCGATTTCTGGCTCAAGCTAGGGTTAGGGTTAGGGTTAGGGTTACGCCTACGCCTAAGCCTATGCCTAGGCCTAGGTTTAGGGTTCAGAAAACCACAAAGCCAGAAGCCCACGGACACTGACCATGCGAAAGGCATGCCAAGTTGAGCACGGAAAAGCCAAAACCTTGCTCCCTCTTCTTCTTTCTGCTTGGGACTCGCCAAGGCCCACAACCCAATTTCTGGCTCAAGCTAGGGTTAGGGTTAGGGTTAGCACTAGGATTATGCCAAGGATTAGGGCTGCGAAATCCACAAAGGCAGGAGCTCCAGGGACACTGGACATGTGAAAGGCATGCAAAGTTGAGCAGGGCACAGCCAAAACCTTGCCCCCTCTTCTTCTTCCTGCTCAGAACTCACCACAGCCCACTGCTGGATTTCTGGCTCAAGCTAGGGTTAGGGTTAGGGTTAGGGTCAGGGTCAGGGTTAGGGTAACGCCTAGGGTTAGGGTACAGAGAACCACCGAGCCCAGAGCTCCAGGGATACTCACTATGCAAAAGGCATGCCAAGGTGAGCGCAGCACAGCCCAAAACCTTGCTCCCTCTTCTTCTTCCTGCTTGGAACTCACCACAGCCCAATGCTCGATTTCTGGCTCAAGCTAGGGTTAGGGTTACGCCTACGCCAAGACCTAGGTTTAGTGTTCAGAAAACCACAAAGCCAGGAGCTCCACGGACACTGACCATGCGAAAGGCATGCCAAGTTGAGCACGGAAAAGCCAAAACCTTGCTCCCTCTTCTTCTTTCTGCTTGGAACTCACCACAGCCCACCGCCGGATTTCTGGCTCAAGCTAGGGTTAGGGTTAGGGTTAGGGTTACGCCTGCGCCTAAGCCTCCGCCTAGGCCTAGGTTTAGGGTTCAGAAAACCACAAAGCCAGGAGCTCCAGGGACACTGGCCATGCGAAAGGCATGCCAAGTTGAGCAGGGCACAGCCAAAACCTTGCCCCCTCTTCTTCTTCCTGCTCGGAACTCACCACAGCCCAATGCCAGATTTCTGGCTCAAGCTAGGGTTAGGGTTAGGGTTAGCACTAGGATTATGCCAAGGATTAGGGCTGCGAAACCCACAAAGGCAGGAGCTCCAGGGACACTGGACATGTGAAAGGCATGCAAAGTTGAGCAGGGCACAGCCAAAACCTTGCCCCCTCTTCTTCTTCCTGCTCGGAACTCACCACAGCCCAATGCCAGATTTCTGGCTCAAGCTAGGGTTAGGGTTAGGGTCAGGGTTACGCCTATGCCTAAGCCTAGGTTTAGTGTTCAGAAAACCACAAAGCCAGAAGCTCCAGGGACACTGGCCATGCAAAAGGCATACAAAGTTGAGCACGGAAATGTCAAAAGCTTGCCGCCTCTTCTTTTTCCTGCTTGGAACTCACCACAGCCCAATGCCTGGTTTCTGGCTCAAGCTAGGGTTAGGGTTATGCCTAGGATTAGGGTTGAGAAAACCACAGAGCCAGCAGCTCCAGGGACACTGGACATGTGAGATGCATGCAAAGTTGAGCAGTGCGCAGCCAAAACTTGGCTCCCTCTTCTTCTTCCTGCTCGGAACTCACCACAGCCCACTTCCGGATTTCTGGCTCAAGCTAGGGTTAGGGTTAGGGTTAGGGTTACGCCTACGCCTAAGACTATGCCTAGGCCTAGGTTTAGGGTTCAGAAAACCACAAAGCCAGGAACTCCACGGACACTGACCATGCGAAAGGCATGCCAAGTTGAGCAGTGCGCAGCCAAAACTTTGCTCCCTCTTCTTCTTTCTGCTTGGAACTCACCACAGCCCACTTCCGGATTTCTGGCTCAAGCTAGGGTTAGGGTTAGGGTTAGGGTTACGCCTGCGCCTAAGCCTCCGCCTAGGCCTAGGTTTAGGGTTCAGAAAACCACAAAGCCAGGAGCTCCAGGGACACTGGCCATGCGAAAGGCATGCCAAGTTGAGCAGGGCACAGCCAAAACCTTGCCCCCTCTTCTTCTTCCTGCTCGGAACTCACCACAGCCCAATGCCAGATTTCTGGCTCAAGCTAGGGTTAGGGTTAGGGTTAGCACTAGGATTATGCCAAGGATTAGGGCTGCGAAATCCACAAAGGCAGGAGCTCCAGGGACACTGGACATGTGAAAGGCATGCAAAGTTGAGCAGGGCACAGCCAAAACCTTGCCCCCTCTTCTTCTTCCTGCTCGGAACTCACCACAGCCCACTGCTGGATTTCTGGCTCAAGCTAGGGTTAGGGTTAGGGTCAGGGTCAGGGTTAGGGTAACGCCTAGGGTTAGGGTACAGAGAACCACCGAGCCCAGAGCTCCAGGGATACTCACTATGCAAAAGGCATGCCAAGGTGAGCGCAGCACAGCCCAAAACCTTGCGCCCTCTTCCTTCTTCCTGCTTGGAACTCACCACAGCCCAATGCTCGATTTCTGGCTCAAGCTAGGGTTAGGGTTAGGGTTAGGGTTACGCCTGCGCCTAAGCCTCCGCCTAGGCCTAGGTTTAGGGTTCAGAAAACCACAAAGCCAGGAGCTCCAGGGACACTGACCATGCGAAAGGCATGCCAAGTTGAGCAGGGCACAGCCAAAACCTTGCCCCCTCTTCTTCTTTCTGCTTGGAACTCGCCACGGCTCACAACCCGATTTCTGGCTCAAGCTAGGGTTAGGGTTAGGGTTAGGGTTACGCCTACGCCTAAGCCTATGCCTAGGCCTAGGTTTAGGGTTCAGAAAACCACAAAGCCAGAAGCCCACGGACACTGACCATGCGAAAGGCATGCCAAGTTGAGCACGGAAAAGCCAAAACCTTGCTCCCTCTTCTTCTTTCTGCTTGGGACTCGCCAAGGCCCACAACCCAATTTCTGGCTCAAGCTAGGGTTAGGGTTAGGGTTAGCACTAGGATTATGCCAAGGATTAGGGCTGCGAAATCCACAAAGGCAGGAGCTCCAGGGACACTGGACATGTGAAAGGCATGCAAAGTTGAGCAGGGCACAGCCAAAACCTTGCCCCCTCTTCTTCTTCCTGCTCAGAACTCACCACAGCCCACTGCTGGATTTCTGGCTCAAGCTAGGGTTAGGGTTAGGGTTAGGGTCAGGGTCAGGGTTAGGGTAACGCCTAGGGTTAGGGTACAGAGAACCACCGAGCCCAGAGCTCCAGGGATACTCACTATGCAAAAGGCATGCCAAGGTGAGCGCAGCACAGCCCAAAACCTTGCTCCCTCTTCTTCTTCCTGCTTGGAACTCACCACAGCCCAATGCTCGATTTCTGGCTCAAGCTAGGGTTAGGGTTACGCCTACGCCAAGACCTAGGTTTAGTGTTCAGAAAACCACAAAGCCAGGAGCTCCACGGACACTGACCATGCGAAAGGCATGCCAAGTTGAGCACGGAAAAGCCAAAACCTTGCTCCCTCTTCTTCTTTCTGCTTGGAACTCACCACAGCCCACCGCCGGATTTCTGGCTCAAGCTAGGGTTAGGGTTAGGGTTAGGGTTACGCCTGCGCCTAAGCCTCCGCCTAGGCCTAGGTTTAGGGTTCAGAAAACCACAAAGCCAGGAGCTCCAGGGACACTGGCCATGCGAAAGGCATGCCAAGTTGAGCAGGGCACAGCCAAAACCTTGCCCCCTCTTCTTCTTCCTGCTCGGAACTCACCACAGCCCAATGCCAGATTTCTGGCTCAAGCTAGGGTTAGGGTTAGGGTTAGCACTTGGATTATGCCAAGGATTAGGGCTGCGAAACCCACAAAGGCAGGAGCTCCAGGGACACTGGACATGTGAAAGGCATGCAAAGTTGAGCAGGGCACAGCCAAAACCTTGCCCCCTCTTCTTCTTCCTGCTCGGAACTCACCACAGCCCAATGCCAGATTTCTGGCTCAAGCTAGGGTTAGGGTTAGGGTCAGGGTTACGCCTATGCCTAAGCCTAGGTTTAGTGTTCAGAAAACCACAAAGCCAGGAGCTCCAGGGACACTGGCCATGCAAAAGGCATACAAAGTTGAGCACGGAAATGTCAAAAGCTTGCCGCCTCTTCTTTTTCCTGCTTGGAACTCACCACAGCCCAATGCCTGGTTTCTGGCTCAAGCTAGGGTTAGGGTTATGCCTAGGATTAGGGTTGAGAAAACCACAGAGCCAGCAGCTCCAGGGACACTGGACATGTGAGATGCATGCAAAGTTGAGCAGTGCGCAGCCAAAACTTGGCTCCCTCTTCTTCTTCCTGCTCGGAACTCACCACAGCCCACTTCCGGATTTCTGGCTCAAGCTAGGGTTAGGGTTAGGGTTAGGGTTACGCCTACGCCTAAGACTATGCCTAGGCCTAGGTTTAGGGTTCAGAAAACCACAAAGCCAGGAACTCCACGGACACTGACCATGCGAAAGGCATGCCAAGTTGAGCAGTGCGCAGCCAAAACTTTGCTCCCTCTTCTTCTTTCTGCTTGGAACTCACCACAGCCCACTTCCGGATTTCTGGCTCAAGCTAGGGTTAGGGTTAGGGTTAGGGTTACGCCTGCGCCTAAGCCTCCGCCTAGGCCTAGGTTTAGGGTTCAGAAAACCACAAAGCCAGGAGCTCCAGGGACACTGGCCATGCGAAAGGCATGCCAAGTTGAGCAGGGCACAGCCAAAACCTTGCCCCCTCTTCTTCTTCCTGCTCGGAACTCACCACAGCCCAATGCCAGATTTCTGGCTCAAGCTAGGGTTAGGGTTAGGGTTAGCACTAGGATTATGCCAAGGATTAGGGCTGCGAAATCCACAAAGGCAGGAGCTCCAGGGACACTGGACATGTGAAAGGCATGCAAAGTTGAGCAGGGCACAGCCAAAACCTTGCCCCCTCTTCTTCTTCCTGCTCGGAACTCACCACAGCCCACTGCTGGATTTCTGGCTCAAGCTAGGGTTAGGGTTAGGGTCAGGGTCAGGGTTAGGGTAACGCCTAGGGTTAGGGTACAGAGAACCACCGAGCCCAGAGCTCCAGGGATACTCACTATGCAAAAGGCATGCCAAGGTGAGCGCAGCACAGCCCAAAACCTTGCGCCCTCTTCCTTCTTCCTGCTTGGAACTCACCACAGCCCAATGCTCGATTTCTGGCTCAAGCTAGGGTTAGGGTTACGCCTACGCCAAGACCTAGGTTTAGGGTTCAGAAAACCACAAAGCCAGAAGCCCACGGACACTGACCATGCGAAAGGCATGCCAAGTTGAGCACGGAAAAGCCAAAACTTTGCTCCCTCTTCTTCTTTCTGCTTGGAACTCACCACAGCCCACTTCCGGATTTCTGGCTCAAGCTAGGGTTAGGGTTAGGGTTAGGGTTACGCCTGCGCCTAAGCCTCCGCCTAGGCCTAGGTTTAGGGTTCAGAAAACCACAAAGCCAGGAGCTCCAGGGACACTGGCCATGCGAAAGGCATGCCAAGTTGAGCAGGGCACAGCCAAAACCTTGCCCCCTCTTCTTCTTCCTGCTCGGAACTCACCACAGCCCACTGCTGGATTTCTGGCTCAAGCTAGGGTTAGGGTTAGGGTTAGCACTAGGATTATGCCAAGGATTAGGGCTGCGAAATCCACAAAGGCAGGAGCTCCAGGGACACTGGACATGTGAAAGGCATGCAAAGTTGAGCAGGGCACAGCCAAAACCTTGCCCCCTCTTCTTCTTCCTGCTCGGAACTCACCACAGCCCACTGCTGGATTTCTGGCTCAAGCTAGGGTTAGGGTTAGGGTCAGGGTCAGGGTTAGGGTAACGCCTAGGGTTAGGGTACAGAGAACCACCGAGCCCAGAGCTCCAGGGATACTCACTATGCAAAAGGCATGCCAAGGTGAGCGCAGCACAGCCCAAAACCTTGCGCCCTCTTCCTTCTTCCTGCTTGGAACTCACCACAGCCCAATGCTCGATTTCTGGCTCAAGCTAGGGTTAGGGTTAGGGTTAGGGTTACGCCTGCGCCTAAGCCTCCGCCTAGGCCTAGGTTTAGTGTTCAGAAAACCACAAAGCCAGGAGCTCCAGGGACACTGACCATGCGAAAGGCATGCCAAGTTGAGCAGGGCACAGCCAAAACCTTGCCCCCTCTTCTTCTTTCTGCTTGGAACTCGCCACGGCTCACAACCCGATTTCTGGCTCAAGCTAGGGTTAGGGTTAGGGTTAGGGTTACGCCTACGCCTAAGCCTATGCCTAGGCCTAGGTTTAGGGTTCAGAAAACCACAAAGCCAGAAGCCCACGGACACTGACCATGCGAAAGGCATGCCAAGTTGAGCACGGAAAAGCCAAAACCTTGCTCCCTCTTCTTCTTTCTGCTTGGGACTCGCCAAGGCCCACAACCCAATTTCTGGCTCAAGCTAGGGTTAGGGTTAGGGTTAGCACTAGGATTATGCCAAGGATTAGGGCTGCGAAATCCACAAAGGCAGGAGCTCCAGGGACACTGGACATGTGAAAGGCATGCAAAGTTGAGCAGGGCACAGCCAAAACCTTGCCCCCTCTTCTTCTTCCTGCTCAGAACTCACCACAGCCCACTGCTGGATTTCTGGCTCAAGCTAGGGTTAGGGTTAGGGTTAGGGTCAGGGTCAGGGTTAGGGTAACGCCTAGGGTTAGGGTACAGAGAACCACCGAGCCCAGAGCTCCAGGGATACTCACTATGCAAAAGGCATGCCAAGGTGAGCGCAGCACAGCCCAAAACCTTGCTCCCTCTTCTTCTTCCTGCTTGGAACTCACCACAGCCCAATGCTCGATTTCTGGCTCAAGCTAGGGTTAGGGTTACGCCTACGCCAAGACCTAGGTTTAGTGTTCAGAAAACCACAAAGCCAGGAGCTCCACGGACACTGACCATGCGAAAGGCATGCCAAGTTGAGCACGGAAAAGCCAAAAGCTTGCTCCCTCTTCTTCTTTCTGCTTGGAACTCACCACAGCCCACCGCCGGATTTCTGGCTCAAGCTAGGGTTAGGGTTAGGGTTAGGGTTACGCCTGCGCCTAAGCCTCCGCCTAGGCCTAGGTTTAGGGTTCAGAAAACCACAAAGCCAGGAGCTCCAGGGACACTGGCCATGCGAAAGGCATGCCAAGTTGAGCAGGGCACAGCCAAAACCTTGCCCCCTCTTCTTCTTCCTGCTCGGAACTCACCACAGCCCAATGCCAGATTTCTAGCTCAAGCTAGGGTTAGGGTTAGGGTTAGCACTAGGATTATGCCAAGGATTAGGGCTGCGAAACCCACAAAGGCAGGAGCTCCAGGGACACTGGACATGTGAAAGGCATGCAAAGTTGAGCAGGGCACAGCCAAAACCTTGCCCCCTCTTCTTCTTCCTGCTCGGAACTCACCACAGCCCAATGCCAGATTTCTGGCTCAAGCTAGGGTTAGGGTTAGGGTCAGGGTTACGCCTATGCCTAAGCCTAGGTTTAGTGTTCAGAAAACCACAAAGCCAGAAGCTCCAGGGACACTGGCCATGCAAAAGGCATACAAAGTTGAGCACGGAAATGTCAAAAGCTTGCCGCCTCTTCTTTTTCCTGCTTGGAACTCACCACAGCCCAATGCCTGGTTTCTGGCTCAAGCTAGGGTTAGGGTTATGCCTAGGATTAGGGTTGAGAAAACCACAGAGCCAGCAGCTCCAGGGACACTGGACATGTGAGATGCATGCAAAGTTGAGCAGTGCGCAGCCAAAACTTGGCTCCCTCTTCTTCTTCCTGCTCGGAACTCACCACAGCCCACTTCCGGATTTCTGGCTCAAGCTAGGGTTAGGGTTAGGGTTAGGGTTACGCCTACGCCTAAGACTATGCCTAGGCCTAGGTTTAGGGTTCAGAAAACCACAAAGCCAGGAACTCCACGGACACTGACCATGCGAAAGGCATGCCAAGTTGAGCAGTGCGCAGCCAAAACTTTGCTCCCTCTTCTTCTTTCTGCTTGGAACTCACCACAGCCCACTTCCGGATTTCTGGCTCAAGCTAGGGTTAGGGTTAGGGTTAGGGTTACGCCTGCGCCTAAGCCTCCGCCTAGGCCTAGGTTTAGGGTTCAGAAAACCACAAAGCCAGGAGCTCCAGGGACACTGGCCATGCGAAAGGCATGCCAAGTTGAGCAGGGCACAGCCAAAACCTTGCCCCCTCTTCTTCTTCCTGCTCGGAACTCACCACAGCCCAATGCCAGATTTCTGGCTCAAGCTAGGGTTAGGGTTAGGGTTAGCACTAGGATTATGCCAAGGATTAGGGCTGCGAAATCCACAAAGGCAGGAGCTCCAGGGACACTGGACATGTGAAAGGCATGCAAAGTTGAGCAGGGCACAGCCAAAACCTTGCCCCCTCTTCTTCTTCCTGCTCGGAACTCACCACAGCCCACTGCTGGATTTCTGGCTCAAGCTAGGGTTAGGGTTAGGGTCAGGGTCAGGGTTAGGGTAACGCCTAGGGTTAGGGTACAGAGAACCACCGAGCCCAGAGCTCCAGGGATACTCACTATGCAAAAGGCATGCCAAGGTGAGCGCAGCACAGCCCAAAACCTTGCGCCCTCTTCCTTCTTCCTGCTTGGAACTCACCACAGCCCAATGCTCGATTTCTGGCTCAAGCTAGGGTTAGGGTTAGGGTTAGGGTTACGCCTGCGCCTAAGCCTCCGCCTAGGCCTAGGTTTAGGGTTCAGAAAACCACAAAGCCAGGAGCTCCAGGGACACTGACCATGCGAAAGGCATGCCAAGTTGAGCAGGGCACAGCCAAAACCTTGCCCCCTCTTCTTCTTTCTGCTTGGAACTCGCCACGGCTCACAACCCGATTTCTGGCTCAAGCTAGGGTTAGGGTTAGGGTTAGGGTTACGCCTACGCCTAAGCCTATGCCTAGGCCTAGGTTTAGGGTTCAGAAAACCACAAAGCCAGAAGCCCACGGACACTGACCATGCGAAAGGCATGCCAAGTTGAGCACGGAAAAGCCAAAACCTTGCTCCCTCTTCTTCTTTCTGCTTGGGACTCGCCAAGGCCCACAACCCAATTTCTGGCTCAAGCTAGGGTTAGGGTTAGGGTTAGCACTAGGATTATGCCAAGGATTAGGGCTGCGAAATCCACAAAGGCAGGAGCTCCAGGGACACTGGACATGTGAAAGGCATGCAAAGTTGAGCAGGGCACAGCCAAAACCTTGCCCCCTCTTCTTCTTCCTGCTCAGAACTCACCACAGCCCACTGCTGGATTTCTGGCTCAAGCTAGGGTTAGGGTTAGGGTTAGGGTCAGGGTCAGGGTTAGGGTAATGCCTAGGGTTAGGGTACAGAGAACCACCGAGCCCAGAGCTCCAGGGATACTCACTATGCAAAAGGCATGCCAAGGTGAGCGCAGCACAGCCCAAAACCTTGCGCCCTCTTCTTCTTCCTGCTTGGAACTCACCACAGCCCAATGCTCGATTTCTGGCTCAAGCTAGGGTTAGGGTTACGCCTACGCCAAGACCTAGGTTTAGTGTTCAGAAAACCACAAAGCCAGGAGCTCCACGGACACTGACCATGCGAAAGGCATGCCAAGTTGAGCACGGAAAAGCCAAAACCTTGCTCCCTCTTCTTCTTTCTGCTCAGAACTCACCACAGCCCACCGCCGGATTTCTGGCTCAAGCTAGGGTTAGGGTTAGGGTTAGGGTTACGCCTGCGCCTAAGCCTCCGCCTAGGCCTAGGTTTAGGGTTCAGAAAACCACAAAGCCAGGAGCTCCAGGGACACTGGCCATGCGAAAGGCATGCCAAGTTGAGCAGGGCACAGCCAAAACCTTGCCCCCTCTTCTTCTTCCTGCTCGGAACTCACCACAGCCCAATGCCAGATTTCTGGCTCAAGCTAGGGTTAGGGTTAGGGTTAGCACTAGGATTATGCCAAGGATTAGGGCTGCGAAATCCACAAAGGCAGGAGCTCCAGGGACACTGGACATGTGAAAGGCATGCAAAGTTGAGCAGGGCACAGCCAAAACCTTGCCCCCTCTTCTTCTTCCTGCTCAGAACTCACCACAGCCCACTGCTGGATTTCTGGCTCAAGCTAGGGTTAGGGTTAGGGTCAGGGTTACGCCTATGCCTAAGCCTAGGTTTAGTGTTTAGAAAACCACAAAGCCAGGAGCTCCAGAGACACTGGCCATGCGAAAGGCATACAAAGTTGAGCACGGAAATGTCAAAAGCTTGCCGCCTCTTCTTTTTCCTGCTTGGAACTCACCACAGCCCAATGCCTGGTTTCTGGCTCAAGCTAGGGTTAGGGTCATGCCTAGGATTTGGGTTGAGAAAACCACAGAGCCAGCAGCTCCAGGGACACTGGACATGTGAGATGCATGCAAAGTTGAGCAGTGCGCAGCCAAAACTTGGCTCCCTCTTCTTCTTCCTGCTCGGAACTCACCACAGCCCACTTCCGGATTTCTGGCTCAAGCTAGGGTTAGGGTTAGGGTTAGGGTTAGGGTTACGCCTACGCCTAAGCCTATGCCTAGGCCTAGGTTTAGGGTTCAGAAAACCACAAAGCCAGGAACTCCACGGACACTGGCCATGCGAAAGGCATGCCAAGTTGAGCAGGGCACAGCCAAAACCTTGCCCCCTCTTCTTCTTTCTGCTTGGAACTCGCCACGGCTCACAACCCGATTTCTGGCTCAAGCTAGGGTCAGGGTTAGGGTTAGGGTTACGCCTATGCCTAAGCCTAGGTTTAGGGTTCAGAAAACCACAAAGGCAGGAGCTCCAGGGACACTGGCCATGCGAAAGTCATACAAAGTTGAGCACGGAAAAGCCAAAACCTTGCCCCCTCTTCTTTTTCCTGCTTGGAACTCACCACAGCCCAATGCCTGGTTTCTGGCTCAAGCTAGGGTTAGGGTTATGCCTAGGATTAGGGTTGAGAAAACCACAGAGCCAGCAGCTCCAGGGACACTGGACATGTGAGATGCATGCAAAGTTGAGCAGTGCGCAGCCAAAACTTGGCTCCCTCTTCTTCTTCCTGCTCGGAACTCACCACAGCCCACCGCCGGATTTCTGGCTCAAGCTAGGGTTAGGGTTAGGGTTACGCCTGCACCTAAGCCTATGCCTAGGCCTAGGTTTAGGGTTCAGAAAACCACAAAGGCAGGAGCTCCAGGGACACTGGCCATGCGAAAGGCATGCCAAGTTGAGCAGGGCACAGCCAAAACCTTGCCCCCTCTTCTTCTTTCTGCTTGGAACTCACCACAGCCCACTTCCGGATTTCTGGCTCAAGCTAGGGTTAGGGTTAGGGTTAGGGTTACGCCTGCGCCTAAGCCTCCGCCTAGGCCTAGGTTTAGGGTTCAGAAAACCACAAAGCCAGGAGCTCCAGGGACACTGGCCATGCGAAAGGCATGCCAAGTTGAGCAGGGCACAGCCAAAACCTTGCCCCCTCTTCTTCTTTCTGCTTGGAACTCGCCACGGCTCACAACCCGATTTCTGGCTCAAGCTAGGGTTAGGGTTAGGGTTAGGGTTACGCCTACGCCTAAGCCTATGCCTAGGCCTAGGTTTAGGGTTCAGAAAACCACAAAGCCAGAAGCCCACGGACACTGACCATGCGAAAGGCATGCCAAGTTGAGCACGGAAAAGCCAAAACCTTGCTCCCTCTTCTTCTTTCTGCTTGGGACTCGCCAAGGCCCACAACCCAATTTCTGGCTCAAGCTAGGGTTAGGGTTAGGGTTAGCACTAGGATTATGCCAAGGATTAGGGCTGCGAAATCCACAAAGGCAGGAGCTCCAGGGACACTGGACATGTGAAAGGCATGCAAAGTTGAGCAGGGCACAGCCAAAACCTTGCCCCCTCTTCTTCTTCCTGCTCAGAACTCACCACAGCCCACTGCTGGATTTCTGGCTCAAGCTAGGGTTAGGGTTAGGGTTAGGGTCAGGGTCAGGGTTAGGGTAACGCCTAGGGTTAGGGTACAGAGAACCACCGAGCCCAGAGCTCCAGGGATACTCACTATGCAAAAGGCATGCCAAGGTGAGCGCAGCACAGCCCAAAACCTTGCTCCCTCTTCTTCTTCCTGCTTGGAACTCACCACAGCCCAATGCTCGATTTCTGGCTCAAGCTAGGGTTAGGGTTACGCCTACGCCAAGACCTAGGTTTAGTGTTCAGAAAACCACAAAGCCAGGAGCTCCACGGACACTGACCATGCGAAAGGCATGCCAAGTTGAGCACGGAAAAGCCAAAAGCTTGCTCCCTCTTCTTCTTTCTGCTTGGAACTCACCACAGCCCACCGCCGGATTTCTGGCTCAAGCTAGGGTTAGGGTTAGGGTTAGGGTTACGCCTGCGCCTAAGCCTCCGCCTAGGCCTAGGTTTAGGGTTCAGAAAACCACAAAGCCAGGAGCTCCAGGGACACTGGCCATGCGAAAGGCATGCCAAGTTGAGCAGGGCACAGCCAAAACCTTGCCCCCTCTTCTTCTTCCTGCTCGGAACTCACCACAGCCCAATGCCAGATTTCTGGCTCAAGCTAGGGTTAGGGTTAGGGTTAGCACTAGGATTATGCCAAGGATTAGGGCTGCGAAACCCACAAAGGCAGGAGCTCCAGGGACACTGGACATGTGAAAGGCATGCAAAGTTGAGCAGGGCACAGCCAAAACCTTGCCCCCTCTTCTTCTTCCTGCTCGGAACTCACCACAGCCCAATGCCAGATTTCTGGCTCAAGCTAGGGTTAGGGTTAGGGTCAGGGTTACGCCTATGCCTAAGCCTAGGTTTAGTGTTCAGAAAACCACAAAGCCAGGAGCTCCAGGGACACTGGCCATGCAAAAGGCATACAAAGTTGAGCACGGAAATGTCAAAAGCTTGCCGCCTCTTCTTTTTCCTGCTTGGAACTCACCACAGCCCAATGCCTGGTTTCTGGCTCAAGCTAGGGTTAGGGTTATGCCTAGGATTAGGGTTGAGAAAACCACAGAGCCAGCAGCTCCAGGGACACTGGACATGTGAGATGCATGCAAAGTTGAGCAGTGCGCAGCCAAAACTTGGCTCCCTCTTCTTCTTCCTGCTCGGAACTCACCACAGCCCACTTCCGGATTTCTGGCTCAAGCTAGGGTTAGGGTTAGGGTTAGGGTTACGCCTACGCCTAAGACTATGCCTAGGCCTAGGTTTAGGGTTCAGAAAACCACAAAGCCAGGAACTCCACGGACACTGACCATGCGAAAGGCATGCCAAGTTGAGCAGTGCGCAGCCAAAACTTTGCTCCCTCTTCTTCTTTCTGCTTGGAACTCACCACAGCCCACTTCCGGATTTCTGGCTCAAGCTAGGGTTAGGGTTAGGGTTAGGGTTAGGGTTACGCCTGCGCCTAAGCCTCCGCCTAGGCCTAGGTTTAGGGTTCAGAAAACCACAAAGCCAGGAGCTCCAGGGACACTGGCCATGCGAAAGGCATGCCAAGTTGAGCAGGGCACAGCCAAAACCTTGCCCCCTCTTCTTCTTCCTGCTCGGAACTCACCACAGCCCAATGCCAGATTTCTGGCTCAAGCTAGGGTTAGGGTTAGGGTTAGCACTAGGATTATGCCAAGGATTAGGGCTGCGAAATCCACAAAGGCAGGAGCTCCAGGGACACTGGACATGTGAAAGGCATGCAAAGTTGAGCAGGGCACAGCCAAAACCTTGCCCCCTCTTCTTCTTCCTGCTCGGAACTCACCACAGCCCACTGCTGGATTTCTGGCTCAAGCTAGGGTTAGGGTTAGGGTCAGGGTCAGGGTTAGGGTAACGCCTAGGGTTAGGGTACAGAGAACCACCGAGCCCAGAGCTCCAGGGATACTCACTATGCAAAAGGCATGCCAAGGTGAGCGCAGCACAGCCCAAAACCTTGCGCCCTCTTCCTTCTTCCTGCTTGGAACTCACCACAGCCCAATGCTCGATTTCTGGCTCAAGCTAGGGTTAGGGTTACGCCTACGCCAAGACCTAGGTTTAGGGTTCAGAAAACCACAAAGCCAGAAGCCCACGGACACTGACCATGCGAAAGGCATGCCAAGTTGAGCACGGAAAAGCCAAAACTTTGCTCCCTCTTCTTCTTTCTGCTTGGAACTCACCACAGCCCACTTCCGGATTTCTGGCTCAAGCTAGGGTTAGGGTTAGGGTTAGGGTTACGCCTGCGCCTAAGCCTCCGCCTAGGCCTAGGTTTAGGGTTCAGAAAACCACAAAGCCAGGAGCTCCAGGGACACTGGCCATGCGAAAGGCATGCCAAGTTGAGCAGGGCACAGCCAAAACCTTGCTCCCTCTTCTTCTTTCTGCTTGGAACTCACCACAGCCCACCGCCGGATTTCTGGCTCAAGCTAGGGTTAGGGTTAGGGTTAGGGTTACGCCTACGCCTAAGCCTATGCCTAGGCCTAGGTTTAGGGTTCAGAAAACCACAAAGCCAGAAGCCCACGGACACTGACCATGCGAAAGGCATGCCAAGTTGAGCACGGAAAAGCCAAAACCTTGCTCCCTCTTCTTCTTTCTGCTTGGGACTCGCCAAGGCCCACAACCCAATTTCTGGCTCAAGCTAGGGTTAGGGTTAGGGTTAGCACTAGGATTATGCCAAGGATTAGGGCTGCGAAATCCACAAAGGCAGGAGCTCCAGGGACACTGGACATGTGAAAGGCATGCAAAGTTGAGCAGGGCACAGCCAAAACCTTGCCCCCTCTTCTTCTTCCTGCTCAGAACTCACCACAGCCCACTGCTGGATTTCTGGCTCAAGCTAGGGTTAGGGTTAGGGTTAGGGTCAGGGTCAGGGTTAGGGTAACGCCTAGGGTTAGGGTACAGAGAACCACCGAGCCCAGAGCTCCAGGGATACTCACTATGCAAAAGGCATGCCAAGGTGAGCGCAGCACAGCCCAAAACCTTGCTCCCTCTTCTTCTTCCTGCTTGGAACTCACCACAGCCCAATGCTCGATTTCTGGCTCAAGCTAGGGTTAGGGTTACGCCTACGCCAAGACCTAGGTTTAGTGTTCAGAAAACCACAAAGCCAGGAGCTCCACGGACACTGACCATGCGAAAGGCATGCCAAGTTGAGCACGGAAAAGCCAAAACCTTGCTCCCTCTTCTTCTTTCTGCTTGGAACTCACCACAGCCCACCGCCGGATTTCTGGCTCAAGCTAGGGTTAGGGTTAGGGTTAGGGTTACGCCTGCGCCTAAGCCTCCGCCTAGGCCTAGGTTTAGGGTTCAGAAAACCACAAAGCCAGGAGCTCCAGGGACACTGGCCATGCGAAAGGCATGCCAAGTTGAGCAGGGCACAGCCAAAACCTTGCCCCCTCTTCTTCTTCCTGCTCGGAACTCACCACAGCCCAATGCCAGATTTCTGGCTCAAGCTAGGGTTAGGGTTAGGGTTAGCACTAGGATTATGCCAAGGATTAGGGCTGCGAAATCCACAAAGGCAGGAGCTCCAGGGACACTGGACATGTGAAAGGCATGCAAAGTTGAGCAGGGCACAGCCAAAACCTTGCCCCCTCTTCTTCTTCCTGCTCAGAACTCACCACAGCCCACTGCTGGATTTCTGGCTCAAGCTAGGGTTAGGGTTAGGGTCAGGGTTACGCCTATGCCTAAGCCTAGGTTTAGTGTTCAGAAAACCACAAAGCCAGGAGCTCCAGAGACACTGGCCATGCGAAAGGCATGCCAAAGTTGAGCACGGAAATGTCAAAAGCTTGCCGCCTCTTCTTTTTCCTGCTTGGAACTCACCACAGCCCAATGCCTGGTTTCTGGCTCAAGCTAGGGTTAGGGTTATGCCTAGGATTAGGGTTGAGAAAACCACAGAGCCAGCAGCTCCAGGGACACTGGACATGTGAGATGCATGCAAAGTTGAGCAGTGCGCAGCCAAAACTTGGCTCCCTCTTCTTCTTCCTGCTCGGAACTCACCACAGCCCACTTCCGGATTTCTGGCTCAAGCTAGGGTTAGGGTTAGGGTTAGGGTTACGCCTACGCCTAAGCCTATGCCTAGGCCTAGGTTTAGGGTTCAGAAAACCACAAAGCCAGGAACTCCACGGACACTGGCCATGCGAAAGGCATGCCAAGTTGAGCAGGGCACAGCCAAAACCTTGCCCCCTCTTCTTCTTTCTGCTTGGAACTCGCCACGGCTCACAACCCGATTTCTGGCTCAAGCTAGGGTCAGGGTTAGGGTTAGGGTTACGCCTATGCCTAAGCCTAGGTTTAGGGTTCAGAAAACCACAAAGGCAGGAGCTCCAGGGACACTGGCCATGCGAAAGTCATACAAAGTTGAGCACGGAAAAGCCAAAACCTTGCCCCCTCTTCTTTTTCCTGCTTGGAACTCACCACAGCCCAATGCCTGGTTTCTGGCTCAAGCTAGGGTTAGGGTTATGCCTAGGATTAGGGTTGAGAAAACCACAGAGCCAGCAGCTCCAGGGACACTGGACATGTGAGATGCATGCAAAGTTGAGCAGTGCGCAGCCAAAACTTGGCTCCCTCTTCTTCTTCCTGCTCGGAACTCACCACAGCCCACCGCCGGATTTCTGGCTCAAGCTAGGGTTAGGGTTAGGGTTACGCCTGCACCTAAGCCTATGCCTAGGCCTAGGTTTAGGGTTCAGAAAACCACAAAGGCAGGAGCTCCAGGGACACTGGCCATGCGAAAGGCATGCCAAGTTGAGCAGGGCACAGCCAAAACCTTGCCCCCTCTTCTTCTTTCTGCTTGGAACTCACCACAGCCCACTTCCGGATTTCTGGCTCAAGCTAGGGTTAGGGTTAGGGTTAGGGTTACGCCTGCGCCTAAGCCTCCGCCTAGGCCTAGGTTTAGGGTTCAGAAAACCACAAAGCCAGGAGCTCCAGGGACACTGACCATGCGAAAGGCATGCCAAGTTGAGCAGGGCACAGCCAAAACCTTGCCCCCTCTTCTTCTTTCTGCTTGGAACTCGCCACGGCTCACAACCCGATTTCTGGCTCAAGCTAGGGTTAGGGTTAGGGTTAGGGTTACGCCTACGCCTAAGCCTATGCCTAGGCCTAGGTTTAGGGTTCAGAAAACCACAAAGCCAGAAGCCCACGGACACTGACCATGCGAAAGGCATGCCAAGTTGAGCACGGAAAAGCCAAAACCTTGCTCCCTCTTCTTCTTTCTGCTTGGGACTCGCCAAGGCCCACAACCCAATTTCTGGCTCAAGCTAGGGTTAGGGTTAGGGTTAGCACTAGGATTATGCCAAGGATTAGGGCTGCGAAATCCACAAAGGCAGGAGCTCCAGGGACACTGGACATGTGAAAGGCATGCAAAGTTGAGCAGGGCACAGCCAAAACCTTGCCCCCTCTTCTTCTTCCTGCTCAGAACTCACCACAGCCCACTGCTGGATTTCTGGCTCAAGCTAGGGTTAGGGTTAGGGTTAGGGTCAGGGTCAGGGTTAGGGTAACGCCTAGGGTTAGGGTACAGAGAACCACCGAGCCCAGAGCTCCAGGGATACTCACTATGCAAAAGGCATGCCAAGGTGAGCGCAGCACAGCCCAAAACCTTGCTCCCTCTTCTTCTTCCTGCTTGGAACTCACCACAGCCCAATGCTCGATTTCTGGCTCAAGCTAGGGTTAGGGTTACGCCTACGCCAAGACCTAGGTTTAGTGTTCAGAAAACCACAAAGCCAGGAGCTCCACGGACACTGACCATGCGAAAGGCATGCCAAGTTGAGCACGGAAAAGCCAAAACCTTGCTCCCTCTTCTTCTTTCTGCTTGGAACTCACCACAGCCCACCGCCGGATTTCTGGCTCAAGCTAGGGTTAGGGTTAGGGTTAGGGTTACGCCTGCGCCTAAGCCTCCGCCTAGGCCTAGGTTTAGGGTTCAGAAAACCACAAAGCCAGGAGCTCCAGGGACACTGGCCATGCGAAAGGCATGCCAAGTTGAGCAGGGCACAGCCAAAACCTTGCCCCCTCTTCTTCTTCCTGCTCGGAACTCACCACAGCCCAATGCCAGATTTCTGGCTCAAGCTAGGGTTAGGGTTAGGGTTAGCACTAGGATTATGCCAAGGATTAGGGCTGCGAAATCCACAAAGGCAGGAGCTCCAGGGACACTGGACATGTGAAAGGCATGCAAAGTTGAGCAGGGCACAGCCAAAACCTTGCCCCCTCTTCTTCTTCCTGCTCGGAACTCACCACAGCCCAATGCCAGATTTCTGGCTCAAGCTAGGGTTAGGGTTAGGGTCAGGGTTACGCCTATGCCTAAGCCTAGGTTTAGTGTTCAGAAAACCACAAAGCCAGGAGCTCCAGGGACACTGGCCATGCGAAAGGCATACAAAGTTGAGCACGGAAATGTCAAAAGCTTGCCGCCTCTTCTTTTTCCTGCTTGGAACTCACCACAGCCCAATGCCTGGTTTCTGGCTCAAGCTAGGGTTAGGGTTATGCCAAGGATTAGGGTTGAGAAAACCACAGAGCCAGCAGCTCCAGGGACACTGGACATGTGAGATGCATGCAAAGTTGAGCAGTGCGCAGCCAAAACTTGGCTCCCTCTTCTTCTTCCTGCTCGGAACTCACCACAGCCCACTTCCGGATTTCTGGCTCAAGCTAGGGTTAGGGTTAGGGTTACGCCTACGCCTAAGCCTATGCCTAGGCCTAGGTTTAGGGTTCAGAAAACCACAAAGCCAGGAACTCCACGGACACTGACCATGCGAAAGGCATGCCAAGTTGAGCAGTGCGCAGCCAAAACTTTGCTCCCTCTTCTTCTTTCTGCTTGGAACTCACCACAGCCCACTTCCGGATTTCTGGCTCAAGCTAGGGTTAGGGTTAGGGTTAGGGTCAGGGTCAGGGTTAGGGTAACGCCTAGGGTTAGGGTACAGAGAACCACCGAGCCCAGAGCTCCAGGGATACTCACTATGCAAAAGGCATGCCAAGGTGAGCGCAGCACAGCCCAAAACCTTGCTCCCTCTTCTTCTTCCTGCTTGGAACTCACCACAGCCCAATGCTCGATTTCTGGCTCAAGCTAGGGTTAGGGTTACGCCTACGCCAAGACCTAGGTTTAGTGTTCAGAAAACCACAAAGCCAGGAGCTCCACGGACACTGACCATGCGAAAGGCATGCCAAGTTGAGCACGGAAAAGCCAAAAGCTTGCTCCCTCTTCTTCTTTCTGCTTGGAACTCACCACAGCCCACCGCCGGATTTCTGGCTCAAGCTAGGGTTAGGGTTAGGGTTAGGGTTACGCCTGCGCCTAAGCCTCCGCCTAGGCCTAGGTTTAGGGTTCAGAAAACCACAAAGCCAGGAGCTCCAGGGACACTGGCCATGCGAAAGGCATGCCAAGTTGAGCAGGGCACAGCCAAAACCTTGCCCCCTCTTCTTCTTCCTGCTCGGAACTCACCACAGCCCAATGCCAGATTTCTGGCTCAAGCTAGGGTTAGGGTTAGGGTTAGCACTAGGATTATGCCAAGGATTAGGGCTGCGAAACCCACAAAGGCAGGAGCTCCAGGGACACTGGACATGTGAAAGGCATGCAAAGTTGAGCAGGGCACAGCCAAAACCTTGCCCCCTCTTCTTCTTCCTGCTCGGAACTCACCACAGCCCAATGCCAGATTTCTGGCTCAAGCTAGGGTTAGGGTTAGGGTCAGGGTTACGCCTATGCCTAAGCCTAGGTTTAGTGTTCAGAAAACCACAAAGCCAGGAGCTCCAGGGACACTGGCCATGCAAAAGGCATACAAAGTTGAGCACGGAAATGTCAAAAGCTTGCCGCCTCTTCTTTTTCCTGCTTGGAACTCACCACAGCCCAATGCCTGGTTTCTGGCTCAAGCTAGGGTTAGGGTTATGCCTAGGATTAGGGTTGAGAAAACCACAGAGCCAGCAGCTCCAGGGACACTGGACATGTGAGATGCATGCAAAGTTGAGCAGTGCGCAGCCAAAACTTGGCTCCCTCTTCTTCTTCCTGCTCGGAACTCACCACAGCCCACTTCCGGATTTCTGGCTCAAGCTAGGGTTAGGATTAGGGTTAGGGTTACGCCTACGCCTAAGACTATGCCTAGGCCTAGGTTTAGGGTTCAGAAAACCACAAAGCCAGGAACTCCACGGACACTGACCATGCGAAAGGCATGCCAAGTTGAGCAGTGCGCAGCCAAAACTTTGCTCCCTCTTCTTCTTTCTGCTTGGAACTCACCACAGCCCACTTCCGGATTTCTGGCTCAAGCTAGGGTTAGGGTTAGGGTTAGGGTTAGGGTTACGCCTGCGCCTAAGCCTCCGCCTAGGCCTAGGTTTAGGGTTCAGAAAACCACAAAGCCAGGAGCTCCAGGGACACTGGCCATGCGAAAGGCATGCCAAGTTGAGCAGGGCACAGCCAAAACCTTGCCCCCTCTTCTTCTTCCTGCTCGGAACTCACCACAGCCCAATGCCAGATTTCTGGCTCAAGCTAGGGTTAGGGTTAGGGTTAGCACTAGGATTATGCCAAGGATTAGGGCTGCGAAATCCACAAAGGCAGGAGCTCCAGGGACACTGGACATGTGAAAGGCATGCAAAGTTGAGCAGGGCACAGCCAAAACCTTGCCCCCTCTTCTTCTTCCTGCTCGGAACTCACCACAGCCCACTGCTGGATTTCTGGCTCAAGCTAGGGTTAGGGTTAGGGTCAGGGTCAGGGTTAGGGTAACGCCTAGGGTTAGGGTACAGAGAACCACCGAGCCCAGAGCTCCAGGGATACTCACTATGCAAAAGGCATGCCAAGGTGAGCGCAGCACAGCCCAAAACCTTGCGCCCTCTTCCTTCTTCCTGCTTGGAACTCACCACAGCCCAATGCTCGATTTCTGGCTCAAGCTAGGGTTAGGGTTACGCCTACGCCAAGACCTAGGTTTAGGGTTCAGAAAACCACAAAGCCAGAAGCCCACGGACACTGACCATGCGAAAGGCATGCCAAGTTGAGCACGGAAAAGCCAAAACTTTGCTCCCTCTTCTTCTTTCTGCTTGGAACTCACCACAGCCCACTTCCGGATTTCTGGCTCAAGCTAGGGTTAGGGTTAGGGTTAGGGTTACGCCTGCGCCTAAGCCTCCGCCTAGGCCTAGGTTTAGGGTTCAGAAAACCACAAAGCCAGGAGCTCCAGGGACACTGGCCATGCGAAAGGCATGCCAAGTTGAGCAGGGCACAGCCAAAACCTTGCTCCCTCTTCTTCTTTCTGCTTGGAACTCACCACAGCCCACCGCCGGATTTCTGGCTCAAGCTAGGGTTAGGGTTAGGGTTAGGGTTACGCCTACGCCTAAGCCTATGCCTAGGCCTAGGTTTAGGGTTCAGAAAACCACAAAGCCAGAAGCCCACGGACACTGACCATGCGAAAGGCATGCCAAGTTGAGCACGGAAAAGCCAAAACCTTGCTCCCTCTTCTTCTTTCTGCTTGGGACTCGCCAAGGCCCACAACCCAATTTCTGGCTCAAGCTAGGGTTAGGGTTAGGGTTAGCACTAGGATTATGCCAAGGATTAGGGCTGCGAAATCCACAAAGGCAGGAGCTCCAGGGACACTGGACATGTGAAAGGCATGCAAAGTTGAGCAGGGCACAGCCAAAACCTTGCCCCCTCTTCTTCTTCCTGCTCAGAACTCACCACAGCCCACTGCTGGATTTCTGGCTCAAGCTAGGGTTAGGGTTAGGGTTAGGGTCAGGGTCAGGGTTAGGGTAACGCCTAGGGTTAGGGTACAGAGAACCACCGAGCCCAGAGCTCCAGGGATACTCACTATGCAAAAGGCATGCCAAGGTGAGCGCAGCACAGCCCAAAACCTTGCTCCCTCTTCTTCTTCCTGCTTGGAACTCACCACAGCCCAATGCTCGATTTCTGGCTCAAGCTAGGGTTAGGGTTACGCCTACGCCAAGACCTAGGTTTAGTGTTCAGAAAACCACAAAGCCAGGAGCTCCACGGACACTGACCATGCGAAAGGCATGCCAAGTTGAGCACGGAAAAGCCAAAACCTTGCTCCCTCTTCTTCTTTCTGCTTGGAACTCACCACAGCCCACCGCCGGATTTCTGGCTCAAGCTAGGGTTAGGGTTAGGGTTAGGGTTACGCCTGCGCCTAAGCCTCCGCCTAGGCCTAGGTTTAGGGTTCAGAAAACCACAAAGCCAGGAGCTCCAGGGACACTGGCCATGCGAAAGGCATGCCAAGTTGAGCAGGGCACAGCCAAAACCTTGCCCCCTCTTCTTCTTCCTGCTCGGAACTCACCACAGCCCAATGCCAGATTTCTGGCTCAAGCTAGGGTTAGGGTTAGGGTTAGCACTAGGATTATGCCAAGGATTAGGGCTGCGAAATCCACAAAGGCAGGAGCTCCAGGGACACTGGACATGTGAAAGGCATGCAAAGTTGAGCAGGGCACAGCCAAAACCTTGCCCCCTCTTCTTCTTCCTGCTCAGAACTCACCACAGCCCACTGCTGGATTTCTGGCTCAAGCTAGGGTTAGGGTTAGGGTCAGGGTTACGCCTATGCCTAAGCCTAGGTTTAGTGTTCAGAAAACCACAAAGCCAGGAGCTCCAGAGACACTGGCCATGCGAAAGGCATGCCAAAGTTGAGCACGGAAATGTCAAAAGCTTGCCGCCTCTTCTTTTTCCTGCTTGGAACTCACCACAGCCCAATGCCTGGTTTCTGGCTCAAGCTAGGGTTAGGGTTATGCCTAGGATTAGGGTTGAGAAAACCACAGAGCCAGCAGCTCCAGGGACACTGGACATGTGAGATGCATGCAAAGTTGAGCAGTGCGCAGCCAAAACTTGGCTCCCTCTTCTTCTTCCTGCTCGGAACTCACCACAGCCCACTTCCGGATTTCTGGCTCAAGCTAGGGTTAGGGTTAGGGTTAGGGTTACGCCTACGCCTAAGCCTATGCCTAGGCCTAGGTTTAGGGTTCAGAAAACCACAAAGCCAGGAACTCCACGGACACTGGCCATGCGAAAGGCATGCCAAGTTGAGCAGGGCACAGCCAAAACCTTGCCCCCTCTTCTTCTTTCTGCTTGGAACTCGCCACGGCTCACAACCCGATTTCTGGCTCAAGCTAGGGTCAGGGTTAGGGTTAGGGTTACGCCTATGCCTAAGCCTAGGTTTAGGGTTCAGAAAACCACAAAGGCAGGAGCTCCAGGGACACTGGCCATGCGAAAGTCATACAAAGTTGAGCACGGAAAAGCCAAAACCTTGCCCCCTCTTCTTTTTCCTGCTTGGAACTCACCACAGCCCAATGCCTGGTTTCTGGCTCAAGCTAGGGTTAGGGTTATGCCTAGGATTAGGGTTGAGAAAACCACAGAGCCAGCAGCTCCAGGGACACTGGACATGTGAGATGCATGCAAAGTTGAGCAGTGCGCAGCCAAAACTTGGCTCCCTCTTCTTCTTCCTGCTCGGAACTCACCACAGCCCACCGCCGGATTTCTGGCTCAAGCTAGGGTTAGGGTTAGGGTTACGCCTGCACCTAAGCCTATGCCTAGGCCTAGGTTTAGGGTTCAGAAAACCACAAAGGCAGGAGCTCCAGGGACACTGGCCATGCGAAAGGCATGCCAAGTTGAGCAGGGCACAGCCAAAACCTTGCCCCCTCTTCTTCTTTCTGCTTGGAACTCACCACAGCCCACTTCCGGATTTCTGGCTCAAGCTAGGGTTAGGGTTAGGGTTAGGGTTACGCCTGCGCCTAAGCCTCCGCCTAGGCCTAGGTTTAGGGTTCAGAAAACCACAAAGCCAGGAGCTCCAGGGACACTGACCATGCGAAAGGCATGCCAAGTTGAGCAGGGCACAGCCAAAACCTTGCCCCCTCTTCTTCTTTCTGCTTGGAACTCGCCACGGCTCACAACCCGATTTCTGGCTCAAGCTAGGGTTAGGGTTAGGGTTAGGGTTACGCCTACGCCTAAGCCTATGCCTAGGCCTAGGTTTAGGGTTCAGAAAACCACAAAGCCAGAAGCCCACGGACACTGACCATGCGAAAGGCATGCCAAGTTGAGCACGGAAAAGCCAAAACCTTGCTCCCTCTTCTTCTTTCTGCTTGGGACTCGCCAAGGCCCACAACCCAATTTCTGGCTCAAGCTAGGGTTAGGGTTAGGGTTAGCACTAGGATTATGCCAAGGATTAGGGCTGCGAAATCCACAAAGGCAGGAGCTCCAGGGACACTGGACATGTGAAAGGCATGCAAAGTTGAGCAGGGCACAGCCAAAACCTTGCCCCCTCTTCTTCTTCCTGCTCAGAACTCACCACAGCCCACTGCTGGATTTCTGGCTCAAGCTAGGGTTAGGGTTAGGGTTAGGGTCAGGGTCAGGGTTAGGGTAACGCCTAGGGTTAGGGTACAGAGAACCACCGAGCCCAGAGCTCCAGGGATACTCACTATGCAAAAGGCATGCCAAGGTGAGCGCAGCACAGCCCAAAACCTTGCTCCCTCTTCTTCTTCCTGCTTGGAACTCACCACAGCCCAATGCTCGATTTCTGGCTCAAGCTAGGGTTAGGGTTACGCCTACGCCAAGACCTAGGTTTAGTGTTCAGAAAACCACAAAGCCAGGAGCTCCACGGACACTGACCATGCGAAAGGCATGCCAAGTTGAGCACGGAAAAGCCAAAAGCTTGCTCCCTCTTCTTCTTTCTGCTTGGAACTCACCACAGCCCACCGCCGGATTTCTGGCTCAAGCTAGGGTTAGGGTTAGGGTTAGGGTTACGCCTGCGCCTAAGCCTCCGCCTAGGCCTAGGTTTAGGGTTCAGAAAACCACAAAGCCAGGAGCTCCAGGGACACTGGCCATGCGAAAGGCATGCCAAGTTGAGCAGGGCACAGCCAAAACCTTGCCCCCTCTTCTTCTTCCTGCTCGGAACTCACCACAGCCCAATGCCAGATTTCTGGCTCAAGCTAGGGTTAGGGTTAGGGTTAGCACTAGGATTATGCCAAGGATTAGGGCTGCGAAATCCACAAAGGCAGGAGCTCCAGGGACACTGGACATGTGAAAGGCATGCAAAGTTGAGCAGGGCACAGCCAAAACCTTGCCCCCTCTTCTTCTTCCTGCTCGGAACTCACCACAGCCCAATGCCAGATTTCTGGCTCAAGCTAGGGTTAGGGTTAGGGTCAGGGTTACGCCTATGCCTAAGCCTAGGTTTAGTGTTCAGAAAACCACAAAGCCAGGAGCTCCAGGGACACTGGCCATGCGAAAGGCATACAAAGTTGAGCACGGAAATGTCAAAAGCTTGCCGCCTCTTCTTTTTCCTGCTTGGAACTCACCACAGCCCAATGCCTGGTTTCTGGCTCAAGCTAGGGTTAGGGTTATGCCAAGGATTAGGGTTGAGAAAACCACAGAGCCAGCAGCTCCAGGGACACTGGACATGTGAGATGCATGCAAAGTTGAGCAGTGCGCAGCCAAAACTTGGCTCCCTCTTCTTCTTCCTGCTCGGAACTCACCACAGCCCACTTCCGGATTTCTGGCTCAAGCTAGGGTTAGGGTTAGGGTTACGCCTACGCCTAAGCCTATGCCTAGGCCTAGGTTTAGGGTTCAGAAAACCACAAAGCCAGGAACTCCACGGACACTGACCATGCGAAAGGCATGCCAAGTTGAGCAGTGCGCAGCCAAAACTTTGCTCCCTCTTCTTCTTTCTGCTTGGAACTCACCACAGCCCACTTCCGGATTTCTGGCTCAAGCTAGGGTTAGGGTTAGGGTTAGGGTTACGCCTGCGCCTAAGCCTCCGCCTAGGCCTAGGTTTAGGGTTCAGAAAACCACAAAGCCAGGAGCTCCAGGGACACTGGCCATGCGAAAGGCATGCCAAGTTGAGCAGGGCACAGCCAAAACCTTGCCCCCTCTTCTTCTTCCTGCTCGGAACTCACCACAGCCCAATGCCAGATTTCTGGCTCAAGCTAGGGTTAGGGTTAGGGTTAGCACTAGGATTATGCCAAGGATTAGGGCTGCGAAATCCACAAAGGCAGGAGCTCCAGGGACACTGGACATGTGAAAGGCATGCAAAGTTGAGCAGGGCACAGCCAAAACCTTGCCCCCTCTTCTTCTTCCTGCTCGGAACTCACCACAGCCCACTGCTGGATTTCTGGCTCAAGCTAGGGTTAGGGTTAGGGTCAGGGTCAGGGTTAGGGTAACGCCTAGGGTTAGGGTACAGAGAACCACCGAGCCCAGAGCTCCAGGGATACTCACTATGCAAAAGGCATGCCAAGGTGAGCGCAGCACAGCCCAAAACCTTGCGCCCTCTTCCTTCTTCCTGCTTGGAACTCACCACAGCCCAATGCTCGATTTCTGGCTCAAGCTAGGGTTAGGGTTACGCCTACGCCAAGACCTAGGTTTAGGGTTCAGAAAACCACAAAGCCAGAAGCCCACGGACACTGACCATGCGAAAGGCATGCCAAGTTGAGCACGGAAAAGCCAAAACTTTGCTCCCTCTTCTTCTTTCTGCTTGGAACTCACCACAGCCCACTTCCGGATTTCTGGCTCAAGCTAGGGTTAGGGTTAGGGTTAGGGTTACGCCTGCGCCTAAGCCTCCGCCTAGGCCTAGATTTAGGGTTCAGAAAACCACAAAGCCAGGAGCTCCAGGGACACTGGCCATGCGAAAGGCATGCCAAGTTGAGCAGGGCACAGCCAAAACCTTGCCCCCTCTTCTTCTTTCTGCTTGGAACTCGCCACGGCTCACAACCCGATTTCTGGCTCAAGCTAGGGTTAGGGTTAGGGTTAGGGTTACGCCTACGCCTAAGCCTATGCCTAGGCCTAGGTTTAGGGTTCAGAAAACCACAAAGCCAGAAGCCCACGGACACTGACCATGCGAAAGGCATGCCAAGTTGAGCACGGAAAAGCCAAAACCTTGCTCCCTCTTCTTCTTTCTGCTTGGGACTCGCCAAGGCCCACAACCCAATTTCTGGCTCAAGCTAGGGTTAGGGTTAGGGTTAGCACTAGGATTATGCCAAGGATTAGGGCTGCGAAATCCACAAAGGCAGGAGCTCCAGGGACACTGGACATGTGAAAGGCATGCAAAGTTGAGCAGGGCACAGCCAAAACCTTGCCCCCTCTTCTTCTTCCTGCTCAGAACTCACCACAGCCCACTGCTGGATTTCTGGCTCAAGCTAGGGTTAGGGTTAGGGTTAGGGTCAGGGTCAGGGTTAGGGTAACGCCTAGGGTTAGGGTACAGAGAACCACCGAGCCCAGAGCTCCAGGGATACTCACTATGCAAAAGGCATGCCAAGGTGAGAGCAGCACAGCCCAAAACCTTGCTCCCTCTTCTTCTTCCTGCTTGGAACTCACCACAGCCCAATGCTCGATTTCTGGCTCAAGCTAGGGTTAGGGTTACGCCTACGCCAAGACCTAGGTTTAGTGTTCAGAAAACCACAAAGCCAGGAGCTCCACGGACACTGACCATGCGAAAGGCATGCCAAGTTGAGCACGGAAAAGCCAAAACCTTGCTCCCTCTTCTTCTTTCTGCTTGGAACTCACCACAGCCCACCGCCGGATTTCTGGCTCAAGCTAGGGTTAGGGTTAGGGTTAGGGTTACGCCTGCGCCTAAGCCTCCGCCTAGGCCTAGGTTTAGGGTTCAGAAAACCACAAAGCCAGGAGCTCCAGGGACACTGGCCATGCGAAAGGCATGCCAAGTTGAGCAGGGCACAGCCAAAACCTTGCCCCCTCTTCTTCTTCCTGCTCGGAACTCACCACAGCCCAATGCCAGATTTCTGGCTCAAGCTAGGGTTAGGGTTAGGGTTAGCACTAGGATTATGCCAAGGATTAGGGCTGCGAAACCCACAAAGGCAGGAGCTCCAGGGACACTGGACATGTGAAAGGCATGCAAAGTTGAGCAGGGCACAGCCAAAACCTTGCCCCCTCTTCTTCTTCCTGCTCAGAACTCACCACAGCCCACTGCTGGATTTCTGGCTCAAGCTAGGGTTAGGGTTAGGGTCAGGGTCAGGGTTAGGGTAACGCCTAGGGTTAGGGTACAGAGAACCACCGAGCCCAGAGCTCCAGGGATACTCACTATGCAAAAGGCATGCCAAGGTGAGCGCAGCACAGCCCAAAACCTTGCGCCCTCTTCCTTCTTCCTGCTTGGAACTCACCACAGCCCAATGCTCGATTTCTGGCTCAAGCTAGGGTTAGGGTTACGCCTACGCCAAGACCTAGGTTTAGGGTTCAGAAAACCACAAAGCCAGAAGCCCACGGACACTGACCATGCGAAAGGCATGCCAAGTTGAGCACGGAAAAGCCAAAACTTTGCTCCCGCTTCTTCTTTCTGCTTGGAACTCACCACAGCCCACTTCCGGATTTCTGGCTCAAGCTAGGGTTAGGGTTAGGGTTAGGGTTACGCCTGCGCCTAAGCCTCCGCCTAGGCCTAGATTTAGGGTTCAGAAAACCACAAAGCCAGGAGCTCCAGGGACACTGGCCATGCGAAAGGCATGCCAAGTTGAGCAGGGCACAGCCAAAACCTTGCCCCCTCTTCTTCTTCCTGCTCGGAACTCACCACAGCCCAATGCCAGATTTCTGGCTCAAGCTAGGGTTAGGGTTAGGGTTAGCACTAGGATTATGCCAAGGATTAGGGCTGCGAAACCCACAAAGGCAGGAGCTCCAGGGACACTGGACATGTGAAAGGCATGCAAAGTTGAGCAGGGCACAGCCAAAACCTTGCCCCCTCTTCTTCTTCCTGCTCGGAACTCACCACAGCCCAATGCCAGATTTCTGGCTCAAGCTAGGGTTAGGGTTAGGGTCAGGGTTACGCCTATGCCTAAGCCTAGGTTTAGTGTTCAGAAAACCACAAAGCCAGGAGCTCCAGGGACACTGGCCATGCAAAAGGCATACAAAGTTGAGCACGGAAATGTCAAAAGCTTGCCGCCTCTTCTTTTTCCTGCTTGGAACTCACCACAGCCCAATGCCTGGTTTCTGGCTCAAGCTAGGGTTAGGGTTATGCCTAGGATTAGGGTTGAGAAAACCACAGAGCCAGCAGCTCCAGGGACACTGGACATGTGAGATGCATGCAAAGTTGAGCAGTGCGCAGCCAAAACTTGGCTCCCTCTTCTTCTTCCTGCTCGGAACTCACCACAGCCCACTTCCGGATTTCTGGCTCAAGCTAGGGTTAGGGTTAGGGTTAGGGTTACGCCTACGCCTAAGACTATGCCTAGGCCTAGGTTTAGGGTTCAGAAAACCACAAAGCCAGGAACTCCACGGACACTGACCATGCGAAAGGCATGCCAAGTTGAGCAGTGCGCAGCCAAAACTTTGCTCCCTCTTCTTCTTTCTGCTTGGAACTCACCACAGCCCACTTCCGGATTTCTGGCTCAAGCTAGGGTTAGGGTTAGGGTTAGGGTTACGCCTGCGCCTAAGCCTCCGCCTAGGCCTAGGTTTAGGGTTCAGAAAACCACAAAGCCAGGAGCTCCAGGGACACTGGCCATGCGAAAGGCATGCCAAGTTGAGCAGGGCACAGCCAAAACCTTGCCCCCTCTTCTTCTTCCTGCTCGGAACTCACCACAGCCCACTGCTGGATTTCTGGCTCAAGCTAGGGTTAGGGTTAGGGTTAGGGTCAGGGTCAGGGTTAGGGTAACGCCTAGGGTTAGGGTACAGAGAACCACCGAGCCCAGAGCTCCAGGGATACTCACTATGCAAAAGGCATGCCAAGGTGAGCGCAGCACAGCCCAAAACCTTGCGCCCTCTTCCTTCTTCCTGCTTGGAACTCACCACAGCCCAATGCTCGATTTCTGGCTCAAGCTAGGGTTAGGGTTACGCCTACGCCAAGACCTAGGTTTAGGGTTCAGAAAACCACAAAGCCAGAAGCCCACGGACACTGACCATGCGAAAGGCATGCCAAGTTGAGCACGGAAAAGCCAAAACTTTGCTCCCTCTTCTTCTTTCTGCTTGGAACTCACCACAGCCCACTTCCGGATTTCTGGCTCAAGCTAGGGTTAGGGTTAGGGTTAGGGTTACGCCTGCGCCTAAGCCTCCGCCTAGGCCTAGGTTTAGGGTTCAGAAAACCACAAAGCCAGGAGCTCCAGGGACACTGGCCATGCGAAAGGCATGCCAAGTTGAGCAGGGCACAGCCAAAACCTTGCTCCCTCTTCTTCTTTCTGCTTGGAACTCACCACAGCCCACCGCCGGATTTCTGGCTCAAGCTAGGGTTAGGGTTAGGGTTAGGGTTACGCCTACGCCTAAGCCTATGCCTAGGCCTAGGTTTAGGGTTCAGAAAACCACAAAGCCAGAAGCCCACGGACACTGACCATGCGAAAGGCATGCCAAGTTGAGCACGGAAAAGCCAAAACCTTGCTCCCTCTTCTTCTTTCTGCTTGGGACTCGCCAAGGCCCACAACCCAATTTCTGGCTCAAGCTAGGGTTAGGGTTAGGGTTAGCACTAGGATTATGCCAAGGATTAGGGCTGCGAAATCCACAAAGGCAGGAGCTCCAGGGACACTGGACATGTGAAAGGCATGCAAAGTTGAGCAGGGCACAGCCAAAACCTTGCCCCCTCTTCTTCTTCCTGCTCAGAACTCACCACAGCCCACTGCTGGATTTCTGGCTCAAGCTAGGGTTAGGGTTAGGGTTAGGGTCAGGGTCAGGGTTAGGGTAACGCCTAGGGTTAGGGTACAGAGAACCACCGAGCCCAGAGCTCCAGGGATACTCACTATGCAAAAGGCATGCCAAGGTGAGCGCAGCACAGCCCAAAACCTTGCTCCCTCTTCTTCTTCCTGCTTGGAACTCACCACAGCCCAATGCTCGATTTCTGGCTCAAGCTAGGGTTAGGGTTACGCCTACGCCAAGACCTAGGTTTAGTGTTCAGAAAACCACAAAGCCAGGAGCTCCACGGACACTGACCATGCGAAAGGCATGCCAAGTTGAGCACGGAAAAGCCAAAACCTTGCTCCCTCTTCTTCTTTCTGCTTGGAACTCACCACAGCCCACCGCCGGATTTCTGGCTCAAGCTAGGGTTAGGGTTAGGGTTAGGGTTACGCCTGCGCCTAAGCCTCCGCCTAGGCCTAGGTTTAGGGTTCAGAAAACCACAAAGCCAGGAGCTCCAGGGACACTGGCCATGCGAAAGGCATGCCAAGTTGAGCAGGGCACAGCCAAAACCTTGCCCCCTCTTCTTCTTCCTGCTCGGAACTCACCACAGCCCAATGCCAGATTTCTGGCTCAAGCTAGGGTTAGGGTTAGGGTTAGCACTAGGATTATGCCAAGGATTAGGGCTGCGAAATCCACAAAGGCAGGAGCTCCAGGGACACTGGACATGTGAAAGGCATGCAAAGTTGAGCAGGGCACAGCCAAAACCTTGCCCCCTCTTCTTCTTCCTGCTCGGAACTCACCACAGCCCAATGCCAGATTTCTGGCTCAAGCTAGGGTTAGGGTTAGGGTCAGGGTTACGCCTATGCCTAAGCCTAGGTTTAGTGTTCAGAAAACCACAAAGCCAGGAGCTCCAGGGACACTGGCCATGCAAAAGGCATACAAAGTTGAGCACGGAAATGTCAAAAGCTTGCCGCCTCTTCTTTTTCCTGCTTGGAACTCACCACAGCCCAATGCCTGGTTTCTGGCTCAAGCTAGGGTTAGGGTTATGCCTAGGATTAGGGTTGAGAAAACCACAGAGCCAGCAGCTCCAGGGACACTGGACATGTGAGATGCATGCAAAGTTGAGCAGTGCGCAGCCAAAACTTGGCTCCCTCTTCTTCTTCCTGCTCGGAACTCACCACAGCCCACTTCCGGATTTCTGGCTCAAGCTAGGGTTAGGGTTAGGGTTAGGGTTACGCCTACGCCTAAGCCTATGCCTAGGCCTAGGTTTAGGGTTCAGAAAACCACAAAGCCAGGAACTCCACGGACACTGGCCATGCGAAAGGCATGCCAAGTTGAGCAGGGCACAGCCAAAACCTTGCCCCCTCTTCTTCTTTCTGCTTGGAACTCGCCACGGCTCACAACCCGATTTCTGGCTCAAGCTAGGGTCAGGGTTAGGGTTAGGGTTACGCCTATGCCTAAGCCTAGGTTTCGGGTTCAGAAAACCACAAAGGCAGGAGCTCCAGGGACACTGGCCATGCGAAAGTCATACAAAGTTGAGCACGGAAAAGCCAAAACCTTGCCCCCTCTTCTTTTTCCTGCTTGGAACTCACCACAGCCCAATGCCTGGTTTCTGGCTCAAGCTAGGGTTAGGGTTATGCCTAGGATTAGGGTTGAGAAAACCACAGAGCCAGCAGCTCCAGGGACACTGGACATGTGAGATGCATGCAAAGTTGAGCAGTGCGCAGCCAAAACTTTGCTCCCTCTTCTTCTTCCTGCTCGGAACTCACCACAGCCCACCGCCGGATTTCTGGCTCAAGCTAGGGTTAGGGTTAGGGTTACGCCTGCACCTAAGCCTATGCCTAGGCCTAGGTTTAGGGTTCAGAAAACCACAAAGGCAGGAGCTCCAGGGACACTGGCCATGCGAAAGGCATGCCAAGTTGAGCAGGGCACAGCCAAAACCTTGCCCCCTCTTCTTCTTTCTGCTTGGAACTCACCACAGCCCACTTCCGGATTTCTGGCTCAAGCTAGGGTTAGGGTTAGGGTTAGGGTTACGCCTGCGCCTAAGCCTCCGCCTAGGCCTAGGTTTAGGGTTCAGAAAACCACAAAGCCAGGAGCTCCAGGGACACTGGCCATGCGAAAGGCATGCCAAGTTGAGCAGGGCACAGCCAAAACCTTGCCCCCTCTTCTTCTTTCTGCTTGGAACTCGCCACGGCTCACAACCCGATTTCTGGCTCAAGCTAGGGTTAGGGTTAGGGTTAGGGTTACGCCTACGCCTAAGCCTATGCCTAGGCCTAGGTTTAGGGTTCAGAAAACCACAAAGCCAGAAGCCCACGGACACTGACCATGCGAAAGGCATGCCAAGTTGAGCACGGAAAAGCCAAAACCTTGCTCCCTCTTCTTCTTTCTGCTTGGGACTCGCCAAGGCCCACAACCCAATTTCTGGCTCAAGCTAGGGTTAGGGTTAGGGTTAGCACTAGGATTATGCCAAGGATTAGGGCTGCGAAATCCACAAAGGCAGGAGCTCCAGGGACACTGGACATGTGAAAGGCATGCAAAGTTGAGCAGGGCACAGCCAAAACCTTGCCCCCTCTTCTTCTTCCTGCTCAGAACTCACCACAGCCCACTGCTGGATTTCTGGCTCAAGCTAGGGTTAGGGTTAGGGTTAGGGTCAGGGTCAGGGTTAGGGTAACGCCTAGGGTTAGGGTACAGAGAACCACCGAGCCCAGAGCTCCAGGGATACTCACTATGCAAAAGGCATGCCAAGGTGAGCGCAGCACAGCCCAAAACCTTGCTCCCTCTTCTTCTTCCTGCTTGGAACTCACCACAGCCCAATGCTCGATTTCTGGCTCAAGCTAGGGTTAGGGTTACGCCTACGCCAAGACCTAGGTTTAGTGTTCAGAAAACCACAAAGCCAGGAGCTCCACGGACACTGACCATGCGAAAGGCATGCCAAGTTGAGCACGGAAAAGCCAAAAGCTTGCTCCCTCTTCTTCTTTCTGCTTGGAACTCACCACAGCCCACCGCCGGATTTCTGGCTCAAGCTAGGGTTAGGGTTAGGGTTAGGGTTACGCCTGCGCCTAAGCCTCCGCCTAGGCCTAGGTTTAGGGTTCAGAAAACCACAAAGCCAGGAGCTCCAGGGACACTGGCCATGCGAAAGGCATGCCAAGTTGAGCAGGGCACAGCCAAAACCTTGCCCCCTCTTCTTCTTCCTGCTCGGAACTCACCACAGCCCAATGCCAGATTTCTGGCTCAAGCTAGGGTTAGGGTTAGGGTTAGCACTAGGATTATGCCAAGGATTAGGGCTGCGAAACCCACAAAGGCAGGAGCTCCAGGGACACTGGACATGTGAAAGGCATGCAAAGTTGAGCAGGGCACAGCCAAAACCTTGCCCCCTCTTCTTCTTCCTGCTCGGAACTCACCACAGCCCAATGCCAGATTTCTGGCTCAAGCTAGGGTTAGGGTTAGGGTCAGGGTTACGCCTATGCCTAAGCCTAGGTTTAGTGTTCAGAAAACCACAAAGCCAGGAGCTCCAGGGACACTGGCCATGCGAAAGGCATACAAAGTTGAGCACGGAAATGTCAAAAGCTTGCCGCCTCTTCTTTTTCCTGCTTGGAACTCACCACAGCCCAATGCCTGGTTTCTGGCTCAAGCTAGGGTTAGGGTTATGCCTAGGATTAGGGTTGAGAAAACCACAGAGCCAGCAGCTCCAGGGACACTGGACATGTGAGATGCATGCAAAGTTGAGCAGTGCGCAGCCAAAACTTGGCTCCCTCTTCTTCTTCCTGCTCGGAACTCACCACAGCCCACTTCCGGATTTCTGGCTCAAGCTAGGGTTAGGGTTAGGGTTAGGGTTACGCCTACGCCTAAGACTATGCCTAGGCCTAGGTTTAGGGTTCAGAAAACCACAAAGCCAGGAACTCCACGGACACTGACCATGCGAAAGGCATGCCAAGTTGAGCAGTGCGCAGCCAAAACTTTGCTCCCTCTTCTTCTTTCTGCTTGGAACTCACCACAGCCCACTTCCGGATTTCTGGCTCAAGCTAGGGTTAGGGTTAGGGTTAGGGTTACGCCTGCGCCTAAGCCTCCGCCTAGGCCTAGGTTTAGGGTTCAGAAAACCACAAAGCCAGGAGCTCCAGGGACACTGGCCATGCGAAAGGCATGCCAAGTTGAGCAGGGCACAGCCAAAACCTTGCCCCCTCTTCTTCTTCCTGCTCGGAACTCACCACAGCCCAATGCCAGATTTCTGGCTCAAGCTAGGGTTAGGGTTAGGGTTAGCACTAGGATTATGCCAAGGATTAGGGCTGCGAAATCCACAAAGGCAGGAGCTCCAGGGACACTGGACATGTGAAAGGCATGCAAAGTTGAGCAGGGCACAGCCAAAACCTTGCCCCCTCTTCTTCTTCCTGCTCGGAACTCACCACAGCCCACTGCTGGATTTCTGGCTCAAGCTAGGGTTAGGGTTAGGGTCAGGGTCAGGGTTAGGGTAACGCCTAGGGTTAGGGTACAGAGAACCACCGAGCCCAGAGCTCCAGGGATACTCACTATGCAAAAGGCATGCCAAGGTGAGCGCAGCACAGCCCAAAACCTTGCGCCCTCTTCCTTCTTCCTGCTTGGAACTCACCACAGCCCAATGCTCGATTTCTGGCTCAAGCTAGGGTTAGGGTTACGCCTACGCCAAGACCTAGGTTTAGGGTTCAGAAAACCACAAAGCCAGAAGCCCACGGACACTGACCATGCGAAAGGCATGCCAAGTTGAGCACGGAAAAGCCAAAACTTTGCTCCCTCTTCTTCTTTCTGCTTGGAACTCACCACAGCCCACTTCCGGATTTCTGGCTCAAGCTAGGGTTAGGGTTAGGGTTAGGGTTACGCCTGCGCCTAAGCCTCCGCCTAGGCCTAGATTTAGGGTTCAGAAAACCACAAAGCCAGGAGCTCCAGGGACACTGGCCATGCGAAAGGCATGCCAAGTTGAGCAGGGCACAGCCAAAACCTTGCCCCCTCTTCTTCTTTCTGCTTGGAACTCGCCACGGCTCACAACCCGATTTCTGGCTCAAGCTAGGGTTAGGGTTAGGGTTAGGGTTACGCCTACGCCTAAGCCTATGCCTAGGCCTAGGTTTAGGGTTCAGAAAACCACAAAGCCAGAAGCCCACGGACACTGACCATGCGAAAGGCATGCCAAGTTGAGCACGGAAAAGCCAAAACCTTGCTCCCTCTTCTTCTTTCTGCTTGGGACTCGCCAAGGCCCACAACCCAATTTCTGGCTCAAGCTAGGGTTAGGGTTAGGGTTAGCACTAGGATTATGCCAAGGATTAGGGCTGCGAAATCCACAAAGGCAGGAGCTCCAGGGACACTGGACATGTGAAAGGCATGCAAAGTTGAGCAGGGCACAGCCAAAACCTTGCCCCCTCTTCTTCTTCCTGCTCAGAACTCACCACAGCCCACTGCTGGATTTCTGGCTCAAGCTAGGGTTAGGGTTAGGGTTAGGGTCAGGGTCAGGGTTAGGGTAACGCCTAGGGTTAGGGTACAGAGAACCACCGAGCCCAGAGCTCCAGGGATACTCACTATGCAAAAGGCATGCCAAGGTGAGCGCAGCACAGCCCAAAACCTTGCTCCCTCTTCTTCTTCCTGCTTGGAACTCACCACAGCCCAATGCTCGATTTCTGGCTCAAGCTAGGGTTAGGGTTACACCTACGCCAAGACCTAGGTTTAGTGTTCAGAAAACCACAAAGCCAGGAGCTCCACGGACACTGACCATGCGAAAGGCATGCCAAGTTGAGCACGGAAAAGCCAAAACCTTGCTCCCTCTTCTTCTTTCTGCTTGGAACTCACCACAGCCCACCGCCGGATTTCTGGCTCAAGCTAGGGTTAGGGTTAGGGTTAGGGTTACGCCTGCGCCTAAGCCTCCGCCTAGGCCTAGGTTTAGGGTTCAGAAAACCACAAAGCCAGGAGCTCCAGGGACACTGGCCATGCGAAAGGCATGCCAAGTTGAGCAGGGCACAGCCAAAACCTTGCCCCCTCTTCTTCTTCCTGCTCGGAACTCACCACAGCCCAATGCCAGATTTCTGGCTCAAGCTAGGGTTAGGGTTAGGGTTAGCACTAGGATTATGCCAAGGATTAGGGCTGCGAAATCCACAAAGGCAGGAGCTCCAGGGACACTGGACATGTGAAAGGCATGCAAAGTTGAGCAGGGCACAGCCAAAACCTTGCCCCCTCTTCTTCTTCCTGCTCAGAACTCACCACAGCCCACTGCTGGATTTCTGGCTCAAGCTAGGGTTAGGGTTAGGGTCAGGGTTACGCCTATGCCTAAGCCTAGGTTTAGTGTTCAGAAAACCACAAAGGCAGGAGCTCCAGAGACACTGGCCATGCGAAAGGCATACAAAGTTGAGCACGGAAATGTCAAAAGCTTGCCGCCTCTTCTTTTTCCTGCTTGGAACTCACCACAGCCCAATGCCTGGTTTCTGGCTCAAGCTAGGGTTAGGGTTATGCCTAGGATTAGGGTTGAGAAAACCACAGAGCCAGCAGCTCCAGAGACACTGGACATGTGAGATGCATGCAAAGTTGAGCAGTGCGCAGCCAAAACTTGGCTCCCTCTTCTTCTTCCTGCTCGGAACTCACCACAGCCCACTTCCGGATTTCTGGCTCAAGCTAGGGTTAGGGTTAGGGTTAGGGTTACGCCTACGCCTAAGCCTATGCCTAGGCCTAGGTTTAGGGTTCAGAAAACCACAAAGCCAGGAACTCCAGGGACACTGGCCATGCGAAAGGCATGCCAAGTTGAGCAGGGCACAGCCAAAACCTTGCCCCCTCTTCTTCTTTCTGCTTGGAACTCGCCACGGCTCACAACCCGATTTCTGGCTCAAGCTAGGGTCAGGGTTAGGGTTAGGGTTACGCCTATGCCTAAGCCTAGGTTTAGGGTTCAGAAAACCACAAAGGCAGGAGCTCCAGGGACACTGGCCATGCGAAAGTCATACAAAGTTGAGCACGGAAAAGCCAAAACCTTGCCCCCTCTTCTTTTTCCTGCTTGGAACTCACCACAGCCCAATGCCTGGTTTCTGGCTCAAGCTAGGGTTAGGGTTATGCCTAGGATTAGGGTTGAGAAAACCACAGAGCCAGCAGCTCCAGGGACACTGGACATGTGAGATGCATGCAAAGTTGAGCAGTGCGCAGCCAAAACTTGGCTCCCTCTTCTTCTTCCTGCTCGGAACTCACCACAGCCCACCGCCGGATTTCTGGCTCAAGCTAGGGTTAGGGTTAGGGTTACGCCTGCACCTAAGCCTATGCCTAGGCCTAGGTTTAGGGTTCAGAAAACCACAAAGGCAGGAGCTCCAGGGACACTGGCCATGCGAAAGGCATGCCAAGTTGAGCAGGGCACAGCCAAAACCTTGCCCCCTCTTCTTCTTTCTGCTTGGAACTCACCACAGCCCACTTCCGGATTTCTGGCTCAAGCTAGGGTTAGGGTTAGGGTTAGGGTTACGCCTGCGCCTAAGCCTCCGCCTAGGCCTAGATTTAGGGTTCAGAAAACCACAAAGCCAGGAGCTCCAGGGACACTGACCATGCGAAAGGCATGCCAAGTTGAGCAGGGCACAGCCAAAACCTTGCCCCCTCTTCTTCTTTCTGCTTGGAACTCGCCACGGCTCACAACCCGATTTCTGGCTCAAGCTAGGGTTAGGGTTAGGGTTAGGGTTACGCCTACGCCTAAGCCTATGCCTAGGCCTAGGTTTAGGGTTCAGAAAACCACAAAGCCAGAAGCCCACGGACACTGACCATGCGAAAGGCATGCCAAGTTGAGCACGGAAAAGCCAAAACCTTGCTCCCTCTTCTTCTTTCTGCTTGGGACTCGCCAAGGCCCACAACCCAATTTCTGGCTCAAGCTAGGGTTAGGGTTAGGGTTAGCACTAGGATTATGCCAAGGATTAGGGCTGCGAAATCCACAAAGGCAGGAGCTCCAGGGACACTGGACATGTGAAAGGCATGCAAAGTTGAGCAGGGCACAGCCAAAACCTTGCCCCCTCTTCTTCTTCCTGCTCAGAACTCACCACAGCCCACTGCTGGATTTCTGGCTCAAGCTAGGGTTAGGGTTAGGGTTAGGGTCAGGGTCAGGGTTAGGGTAACGCCTAGGGTTAGGGTACAGAGAACCACCGAGCCCAGAGCTCCAGGGATACTCACTATGCAAAAGGCATGCCAAGGTGAGCGCAGCACAGCCCAAAACCTTGCTCCCTCTTCTTCTTCCTGCTTGGAACTCACCACAGCCCAATGCTCGATTTCTGGCTCAAGCTAGGGTTAGGGTTACACCTACGCCAAGACCTAGGTTTAGTGTTCAGAAAACCACAAAGCCAGGAGCTCCACGGACACTGACCATGCGAAAGGCATGCCAAGTTGAGCACGGAAAAGCCAAAACCTTGCTCCCTCTTCTTCTTTCTGCTTGGAACTCACCACAGCCCACCGCCGGATTTCTGGCTCAAGCTAGGGTTAGGGTTAGGGTTAGGGTTACGCCTGCGCCTAAGCCTCCGCCTAGGCCTAGGTTTAGGGTTCAGAAAACCACAAAGCCAGGAGCTCCAGGGACACTGGCCATGCGAAAGGCATGCCAAGTTGAGCAGGGCACAGCCAAAACCTTGCCCCCTCTTCTTCTTCCTGCTCGGAACTCACCACAGCCCAATGCCAGATTTCTGGCTCAAGCTAGGGTTAGGGTTAGGGTTAGCACTAGGATTATGCCAAGGATTAGGGCTGCGAAATCCACAAAGGCAGGAGCTCCAGGGACACTGGACATGTGAAAGGCATGCAAAGTTGAGCAGGGCACAGCCAAAACCTTGCCCCCTCTTCTTCTTCCTGCTCAGAACTCACCACAGCCCACTGCTGGATTTCTGGCTCAAGCTAGGGTTAGGGTTAGGGTCAGGGTTACGCCTATGCCTAAGCCTAGGTTTAGTGTTCAGAAAACCACAAAGGCAGGAGCTCCAGAGACACTGGCCATGCGAAAGGCATACAAAGTTGAGCACGGAAATGTCAAAAGCTTGCCGCCTCTTCTTTTTCCTGCTTGGAACTCACCACAGCCCAATGCCTGGTTTCTGGCTCAAGCTAGGGTTAGGGTTATGCCTAGGATTAGGGTTGAGAAAACCACAGAGCCAGCAGCTCCAGAGACACTGGACATGTGAGATGCATGCAAAGTTGAGCAGTGCGCAGCCAAAACTTGGCTCCCTCTTCTTCTTCCTGCTCGGAACTCACCACAGCCCACTTCCGGATTTCTGGCTCAAGCTAGGGTTAGGGTTAGGGTTAGGGTTACGCCTACGCCTAAGCCTATGCCTAGGCCTAGGTTTAGGGTTCAGAAAACCACAAAGCCAGGAACTCCAGGGACACTGGCCATGCGAAAGGCATGCCAAGTTGAGCAGGGCACAGCCAAAACCTTGCCCCCTCTTCTTCTTTCTGCTTGGAACTCGCCACGGCTCACAACCCGATTTCTGGCTCAAGCTAGGGTCAGGGTTAGGGTTAGGGTTACGCCTATGCCTAAGCCTAGGTTTAGGGTTCAGAAAACCACAAAGGCAGGAGCTCCAGGGACACTGGCCATGCGAAAGTCATACAAAGTTGAGCACGGAAAAGCCAAAACCTTGCCCCCTCTTCTTTTTCCTGCTTGGAACTCACCACAGCCCAATGCCTGGTTTCTGGCTCAAGCTAGGGTTAGGGTTATGCCTAGGATTAGGGTTGAGAAAACCACAGAGCCAGCAGCTCCAGGGACACTGGACATGTGAGATGCATGCAAAGTTGAGCAGTGCGCAGCCAAAACTTGGCTCCCTCTTCTTCTTCCTGCTCGGAACTCACCACAGCCCACCGCCGGATTTCTGGCTCAAGCTAGGGTTAGGGTTAGGGTTACGCCTGCACCTAAGCCTATGCCTAGGCCTAGGTTTAGGGTTCAGAAAACCACAAAGGCAGGAGCTCCAGGGACACTGGCCATGCGAAAGGCATGCCAAGTTGAGCAGGGCACAGCCAAAACCTTGCCCCCTCTTCTTCTTTCTGCTTGGAACTCACCACAGCCCACTTCCGGATTTCTGGCTCAAGCTAGGGTTAGGGTTAGGGTTAGGGTTACGCCTGCGCCTAAGCCTCCGCCTAGGCCTAGATTTAGGGTTCAGAAAACCACAAAGCCAGGAGCTCCAGGGACACTGACCATGCGAAAGGCATGCCAAGTTGAGCAGGGCACAGCCAAAACCTTGCCCCCTCTTCTTCTTTCTGCTTGGAACTCGCCACGGCTCACAACCCGATTTCTGGCTCAAGCTAGGGTTAGGGTTAGGGTTAGGGTTACGCCTACGCCTAAGCCTATGCCTAGGCCTAGGTTTAGGGTTCAGAAAACCACAAAGCCAGAAGCCCACGGACACTGACCATGCGAAAGGCATGCCAAGTTGAGCACGGAAAAGCCAAAACCTTGCTCCCTCTTCTTCTTTCTGCTTGGGACTCGCCAAGGCCCACAACCCAATTTCTGGCTCAAGCTAGGGTTAGGGTTAGGGTTAGCACTAGGATTATGCCAAGGATTAGGGCTGCGAAATCCACAAAGGCAGGAGCTCCAGGGACACTGGACATGTGAAAGGCATGCAAAGTTGAGCAGGGCACAGCCAAAACCTTGCCCCCTCTTCTTCTTCCTGCTCAGAACTCACCACAGCCCACTGCTGGATTTCTGGCTCAAGCTAGGGTTAGGGTTAGGGTTAGGGTCAGGGTCAGGGTTAGGGTAACGCCTAGGGTTAGGGTACAGAGAACCACCGAGCCCAGAGCTCCAGGGATACTCACTATGCAAAAGGCATGCCAAGGTGAGCGCAGCACAGCCCAAAACCTTGCTCCCTCTTCTTCTTCCTGCTTGGAACTCACCACAGCCCAATGCTCGATTTCTGGCTCAAGCTAGGGTTAGGGTTACGCCTACGCCAAGACCTAGGTTTAGTGTTCAGAAAACCACAAAGCCAGGAGCTCCACGGACACTGACCATGCGAAAGGCATGCCAAGTTGAGCACGGAAAAGCCAAAAGCTTGCTCCCTCTTCTTCTTTCTGCTTGGAACTCACCACAGCCCACCGCCGGATTTCTGGCTCAAGCTAGGGTTAGGGTTAGGGTTAGGGTTACGCCTGCGCCTAAGCCTCCGCCTAGGCCTAGGTTTAGGGTTCAGAAAACCACAAAGCCAGGAGCTCCAGGGACACTGGCCATGCGAAAGGCATGCCAAGTTGAGCAGGGCACAGCCAAAACCTTGCCCCCTCTTCTTCTTCCTGCTCGGAACTCACCACAGCCCAATGCCAGATTTCTGGCTCAAGCTAGGGTTAGGGTTAGGGTTAGCACTAGGATTATGCCAAGGATTAGGGCTGCGAAATCCACAAAGGCAGGAGCTCCAGGGACACTGGACATGTGAAAGGCATGCAAAGTTGAGCAGGGCACAGCCAAAACCTTGCCCCCTCTTCTTCTTCCTGCTCGGAACTCACCACAGCCCAATGCCAGATTTCTGGCTCAAGCTAGGGTTAGGGTTAGGGTCAGGGTTACGCCTATGCCTAAGCCTAGGTTTAGTGTTCAGAAAACCACAAAGCCAGGAGCTCCAGGGACACTGGCCATGCGAAAGGCATACAAAGTTGAGCACGGAAATGTCAAAAGCTTGCCGCCTCTTCTTTTTCCTGCTTGGAACTCACCACAGCCCAATGCCTGGTTTCTGGCTCAAGCTAGGGTTAGGGTTATGCCTAGGATTAGGGTTGAGAAAACCACAGAGCCAGCAGCTCCAGGGACACTGGACATGTGAGATGCATGCAAAGTTGAGCAGTGCGCAGCCAAAACTTGGCTCCCTCTTCTTCTTCCTGCTCGGAACTCACCACAGCCCACTTCCGGATTTCTGGCTCAAGCTAGGGTTAGGGTTAGGGTTAGGGTTACGCCTACGCCTAAGACTATGCCTAGGCCTAGGTTTAGGGTTCAGAAAACCACAAAGCCAGGAACTCCACGGACACTGACCATGCGAAAGGCATGCCAAGTTGAGCAGTGCGCAGCCAAAACTTTGCTCCCTCTTCTTCTTTCTGCTTGGAACTCACCACAGCCCACTTCCGGATTTCTGGCTCAAGCTAGGGTTAGGGTTAGGGTTAGGGTTAGGGTTACGCCTGCGCCTAAGCCTCCGCCTAGGCCTAGGTTTAGGGTTCAGAAAACCACAAAGCCAGGAGCTCCAGGGACACTGGCCATGCGAAAGGCATGCCAAGTTGAGCAGGGCACAGCCAAAACCTTGCCCCCTCTTCTTCTTCCTGCTCGGAACTCACCACAGCCCAATGCCAGATTTCTGGCTCAAGCTAGGGTTAGGGTTAGGGTTAGCACTAGGATTATGCCAAGGATTAGGGCTGCGAAATCCACAAAGGCAGGAGCTCCAGGGACACTGGACATGTGAAAGGCATGCAAAGTTGAGCAGGGCACAGCCAAAACCTTGCCCCCTCTTCTTCTTCCTGCTCGGAACTCACCACAGCCCACTGCTGGATTTCTGGCTCAAGCTAGGGTTAGGGTTAGGGTCAGGGTCAGGGTTAGGGTAACGCCTAGGGTTAGGGTACAGAGAACCACCGAGCCCAGAGCTCCAGGGATACTCACTATGCAAAAGGCATGCCAAGGTGAGCGCAGCACAGCCCAAAACCTTGCGCCCTCTTCCTTCTTCCTGCTTGGAACTCACCACAGCCCAATGCTCGATTTCTGGCTCAAGCTAGGGTTAGGGTTACGCCTACGCCAAGACCTAGGTTTAGGGTTCAGAAAACCACAAAGCCAGAAGCCCACGGACACTGACCATGCGAAAGGCATGCCAAGTTGAGCACGGAAAAGCCAAAACTTTGCTCCCTCTTCTTCTTTCTGCTTGGAACTCACCACAGCCCACTTCCGGATTTCTGGCTCAAGCTAGGGTTAGGGTTAGGGTTAGGGTTACGCCTGCGCCTAAGCCTCCGCCTAGGCCTAGATTTAGGGTTCAGAAAACCACAAAGCCAGGAGCTCCAGGGACACTGGCCATGCGAAAGGCATGCCAAGTTGAGCAGGGCACAGCCAAAACCTTGCCCCCTCTTCTTCTTTCTGCTTGGAACTCGCCACGGCTCACAACCCGATTTCTGGCTCAAGCTAGGGTTAGGGTTAGGGTTAGGGTTACGCCTACGCCTAAGCCTATGCCTAGGCCTAGGTTTAGGGTTCAGAAAACCACAAAGCCAGAAGCCCACGGACACTGACCATGCGAAAGGCATGCCAAGTTGAGCACGGAAAAGCCAAAACCTTGCTCCCTCTTCTTCTTTCTGCTTGGGACTCGCCAAGGCCCACAACCCAATTTCTGGCTCAAGCTAGGGTTAGGGTTAGGGTTAGCACTAGGATTATGCCAAGGATTAGGGCTGCGAAATCCACAAAGGCAGGAGCTCCAGGGACACTGGACATGTGAAAGGCATGCAAAGTTGAGCAGGGCACAGCCAAAACCTTGCCCCCTCTTCTTCTTCCTGCTCAGAACTCACCACAGCCCACTGCTGGATTTCTGGCTCAAGCTAGGGTTAGGGTTAGGGTTAGGGTCAGGGTCAGGGTTAGGGTAACGCCTAGGGTTAGGGTACAGAGAACCACCGAGCCCAGAGCTCCAGGGATACTCACTATGCAAAAGGCATGCCAAGGTGAGCGCAGCACAGCCCAAAACCTTGCTCCCTCTTCTTCTTCCTGCTTGGAACTCACCACAGCCCAATGCTCGATTTCTGGCTCAAGCTAGGGTTAGGGTTACGCCTACGCCAAGACCTAGGTTTAGTGTTCAGAAAACCACAAAGCCAGGAGCTCCACGGACACTGACCATGCGAAAGGCATGCCAAGTTGAGCACGGAAAAGCCAAAAGCTTGCTCCCTCTTCTTCTTTCTGCTTGGAACTCACCACAGCCCACCGCCGGATTTCTGGCTCAAGCTAGGGTTAGGGTTAGGGTTAGGGTTACGCCTGCGCCTAAGCCTCCGCCTAGGCCTAGGTTTAGGGTTCAGAAAACCACAAAGCCAGGAGCTCCAGGGACACTGGCCATGCGAAAGGCATGCCAAGTTGAGCAGGGCACAGCCAAAACCTTGCCCCCTCTTCTTCTTCCTGCTCGGAACTCACCACAGCCCAATGCCAGATTTCTGGCTCAAGCTAGGGTTAGGGTTAGGGTTAGCACTAGGATTATGCCAAGGATTAGGGCTGCGAAACCCACAAAGGCAGGAGCTCCAGGGACACTGGACATGTGAAAGGCATGCAAAGTTGAGCAGGGCACAGCCAAAACCTTGCCCCCTCTTCTTCTTCCTGCTCGGAACTCACCACAGCCCAATGCCAGATTTCTGGCTCAAGCTAGGGTTAGGGTTAGGGTTAGCACTAGGATTATGCCAAGGATTAGGGCTGCGAAATCCACAAAGGCAGGAGCTCCAGGGACACTGGACATGTGAAAGGCATGCCAAGGTGAGCGCAGCACAGCCCAAAACCTTGCGCCCTCTTCCTTCTTCCTGCTTGGAACTCACCACAGCCCAATGCTCGATTTCTGGCTCAAGCTAGGGTTAGGGTTACGCCTACGCCAAGACCTAGGTTTAGGGTTCAGAAAACCACAAAGCCAGAAGCCCACGGACACTGACCATGCGAAAGGCATGCCAAGTTGAGCACGGAAAAGCCAAAACTTTGCTCCCTCTTCTTCTTTCTGCTTGGAACTCACCACAGCCCACTTCCGGATTTCTGGCTCAAGCTAGGGTTAGGGTTAGGGTTAGGGTTACGCCTGCGCCTAAGCCTCCGCCTAGGCCTAGATTTAGGGTTCAGAAAACCACAAAGCCAGGAGCTCCAGGGACACTGGCCATGCGAAAGGCATGCCAAGTTGAGCAGGGCACAGCCAAAACCTTGCCCCCTCTTCTTCTTTCTGCTTGGAACTCGCCACGGCTCACAACCCGATTTCTGGCTCAAGCTAGGGTTAGGGTTAGGGTTAGGGTTACGCCTACGCCTAAGCCTATGCCTAGGCCTAGGTTTAGGGTTCAGAAAACCACAAAGCCAGAAGCCCACGGACACTGACCATGCGAAAGGCATGCCAAGTTGAGCACGGAAAAGCCAAAACCTTGCTCCCTCTTCTTCTTTCTGCTTGGGACTCGCCAAGGCCCACAACCCAATTTCTGGCTCAAGCTAGGGTTAGGGTTAGGGTTAGCACTAGGATTATGCCAAGGATTAGGGCTGCGAAATCCACAAAGGCAGGAGCTCCAGGGACACTGGACATGTGAAAGGCATGCAAAGTTGAGCAGGGCACAGCCAAAACCTTGCCCCCTCTTCTTCTTCCTGCTCAGAACTCACCACAGCCCACTGCTGGATTTCTGGCTCAAGCTAGGGTTAGGGTTAGGGTTAGGGTCAGGGTCAGGGTTAGGGTAACGCCTAGGGTTAGGGTACAGAGAACCACCGAGCCCAGAGCTCCAGGGATACTCACTATGCAAAAGGCATGCCAAGGTGAGCGCAGCACAGCCCAAAACCTTGCTCCCTCTTCTTCTTCCTGCTTGGAACTCACCACAGCCCAATGCTCGATTTCTGGCTCAAGCTAGGGTTAGGGTTACGCCTACGCCAAGACCTAGGTTTAGTGTTCAGAAAACCACAAAGCCAGGAGCTCCACGGACACTGACCATGCGAAAGGCATGCCAAGTTGAGCACGGAAAAGCCAAAACCTTGCTCCCTCTTCTTCTTTCTGCTTGGAACTCACCACAGCCCACCGCCGGATTTCTGGCTCAAGCTAGGGTTAGGGTTAGGGTTAGGGTTACGCCTGCGCCTAAGCCTCCGCCTAGGCCTAGGTTTAGGGTTCAGAAAACCACAAAGCCAGGAGCTCCAGGGACACTGGCCATGCGAAAGGCATGCCAAGTTGAGCAGGGCACAGCCAAAACCTTGCCCCCTCTTCTTCTTCCTGCTCGGAACTCACCACAGCCCAATGCCAGATTTCTGGCTCAAGCTAGGGTTAGGGTTAGGGTTAGCACTAGGATTATGCCAAGGATTAGGGCTGCGAAACCCACAAAGGCAGGAGCTCCAGGGACACTGGACATGTGAAAGGCATGCAAAGTTGAGCAGGGCACAGCCAAAACCTTGCCCCCTCTTCTTCTTCCTGCTCGGAACTCACCACAGCCCAATGCCAGATTTCTGGCTCAAGCTAGGGTTAGGGTTAGGGTCAGGGTTACGCCTATGCCTAAGCCTAGGTTTAGTGTTCAGAAAACCACAAAGCCAGGAGCTCCAGGGACACTGGCCATGCGAAAGGCATACAAAGTTGAGCACGGAAATGTCAAAAGCTTGCCGCCTCTTCTTTTTCCTGCTTGGAACTCACCACAGCCCAATGCCTGGTTTCTGGCTCAAGCTAGGGTTAGGGTTATGCCTAGGATTAGGGTTGAGAAAACCACAGAGCCAGCAGCTCCAGGGACACTGGACATGTGAGATGCATGCAAAGTTGAGCAGTGCGCAGCCAAAACTTGGCTCCCTCTTCTTCTTCCTGCTCGGAACTCACCACAGCCCACTTCCGGATTTCTGGCTCAAGCTAGGGTTAGGGTTAGGGTTAGGGTTACGCCTACGCCTAAGACTATGCCTAGGCCTAGGTTTAGGGTTCAGAAAACCACAAAGCCAGGAACTCCACGGACACTGACCATGCGAAAGGCATGCCAAGTTGAGCAGTGCGCAGCCAAAACTTTGCTCCCTCTTCTTCTTTCTGCTTGGAACTCACCACAGCCCACTTCCGGATTTCTGGCTCAAGCTAGGGTTAGGGTTAGGGTTAGGGTTACGCCTGCGCCTAAGCCTCCGCCTAGGCCTAGGTTTAGGGTTCAGAAAACCACAAAGCCAGGAGCTCCAGGGACACTGGCCATGCGAAAGGCATGCCAAGTTGAGCAGGGCACAGCCAAAACCTTGCCCCCTCTTCTTCTTCCTGCTCGGAACTCACCACAGCCCAATGCCAGATTTCTGGCTCAAGCTAGGGTTAGGGTTAGGGTTAGCACTAGGATTATGCCAAGGATTAGGGCTGCGAAATCCACAAAGGCAGGAGCTCCAGGGACACTGGACATGTGAAAGGCATGCAAAGTTGAGCAGGGCACAGCCAAAACCTTGCCCCCTCTTCTTCTTCCTGCTCGGAACTCACCACAGCCCACTGCTGGATTTCTGGCTCAAGCTAGGGTTAGGGTTAGGGTCAGGGTCAGGGTTAGGGTAACGCCTAGGGTTAGGGTACAGAGAACCACCGAGCCCAGAGCTCCAGGGATACTCACTATGCAAAAGGCATGCCAAGGTGAGCGCAGCACAGCCCAAAACCTTGCGCCCTCTTCCTTCTTCCTGCTTGGAACTCACCACAGCCCAATGCTCGATTTCTGGCTCAAGCTAGGGTTAGGGTTACGCCTACGCCAAGACCTAGGTTTAGGGTTCAGAAAACCACAAAGCCAGAAGCCCACGGACACTGACCATGCGAAAGGCATGCCAAGTTGAGCACGGAAAAGCCAAAACTTTGCTCCCTCTTCTTCTTTCTGCTTGGAACTCACCACAGCCCACTTCCGGATTTCTGGCTCAAGCTAGGGTTAGGGTTAGGGTTAGGGTTACGCCTGCGCCTAAGCCTCCGCCTAGGCCTAGATTTAGGGTTCAGAAAACCACAAAGCCAGGAGCTCCAGGGACACTGGCCATGCGAAAGGCATGCCAAGTTGAGCAGGGCACAGCCAAAACCTTGCCCCCTCTTCTTCTTTCTGCTTGGAACTCGCCACGGCTCACAACCCGATTTCTGGCTCAAGCTAGGGTTAGGGTTAGGGTTAGGGTTACGCCTACGCCTAAGCCTATGCCTAGGCCTAGGTTTAGGGTTCAGAAAACCACAAAGCCAGAAGCCCACGGACACTGACCATGCGAAAGGCATGCCAAGTTGAGCACGGAAAAGCCAAAACCTTGCTCCCTCTTCTTCTTTCTGCTTGGGACTCGCCAAGGCCCACAACCCAATTTCTGGCTCAAGCTAGGGTTAGGGTTAGGGTTAGCACTAGGATTATGCCAAGGATTAGGGCTGCGAAATCCACAAAGGCAGGAGCTCCAGGGACACTGGACATGTGAAAGGCATGCAAAGTTGAGCAGGGCACAGCCAAAACCTTGCCCCCTCTTCTTCTTCCTGCTCAGAACTCACCACAGCCCACTGCTGGATTTCTGGCTCAAGCTAGGGTTAGGGTTAGGGTTAGGGTCAGGGTCAGGGTTAGGGTAACGCCTAGGGTTAGGGTACAGAGAACCACCGAGCCCAGAGCTCCAGGGATACTCACTATGCAAAAGGCATGCCAAGGTGAGCGCAGCACAGCCCAAAACCTTGCTCCCTCTTCTTCTTCCTGCTTGGAACTCACCACAGCCCAATGCTCGATTTCTGGCTCAAGCTAGGGTTAGGGTTACACCTACGCCAAGACCTAGGTTTAGTGTTCAGAAAACCACAAAGCCAGGAGCTCCACGGACACTGACCATGCGAAAGGCATGCCAAGTTGAGCACGGAAAAGCCAAAAGCTTGCTCCCTCTTCTTCTTTCTGCTTGGAACTCACCACAGCCCACCGCCGGATTTCTGGCTCAAGCTAGGGTTAGGGTTAGGGTTAGGGTTACGCCTGCGCCTAAGCCTCCGCCTAGGCCTAGGTTTAGGGTTCAGAAAACCACAAAGCCAGGAGCTCCAGGGACACTGGCCATGCGAAAGGCATGCCAAGTTGAGCAGGGCACAGCCAAAACCTTGCCCCCTCTTCTTCTTCCTGCTCGGAACTCACCACAGCCCAATGCCAGATTTCTGGCTCAAGCTAGGGTTAGGGTTAGGGTTAGCACTAGGATTATGCCAAGGATTAGGGCTGCGAAATCCACAAAGGCAGGAGCTCCAGGGACACTGGACATGTGAAAGGCATGCAAAGTTGAGCAGGGCACAGCCAAAACCTTGCCCCCTCTTCTTCTTCCTGCTCGGAACTCACCACAGCCCAATGCCAGATTTCTGGCTCAAGCTAGGGTTAGGGTTAGGGTCAGGGTTACGCCTATGCCTAAGCCTAGGTTTAGTGTTCAGAAAACCACAAAGCCAGGAGCTCCAGGGACACTGGCCATGCGAAAGGCATACAAAGTTGAGCACGGAAATGTCAAAAGCTTGCCGCCTCTTCTTTTTCCTGCTTGGAACTCACCACAGCCCAATGCCTGGTTTCTGGCTCAAGCTAGGGTTAGGGTTATGCCTAGGATTAGGGTTGAGAAAACCACAGAGCCAGCAGCTCCAGGGACACTGGACATGTGAGATGCATGCAAAGTTGAGCAGTGCGCAGCCAAAACTTGGCTCCCTCTTCTTCTTCCTGCTCGGAACTCACCACAGCCCACTTCCGGATTTCTGGCTCAAGCTAGGGTTAGGGTTAGGGTTAGGGTTACGCCTACGCCTAAGACTATGCCTAGGCCTAGGTTTAGGGTTCAGAAAACCACAAAGCCAGGAACTCCACGGACACTGACCATGCGAAAGGCATGCCAAGTTGAGCAGTGCGCAGCCAAAACTTTGCTCCCTCTTCTTCTTTCTGCTTGGAACTCACCACAGCCCACTTCCGGATTTCTGGCTCAAGCTAGGGTTAGGGTTAGGGTTAGGGTTACGCCTGCGCCTAAGCCTCCGCCTAGGCCTAGGTTTAGGGTTCAGAAAACCACAAAGCCAGGAGCTCCAGGGACACTGGCCATGCGAAAGGCATGCCAAGTTGAGCAGGGCACAGCCAAAACCTTGCCCCCTCTTCTTCTTCCTGCTCGGAACTCACCACAGCCCAATGCCAGATTTCTGGCTCAAGCTAGGGTTAGGGTTAGGGTTAGCACTAGGATTATGCCAAGGATTAGGGCTGCGAAATCCACAAAGGCAGGAGCTCCAGGGACACTGGACATGTGAAAGGCATGCAAAGTTGAGCAGGGCACAGCCAAAACCTTGCCCCCTCTTCTTCTTCCTGCTCGGAACTCACCACAGCCCACTGCTGGATTTCTGGCTCAAGCTAGGGTTAGGGTTAGGGTCAGGGTCAGGGTTAGGGTAACGCCTAGGGTTAGGGTACAGAGAACCACCGAGCCCAGAGCTCCAGGGATACTCACTATGCAAAAGGCATGCCAAGGTGAGCGCAGCACAGCCCAAAACCTTGCGCCCTCTTCCTTCTTCCTGCTTGGAACTCACCACAGCCCAATGCTCGATTTCTGGCTCAAGCTAGGGTTAGGGTTACGCCTACGCCAAGACCTAGGTTTAGGGTTCAGAAAACCACAAAGCCAGAAGCCCACGGACACTGACCATGCGAAAGGCATGCCAAGTTGAGCACGGAAAAGCCAAAACTTTGCTCCCTCTTCTTCTTTCTGCTTGGAACTCACCACAGCCCACTTCCGGATTTCTGGCTCAAGCTAGGGTTAGGGTTAGGGTTAGGGTTACGCCTGCGCCTAAGCCTCCGCCTAGGCCTAGATTTAGGGTTCAGAAAACCACAAAGCCAGGAGCTCCAGGGACACTGGCCATGCGAAAGGCATGCCAAGTTGAGCAGGGCACAGCCAAAACCTTGCCCCCTCTTCTTCTTTCTGCTTGGAACTCGCCACGGCTCACAACCCGATTTCTGGCTCAAGCTAGGGTTAGGGTTAGGGTTAGGGTTACGCCTACGCCTAAGCCTATGCCTAGGCCTAGGTTTAGGGTTCAGAAAACCACAAAGCCAGAAGCCCACGGACACTGACCATGCGAAAGGCATGCCAAGTTGAGCACGGAAAAGCCAAAACCTTGCTCCCTCTTCTTCTTTCTGCTTGGGACTCGCCAAGGCCCACAACCCAATTTCTGGCTCAAGCTAGGGTTAGGGTTAGGGTTAGCACTAGGATTATGCCAAGGATTAGGGCTGCGAAATCCACAAAGGCAGGAGCTCCAGGGACACTGGACATGTGAAAGGCATGCAAAGTTGAGCAGGGCACAGCCAAAACCTTGCCCCCTCTTCTTCTTCCTGCTCAGAACTCACCACAGCCCACTGCTGGATTTCTGGCTCAAGCTAGGGTTAGGGTTAGGGTTAGGGTCAGGGTCAGGGTTAGGGTAACGCCTAGGGTTAGGGTACAGAGAACCACCGAGCCCAGAGCTCCAGGGATACTCACTATGCAAAAGGCATGCCAAGGTGAGCGCAGCACAGCCCAAAACCTTGCTCCCTCTTCTTCTTCCTGCTTGGAACTCACCACAGCCCAATGCTCGATTTCTGGCTCAAGCTAGGGTTAGGGTTACGCCTACGCCAAGACCTAGGTTTAGTGTTCAGAAAACCACAAAGCCAGGAGCTCCACGGACACTGACCATGCGAAAGGCATGCCAAGTTGAGCACGGAAAAGCCAAAAGCTTGCTCCCTCTTCTTCTTTCTGCTTGGAACTCACCACAGCCCACCGCCGGATTTCTGGCTCAAGCTAGGGTTAGGGTTAGGGTTAGGGTTACGCCTGCGCCTAAGCCTCCGCCTAGGCCTAGGTTTAGGGTTCAGAAAACCACAAAGCCAGGAGCTCCAGGGACACTGGCCATGCGAAAGGCATGCCAAGTTGAGCAGGGCACAGCCAAAACCTTGCCCCCTCTTCTTCTTCCTGCTCGGAACTCACCACAGCCCAATGCCAGATTTCTGGCTCAAGCTAGGGTTAGGGTTAGGGTTAGCACTAGGATTATGCCAAGGATTAGGGCTGCGAAACCCACAAAGGCAGGAGCTCCAGGGACACTGGACATGTGAAAGGCATGCAAAGTTGAGCAGGGCACAGCCAAAACCTTGCCCCCTCTTCTTCTTCCTGCTCGGAACTCACCACAGCCCAATGCCAGATTTCTGGCTCAAGCTAGGGTTAGGGTTAGGGTTAGCACTAGGATTATGCCAAGGATTAGGGCTGCGAAATCCACAAAGGCAGGAGCTCCAGGGACACTGGACATGTGAAAGGCATGCCAAGGTGAGCGCAGCACAGCCCAAAACCTTGCGCCCTCTTCCTTCTTCCTGCTTGGAACTCACCACAGCCCAATGCTCGATTTCTGGCTCAAGCTAGGGTTAGGGTTACGCCTACGCCAAGACCTAGGTTTAGGGTTCAGAAAACCACAAAGCCAGAAGCCCACGGACACTGACCATGCGAAAGGCATGCCAAGTTGAGCACGGAAAAGCCAAAACTTTGCTCCCTCTTCTTCTTTCTGCTTGGAACTCACCACAGCCCACTTCCGGATTTCTGGCTCAAGCTAGGGTTAGGGTTAGGGTTAGGGTTACGCCTGCGCCTAAGCCTCCGCCTAGGCCTAGATTTAGGGTTCAGAAAACCACAAAGCCAGGAGCTCCAGGGACACTGGCCATGCGAAAGGCATGCCAAGTTGAGCAGGGCACAGCCAAAACCTTGCCCCCTCTTCTTCTTTCTGCTTGGAACTCGCCACGGCTCACAACCCGATTTCTGGCTCAAGCTAGGGTTAGGGTTAGGGTTAGGGTTACGCCTACGCCTAAGCCTATGCCTAGGCCTAGGTTTAGGGTTCAGAAAACCACAAAGCCAGAAGCCCACGGACACTGACCATGCGAAAGGCATGCCAAGTTGAGCACGGAAAAGCCAAAACCTTGCTCCCTCTTCTTCTTTCTGCTTGGGACTCGCCAAGGCCCACAACCCAATTTCTGGCTCAAGCTAGGGTTAGGGTTAGGGTTAGCACTAGGATTATGCCAAGGATTAGGGCTGCGAAATCCACAAAGGCAGGAGCTCCAGGGACACTGGACATGTGAAAGGCATGCAAAGTTGAGCAGGGCACAGCCAAAACCTTGCCCCCTCTTCTTCTTCCTGCTCAGAACTCACCACAGCCCACTGCTGGATTTCTGGCTCAAGCTAGGGTTAGGGTTAGGGTTAGGGTCAGGGTCAGGGTTAGGGTAACGCCTAGGGTTAGGGTACAGAGAACCACCGAGCCCAGAGCTCCAGGGATACTCACTATGCAAAAGGCATGCCAAGGTGAGCGCAGCACAGCCCAAAACCTTGCTCCCTCTTCTTCTTCCTGCTTGGAACTCACCACAGCCCAATGCTCGATTTCTGGCTCAAGCTAGGGTTAGGGTTACGCCTACGCCAAGACCTAGGTTTAGTGTTCAGAAAACCACAAAGCCAGGAGCTCCACGGACACTGACCATGCGAAAGGCATGCCAAGTTGAGCACGGAAAAGCCAAAACCTTGCTCCCTCTTCTTCTTTCTGCTTGGAACTCACCACAGCCCACCGCCGGATTTCTGGCTCAAGCTAGGGTTAGGGTTAGGGTTAGGGTTACGCCTGCGCCTAAGCCTCCGCCTAGGCCTAGGTTTAGGGTTCAGAAAACCACAAAGCCAGGAGCTCCAGGGACACTGGCCATGCGAAAGGCATGCCAAGTTGAGCAGGGCACAGCCAAAACCTTGCCCCCTCTTCTTCTTCCTGCTCGGAACTCACCACAGCCCAATGCCAGATTTCTGGCTCAAGCTAGGGTTAGGGTTAGGGTTAGCACTAGGATTATGCCAAGGATTAGGGCTGCGAAATCCACAAAGGCAGGAGCTCCAGGGACACTGGACATGTGAAAGGCATGCAAAGTTGAGCAGGGCACAGCCAAAACCTTGCCCCCTCTTCTTCTTCCTGCTCGGAACTCACCACAGCCCAATGCCAGATTTCTGGCTCAAGCTAGGGTTAGGGTTAGGGTCAGGGTTACGCCTATGCCTAAGCCTAGGTTTAGTGTTCAGAAAACCACAAAGCCAGGAGCTCCAGGGACACTGGCCATGCGAAAGGCATACAAAGTTGAGCACGGAAATGTCAAAAGCTTGCCGCCTCTTCTTTTTCCTGCTTGGAACTCACCACAGCCCAATGCCTGGTTTCTGGCTCAAGCTAGGGTTAGGGTTATGCCTAGGATTAGGGTTGAGAAAACCACAGAGCCAGCAGCTCCAGGGACACTGGACATGTGAGATGCATGCAAAGTTGAGCAGTGCGCAGCCAAAACTTGGCTCCCTCTTCTTCTTCCTGCTCGGAACTCACCACAGCCCACTTCCGGATTTCTGGCTCAAGCTAGGGTTAGGGTTAGGGTTAGGGTTACGCCTACGCCTAAGACTATGCCTAGGCCTAGGTTTAGGGTTCAGAAAACCACAAAGCCAGGAACTCCACGGACACTGACCATGCGAAAGGCATGCCAAGTTGAGCAGTGCGCAGCCAAAACTTTGCTCCCTCTTCTTCTTTCTGCTTGGAACTCACCACAGCCCACTTCCGGATTTCTGGCTCAAGCTAGGGTTAGGGTTAGGGTTAGGGTTACGCCTGCGCCTAAGCCTCCGCCTAGGCCTAGGTTTAGGGTTCAGAAAACCACAAAGCCAGGAGCTCCAGGGACACTGGCCATGCGAAAGGCATGCCAAGTTGAGCAGGGCACAGCCAAAACCTTGCCCCCTCTTCTTCTTCCTGCTCGGAACTCACCACAGCCCAATGCCAGATTTCTGGCTCAAGCTAGGGTTAGGGTTAGGGTTAGCACTAGGATTATGCCAAGGATTAGGGCTGCGAAATCCACAAAGGCAGGAGCTCCAGGGACACTGGACATGTGAAAGGCATGCAAAGTTGAGCAGGGCACAGCCAAAACCTTGCCCCCTCTTCTTCTTCCTGCTCGGAACTCACCACAGCCCACTGCTGGATTTCTGGCTCAAGCTAGGGTTAGGGTTAGGGTCAGGGTCAGGGTTAGGGTAACGCCTAGGGTTAGGGTACAGAGAACCACCGAGCCCAGAGCTCCAGGGATACTCACTATGCAAAAGGCATGCCAAGGTGAGCGCAGCACAGCCCAAAACCTTGCGCCCTCTTCCTTCTTCCTGCTTGGAACTCACCACAGCCCAATGCTCGATTTCTGGCTCAAGCTAGGGTTAGGGTTACGCCTACGCCAAGACCTAGGTTTAGGGTTCAGAAAACCACAAAGCCAGAAGCCCACGGACACTGACCATGCGAAAGGCATGCCAAGTTGAGCACGGAAAAGCCAAAACTTTGCTCCCTCTTCTTCTTTCTGCTTGGAACTCACCACAGCCCACTTCCGGATTTCTGGCTCAAGCTAGGGTTAGGGTTAGGGTTAGGGTTACGCCTGCGCCTAAGCCTCCGCCTAGGCCTAGATTTAGGGTTCAGAAAACCACAAAGCCAGGAGCTCCAGGGACACTGGCCATGCGAAAGGCATGCCAAGTTGAGCAGGGCACAGCCAAAACCTTGCCCCCTCTTCTTCTTTCTGCTTGGAACTCGCCACGGCTCACAACCCGATTTCTGGCTCAAGCTAGGGTTAGGGTTAGGGTTAGGGTTACGCCTACGCCTAAGCCTATGCCTAGGCCTAGGTTTAGGGTTCAGAAAACCACAAAGCCAGAAGCCCACGGACACTGACCATGCGAAAGGCATGCCAAGTTGAGCACGGAAAAGCCAAAACCTTGCTCCCTCTTCTTCTTTCTGCTTGGGACTCGCCAAGGCCCACAACCCAATTTCTGGCTCAAGCTAGGGTTAGGGTTAGGGTTAGCACTAGGATTATGCCAAGGATTAGGGCTGCGAAATCCACAAAGGCAGGAGCTCCAGGGACACTGGACATGTGAAAGGCATGCAAAGTTGAGCAGGGCACAGCCAAAACCTTGCCCCCTCTTCTTCTTCCTGCTCAGAACTCACCACAGCCCACTGCTGGATTTCTGGCTCAAGCTAGGGTTAGGGTTAGGGTTAGGGTCAGGGTCAGGGTTAGGGTAACGCCTAGGGTTAGGGTACAGAGAACCACCGAGCCCAGAGCTCCAGGGATACTCACTATGCAAAAGGCATGCCAAGGTGAGCGCAGCACAGCCCAAAACCTTGCTCCCTCTTCTTCTTCCTGCTTGGAACTCACCACAGCCCAATGCTCGATTTCTGGCTCAAGCTAGGGTTAGGGTTACGCCTACGCCAAGACCTAGGTTTAGTGTTCAGAAAACCACAAAGCCAGGAGCTCCACGGACACTGACCATGCGAAAGGCATGCCAAGTTGAGCACGGAAAAGCCAAAAGCTTGCTCCCTCTTCTTCTTTCTGCTTGGAACTCACCACAGCCCACCGCCGGATTTCTGGCTCAAGCTAGGGTTAGGGTTAGGGTTAGGGTTACGCCTGCGCCTAAGCCTCCGCCTAGGCCTAGGTTTAGGGTTCAGAAAACCACAAAGCCAGGAGCTCCAGGGACACTGGCCATGCGAAAGGCATGCCAAGTTGAGCAGGGCACAGCCAAAACCTTGCCCCCTCTTCTTCTTCCTGCTCGGAACTCACCACAGCCCAATGCCAGATTTCTGGCTCAAGCTAGGGTTAGGGTTAGGGTTAGCACTAGGATTATGCCAAGGATTAGGGCTGCGAAACCCACAAAGGCAGGAGCTCCAGGGACACTGGACATGTGAAAGGCATGCAAAGTTGAGCAGGGCACAGCCAAAACCTTGCCCCCTCTTCTTCTTCCTGCTCGGAACTCACCACAGCCCAATGCCAGATTTCTGGCTCAAGCTAGGGTTAGGGTTAGGGTTAGCACTAGGATTATGCCAAGGATTAGGGCTGCGAAATCCACAAAGGCAGGAGCTCCAGGGACACTGGACATGTGAAAGGCATGCCAAGGTGAGCGCAGCACAGCCCAAAACCTTGCGCCCTCTTCCTTCTTCCTGCTTGGAACTCACCACAGCCCAATGCTCGATTTCTGGCTCAAGCTAGGGTTAGGGTTACGCCTACGCCAAGACCTAGGTTTAGGGTTCAGAAAACCACAAAGCCAGAAGCCCACGGACACTGACCATGCGAAAGGCATGCCAAGTTGAGCACGGAAAAGCCAAAACTTTGCTCCCTCTTCTTCTTTCTGCTTGGAACTCACCACAGCCCACTTCCGGATTTCTGGCTCAAGCTAGGGTTAGGGTTAGGGTTAGGGTTACGCCTGCGCCTAAGCCTCCGCCTAGGCCTAGATTTAGGGTTCAGAAAACCACAAAGCCAGGAGCTCCAGGGACACTGGCCATGCGAAAGGCATGCCAAGTTGAGCAGGGCACAGCCAAAACCTTGCCCCCTCTTCTTCTTTCTGCTTGGAACTCGCCACGGCTCACAACCCGATTTCTGGCTCAAGCTAGGGTTAGGGTTAGGGTTAGGGTTACGCCTACGCCTAAGCCTATGCCTAGGCCTAGGTTTAGGGTTCAGAAAACCACAAAGCCAGAAGCCCACGGACACTGACCATGCGAAAGGCATGCCAAGTTGAGCACGGAAAAGCCAAAACCTTGCTCCCTCTTCTTCTTTCTGCTTGGGACTCGCCAAGGCCCACAACCCAATTTCTGGCTCAAGCTAGGGTTAGGGTTAGGGTTAGCACTAGGATTATGCCAAGGATTAGGGCTGCGAAATCCACAAAGGCAGGAGCTCCAGGGACACTGGACATGTGAAAGGCATGCAAAGTTGAGCAGGGCACAGCCAAAACCTTGCCCCCTCTTCTTCTTCCTGCTCAGAACTCACCACAGCCCACTGCTGGATTTCTGGCTCAAGCTAGGGTTAGGGTTAGGGTTAGGGTCAGGGTCAGGGTTAGGGTAACGCCTAGGGTTAGGGTACAGAGAACCACCGAGCCCAGAGCTCCAGGGATACTCACTATGCAAAAGGCATGCCAAGGTGAGAGCAGCACAGCCCAAAACCTTGCTCCCTCTTCTTCTTCCTGCTTGGAACTCACCACAGCCCAATGCTCGATTTCTGGCTCAAGCTAGGGTTAGGGTTACGCCTACGCCAAGACCTAGGTTTAGTGTTCAGAAAACCACAAAGCCAGGAGCTCCACGGACACTGACCATGCGAAAGGCATGCCAAGTTGAGCACGGAAAAGCCAAAACCTTGCTCCCTCTTCTTCTTTCTGCTTGGAACTCACCACAGCCCACCGCCGGATTTCTGGCTCAAGCTAGGGTTAGGGTTAGGGTTAGGGTTACGCCTGCGCCTAAGCCTCCGCCTAGGCCTAGGTTTAGGGTTCAGAAAACCACAAAGCCAGGAGCTCCAGGGACACTGGCCATGCGAAAGGCATGCCAAGTTGAGCAGGGCACAGCCAAAACCTTGCCCCCTCTTCTTCTTCCTGCTCGGAACTCACCACAGCCCAATGCCAGATTTCTGGCTCAAGCTAGGGTTAGGGTTAGGGTTAGGGTTACGCCTGCGCCTAAGCCTCCGCCTAGGCCTAGGTTTAGGGTTCAGAAAACCACAAAGCCAGGAGCTCCAGGGACACTGGCCATGCGAAAGGCATGCCAAGTTGAGCAGGGCACAGCCAAAACCTTGCCCCCTCTTCTTCTTCCTGCTCGGAACTCACCACAGCCCAATGCCAGATTTCTGGCTCAAGCTAGGGTTAGGGTTAGGGTTAGCACTAGGATTATGCCAAGGATTAGGGCTGCGAAACCCACAAAGGCAGGAGCTCCAGGGACACTGGACATGTGAAAGGCATGCAAAGTTGAGCAGGGCACAGCCAAAACCTTGCCCCCTCTTCTTCTTCCTGCTCAGAACTCACCACAGCCCACTGCTGGATTTCTGGCTCAAGCTAGGGTTAGGGTTAGGGTCAGGGTCAGGGTTAGGGTAACGCCTAGGGTTAGGGTACAGAGAACCACCGAGCCCAGAGCTCCAGGGATACTCACTATGCAAAAGGCATGCCAAGGTGAGCGCAGCACAGCCCAAAACCTTGCGCCCTCTTCCTTCTTCCTGCTTGGAACTCACCACAGCCCAATGCTCGATTTCTGGCTCAAGCTAGGGTTAGGGTTACGCCTACGCCAAGACCTAGGTTTAGGGTTCAGAAAACCACAAAGCCAGAAGCCCACGGACACTGACCATGCGAAAGGCATGCCAAGTTGAGCACGGAAAAGCCAAAACTTTGCTCCCTCTTCTTCTTTCTGCTTGGAACTCACCACAGCCCACTTCCGGATTTCTGGCTCAAGCTAGGGTTAGGGTTAGGGTTAGGGTTACGCCTGCGCCTAAGCCTCCGCCTAGGCCTAGATTTAGGGTTCAGAAAACCACAAAGCCAGGAGCTCCAGGGACACTGGCCATGCGAAAGGCATGCCAAGTTGAGCAGGGCACAGCCAAAACCTTGCCCCCTCTTCTTCTTTCTGCTTGGAACTCGCCACGGCTCACAACCCGATTTCTGGCTCAAGCTAGGGTTAGGGTTAGGGTTAGGGTTACGCCTACGCCTAAGCCTATGCCTAGGCCTAGGTTTAGGGTTCAGAAAACCACAAAGCCAGAAGCCCACGGACACTGACCATGCGAAAGGCATGCCAAGTTGAGCACGGAAAAGCCAAAACCTTGCTCCCTCTTCTTCTTTCTGCTTGGGACTCGCCAAGGCCCACAACCCAATTTCTGGCTCAAGCTAGGGTTAGGGTTAGGGTTAGCACTAGGATTATGCCAAGGATTAGGGCTGCGAAATCCACAAAGGCAGGAGCTCCAGGGACACTGGACATGTGAAAGGCATGCAAAGTTGAGCAGGGCACAGCCAAAACCTTGCCCCCTCTTCTTCTTCCTGCTCAGAACTCACCACAGCCCACTGCTGGATTTCTGGCTCAAGCTAGGGTTAGGGTTAGGGTTAGGGTCAGGGTCAGGGTTAGGGTAACGCCTAGGGTTAGGGTACAGAGAACCACCGAGCCCAGAGCTCCAGGGATACTCACTATGCAAAAGGCATGCCAAGGTGAGCGCAGCACAGCCCAAAACCTTGCTCCCTCTTCTTCTTCCTGCTTGGAACTCACCACAGCCCAATGCTCGATTTCTGGCTCAAGCTAGGGTTAGGGTTACGCCTACGCCAAGACCTAGGTTTAGTGTTCAGAAAACCACAAAGCCAGGAGCTCCACGGACACTGACCATGCGAAAGGCATGCCAAGTTGAGCACGGAAAAGCCAAAAGCTTGCTCCCTCTTCTTCTTTCTGCTTGGAACTCACCACAGCCCACCGCCGGATTTCTGGCTCAAGCTAGGGTTAGGGTTAGGGTTAGGGTTACGCCTGCGCCTAAGCCTCCGCCTAGGCCTAGGTTTAGGGTTCAGAAAACCACAAAGCCAGGAGCTCCAGGGACACTGGCCATGCGAAAGGCATGCCAAGTTGAGCAGGGCACAGCCAAAACCTTGCCCCCTCTTCTTCTTCCTGCTCGGAACTCACCACAGCCCAATGCCAGATTTCTGGCTCAAGCTAGGGTTAGGGTTAGGGTTAGCACTAGGATTATGCCAAGGATTAGGGCTGCGAAATCCACAAAGGCAGGAGCTCCAGGGACACTGGACATGTGAAAGGCATGCAAAGTTGAGCAGGGCACAGCCAAAACCTTGCCCCCTCTTCTTCTTCCTGCTCGGAACTCACCACAGCCCAATGCCAGATTTCTGGCTCAAGCTAGGGTTAGGGTTAGGGTCAGGGTTACGCCTATGCCTAAGCCTAGGTTTAGTGTTCAGAAAACCACAAAGCCAGGAGCTCCAGGGACACTGGCCATGCGAAAGGCATACAAAGTTGAGCACGGAAATGTCAAAAGCTTGCCGCCTCTTCTTTTTCCTGCTTGGAACTCACCACAGCCCAATGCCTGGTTTCTGGCTCAAGCTAGGGTTAGGGTTATGCCTAGGATTAGGGTTGAGAAAACCACAGAGCCAGCAGCTCCAGGGACACTGGACATGTGAGATGCATGCAAAGTTGAGCAGTGCGCAGCCAAAACTTGGCTCCCTCTTCTTCTTCCTGCTCGGAACTCACCACAGCCCACTTCCGGATTTCTGGCTCAAGCTAGGGTTAGGGTTAGGGTTAGGGTTACGCCTACGACTAAGACTATGCCTAGGCCTAGGTTTAGGGTTCAGAAAACCACAAAGCCAGGAACTCCACGGACACTGACCATGCGAAAGGCATGCCAAGTTGAGCAGTGCGCAGCCAAAACTTTGCTCCCTCTTCTTCTTTCTGCTTGGAACTCACCACAGCCCACTTCCGGATTTCTGGCTCAAGCTAGGGTTAGGGTTAGGGTTAGGGTTACGCCTGCGCCTAAGCCTCCGCCTAGGCCTAGGTTTAGGGTTCAGAAAACCACAAAGCCAGGAGCTCCAGGGACACTGGCCATGCGAAAGGCATGCCAAGTTGAGCAGGGCACAGCCAAAACCTTGCCCCCTCTTCTTCTTCCTGCTCGGAACTCACCACAGCCCAATGCCAGATTTCTGGCTCAAGCTAGGGTTAGGGTTAGGGTTAGCACTAGGATTATGCCAAGGATTAGGGCTGCGAAATCCACAAAGGCAGGAGCTCCAGGGACACTGGACATGTGAAAGGCATGCAAAGTTGAGCAGGGCACAGCCAAAACCTTGCCCCCTCTTCTTCTTCCTGCTCGGAACTCACCACAGCCCACTGCTGGATTTCTGGCTCAAGCTAGGGTTAGGGTTAGGGTCAGGGTCAGGGTTAGGGTAACGCCTAGGGTTAGGGTACAGAGAACCACCGAGCCCAGAGCTCCAGGGATACTCACTATGCAAAAGGCATGCCAAGGTGAGCGCAGCACAGCCCAAAACCTTGCGCCCTCTTCCTTCTTCCTGCTTGGAACTCACCACAGCCCAATGCTCGATTTCTGGCTCAAGCTAGGGTTAGGGTTACGCCTACGCCAAGACCTAGGTTTAGGGTTCAGAAAACCACAAAGCCAGAAGCCCACGGACACTGACCATGCGAAAGGCATGCCAAGTTGAGCACGGAAAAGCCAAAACTTTGCTCCCTCTTCTTCTTTCTGCTTGGAACTCACCACAGCCCACTTCCGGATTTCTGGCTCAAGCTAGGGTTAGGGTTAGGGTTAGGGTTACGCCTGCGCCTAAGCCTCCGCCTAGGCCTAGATTTAGGGTTCAGAAAACCACAAAGCCAGGAGCTCCAGGGACACTGGCCATGCGAAAGGCATGCCAAGTTGAGCAGGGCACAGCCAAAACCTTGCCCCCTCTTCTTCTTTCTGCTTGGAACTCGCCACGGCTCACAACCCGATTTCTGGCTCAAGCTAGGGTTAGGGTTAGGGTTAGGGTTACGCCTACGCCTAAGCCTATGCCTAGGCCTAGGTTTAGGGTTCAGAAAACCACAAAGCCAGAAGCCCACGGACACTGACCATGCGAAAGGCATGCCAAGTTGAGCACGGAAAAGCCAAAACCTTGCTCCCTCTTCTTCTTTCTGCTTGGGACTCGCCAAGGCCCACAACCCAATTTCTGGCTCAAGCTAGGGTTAGGGTTAGGGTTAGCACTAGGATTATGCCAAGGATTAGGGCTGCGAAATCCACAAAGGCAGGAGCTCCAGGGACACTGGACATGTGAAAGGCATGCAAAGTTGAGCAGGGCACAGCCAAAACCTTGCCCCCTCTTCTTCTTCCTGCTCAGAACTCACCACAGCCCACTGCTGGATTTCTGGCTCAAGCTAGGGTTAGGGTTAGGGTTAGGGTCAGGGTCAGGGTTAGGGTAACGCCTAGGGTTAGGGTACAGAGAACCACCGAGCCCAGAGCTCCAGGGATACTCACTATGCAAAAGGCATGCCAAGGTGAGCGCAGCACAGCCCAAAACCTTGCTCCCTCTTCTTCTTCCTGCTTGGAACTCACCACAGCCCAATGCTCGATTTCTGGCTCAAGCTAGGGTTAGGGTTACGCCTACGCCAAGACCTAGGTTTAGTGTTCAGAAAACCACAAAGCCAGGAGCTCCACGGACACTGACCATGCGAAAGGCATGCCAAGTTGAGCACGGAAAAGCCAAAAGCTTGCTCCCTCTTCTTCTTTCTGCTTGGAACTCACCACAGCCCACCGCCGGATTTCTGGCTCAAGCTAGGGTTAGGGTTAGGGTTAGGGTTACGCCTGCGCCTAAGCCTCCGCCTAGGCCTAGGTTTAGGGTTCAGAAAACCACAAAGCCAGGAGCTCCAGGGACACTGGCCATGCGAAAGGCATGCCAAGTTGAGCAGGGCACAGCCAAAACCTTGCCCCCTCTTCTTCTTCCTGCTCGGAACTCACCACAGCCCAATGCCAGATTTCTGGCTCAAGCTAGGGTTAGGGTTAGGGTTAGCACTAGGATTATGCCAAGGATTAGGGCTGCGAAACCCACAAAGGCAGGAGCTCCAGGGACACTGGACATGTGAAAGGCATGCAAAGTTGAGCAGGGCACAGCCAAAACCTTGCCCCCTCTTCTTCTTCCTGCTCGGAACTCACCACAGCCCAATGCCAGATTTCTGGCTCAAGCTAGGGTTAGGGTTAGGGTTAGCACTAGGATTATGCCAAGGATTAGGGCTGCGAAATCCACAAAGGCAGGAGCTCCAGGGACACTGGACATGTGAAAGGCATGCCAAGGTGAGCGCAGCACAGCCCAAAACCTTGCGCCCTCTTCCTTCTTCCTGCTTGGAACTCACCACAGCCCAATGCTCGATTTCTGGCTCAAGCTAGGGTTAGGGTTACGCCTACGCCAAGACCTAGGTTTAGGGTTCAGAAAACCACAAAGCCAGAAGCCCACGGACACTGACCATGCGAAAGGCATGCCAAGTTGAGCACGGAAAAGCCAAAACTTTGCTCCCTCTTCTTCTTTCTGCTTGGAACTCACCACAGCCCACTTCCGGATTTCTGGCTCAAGCTAGGGTTAGGGTTAGGGTTAGGGTTACGCCTGCGCCTAAGCCTCCGCCTAGGCCTAGATTTAGGGTTCAGAAAACCACAAAGCCAGGAGCTCCAGGGACACTGGCCATGCGAAAGGCATGCCAAGTTGAGCAGGGCACAGCCAAAACCTTGCCCCCTCTTCTTCTTTCTGCTTGGAACTCGCCACGGCTCACAACCCGATTTCTGGCTCAAGCTAGGGTTAGGGTTAGGGTTAGGGTTACGCCTACGCCTAAGCCTATGCCTAGGCCTAGGTTTAGGGTTCAGAAAACCACAAAGCCAGAAGCCCACGGACACTGACCATGCGAAAGGCATGCCAAGTTGAGCACGGAAAAGCCAAAACCTTGCTCCCTCTTCTTCTTTCTGCTTGGGACTCGCCAAGGCCCACAACCCAATTTCTGGCTCAAGCTAGGGTTAGGGTTAGGGTTAGCACTAGGATTATGCCAAGGATTAGGGCTGCGAAATCCACAAAGGCAGGAGCTCCAGGGACACTGGACATGTGAAAGGCATGCAAAGTTGAGCAGGGCACAGCCAAAACCTTGCCCCCTCTTCTTCTTCCTGCTCAGAACTCACCACAGCCCACTGCTGGATTTCTGGCTCAAGCTAGGGTTAGGGTTAGGGTTAGGGTCAGGGTCAGGGTTAGGGTAACGCCTAGGGTTAGGGTACAGAGAACCACCGAGCCCAGAGCTCCAGGGATACTCACTATGCAAAAGGCATGCCAAGGTGAGAGCAGCACAGCCCAAAACCTTGCTCCCTCTTCTTCTTCCTGCTTGGAACTCACCACAGCCCAATGCTCGATTTCTGGCTCAAGCTAGGGTTAGGGTTACGCCTACGCCAAGACCTAGGTTTAGTGTTCAGAAAACCACAAAGCCAGGAGCTCCACGGACACTGACCATGCGAAAGGCATGCCAAGTTGAGCACGGAAAAGCCAAAACCTTGCTCCCTCTTCTTCTTTCTGCTTGGAACTCACCACAGCCCACCGCCGGATTTCTGGCTCAAGCTAGGGTTAGGGTTAGGGTTAGGGTTACGCCTGCGCCTAAGCCTCCGCCTAGGCCTAGGTTTAGGGTTCAGAAAACCACAAAGCCAGGAGCTCCAGGGACACTGGCCATGCGAAAGGCATGCCAAGTTGAGCAGGGCACAGCCAAAACCTTGCCCCCTCTTCTTCTTCCTGCTCGGAACTCACCACAGCCCAATGCCAGATTTCTGGCTCAAGCTAGGGTTAGGGTTAGGGTTAGGGTTACGCCTGCGCCTAAGCCTCCGCCTAGGCCTAGGTTTAGGGTTCAGAAAACCACAAAGCCAGGAGCTCCAGGGACACTGGCCATGCGAAAGGCATGCCAAGTTGAGCAGGGCACAGCCAAAACCTTGCCCCCTCTTCTTCTTCCTGCTCGGAACTCACCACAGCCCAATGCCAGATTTCTGGCTCAAGCTAGGGTTAGGGTTAGGGTTAGCACTAGGATTATGCCAAGGATTAGGGCTGCGAAACCCACAAAGGCAGGAGCTCCAGGGACACTGGACATGTGAAAGGCATGCAAAGTTGAGCAGGGCACAGCCAAAACCTTGCCCCCTCTTCTTCTTCCTGCTCAGAACTCACCACAGCCCACTGCTGGATTTCTGGCTCAAGCTAGGGTTAGGGTTAGGGTCAGGGTCAGGGTTAGGGTAACGCCTAGGGTTAGGGTACAGAGAACCACCGAGCCCAGAGCTCCAGGGATACTCACTATGCAAAAGGCATGCCAAGGTGAGCGCAGCACAGCCCAAAACCTTGCGCCCTCTTCCTTCTTCCTGCTTGGAACTCACCACAGCCCAATGCTCGATTTCTGGCTCAAGCTAGGGTTAGGGTTACGCCTACGCCAAGACCTAGGTTTAGGGTTCAGAAAACCACAAAGCCAGAAGCCCACGGACACTGACCATGCGAAAGGCATGCCAAGTTGAGCACGGAAAAGCCAAAACTTTGCTCCCTCTTCTTCTTTCTGCTTGGAACTCACCACAGCCCACTTCCGGATTTCTGGCTCAAGCTAGGGTTAGGGTTAGGGTTAGGGTTACGCCTGCGCCTAAGCCTCCGCCTAGGCCTAGATTTAGGGTTCAGAAAACCACAAAGCCAGGAGCTCCAGGGACACTGGCCATGCGAAAGGCATGCCAAGTTGAGCAGGGCACAGCCAAAACCTTGCCCCCTCTTCTTCTTTCTGCTTGGAACTCGCCACGGCTCACAACCCGATTTCTGGCTCAAGCTAGGGTTAGGGTTAGGGTTAGGGTTACGCCTACGCCTAAGCCTATGCCTAGGCCTAGGTTTAGGGTTCAGAAAACCACAAAGCCAGAAGCCCACGGACACTGACCATGCGAAAGGCATGCCAAGTTGAGCACGGAAAAGCCAAAACCTTGCTCCCTCTTCTTCTTTCTGCTTGGGACTCGCCAAGGCCCACAACCCAATTTCTGGCTCAAGCTAGGGTTAGGGTTAGGGTTAGCACTAGGATTATGCCAAGGATTAGGGCTGCGAAATCCACAAAGGCAGGAGCTCCAGGGACACTGGACATGTGAAAGGCATGCAAAGTTGAGCAGGGTACAGCCAAAACCTTGCCCCCTCTTCTTCTTCCTGCTCAGAACTCACCACAGCCCACTGCTGGATTTCTGGCTCAAGCTAGGGTTAGGGTTAGGGTTAGGGTCAGGGTCAGGGTTAGGGTAACGCCTAGGGTTAGGGTACAGAGAACCACCGAGCCCAGAGCTCCAGGGATACTCACTATGCAAAAGGCATGCCAAGGTGAGCGCAGCACAGCCCAAAACCTTGCTCCCTCTTCTTCTTCCTGCTTGGAACTCACCACAGCCCAATGCTCGATTTCTGGCTCAAGCTAGGGTTAGGGTTACGCCTACGCCAAGACCTAGGTTTAGTGTTCAGAAAACCACAAAGCCAGGAGCTCCACGGACACTGACCATGCGAAAGGCATGCCAAGTTGAGCACGGAAAAGCCAAAACCTTGCTCCCTCTTCTTCTTTCTGCTTGGAACTCACCACAGCCCACCGCCGGATTTCTGGCTCAAGCTAGGGTTAGGGTTAGGGTTAGGGTTACGCCTGCGCCTAAGCCTCCGCCTAGGCCTAGGTTTAGGGTTCAGAAAACCACAAAGCCAGGAGCTCCAGGGACACTGGCCATGCGAAAGGCATGCCAAGTTGAGCAGGGCACAGCCAAAACCTTGCCCCCTCTTCTTCTTCCTGCTCGGAACTCACCACAGCCCAATGCCAGATTTCTGGCTCAAGCTAGGGTTAGGGTTAGGGTTAGCACTAGGATTATGCCAAGGATTAGGGCTGCGAAATCCACAAAGGCAGGAGCTCCAGGGACACTGGACATGTGAAAGGCATGCAAAGTTGAGCAGGGCACAGCCAAAACCTTGCCCCCTCTTCTTCTTCCTGCTCAGAACTCACCACAGCCCACTGCTGGATTTCTGGCTCAAGCTAGGGTTAGGGTTAGGGTCAGGGTTACGCCTATGCCTAAGCCTAGGTTTAGTGTTCAGAAAACCACAAAGCCAGGAGCTCCAGAGACACTGGCCATGCGAAAGGCATACAAAGTTGAGCACGGAAATGTCAAAAGCTTGCCGCCTCTTCTTTTTCCTGCTTGGAACTCACCACAGCCCAATGCCTGGTTTCTGGCTCAAGCTAGGGTTAAGGTTATGCCTAGGATTAGGGTTGAGAAAACCACAGAGCCAGCAGCTCCAGGGACACTGGACATGTGAGATGCATGCAAAGTTGAGCAGTGCGCAGCCAAAACTTGGCTCCCTCTTCTTCTTCCTGCTCGGAACTCACCACAGCCCACTTCCGGATTTCTGGCTCAAGCTAGGGTTAGGGTTAGGGTTAGGGTTACGCCTACGCCTAAGCCTATGCCTAGGCCTAGGTTTAGGGTTCAGAAAACCACAAAGCCAGGAACTCCACGGACACTGGCCATGCGAAAGGCATGCCAAGTTGACCAGGGCACAGCCAAAACCTTGCCCCCTCTTCTTCTTTCTGCTTGGAACTCGCCACGGCTCACAACCCGATTTCTGGCTCAAGCTAGGGCTAGGGTTAGGGTTAGGGTTACGCCTATGCCTAAGCCTAGGTTTAGGGTTCAGAAAACCACAAAGGCAGGAGCTCCAGGGACACTGGCCATGCGAAAGTCATACAAAGTTGAGCACGGAAAAGCCAAAACCTTGCTCCCTCTTCTTTTTCCTGCTTGGAACTCACCACAGCCCAATGCCTGGTTTCTGGCTCAAGCTAGGGTTAGGGTTATGCCTAGGATTAGGGTTGAGAAAACCACAGAGCCAGCAGCTCCAGGGACACTGGACATGTGAGATGCATGCAAAGTTGAGCAGTGCGCAGCCAAAACTTGGCTCCCTCTTCTTCTTCCTGCTCGGAACTCACCACAGCCCACCGCCGGATTTCTGGCTCAAGCTAGGGTTAGGGTTAGGGTTACGCCTGCACCTAAGCCTATGCCTAGGCCTAGGTTTAGGGTTCAGAAAACCACAAAGCCAGGAGCTCCAGGGACACTGGCCATGCGAAAGGCATGCCAAGTTGAGCAGGGCACAGCCAAAACCTTGCCCCCTCTTCTTCTTTCTGCTTGGAACTCACCACAGCCCACTTCCGGATTTCTGGCTCAAGCTAGGGTTAGGGTTAGGGTTAGGGTTACGCCTGCGCCTAAGCCTCCGCCTAGGCCTAGGTTTAGGGTTCAGAAAACCACAAAGCCAGGAGCTCCAGGGACACTGGCCATGCAAAAGGCATGCCAAGTTGAGCAGGGCACAGCCAAAACCTTGCCCCCTCTTCTTCTTTCTGCTTGGAACTCGCCACGGCTCACAACCCGATTTCTGGCTCAAGCTAGGGTTAGGGTTAGGGTTAGGGTTACGCCTACGCCTAAGCCTATGCCTAGGCCTAGGTTTAGGGTTCAGAAAACCACAAAGCCAGAAGCCCACGGACACTGACCATGCGAAAGGCATGCCAAGTTGAGCACGGAAAAGCCAAAACCTTGCTCCCTCTTCTTCTTTCTGCTTGGGACTCGCCAAGGCCCACAACCCAATTTCTGGCTCAAGCTAGGGTTAGGGTTAGGGTTAGCACTAGGATTATGCCAAGGATTAGGGCTGCGAAATCCACAAAGGCAGGAGCTCCAGGGACACTGGACATGTGAAAGGCATGCAAAGTTGAGCAGGGCACAGCCAAAACCTTGCCCCCTCTTCTTCTTCCTGCTCAGAACTCACCACAGCCCACTGCTGGATTTCTGGCTCAAGCTAGGGTTAGGGTTAGGGTTAGGGTCAGGGTCAGGGTTAGCGTAACGCCTAGGGTTAGGGTACAGAGAACCACCGAGCCCAGAGCTCCAGGGATACTCACTATGCAAAAGGCATGCCAAGGTGAGCGCAGCACAGCCCAAAACCTTGCTCCCTCTTCTTCTTCCTGCTTGGAACTCACCACAGCCCAATGCTCGATTTCTGGCTCAAGCTAGGGTTAGGGTTACGCCTACGCCAAGACCTAGGTTTAGTGTTCAGAAAACCACAAAGCCAGGAGCTCCACGGACACTGACCATGCGAAAGGCATGCCAAGTTGAGCACGGAAAAGCCAAAAGCTTGCTCCCTCTTCTTCTTTCTGCTTGGAACTCACCACAGCCCACCGCCGGATTTCTGGCTCAAGCTAGGGTTAGGGTTAGGGTTAGGGTTACGCCTGCGCCTAAGCCTCCGCCTAGGCCTAGGTTTAGGGTTCAGAAAACCACAAAGCCAGGAGCTCCAGGGACACTGGCCATGCGAAAGGCATGCCAAGTTGAGCAGGGCACAGCCAAAACCTTGCCCCCTCTTCTTCTTCCTGCTCGGAACTCACCACAGCCCAATGCCAGATTTCTGGCTCAAGCTAGGGTTAGGGTTAGGGTTAGCACTAGGATTATGCCAAGGATTAGGGCTGCGAAACCCACAAAGGCAGGAGCTCCAGGGACACTGGACATGTGAAAGGCATGCAAAGTTGAGCAGGGCACAGCCAAAACCTTGCCCCCTCTTCTTCTTCCTGCTCGGAACTCACCACAGCCCAATGCCAGATTTCTGGCTCAAGCTAGGGTTAGGGTTAGGGTTAGCACTAGGATTATGCCAAGGATTAGGGCTGCGAAATCCACAAAGGCAGGAGCTCCAGGGACACTGGACATGTGAAAGGCATGCCAAGGTGAGCGCAGCACAGCCCAAAACCTTGCGCCCTCTTCCTTCTTCCTGCTTGGAACTCACCACAGCCCACTTCCGGATTTCTGGCTCAAGCTAGGGTTAGGGTTACGCCTACGCCAAGACCTAGGTTTAGGGTTCAGAAAACCACAAAGCCAGAAGCCCACGGACACTGACCATGCGAAAGGCATGCCAAGTTGAGCACGGAAAAGCCAAAACTTTGCTCCCTCTTCTTCTTTCTGCTTGGAACTCACCACAGCCCACTTCCGGATTTCTGGCTCAAGCTAGGGTTAGGGTTAGGGTTAGGGTTACGCCTGCGCCTAAGCCTCCGCCTAGGCCTAGATTTAGGGTTCAGAAAACCACAAAGCCAGGAGCTCCAGGGACACTGGCCATGCGAAAGGCATGCCAAGTTGAGCAGGGCACAGCCAAAACCTTGCCCCCTCTTCTTCTTTCTGCTTGGAACTCGCCACGGCTCACAACCCGATTTCTGGCTCAAGCTAGGGTTAGGGTTAGGGTTAGGGTTACGCCTACGCCTAAGCCTATGCCTAGGCCTAGGTTTAGGGTTCAGAAAACCACAAAGCCAGAAGCCCACGGACACTGACCATGCGAAAGGCATGCCAAGTTGAGCACGGAAAAGCCAAAACCTTGCTCCCTCTTCTTCTTTCTGCTTGGGACTCGCCAAGGCCCACAACCCAATTTCTGGCTCAAGCTAGGGTTAGGGTTAGGGTTAGCACTAGGATTATGCCAAGGATTAGGGCTGCGAAATCCACAAAGGCAGGAGCTCCAGGGACACTGGACATGTGAAAGGCATGCAAAGTTGAGCAGGGCACAGCCAAAACCTTGCCCCCTCTTCTTCTTCCTGCTCAGAACTCACCACAGCCCACTGCTGGATTTCTGGCTCAAGCTAGGGTTAGGGTTAGGGTTAGGGTCAGGGTCAGGGTTAGGGTAACGCCTAGGGTTAGGGTACAGAGAACCACCGAGCCCAGAGCTCCAGGGATACTCACTATGCAAAAGGCATGCCAAGGTGAGCGCAGCACAGCCCAAAACCTTGCTCCCTCTTCTTCTTCCTGCTTGGAACTCACCACAGCCCAATGCTCGATTTCTGGCTCAAGCTAGGGTTAGGGTTACGCCTACGCCAAGACCTAGGTTTAGTGTTCAGAAAACCACAAAGCCAGGAGCTCCACGGACACTGACCATGCGAAAGGCATGCCAAGTTGAGCACGGAAAAGCCAAAACCTTGCTCCCTCTTCTTCTTTCTGCTTGGAACTCACCACAGCCCACCGCCGGATTTCTGGCTCAAGCTAGGGTTAGGGTTAGGGTTAGGGTTACGCCTACGCCTAAGCCTATGCCTAGGCCTAGGTTTAGGGTTCAGAAAACCACAAAGCCAGAAGCCCACGGACACTGACCATGCGAAAGGCATGCCAAGTTGAGCACGGAAAAGCCAAAACCTTGCTCCCTCTTCTTCTTTCTGCTTGGGACTCGCCAAGGCCCACAACCCAATTTCTGGCTCAAGCTAGGGTTAGGGTTAGGGTTAGCACTAGGATTATGCCAAGGATTAGGGCTGCGAAATCCACAAAGGCAGGAGCTCCAGGGACACTGGACATGTGAAAGGCATGCAAAGTTGAGCAGGGCACAGCCAAAACCTTGCCCCCTCTTCTTCTTCCTGCTCAGAACTCACCACAGCCCACTGCTGGATTTCTGGCTCAAGCTAGGGTTAGGGTTAGGGTTAGGGTCAGGGTCAGGGTTAGCGTAACGCCTAGGGTTAGGGTACAGAGAACCACCGAGCCCAGAGCTCCAGGGATACTCACTATGCAAAAGGCATGCCAAGGTGAGCGCAGCACAGCCCAAAACCTTGCTCCCTCTTCTTCTTCCTGCTTGGAACTCACCACAGCCCAATGCTCGATTTCTGGCTCAAGCTAGGGTTAGGGTTACGCCTACGCCAAGACCTAGGTTTAGTGTTCAGAAAACCACAAAGCCAGGAGCTCCACGGACACTGACCATGCGAAAGGCATGCCAAGTTGAGCACGGAAAAGCCAAAAGCTTGCTCCCTCTTCTTCTTTCTGCTTGGAACTCACCACAGCCCACCGCCGGATTTCTGGCTCAAGCTAGGGTTAGGGTTAGGGTTAGGGTTACGCCTGCGCCTAAGCCTCCGCCTAGGCCTAGGTTTAGGGTTCAGAAAACCACAAAGCCAGGAGCTCCAGGGACACTGGCCATGCGAAAGGCATGCCAAGTTGAGCAGGGCACAGCCAAAACCTTGCCCCCTCTTCTTCTTCCTGCTCGGAACTCACCACAGCCCAATGCCAGATTTCTGGCTCAAGCTAGGGTTAGGGTTAGGGTTAGCACTAGGATTATGCCAAGGATTAGGGCTGCGAAACCCACAAAGGCAGGAGCTCCAGGGACACTGGACATGTGAAAGGCATGCAAAGTTGAGCAGGGCACAGCCAAAACCTTGCCCCCTCTTCTTCTTCCTGCTCGGAACTCACCACAGCCCAATGCCAGATTTCTGGCTCAAGCTAGGGTTAGGGTTAGGGTTAGCACTAGGATTATGCCAAGGATTAGGGCTGCGAAATCCACAAAGGCAGGAGCTCCAGGGACACTGGACATGTGAAAGGCATGCCAAGGTGAGCGCAGCACAGCCCAAAACCTTGCGCCCTCTTCCTTCTTCCTGCTTGGAACTCACCACAGCCCACTTCCGGATTTCTGGCTCAAGCTAGGGTTAGGGTTACGCCTACGCCAAGACCTAGGTTTAGGGTTCAGAAAACCACAAAGCCAGAAGCCCACGGACACTGACCATGCGAAAGGCATGCCAAGTTGAGCACGGAAAAGCCAAAACTTTGCTCCCTCTTCTTCTTTCTGCTTGGAACTCACCACAGCCCACCGCCGGATTTCTGGCTCAAGCTAGGGTTAGGGTTAGGGTTAGGGTTACGCCTGCGCCTAAGCCTCCGCCTAGGCCTAGATTTAGGGTTCAGAAAACCACAAAGCCAGGAGCTCCAGGGACACTGGCCATGCGAAAGGCATGCCAAGTTGAGCAGGGCACAGCCAAAACCTTGCCCCCTCTTCTTCTTTCTGCTTGGAACTCGCCACGGCTCACAACCCGATTTCTGGCTCAAGCTAGGGTTAGGGTTAGGGTTAGGGTTACGCCTACGCCTAAGCCTATGCCTAGGCCTAGGTTTAGGGTTCAGAAAACCACAAAGCCAGAAGCCCACGGACACTGACCATGCGAAAGGCATGCCAAGTTGAGCACGGAAAAGCCAAAACCTTGCTCCCTCTTCTTCTTTCTGCTTGGGACTCGCCAAGGCCCACAACCCAATTTCTGGCTCAAGCTAGGGTTAGGGTTAGGGTTAGCACTAGGATTATGCCAAGGATTAGGGCTGCGAAATCCACAAAGGCAGGAGCTCCAGGGACACTGGACATGTGAAAGGCATGCAAAGTTGAGCAGGGCACAGCCAAAACCTTGCCCCCTCTTCTTCTTCCTGCTCAGAACTCACCACAGCCCACTGCTGGATTTCTGGCTCAAGCTAGGGTTAGGGTTAGGGTTAGGGTCAGGGTCAGGGTTAGGGTAACGCCTAGGGTTAGGGTACAGAGAACCACCGAGCCCAGAGCTCCAGGGATACTCACTATGCAAAAGGCATGCCAAGGTGAGCGCAGCACAGCCCAAAACCTTGCTCCCTCTTCTTCTTCCTGCTTGGAACTCACCACAGCCCAATGCTCGATTTCTGGCTCAAGCTAGGGTTAGGGTTACGCCTACGCCAAGACCTAGGTTTAGTGTTCAGAAAACCACAAAGCCAGGAGCTCCACGGACACTGACCATGCGAAAGGCATGCCAAGTTGAGCACGGAAAAGCCAAAACCTTGCTCCCTCTTCTTCTTTCTGCTTGGAACTCACCACAGCCCACCGCCGGATTTCTGGCTCAAGCTAGGGTTAGGGTTAGGGTTAGGGTTACGCCTGCGCCTAAGCCTCCGCCTAGGCCTAGGTTTAGGGTTCAGAAAACCACAAAGCCAGGAGCTCCAGGGACACTGGCCATGCGAAAGGCATGCCAAGTTGAGCAGGGCACAGCCAAAACCTTGCCCCCTCTTCTTCTTCCTGCTCGGAACTCACCACAGCCCAATGCCAGATTTCTGGCTCAAGCTAGGGTTAGGGTTAGGGTTAGCACTAGGATTATGCCAAGGATTAGGGCTGCGAAACCCACAAAGGCAGGAGCTCCAGGGACACTGGACATGTGAAAGGCATGCAAAGTTGAGCAGGGCACAGCCAAAACCTTGCCCCCTCTTCTTCTTCCTGCTCGGAACTCACCACAGCCCAATGCCAGATTTCTGGCTCAAGCTAGGGTTAGGGTTAGGGTTAGCACTAGGATTATGCCAAGGATTAGGGCTGCGAAATCCACAAAGGCAGGAGCTCCAGGGACACTGACCATGCGAAAGGCATGCCAAGTTGAGCACGGAAAAGCCAAAACTTTGCTCCCTCTTCTTCTTTCTGCTTGGAACTCACCACAGCCCACTTCCGGATTTCTGGCTCAAGCTAGGGTTAGGGTTAGGGTTAGGGTTACGCCTGCGCCTAAGCCTCCGCCTAGGCCTAGATTTAGGGTTCAGAAAACCACAAAGCCAGGAGCTCCAGGGACACTGGCCATGCGAAAGGCATGCCAAGTTGAGCAGGGCACAGCCAAAACCTTGCCCCCTCTTCTTCTTTCTGCTTGGAACTCGCCACGGCCCAATGCCAGATTTCTGGCTCAAGCTAGGGTTAGGGTTAGGGTTAGCACTAGGATTATGCCAAGGATTAGGGCTGCGAAATCCACAAAGGCAGGAGCTCCAGGGACACTGGACATGTGAAAGGCATGCCAAGGTGAGCGCAGCACAGCCCAAAACCTTGCGCCCTCTTCCTTCTTCCTGCTTGGAACTCACCACAGCCCACTTCCGGATTTCTGGCTCAAGCTAGGGTTAGGGTTACGCCTACGCCAAGACCTAGGTTTAGGGTTCAGAAAACCACAAAGCCAGAAGCCCACGGACACTGACCATGCGAAAGGCATGCCAAGTTGAGCACGGAAAAGCCAAAACTTTGCTCCCTCTTCTTCTTTCTGCTTGGAACTCACCACAGCCCACTTCCGGATTTCTGGCTCAAGCTAGGGTTAGGGTTAGGGTTAGGGTTACGCCTGCGCCTAAGCCTCCGCCTAGGCCTAGATTTAGGGTTCAGAAAACCACAAAGCCAGGAGCTCCAGGGACACTGGCCATGCGAAAGGCATGCCAAGTTGAGCAGGGCACAGCCAAAACCTTGCCCCCTCTTCTTCTTTCTGCTTGGAACTCGCCACGGCTCACAACCCGATTTCTGGCTCAAGCTAGGGTTAGGGTTAGGGTTAGGGTTACGCCTACGCCTAAGCCTATGCCTAGGCCTAGGTTTAGGGTTCAGAAAACCACAAAGCCAGAAGCCCACGGACACTGACCATGCGAAAGGCATGCCAAGTTGAGCACGGAAAAGCCAAAACCTTGCTCCCTCTTCTTCTTTCTGCTTGGGACTCGCCAAGGCCCACAACCCAATTTCTGGCTCAAGCTAGGGTTAGGGTTAGGGTTAGCACTAGGATTATGCCAAGGATTAGGGCTGCGAAATCCACAAAGGCAGGAGCTCCAGGGACACTGGACATGTGAAAGGCATGCAAAGTTGAGCAGGGCACAGCCAAAACCTTGCCCCCTCTTCTTCTTCCTGCTCAGAACTCACCACAGCCCACTGCTGGATTTCTGGCTCAAGCTAGGGTTAGGGTTAGGGTTAGGGTCAGGGTCAGGGTTAGGGTAACGCCTAGGGTTAGGGTACAGAGAACCACCGAGCCCAGAGCTCCAGGGATACTCACTATGCAAAAGGCATGCCAAGGTGAGCGCAGCACAGCCCAAAACCTTGCTCCCTCTTCTTCTTCCTGCTTGGAACTCACCACAGCCCAATGCTCGATTTCTGGCTCAAGCTAGGGTTAGGGTTACGCCTACGCCAAGACCTAGGTTTAGTGTTCAGAAAACCACAAAGCCAGGAGCTCCACGGACACTGACCATGCGAAAGGCATGCCAAGTTGAGCACGGAAAAGCCAAAACCTTGCTCCCTCTTCTTCTTTCTGCTTGGAACTCACCACAGCCCACCGCCGGATTTCTGGCTCAAGCTAGGGTTAGGGTTAGGGTTAGGGTTACGCCTGCGCCTAAGCCTCCGCCTAGGCCTAGGTTTAGGGTTCAGAAAACCACAAAGCCAGGAGCTCCAGGGACACTGGCCATGCGAAAGGCATGCCAAGTTGAGCAGGGCACAGCCAAAACCTTGCCCCCTCTTCTTCTTCCTGCTCGGAACTCACCACAGCCCAATGCCAGATTTCTGGCTCAAGCTAGGGTTAGGGTTAGGGTTAGCACTAGGATTATGCCAAGGATTAGGGCTGCGAAACCCACAAAGGCAGGAGCTCCAGGGACACTGGACATGTGAAAGGCATGCAAAGTTGAGCAGGGCACAGCCAAAACCTTGCCCCCTCTTCTTCTTCCTGCTCGGAACTCACCACAGCCCAATGCCAGATTTCTGGCTCAAGCTAGGGTTAGGGTTAGGGTTAGGGTTACGCCTACGCCTAAGCCTATGCCTAGGCCTAGGTTTAGGGTTCAGAAAACCACAAAGCCAGAAGCCCACGGACACTGACCATGCGAAAGGCATGCCAAGTTGAGCACGGAAAAGCCAAAACCTTGCTCCCTCTTCTTCTTTCTGCTTGGGACTCGCCAAGGCCCACAACCCAATTTCTGGCTCAAGCTAGGGTTAGGGTTAGGGTTAGCACTAGGATTATGCCAAGGATTAGGGCTGCGAAATCCACAAAGGCAGGAGCTCCAGGGACACTGGACATGTGAAAGGCATGCAAAGTTGAGCAGGGCACAGCCAAAACCTTGCCCCCTCTTCTTCTTCCTGCTCAGAACTCACCACAGCCCACTGCTGGATTTCTGGCTCAAGCTAGGGTTAGGGTTAGGGTTAGGGTCAGGGTCAGGGTTAGGGTAACGCCTAGGGTTAGGGTACAGAGAACCACCGAGCCCAGAGCTCCAGGGATACTCACAATGCAAAAGGCATGCCAAGGTGAGCGCAGCACAGCCCAAAACCTTGCTCCCTCTTCTTCTTCCTGCTTGGAACTCACCACAGCCCAATGCTCGATTTCTGGCTCAAGCTAGGGTTAGGGTTACGCCTACGCCAAGACCTAGGTTTAGTGTTCAGAAAACCACAAAGCCAGGAGCTCCACGGACACTGACCATGCGAAAGGCATGCCAAGTTGAGCACGGAAAAGCCAAAAGCTTGCTCCCTCTTCTTCTTTCTGCTTGGAACTCACCACAGCCCACCGCCGGATTTCTGGCTCAAGCTAGGGTTAGGGTTAGGGTTAGGGTTACGCCTGCGCCTAAGCCTCCACCTAGGCCTAGGTTTAGGGTTCAGAAAACCACAAAGCCAGGAGCTCCAGGGACACTGGCCATGCGAAAGGCATGCCAAGTTGAGCAGGGCACAGCCAAAACCTTGCCCCCTCTTCTTCTTCCTGCTCGGAACTCACCACAGCCCAATGCCAGATTTCTGGCTCAAGCTAGGGTTAGGGTTAGGGTTAGCACTAGGATTATGGCAAGGATTAGGGCTGCGAAACCCACAAAGGCAGGAGCTCCAGGGACACTGGACATGTGAAAGGCATGCAAAGTTGAGCAGGGCACAGCCAAAACCTTGCCCCCTCTTCTTCTTCCTGCTCGGAACTCACCACAGCCCAATGCCAGATTTCTGGCTCAAGCTAGGGTTAGGGTTAGGGTTAGCACTAGGATTATGCCAAGGATTAGGGCTGCGAAATCCACAAAGGCAGGAGCTCCAGGGACACTGGACATGTGAAAGGCATGCCAAGGTGAGCGCAGCACAGCCCAAAACCTTGCGCCCTCTTCCTTCTTCCTGCTTGGAACTCACCACAGCCCAATGCTCGATTTCTGGCTCAAGCTAGGGTTAGGGTTACGCCTACGCCAAGACCTAGGTTTAGGGTTCAGAAAACCACAAAGCCAGAAGCCCACGGACACTGACCATGCGAAAGGCATGCCAAGTTGAGCACGGAAAAGCCAAAACTTTGCTCCCTCTTCTTCTTTCTGCTTGGAACTCACCACAGCCCACTTCCGGATTTCTGGCTCAAGCTAGGGTTAGGGTTAGGGTTACGCCTGCGCCTAAGCCTCCGCCTAGGCCTAGATTTAGGGTTCAGAAAACCACAAAGCCAGGAGCTCCAGGGACACTGGCCATGCGAAAGGCATGCCAAGTTGAGCAGGGCACAGCCAAAACCTTGCCCCCTCTTCTTCTTTCTGCTTGGAACTCGCCACGGCTCACAACCCGATTTCTGGCTCAAGCTAGGGTTAGGGTTAGGGTTAGGGTTACGCCTACGCCTAAGCCTATGCCTAGGCCTAGGTTTAGGGTTCAGAAAACCACAAAGCCAGAAGCCCACGGACACTGACCATGCGAAAGGCATGCCAAGTTGAGCACGGAAAAGCCAAAACCTTGCTCCCTCTTCTTCTTTCTGCTTGGGACTCGCCAAGGCCCACAACCCAATTTCTGGCTCAAGCTAGGGTTAGGGTTAGGGTTAGCACTAGGATTATGCCAAGGATTAGGGCTGCGAAATCCACAAAGGCAGGAGCTCCAGGGACACTGGACATGTGAAAGGCATGCAAAGTTGAGCAGGGCACAGCCAAAACCTTGCCCCCTCTTCTTCTTCCTGCTCAGAACTCACCACAGCCCACTGCTGGATTTCTGGCTCAAGCTAGGGTTAGGGTTAGGGTTAGGGTCAGGGTCAGGGTTAGGGTAACGCCTAGGGTTAGGGTACAGAGAACCACCGAGCCCAGAGCTCCAGGGATACTCACTATGCAAAAGGCATGCCAAGGTGAGCGCAGCACAGCCCAAAACCTTGCTCCCTCTTCTTCTTCCTGCTTGGAACTCACCACAGCCCAATGCTCGATTTCTGGCTCAAGCTAGGGTTAGGGTTACGCCTACGCCAAGACCTAGGTTTAGTGTTCAGAAAACCACAAAGCCAGGAGCTCCACGGACACTGACCATGCGAAAGGCATGCCAAGTTGAGCACGGAAAAGCCAAAACCTTGCTCCCTCTTCTTCTTTCTGCTTGGAACTCACCACAGCCCACCGCCAGATTTCTGGCTCAAGCTAGGGTTAGGGTTAGGGTTAGGGTTACGCCTGCGCCTAAGCCTCCGCCTAGGCCTAGGTTTAGGGTTCAGAAAACCACAAAGCCAGGAGCTCCAGGGACACTGGCCATGCGAAAGGCATGCCAAGTTGAGCAGGGCACAGCCAAAACCTTGCCCCCTCTTCTTCTTCCTGCTCGGAACTCACCACAGCCCAATGCCAGATTTCTGGCTCAAGCTAGGGTTAGGGTTAGGGTTAGCACTAGGATTATGCCAAGGATTAGGGCTGCGAAACCCACAAAGGCAGGAGCTCCAGGGACACTGGACATGTGAAAGGCATGCAAAGTTGAGCAGGGCACAGCCAAAACCTTGCCCCCTCTTCTTCTTCCTGCTCAGAACTCACCACAGCCCACTGCTGGATTTCTGGCTCAAGCTAGGGTTAGGGTTAGGGTCAGGGTCAGGGTTAGGGTAACGCCTAGGGTTAGGGTACAGAGAACCACCGAGCCCAGAGCTCCAGGGATACTCACTATGCAAAAGGCATGCCAAGGTGAGCGCAGCACAGCCCAAAACCTTGCGCCCTCTTCCTTCTTCCTGCTTGGAACTCACCACAGCCCAATGCTCGATTTCTGGCTCAAGCTAGGGTTAGGGTTACGCCTACGCCAAGACCTAGGTTTAGGGTTCAGAAAACCACAAAGCCAGAAGCCCACGGACACTGACCATGCGAAAGGCATGCCAAGTTGAGCACGGAAAAGCCAAAACTTTGCTCCCTCTTCTTCTTTCTGCTTGGAACTCACCACAGCCCACTTCCGGATTTCTGGCTCAAGCTAGGGTTAGGGTTAGGGTTAGGGTTACGCCTGCGCCTAAGCCTCCGCCTAGGCCTAGATTTAGGGTTCAGAAAACCACAAAGCCAGGAGCTCCAGGGACACTGGCCATGCGAAAGGCATGCCAAGTTGAGCAGGGCACAGCCAAAACCTTGCCCCCTCTTCTTCTTTCTGCTTGGAACTCGCCACGGCTCACAACCCGATTTCTGGCTCAAGCTAGGGTTAGGGTTAGGGTTAGGGTTACGCCTACGCCTAAGCCTATGCCTAGGCCTAGGTTTAGGGTTCAGAAAACCACAAAGCCAGAAGCCCACGGACACTGACCATGCGAAAGGCATGCCAAGTTGAGCACGGAAAAGCCAAAACCTTGCTCCCTCTTCTTCTTTCTGCTTGGGACTCGCCAAGGCCCACAACCCAATTTCTGGCTCAAGCTAGGGTTAGGGTTAGGGTTAGCACTAGGATTATGCCAAGGATTAGGGCTGCGAAATCCACAAAGGCAGGAGCTCCAGGGACACTGGACATGTGAAAGGCATGCAAAGTTGAGCAGGGCACAGCCAAAACCTTGCCCCCTCTTCTTCTTCCTGCTCAGAACTCACCACAGCCCACTGCTGGATTTCTGGCTCAAGCTAGGGTTAGGGTTAGGGTTAGGGTCAGGGTCAGGGTTAGGGTAACGCCTAGGGTTAGGGTACAGAGAACCACCGAGCCCAGAGCTCCAGGGATACTCACTATGCAAAAGGCATGCCAAGGTGAGCGCAGCACAGCCCAAAACCTTGCTCCCTCTTCTTCTTCCTGCTTGGAACTCACCACAGCCCAATGCTCGATTTCTGGCTCAAGCTAGGGTTAGGGTTACGCCTACGCCAAGACCTAGGTTTAGTGTTCAGAAAACCACAAAGCCAGGAGCTCCACGGACACTGACCATGCGAAAGGCATGCCAAGTTGAGCACGGAAAAGCCAAAACCTTGCTCCCTCTTCTTCTTTCTGCTTGGAACTCACCACAGCCCACCGCCGGATTTCTGGCTCAAGCTAGGGTTAGGGTTAGGGTTAGGGTTACGCCTGCGCCTAAGCCTCCGCCTAGGCCTAGGTTTAGGGTTCAGAAAACCACAAAGCCAGGAGCTCCAGGGACACTGGCCATGCGAAAGGCATGCCAAGTTGAGCAGGGCACAGCCAAAACCTTGCCCCCTCTTCTTCTTCCTGCTCGGAACTCACCACAGCCCAATGCCAGATTTCTGGCTCAAGCTAGGGTTAGGGTTAGGGTTAGCACTAGGATTATGCCAAGGATTAGGGCTGCGAAATCCACAAAGGCAGGAGCTCCAGGGACACTGGACATGTGAAAGGCATGCAAAGTTGAGCAGGGCACAGCCAAAACCTTGCCCCCTCTTCTTCTTCCTGCTCAGAACTCACCACAGCCCACTGCTGGATTTCTGGCTCAAGCTAGGGTTAGGGTTAGGGTCAGGGTTACGCCTATGCCTAAGCCTAGGTTTAGTGTTCAGAAAACCACAAAGCCAGGAGCTCCAGAGACACTGGCCATGCGAAAGGCATACAAAGTTGAGCACGGAAATGTCAAAAGCTTGCCGCCTCTTCTTTTTCCTGCTTGGAACTCACCACAGCCCAATGCCTGGTTTCTGGCTCAAGCTAGGGTTAGGGTTATGCCTAGGATTAGGGTTGAGAAAACCACAGAGCCAGCAGCTCCAGGGACACTGGACATGTGAGATGCATGCAAAGTTGAGCAGTGCGCAGCCAAAACTTGGCTCCCTCTTCTTCTTCCTGCTCGGAACTCACCACAGCCCACCGCCGGATTTCTGGCTCAAGCTAGGGTTAGGGTTAGGGTTAGGGTTACGCCTACGCCTAAGCCTATGCCTAGGCCTAGGTTTAGGGTTCAGAAAACCACAAAGCCAGGAACTCCACGGACACTGGCCATGCGAAAGGCATGCCAAGTTGAGCAGGGCACAGCCAAAACCTTGCCCCCTCTTCTTCTTTCTGCTTGGAACTCGCCACGGCTCACAACCCGATTTCTGGCTCAAGCTAGGGCTAGGGTTAGGGTTAGGGTTACGCCTATGCCTAAGCCTAGGTTTAGGGTTCAGAAAACCACAAAGGCAGGAGCTCCAGGGACACTGGCCATGCGAAAGTCATACAAAGTTGAGCACGGAAAAGCCAAAACCTTGCTCCCTCTTCTTTTTCCTGCTTGGAACTCACCACAGCCCAATGCCTGGTTTCTGGCTCAAGCTAGGGTTAGGGTTATGCCTAGGATTAGGGTTGAGAAAACCACAGAGCCAGCAGCTCCAGGGACACTGGACATGTGAGATGCATGCAAAGTTGAGCAGTGCGCAGCCAAAACTTGGCTCCCTCTTCTTCTTCCTGCTCGGAACTCACCACAGCCCACCGCCGGATTTCTGGCTCAAGCTAGGGTTAGGGTTAGGGTTACGCCTGCACCTAAGCCTATGCCTAGGCCTAGGTTTAGGGTTCAGAAAACCACAAAGGCAGGAGCTCCAGGGACACTGGCCATGCGAAAGGCATGCCAAGTTGAGCAGGGCACAGCCAAAACCTTGCCCCCTCTTCTTCTTTCTGCTTGGAACTCACCACAGCCCACTTCCGGATTTCTGGCTCAAGCTAGGGTTAGGGTTAGGGTTAGGGTTACGCCTGCGCCTAAGCCTCCGCCTAGGCCTAGGTTTAGGGTTCAGAAAACCACAAAGCCAGGAGCTCCAGGGACACTGGCCATGCGAAAGGCATGCCAAGTTGAGCAGGGCACAGCCAAAACCTTGCCCCCTCTTCTTCTTTCTGCTTGGAACTCGCCACGGCTCACAACCCGATTTCTGGCTCAAGCTAGGGTTAGGGTTAGGGTTAGGGTTACGCCTACGCCTAAGCCTATGCCTAGGCCTAGGTTTAGGGTTCAGAAAACCACAAAGCCAGAAGCCCACGGACACTGACCATGCGAAAGGCATGCCAAGTTGAGCACGGAAAAGCCAAAACCTTGCTCCCTCTTCTTCTTTCTGCTTGGGACTCGCCAAGGCCCACAACCCAATTTCTGGCTCAAGCTAGGGTTAGGGTTAGGGTTAGCACTAGGATTATGCCAAGGATTAGGGCTGCGAAATCCACAAAGGCAGGAGCTCCAGGGACACTGGACATGTGAAAGGCATGCAAAGTTGAGCAGGGCACAGCCAAAACCTTGCCCCCTCTTCTTCTTCCTGCTCAGAACTCACCACAGCCCACTGCTGGATTTCTGGCTCAAGCTAGGGTTAGGGTTAGGGTTAGGGTCAGGGTCAGGGTTAGGGTAACGCCTAGGGTTAGGGTACAGAGAACCACCGAGCCCAGAGCTCCAGGGATACTCACTATGCAAAAGGCATGCCAAGGTGAGCGCAGCACAGCCCAAAACCTTGCTCCCTCTTCTTCTTCCTGCTTGGAACTCACCACAGCCCAATGCTCGATTTCTGGCTCAAGCTAGGGTTAGGGTTACGCCTACGCCAAGACCTAGGTTTAGTGTTCAGAAAACCACAAAGCCAGGAGCTCCACGGACACTGACCATGCGAAAGGCATGCCAAGTTGAGCACGGAAAAGCCAAAAGCTTGCTCCCTCTTCTTCTTTCTGCTTGGAACTCACCACAGCCCACCGCCGGATTTCTGGCTCAAGCTAGGGTTAGGGTTAGGGTTAGGGTTACGCCTGCGCCTAAGCCTCCGCCTAGGCCTAGGTTTAGGGTTCAGAAAACCACAAAGCCAGGAGCTCCAGGGACACTGGCCATGCGAAAGGCATGCCAAGTTGAGCAGGGCACAGCCAAAACCTTGCCCCCTCTTCTTCTTCCTGCTCGGAACTCACCACAGCCCAATGCCAGATTTCTGGCTCAAGCTAGGGTTAGGGTTAGGGTTAGCACTAGGATTATGCCAAGGATTAGGGCTGCGAAACCCACAAAGGCAGGAGCTCCAGGGACACTGGACATGTGAAAGGCATGCAAAGTTGAGCAGGGCACAGCCAAAACCTTGCCCCCTCTTCTTCTTCCTGCTCGGAACTCACCACAGCCCAATGCCAGATTTCTGGCTCAAGCTAGGGTTAGGGTTAGGGTTAGCACTAGGATTATGCCAAGGATTAGGGCTGCGAAATCCACAAAGGCAGGAGCTCCAGGGACACTGGACATGTGAAAGGCATGCCAAGGTGAGCGCAGCACAGCCCAAAACCTTGCGCCCTCTTCCTTCTTCCTGCTTGGAACTCACCACAGCCCAATGCTCGATTTCTGGCTCAAGCTAGGGTTAGGGTTACGCCTACGCCAAGACCTAGGTTTAGGGTTCAGAAAACCACAAAGCCAGAAGCCCACGGACACTGACCATGCGAAAGGCATGCCAAGTTGAGCACGGAAAAGCCAAAACTTTGCTCCCTCTTCTTCTTTCTGCTTGGAACTCACCACAGCCCACTTCCGGATTTCTGGCTCAAGCTAGGGTTAGGGTTAGGGTTAGGGTTACGCCTGCGCCTAAGCCTCCGCCTAGGCCTAGATTTAGGGTTCAGAAAACCACAAAGCCAGGAGCTCCAGGGACACTGGCCATGCGAAAGGCATGCCAAGTTGAGCAGGGCACAGCCAAAACCTTGCCCCCTCTTCTTCTTTCTGCTTGGAACTCGCCACGGCTCACAACCCGATTTCTGGCTCAAGCTAGGGTTAGGGTTAGGGTTAGGGTTACGCCTACGCCTAAGCCTATGCCTAGGCCTAGGTTTAGGGTTCAGAAAACCACAAAGCCAGAAGCCCACGGACACTGACCATGCGAAAGGCATGCCAAGTTGAGCACGGAAAAGCCAAAACCTTGCTCCCTCTTCTTCTTTCTGCTTGGGACTCGCCAAGGCCCACAACCCAATTTCTGGCTCAAGCTAGGGTTAGGGTTAGGGTTAGCACTAGGATTATGCCAAGGATTAGGGCTGCGAAATCCACAAAGGCAGGAGCTCCAGGGACACTGGACATGTGAAAGGCATGCAAAGTTGAGCAGGGCACAGCCAAAACCTTGCCCCCTCTTCTTCTTCCTGCTCAGAACTCACCACAGCCCACTGCTGGATTTCTGGCTCAAGCTAGGGTTAGGGTTAGGGTTAGGGTCAGGGTCAGGGTTAGGGTAACGCCTAGGGTTAGGGTACAGAGAACCACCGAGCCCAGAGCTCCAGGGATACTCACTATGCAAAAGGCATGCCAAGGTGAGCGCAGCACAGCCCAAAACCTTGCTCCCTCTTCTTCTTCCTGCTTGGAACTCACCACAGCCCAATGCTCGATTTCTGGCTCAAGCTAGGGTTAGGGTTACGCCTACGCCAAGACCTAGGTTTAGTGTTCAGAAAACCACAAAGCCAGGAGCTCCACGGACACTGACCATGCGAAAGGCATGCCAAGTTGAGCACGGAAAAGCCAAAAGCTTGCTCCCTCTTCTTCTTTCTGCTTGGAACTCACCACAGCCCACCGCCGGATTTCTGGCTCAAGCTAGGGTTAGGGTTAGGGTTAGGGTTACGCCTGCGCCTAAGCCTCCGCCTAGGCCTAGGTTTAGGGTTCAGAAAACCACAAAGCCAGGAGCTCCAGGGACACTGGCCATGCGAAAGGCATGCCAAGTTGAGCAGGGCACAGCCAAAACCTTGCCCCCTCTTCTTCTTCCTGCTCGGAACTCACCACAGCCCAATGCCAGATTTCTGGCTCAAGCTAGGGTTAGGGTTAGGGTTAGCACTAGGATTATGCCAAGGATTAGGGCTGCGAAACCCACAAAGGCAGGAGCTCCAGGGACACTGGACATGTGAAAGGCATGCAAAGTTGAGCAGGGCACAGCCAAAACCTTGCCCCCTCTTCTTCTTCCTGCTCAGAACTCACCACAGCCCACTGCTGGATTTCTGGCTCAAGCTAGGGTTAGGGTTAGGGTCAGGGTCAGGGTTAGGGTAACGCCTAGGGTTAGGGTACAGAGAACCACCGAGCCCAGAGCTCCAGGGATACTCACTATGCAAAAGGCATGCCAAGGTGAGCGCAGCACAGCCCAAAACCTTGCGCCCTCTTCCTTCTTCCTGCTTGGAACTCACCACAGCCCAATGCTCGATTTCTGGCTCAAGCTAGGGTTAGGGTTACGCCTACGCCAAGACCTAGGTTTAGGGTTCAGAAAACCACAAAGCCAGAAGCCCACGGACACTGACCATGCGAAAGGCATGCCAAGTTGAGCACGGAAAAGCCAAAACTTTGCTCCCTCTTCTTCTTTCTGCTTGGAACTCACCACAGCCCACTTCCGGATTTCTGGCTCAAGCTAGGGTTAGGGTTAGGGTTAGGGTTACGCCTGCGCCTAAGCCTCCGCCTAGGCCTAGATTTAGGGTTCAGAAAACCACAAAGCCAGGAGCTCCAGGGACACTGGCCATGCGAAAGGCATGCCAAGTTGAGCAGGGCACAGCCAAAACCTTGCCCCCTCTTCTTCTTTCTGCTTGGAACTCGCCACGGCTCACAACCCGATTTCTGGCTCAAGCTAGGGTTAGGGTTAGGGTTAGGGTTACGCCTACGCCTAAGCCTATGCCTAGGCCTAGGTTTAGGGTTCAGAAAACCACAAAGCCAGAAGCCCACGGACACTGACCATGCGAAAGGCATGCCAAGTTGAGCACGGAAAAGCCAAAACCTTGCTCCCTCTTCTTCTTTCTGCTTGGGACTCGCCAAGGCCCACAACCCAATTTCTGGCTCAAGCTAGGGTTAGGGTTAGGGTTAGCACTAGGATTATGCCAAGGATTAGGGCTGCGAAATCCACAAAGGCAGGAGCTCCAGGGACACTGGACATGTGAAAGGCATGCAAAGTTGAGCAGGGTACAGCCAAAACCTTGCCCCCTCTTCTTCTTCCTGCTCAGAACTCACCACAGCCCACTGCTGGATTTCTGGCTCAAGCTAGGGTTAGGGTTAGGGTTAGGGTCAGGGTCAGGGTTAGGGTAACGCCTAGGGTTAGGGTACAGAGAACCACCGAGCCCAGAGCTCCAGGGATACTCACTATGCAAAAGGCATGCCAAGGTGAGCGCAGCACAGCCCAAAACCTTGCTCCCTCTTCTTCTTCCTGCTTGGAACTCACCACAGCCCAATGCTCGATTTCTGGCTCAAGCTAGGGTTAGGGTTACGCCTACGCCAAGACCTAGGTTTAGTGTTCAGAAAACCACAAAGCCAGGAGCTCCACGGACACTGACCATGCGAAAGGCATGCCAAGTTGAGCACGGAAAAGCCAAAACCTTGCTCCCTCTTCTTCTTTCTGCTTGGAACTCACCACAGCCCACCGCCGGATTTCTGGCTCAAGCTAGGGTTAGGGTTAGGGTTAGGGTTACGCCTGCGCCTAAGCCTCCGCCTAGGCCTAGGTTTAGGGTTCAGAAAACCACAAAGCCAGGAGCTCCAGGGACACTGGCCATGCGAAAGGCATGCCAAGTTGAGCAGGGCACAGCCAAAACCTTGCCCCCTCTTCTTCTTCCTGCTCGGAACTCACCACAGCCCAATGCCAGATTTCTGGCTCAAGCTAGGGTTAGGGTTAGGGTTAGCACTAGGATTATGCCAAGGATTAGGGCTGCGAAATCCACAAAGGCAGGAGCTCCAGGGACACTGGACATGTGAAAGGCATGCAAAGTTGAGCAGGGCACAGCCAAAACCTTGCCCCCTCTTCTTCTTCCTGCTCAGAACTCACCACAGCCCACTGCTGGATTTCTGGCTCAAGCTAGGGTTAGGGTTAGGGTCAGGGTTACGCCTATGCCTAAGCCTAGGTTTAGTGTTCAGAAAACCACAAAGCCAGGAGCTCCAGAGACACTGGCCATGCGAAAGGCATACAAAGTTGAGCACGGAAATGTCAAAAGCTTGCCGCCTCTTCTTTTTCCTGCTTGGAACTCACCACAGCCCAATGCCTGGTTTCTGGCTCAAGCTAGGGTTAAGGTTATGCCTAGGATTAGGGTTGAGAAAACCACAGAGCCAGCAGCTCCAGGGACACTGGACATGTGAGATGCATGCAAAGTTGAGCAGTGCGCAGCCAAAACTTGGCTCCCTCTTCTTCTTCCTGCTCGGAACTCACCACAGCCCACTTCCGGATTTCTGGCTCAAGCTAGGGTTAGGGTTAGGGTTAGGGTTACGCCTACGCCTAAGCCTATGCCTAGGCCTAGGTTTAGGGTTCAGAAAACCACAAAGCCAGGAACTCCACGGACACTGGCCATGCGAAAGGCATGCCAAGTTGAGCAGGGCACAGCCAAAACCTTGCCCCCTCTTCTTCTTTCTGCTTGGAACTCGCCACGGCTCACAACCCGATTTCTGGCTCAAGCTAGGGCTAGGGTTAGGGTTAGGGTTACGCCTATGCCTAAGCCTAGGTTTAGGGTTCAGAAAACCACAAAGGCAGGAGCTCCAGGGACACTGGCCATGCGAAAGTCATACAAAGTTGAGCACGGAAAAGCCAAAACCTTGCTCCCTCTTCTTTTTCCTGCTTGGAACTCACCACAGCCCAATGCCTGGTTTCTGGCTCAAGCTAGGGTTAGGGTTATGCCTAGGATTAGGGTTGAGAAAACCACAGAGCCAGCAGCTCCAGGGACACTGGACATGTGAGATGCATGCAAAGTTGAGCAGTGCGCAGCCAAAACTTGGCTCCCTCTTCTTCTTCCTGCTCGGAACTCACCACAGCCCACCGCCGGATTTCTGGCTCAAGCTAGGGTTAGGGTTAGGGTTACGCCTGCACCTAAGCCTATGCCTAGGCCTAGGTTTAGGGTTCAGAAAACCACAAAGGCAGGAGCTCCAGGGACACTGGCCATGCGAAAGGCATGCCAAGTTGAGCAGGGCACAGCCAAAACCTTGCCCCCTCTTCTTCTTTCTGCTTGGAACTCACCACAGCCCACTTCCGGATTTCTGGCTCAAGCTAGGGTTAGGGTTAGGGTTAGGGTTACGCCTGCGCCTAAGCCTCCGCCTAGGCCTAGGTTTAGGGTTCAGAAAACCACAAAGCCAGGAGCTCCAGGGACACTGGCCATGCAAAAGGCATGCCAAGTTGAGCAGGGCACAGCCAAAACCTTGCCCCCTCTTCTTCTTTCTGCTTGGAACTCGCCACGGCTCACAACCCGATTTCTGGCTCAAGCTAGGGTTAGGGTTAGGGTTAGGGTTACGCCTACGCCTAAGCCTATGCCTAGGCCTAGGTTTAGGGTTCAGAAAACCACAAAGCCAGAAGCCCACGGACACTGACCATGCGAAAGGCATGCCAAGTTGAGCACGGAAAAGCCAAAACCTTGCTCCCTCTTCTTCTTTCTGCTTGGGACTCGCCAAGGCCCACAACCCAATTTCTGGCTCAAGCTAGGGTTAGGGTTAGGGTTAGCACTAGGATTATGCCAAGGATTAGGGCTGCGAAATCCACAAAGGCAGGAGCTCCAGGGACACTGGACATGTGAAAGGCATGCAAAGTTGAGCAGGGCACAGCCAAAACCTTGCCCCCTCTTCTTCTTCCTGCTCAGAACTCACCACAGCCCACTGCTGGATTTCTGGCTCAAGCTAGGGTTAGGGTTAGGGTTAGGGTCAGGGTCAGGGTTAGTGTAACGCCTAGGGTTAGGGTACAGAGAACCACCGAGCCCAGAGCTCCAGGGATACTCACTATGCAAAAGGCATGCCAAGGTGAGCGCAGCACAGCCCAAAACCTTGCTCCCTCTTCTTCTTCCTGCTTGGAACTCACCACAGCCCAATGCTCGATTTCTGGCTCAAGCTAGGGTTAGGGTTACGCCTACGCCAAGACCTAGGTTTAGTGTTCAGAAAACCACAAAGCCAGGAGCTCCACGGACACTGACCATGCGAAAGGCATGCCAAGTTGAGCACGGAAAAGCCAAAACCTTGCTCCCTCTTCTTCTTTCTGCTTGGAACTCACCACAGCCCACCGCCGGATTTCTGGCTCAAGCTAGGGTTAGGGTTAGGGTTAGGGTTACGCCTGCGCCTAAGCCTCCGCCTAGGCCTAGGTTTAGGGTTCAGAAAACCACAAAGCCAGGAGCTCCAGGGACACTGGCCATGCGAAAGGCATGCCAAGTTGAGCAGGGCACAGCCAAAACCTTGCCCCCTCTTCTTCTTCCTGCTCGGAACTCACCACAGCCCAATGCCAGATTTCTGGCTCAAGCTAGGGTTAGGGTTAGGGTTAGCACTAGGATTATGCCAAGGATTAGGGCTGCGAAACCCACAAAGGCAGGAGCTCCAGGGACACTGGACATGTGAAAGGCATGCAAAGTTGAGCAGGGCACAGCCAAAACCTTGCCCCCTCTTCTTCTTCCTGCTCGGAACTCACCACAGCCCAATGCCAGATTTCTGGCTCAAGCTAGGGTTAGGGTTAGGGTTAGCACTAGGATTATGCCAAGGATTAGGGCTGCGAAATCCACAAAGGCAGGAGCTCCAGGGACACTGGACATGTGAAAGGCATGCCAAGGTGAGCGCAGCACAGCCCAAAACCTTGCGCCCTCTTCCTTCTTCCTGCTTGGAACTCACCACAGCCCACTTCCGGATTTCTGGCTCAAGCTAGGGTTAGGGTTACGCCTACGCCAAGACCTAGGTTTAGGGTTCAGAAAACCACAAAGCCAGAAGCCCACGGACACTGACCATGCGAAAGGCATGCCAAGTTGAGCACGGAAAAGCCAAAACTTTGCTCCCTCTTCTTCTTTCTGCTTGGAACTCACCACAGCCCACTTCCGGATTTCTGGCTCAAGCTAGGGTTAGGGTTAGGGTTAGGGTTACGCCTGCGCCTAAGCCTCCGCCTAGGCCTAGATTTAGGGTTCAGAAAACCACAAAGCCAGGAGCTCCAGGGACACTGGCCATGCGAAAGGCATGCCAAGTTGAGCAGGGCACAGCCAAAACCTTGCCCCCTCTTCTTCTTTCTGCTTGGAACTCGCCACGGCTCACAACCCGATTTCTGGCTCAAGCTAGGGTTAGGGTTAGGGTTAGGGTTACGCCTACGCCTAAGCCTATGCCTAGGCCTAGGTTTAGGGTTCAGAAAACCACAAAGCCAGAAGCCCACGGACACTGACCATGCGAAAGGCATGCCAAGTTGAGCACGGAAAAGCCAAAACCTTGCTCCCTCTTCTTCTTTCTGCTTGGGACTCGCCAAGGCCCACAACCCAATTTCTGGCTCAAGCTAGGGTTAGGGTTAGGGTTAGCACTAGGATTATGCCAAGGATTAGGGCTGCGAAATCCACAAAGGCAGGAGCTCCAGGGACACTGGACATGTGAAAGGCATGCAAAGTTGAGCAGGGCACAGCCAAAACCTTGCCCCCTCTTCTTCTTCCTGCTCAGAACTCACCACAGCCCACTGCTGGATTTCTGGCTCAAGCTAGGGTTAGGGTTAGGGTTAGGGTCAGGGTCAGGGTTAGGGTAACGCCTAGGGTTAGGGTACAGAGAACCACCGAGCCCAGAGCTCCAGGGATACTCACTATGCAAAAGGCATGCCAAGGTGAGCGCAGCACAGCCCAAAACCTTGCTCCCTCTTCTTCTTCCTGCTTGGAACTCACCACAGCCCAATGCTCGATTTCTGGCTCAAGCTAGGGTTAGGGTTACGCCTACGCCAAGACCTAGGTTTAGTGTTCAGAAAACCACAAAGCCAGGAGCTCCACGGACACTGACCATGCGAAAGGCATGCCAAGTTGAGCACGGAAAAGCCAAAAGCTTGCTCCCTCTTCTTCTTTCTGCTTGGAACTCACCACAGCCCACCGCCGGATTTCTGGCTCAAGCTAGGGTTAGGGTTAGGGTTAGGGTTACGCCTACGCCTAAGCCTATGCCTAGGCCTAGGTTTAGGGTTCAGAAAACCACAAAGCCAGAAGCCCACGGACACTGACCATGCGAAAGGCATGCCAAGTTGAGCACGGAAAAGCCAAAACCTTGCTCCCTCTTCTTCTTTCTGCTTGGGACTCGCCAAGGCCCACAACCCAATTTCTGGCTCAAGCTAGGGTTAGGGTTAGGGTTAGCACTAGGATTATGCCAAGGATTAGGGCTGCGAAATCCACAAAGGCAGGAGCTCCAGGGACACTGGACATGTGAAAGGCATGCAAAGTTGAGCAGGGCACAGCCAAAACCTTGCCCCCTCTTCTTCTTCCTGCTCAGAACTCACCACAGCCCACTGCTGGATTTCTGGCTCAAGCTAGGGTTAGGGTTAGGGTTAGGGTCAGGGTCAGGGTTAGCGTAACGCCTAGGGTTAGGGTACAGAGAACCACCGAGCCCAGAGCTCCAGGGATACTCACTATGCAAAAGGCATGCCAAGGTGAGCGCAGCACAGCCCAAAACCTTGCTCCCTCTTCTTCTTCCTGCTTGGAACTCACCACAGCCCAATGCTCGATTTCTGGCTCAAGCTAGGGTTAGGGTTACGCCTACGCCAAGACCTAGGTTTAGTGTTCAGAAAACCACAAAGCCAGGAGCTCCACGGACACTGACCATGCGAAAGGCATGCCAAGTTGAGCACGGAAAAGCCAAAAGCTTGCTCCCTCTTCTTCTTTCTGCTTGGAACTCACCACAGCCCACCGCCGGATTTCTGGCTCAAGCTAGGGTTAGGGTTAGGGTTAGGGTTACGCCTGCGCCTAAGCCTCCGCCTAGGCCTAGGTTTAGGGTTCAGAAAACCACAAAGCCAGGAGCTCCAGGGACACTGGCCATGCGAAAGGCATGCCAAGTTGAGCAGGGCACAGCCAAAACCTTGCCCCCTCTTCTTCTTCCTGCTCGGAACTCACCACAGCCCAATGCCAGATTTCTGGCTCAAGCTAGGGTTAGGGTTAGGGTTAGCACTAGGATTATGCCAAGGATTAGGGCTGCGAAACCCACAAAGGCAGGAGCTCCAGGGACACTGGACATGTGAAAGGCATGCAAAGTTGAGCAGGGCACAGCCAAAACCTTGCCCCCTCTTCTTCTTCCTGCTCGGAACTCACCACAGCCCAATGCCAGATTTCTGGCTCAAGCTAGGGTTAGGGTTAGGGTTAGCACTAGGATTATGCCAAGGATTAGGGCTGCGAAATCCACAAAGGCAGGAGCTCCAGGGACACTGGACATGTGAAAGGCATGCCAAGGTGAGCGCAGCACAGCCCAAAACCTTGCGCCCTCTTCCTTCTTCCTGCTTGGAACTCACCACAGCCCACTTCCGGATTTCTGGCTCAAGCTAGGGTTAGGGTTACGCCTACGCCAAGACCTAGGTTTAGGGTTCAGAAAACCACAAAGCCAGAAGCCCACGGACACTGACCATGCGAAAGGCATGCCAAGTTGAGCACGGAAAAGCCAAAACTTTGCTCCCTCTTCTTCTTTCTGCTTGGAACTCACCACAGCCCACTTCCGGATTTCTGGCTCAAGCTAGGGTTAGGGTTAGGGTTAGGGTTACGCCTGCGCCTAAGCCTCCGCCTAGGCCTAGATTTAGGGTTCAGAAAACCACAAAGCCAGGAGCTCCAGGGACACTGGCCATGCGAAAGGCATGCCAAGTTGAGCAGGGCACAGCCAAAACCTTGCCCCCTCTTCTTCTTTCTGCTTGGAACTCGCCACGGCTCACAACCCGATTTCTGGCTCAAGCTAGGGTTAGGGTTAGGGTTAGGGTTACGCCTACGCCTAAGCCTATGCCTAGGCCTAGGTTTAGGGTTCAGAAAACCACAAAGCCAGAAGCCCACGGACACTGACCATGCGAAAGGCATGCCAAGTTGAGCACGGAAAAGCCAAAACCTTGCTCCCTCTTCTTCTTTCTGCTTGGGACTCGCCAAGGCCCACAACCCAATTTCTGGCTCAAGCTAGGGTTAGGGTTAGGGTTAGCACTAGGATTATGCCAAGGATTAGGGCTGCGAAATCCACAAAGGCAGGAGCTCCAGGGACACTGGACATGTGAAAGGCATGCAAAGTTGAGCAGGGCACAGCCAAAACCTTGCCCCCTCTTCTTCTTCCTGCTCAGAACTCACCACAGCCCACTGCTGGATTTCTGGCTCAAGCTAGGGTTAGGGTTAGGGTTAGGGTCAGGGTCAGGGTTAGGGTAACGCCTAGGGTTAGGGTACAGAGAACCACCGAGCCCAGAGCTCCAGGGATACTCACTATGCAAAAGGCATGCCAAGGTGAGCGCAGCACAGCCCAAAACCTTGCTCCCTCTTCTTCTTCCTGCTTGGAACTCACCACAGCCCAATGCTCGATTTCTGGCTCAAGCTAGGGTTAGGGTTACGCCTACGCCAAGACCTAGGTTTAGTGTTCAGAAAACCACAAAGCCAGGAGCTCCACGGACACTGACCATGCGAAAGGCATGCCAAGTTGAGCACGGAAAAGCCAAAAGCTTGCTCCCTCTTCTTCTTTCTGCTTGGAACTCACCACAGCCCACCGCCGGATTTCTGGCTCAAGCTAGGGTTAGGGTTAGGGTTAGGGTTACGCCTGCGCCTAAGCCTCCGCCTAGGCCTAGGTTTAGGGTTCAGAAAACCACAAAGCCAGGAGCTCCAGGGACACTGGCCATGCGAAAGGCATGCCAAGTTGAGCAGGGCACAGCCAAAACCTTGCCCCCTCTTCTTCTTCCTGCTCGGAACTCACCACAGCCCAATGCCAGATTTCTGGCTCAAGCTAGGGTTAGGGTTAGGGTTAGCACTAGGATTATGCCAAGGATTAGGGCTGCGAAACCCACAAAGGCAGGAGCTCCAGGGACACTGGACATGTGAAAGGCATGCAAAGTTGAGCAGGGCACAGCCAAAACCTTGCCCCCTCTTCTTCTTCCTGCTCGGAACTCACCACAGCCCAATGCCAGATTTCTGGCTCAAGCTAGGGTTAGGGTTAGGGTTAGCACTAGGATTATGCCAAGGATTAGGGCTGCGAAATCCACAAAGGCAGGAGCTCCAGGGACACTGACCATGCGAAAGGCATGCCAAGTTGAGCACGGAAAAGCCAAAACTTTGCTCCCTCTTCTTCTTTCTGCTTGGAACTCACCACAGCCCACTTCCGGATTTCTGGCTCAAGCTAGGGTTAGGGTTAGGGTTAGGGTTACGCCTGCGCCTAAGCCTCCGCCTAGGCCTAGATTTAGGGTTCAGAAAACCACAAAGCCAGGAGCTCCAGGGACACTGGCCATGCGAAAGGCATGCCAAGTTGAGCAGGGCACAGCCAAAACCTTGCCCCCTCTTCTTCTTTCTGCTTGGAACTCGCCACGGCCCAATGCCAGATTTCTGGCTCAAGCTAGGGTTAGGGTTAGGGTTAGCACTAGGATTATGCCAAGGATTAGGGCTGCGAAATCCACAAAGGCAGGAGCTCCAGGGACACTGGACATGTGAAAGGCATGCCAAGGTGAGCGCAGCACAGCCCAAAACCTTGCGCCCTCTTCCTTCTTCCTGCTTGGAACTCACCACAGCCCACTTCCGGATTTCTGGCTCAAGCTAGGGTTAGGGTTACGCCTACGCCAAGACCTAGGTTTAGGGTTCAGAAAACCACAAAGCCAGAAGCCCACGGACACTGACCATGCGAAAGGCATGCCAAGTTGAGCACGGAAAAGCCAAAACTTTGCTCCCTCTTCTTCTTTCTGCTTGGAACTCACCACAGCCCACTTCCGGATTTCTGGCTCAAGCTAGGGTTAGGGTTAGGGTTAGGGTTACGCCTGCGCCTAAGCCTCCGCCTAGGCCTAGATTTAGGGTTCAGAAAACCACAAAGCCAGGAGCTCCAGGGACACTGGCCATGCGAAAGGCATGCCAAGTTGAGCAGGGCACAGCCAAAACCTTGCCCCCTCTTCTTCTTTCTGCTTGGAACTCGCCACGGCTCACAACCCGATTTCTGGCTCAAGCTAGGGTTAGGGTTAGGGTTAGGGTTACGCCTACGCCTAAGCCTATGCCTAGGCCTAGGTTTAGGGTTCAGAAAACCACAAAGCCAGAAGCCCACGGACACTGACCATGCGAAAGGCATGCCAAGTTGAGCACGGAAAAGCCAAAACCTTGCTCCCTCTTCTTCTTTCTGCTTGGGACTCGCCAAGGCCCACAACCCAATTTCTGGCTCAAGCTAGGGTTAGGGTTAGGGTTAGCACTAGGATTATGCCAAGGATTAGGGCTGCGAAATCCACAAAGGCAGGAGCTCCAGGGACACTGGACATGTGAAAGGCATGCAAAGTTGAGCAGGGCACAGCCAAAACCTTGCCCCCTCTTCTTCTTCCTGCTCAGAACTCACCACAGCCCACTGCTGGATTTCTGGCTCAAGCTAGGGTTAGGGTTAGGGTTAGGGTCAGGGTCAGGGTTAGGGTAACGCCTAGGGTTAGGGTACAGAGAACCACCGAGCCCAGAGCTCCAGGGATACTCACTATGCAAAAGGCATGCCAAGGTGAGCGCAGCACAGCCCAAAACCTTGCTCCCTCTTCTTCTTCCTGCTTGGAACTCACCACAGCCCAATGCTCGATTTCTGGCTCAAGCTAGGGTTAGGGTTACGCCTACGCCAAGACCTAGGTTTAGTGTTCAGAAAACCACAAAGCCAGGAGCTCCACGGACACTGACCATGCGAAAGGCATGCCAAGTTGAGCACGGAAAAGCCAAAACCTTGCTCCCTCTTCTTCTTTCTGCTTGGAACTCACCACAGCCCACCGCCGGATTTCTGGCTCAAGCTAGGGTTAGGGTTAGGGTTAGGGTTACGCCTGCGCCTAAGCCTCCGCCTAGGCCTAGGTTTAGGGTTCAGAAAACCACAAAGCCAGGAGCTCCAGGGACACTGGCCATGCGAAAGGCATGCCAAGTTGAGCAGGGCACAGCCAAAACCTTGCCCCCTCTTCTTCTTCCTGCTCGGAACTCACCACAGCCCAATGCCAGATTTCTGGCTCAAGCTAGGGTTAGGGTTAGGGTTAGCACTAGGATTATGCCAAGGATTAGGGCTGCGAAACCCACAAAGGCAGGAGCTCCAGGGACACTGGACATGTGAAAGGCATGCAAAGTTGAGCAGGGCACAGCCAAAACCTTGCCCCCTCTTCTTCTTCCTGCTCGGAACTCACCACAGCCCACTGCTGGATTTCTGGCTCAAGCTAGGGTTAGGGTTAGGGTCAGGGTCAGGGTTAGGGTAACGCCTAGGGTTAGGGTACAGAGAACCACCGAGCCCAGAGCTCCAGGGATACTCACTATGCAAAAGGCATGCCAAGGTGAGCGCAGCACAGCCCAAAACCTTGCGCCCTCTTCCTTCTTCCTGCTTGGAACTCACCACAGCCCAATGCTCGATTTCTGGCTCAAGCTAGGGTTAGGGTTACGCCTACGCCAAGACCTAGGTTTAGGGTTCAGAAAACCACAAAGCCAGAAGCCCACGGACACTGACCATGCGAAAGGCATGCCAAGTTGAGCACGGAAAAGCCAAAACTTTGCTCCCTCTTCTTCTTTCTGCTTGGAACTCACCACAGCCCACTTCCGGATTTCTGGCTCAAGCTAGGGTTAGGGTTAGGGTTAGGGTTACGCCTGCGCCTAAGCCTCCGCCTAGGCCTAGATTTAGGGTTCAGAAAACCACAAAGCCAGGAGCTCCAGGGACACTGGCCATGCGAAAGGCATGCCAAGTTGAGCAGGGCACAGCCAAAACCTTGCCCCCTCTTCTTCTTTCTGCTTGGAACTCGCCACGGCTCACAACCCGATTTCTGGCTCAAGCTAGGGTTAGGGTTAGGGTTAGGGTTACGCCTACGCCTAAGCCTATGCCTAGGCCTAGGTTTAGGGTTCAGAAAACCACAAAGCCAGAAGCCCACGGACACTGACCATGCGAAAGGCATGCCAAGTTGAGCACGGAAAAGCCAAAACCTTGCTCCCTCTTCTTCTTTCTGCTTGGGACTCGCCAAGGCCCACAACCCAATTTCTGGCTCAAGCTAGGGTTAGGGTTAGGGTTAGCACTAGGATTATGCCAAGGATTAGGGCTGCGAAATCCACAAAGGCAGGAGCTCCAGGGACACTGGACATGTGAAAGGCATGCAAAGTTGAGCAGGGCACAGCCAAAACCTTGCCCCCTCTTCTTCTTCCTGCTCAGAACTCACCACAGCCCACTGCTGGATTTCTGGCTCAAGCTAGGGTTAGGGTTAGGGTTAGGGTCAGGGTCAGGGTTAGGGTAACGCCTAGGGTTAGGGTACAGAGAACCACCGAGCCCAGAGCTCCAGGGATACTCACTATGCAAAAGGCATGCCAAGGTGAGCGCAGCACAGCCCAAAACCTTGCTCCCTCTTCTTCTTCCTGCTTGGAACTCACCACAGCCCAATGCTCGATTTCTGGCTCAAGCTAGGGTTAGGGTTACGCCTACGCCAAGACCTAGGTTTAGTGTTCAGAAAACCACAAAGCCAGGAGCTCCACGGACACTGACCATGCGAAAGGCATGCCAAGTTGAGCACGGAAAAGCCAAAACCTTGCTCCCTCTTCTTCTTTCTGCTTGGAACTCACCACAGCCCACCGCCGGATTTCTGGCTCAAGCTAGGGTTAGGGTTAGGGTTAGGGTTACGCCTGCGCCTAAGCCTCCGCCTAGGCCTAGGTTTAGGGTTCAGAAAACCACAAAGCCAGGAGCTCCAGGGACACTGGCCATGCGAAAGGCATGCCAAGTTGAGCAGGGCACAGCCAAAACCTTGCCCCCTCTTCTTCTTCCTGCTCGGAACTCACCACAGCCCAATGCCAGATTTCTGGCTCAAGCTAGGGTTAGGGTTAGGGTTAGCACTAGGATTATGCCAAGGATTAGGGCTGCGAAATCCACAAAGGCAGGAGCTCCAGGGACACTGGACATGTGAAAGGCATGCAAAGTTGAGCAGGGCACAGCCAAAACCTTGCCCCCTCTTCTTCTTCCTGCTCAGAACTCACCACAGCCCACTGCTGGATTTCTGGCTCAAGCTAGGGTTAGGGTTAGGGTCAGGGTTACGCCTATGCCTAAGCCTAGGTTTAGTGTTCAGAAAACCACAAAGCCAGGAGCTCCAGAGACACTGGCCATGCGAAAGGCATACAAAGTTGAGCACGGAAATGTCAAAAGCTTGCCGCCTCTTCTTTTTCCTGCTTGGAACTCACCACAGCCCAATGCCTGGTTTCTGGCTCAAGCTAGGGTTAGGGTTATGCCTAGGATTAGGGTTGAGAAAACCACAGAGCCAGCAGCTCCAGGGACACTGGACATGTGAGATGCATGCAAAGTTGAGCAGTGCGCAGCCAAAACTTGGCTCCCTCTTCTTCTTCCTGCTCGGAACTCACCACAGCCCACTTCCGGATTTCTGGCTCAAGCTAGGGTTAGGGTTAGGGTTAGGGTTACGCCTACGCCTAAGCCTATGCCTAGGCCTAGGTTTAGGGTTCAGAAAACCACAAAGCCAGGAACTCCACGGACACTGGCCATGCGAAAGGCATGCCAAGTTGAGCAGGGCACAGCCAAAACCTTGCCCCCTCTTCTTCTTTCTGCTTGGAACTCGCCACGGCTCACAACCCGATTTCTGGCTCAAGCTAGGGCTAGGGTTAGGGTTAGGGTTACGCCTATGCCTAAGCCTAGGTTTAGGGTTCAGAAAACCACAAAGGCAGGAGCTCCAGGGACACTGGCCATGCGAAAGTCATACAAAGTTGAGCACGGAAAAGCCAAAACCTTGCTCCCTCTTCTTTTTCCTGCTTGGAACTCACCACAGCCCAATGCCTGGTTTCTGGCTCAAGCTAGGGTTAGGGTTATGCCTAGGATTAGGGTTGAGAAAACCACAGAGCCAGCAGCTCCAGGGACACTGGACATGTGAGATGCATGCAAAGTTGAGCAGTGCGCAGCCAAAACTTGGCTCCCTCTTCTTCTTCCTGCTCGGAACTCACCACAGCCCACCGCCGGATTTCTGGCTCAAGCTAGGGTTAGGGTTAGGGTTACGCCTGCACCTAAGCCTATGCCTAGGCCTAGGTTTAGGGTTCAGAAAACCACAAAGGCAGGAGCTCCAGGGACACTGGCCATGCGAAAGGCATGCCAAGTTGAGCACGGAAAAGCCAAAACCTTGCCCCCTCTTCTTCTTTCTGCTTGGAACTCACCACAGCCCACTTCCGGATTTCTGGCTCAAGCTAGGGTTAGGGTTAGGGTTAGGGTTACGCCTGCGCCTAAGCCTCCGCCTAGGCCTAGGTTTAGGGTTCAGAAAACCACAAAGCCAGGAGCTCCAGGGACACTGGCCATGCGAAAGGCATGCCAAGTTGAGCAGGGCACAGCCAAAACCTTGCCCCCTCTTCTTCTTTCTGCTTGGAACTCGCCACGGCTCACAACCCGATTTCTGGCTCAAGCTAGGGTTAGGGTTAGGGTTAGGGTTACGCCTACGCCTAAGCCTATGCCTAGGCCTAGGTTTAGGGTTCAGAAAACCACAAAGCCAGAAGCCCACGGACACTGACCATGCGAAAGGCATGCCAAGTTGAGCACGGAAAAGCCAAAACCTTGCTCCCTCTTCTTCTTTCTGCTTGGGACTCGCCAAGGCCCACAACCCAATTTCTGGCTCAAGCTAGGGTTAGGGTTAGGGTTAGCACTAGGATTATGCCAAGGATTAGGGCTGCGAAATCCACAAAGGCAGGAGCTCCAGGGACACTGGACATGTGAAAGGCATGCAAAGTTGAGCAGGGCACAGCCAAAACCTTGCCCCCTCTTCTTCTTCCTGCTCAGAACTCACCACAGCCCACTGCTGGATTTCTGGCTCAAGCTAGGGTTAGGGTTAGGGTTAGGGTCAGGGTCAGGGTTAGGGTAACGCCTAGGGTTAGGGTACAGAGAACCACCGAGCCCAGAGCTCCAGGGATACTCACTATGCAAAAGGCATGCCAAGGTGAGCGCAGCACAGCCCAAAACCTTGCTCCCTCTTCTTCTTCCTGCTTGGAACTCACCACAGCCCAATGCTCGATTTCTGGCTCAAGCTAGGGTTAGGGTTACGCCTACGCCAAGACCTAGGTTTAGTGTTCAGAAAACCACAAAGCCAGGAGCTCCACGGACACTGACCATGCGAAAGGCATGCCAAGTTGAGCACGGAAAAGCCAAAAGCTTGCTCCCTCTTCTTCTTTCTGCTTGGAACTCACCACAGCCCACCGCCGGATTTCTGGCTCAAGCTAGGGTTAGGGTTAGGGTTAGGGTTACGCCTGCGCCTAAGCCTCCGCCTAGGCCTAGGTTTAGGGTTCAGAAAACCACAAAGCCAGGAGCTCCAGGGACACTGGCCATGCGAAAGGCATGCCAAGTTGAGCAGGGCACAGCCAAAACCTTGCCCCCTCTTCTTCTTCCTGCTCGGAACTCACCACAGCCCAATGCCAGATTTCTGGCTCAAGCTAGGGTTAGGGTTAGGGTTAGCACTAGGATTATGCCAAGGATTAGGGCTGCGAAACCCACAAAGGCAGGAGCTCCAGGGACACTGGACATGTGAAAGGCATGCAAAGTTGAGCAGGGCACAGCCAAAACCTTGCCCCCTCTTCTTCTTCCTGCTCAGAACTCACCACAGCCCACTGCTGGATTTCTGGCTCAAGCTAGGGTTAGGGTTAGGGTCAGGGTCAGGGTTAGGGTAACGCCTAGGGTTAGGGTACAGAGAACCACCGAGCCCAGAGCTCCAGGGATACTCACTATGCAAAAGGCATGCCAAGGTGAGCGCAGCACAGCCCAAAACCTTGCGCCCTCTTCCTTCTTCCTGCTTGGAACTCACCACAGCCCAATGCTCGATTTCTGGCTCAAGCTAGGGTTAGGGTTACGCCTACGCCAAGACCTAGGTTTAGGGTTCAGAAAACCACAAAGCCAGAAGCCCACGGACACTGACCATGCGAAAGGCATGCCAAGTTGAGCACGGAAAAGCCAAAACTTTGCTCCCTCTTCTTCTTTCTGCTTGGAACTCACCACAGCCCACTTCCGGATTTCTGGCTCAAGCTAGGGTTAGGGTTAGGGTTAGGGTTACGCCTGCGCCTAAGCCTCCGCCTAGGCCTAGATTTAGGGTTCAGAAAACCACAAAGCCAGGAGCTCCAGGGACACTGGCCATGCGAAAGGCATGCCAAGTTGAGCAGGGCACAGCCAAAACCTTGCCCCCTCTTCTTCTTTCTGCTTGGAACTCGCCACGGCTCACAACCCGATTTCTGGCTCAAGCTAGGGTTAGGGTTAGGGTTAGGGTTACGCCTACGCCTAAGCCTATGCCTAGGCCTAGGTTTAGGGTTCAGAAAACCACAAAGCCAGAAGCCCACGGACACTGACCATGCGAAAGGCATGCCAAGTTGAGCACGGAAAAGCCAAAACCTTGCTCCCTCTTCTTCTTTCTGCTTGGGACTCGCCAAGGCCCACAACCCAATTTCTGGCTCAAGCTAGGGTTAGGGTTAGGGTTAGCACTAGGATTATGCCAAGGATTAGGGCTGCGAAATCCACAAAGGCAGGAGCTCCAGGGACACTGGACATGTGAAAGGCATGCAAAGTTGAGCAGGGCACAGCCAAAACCTTGCCCCCTCTTCTTCTTCCTGCTCAGAACTCACCACAGCCCACTGCTGGATTTCTGGCTCAAGCTAGGGTTAGGGTTAGGGTTAGGGTCAGGGTCAGGGTTAGGGTAACGCCTAGGGTTAGGGTACAGAGAACCACCGAGCCCAGAGCTCCAGGGATACTCACTATGCAAAAGGCATGCCAAGGTGAGAGCAGCACAGCCCAAAACCTTGCTCCCTCTTCTTCTTCCTGCTTGGAACTCACCACAGCCCAATGCTCGATTTCTGGCTCAAGCTAGGGTTAGGGTTACGCCTACGCCAAGACCTAGGTTTAGTGTTCAGAAAACCACAAAGCCAGGAGCTCCACGGACACTGACCATGCGAAAGGCATGCCAAGTTGAGCACGGAAAAGCCAAAACCTTGCTCCCTCTTCTTCTTTCTGCTTGGAACTCACCACAGCCCACCGCCGGATTTCTGGCTCAAGCTAGGGTTAGGGTTAGGGTTAGGGTTACGCCTGCGCCTAAGCCTCCGCCTAGGCCTAGGTTTAGGGTTCAGAAAACCACAAAGCCAGGAGCTCCAGGGACACTGGCCATGCGAAAGGCATGCCAAGTTGAGCAGGGCAGAGCCAAAACCTTGCCCCCTCTTCTTCTTCCTGCTCGGAACTCACCACAGCCCAATGCCAGATTTCTGGCTCAAGCTAGGGTTAGGGTTAGGGTTAGCACTAGGATTATGCCAAGGATTAGGGCTGCGAAACCCACAAAGGCAGGAGCTCCAGGGACACTGGACATGTGAAAGGCATGCAAAGTTGAGCAGGGCACAGCCAAAACCTTGCCCCCTCTTCTTCTTCCTGCTCAGAACTCACCACAGCCCACTGCTGGATTTCTGGCTCAAGCTAGGGTTAGGGTTAGGGTCAGGGTTACGCCTATGCCTAAGCCTAGGTTTAGTGTTCAGAAAACCACAAAGCCAGGAGCTCCAGAGACACTGGCCATGCGAAAGGCATACAAAGTTGAGCACGGAAATGTCAAAAGCTTGCCGCCTCTTCTTTTTCCTGCTTGGAACTCACCACAGCCCAATGCCTGGTTTCTGGCTCAAGCTAGGGTTAGGGTTATGCCTAGGATTAGGGTTGAGAAAACCACAGAGCCAGCAGCTCCAGGGACACTGGACATGTGAGATGCATGCAAAGTTGAGCAGTGCGCAGCCAAAACTTGGCTCCCTCTTCTTCTTCCTGCTCGGAACTCACCACAGCCCACTTCCGGATTTCTGGCTCAAGCTAGGGTTAGGGTTAGGGTTAGGGTAACGCCTACGCCTAAGCCTATGCCTAGGCCTAGGTTTAGGGTTCAGAAAACCACAAAGCCAGGAACTCCACGGACACTGGCCATGCGAAAGGCATGCCAAGTTGAGCAGGGCACAGCCAAAACCTTGCCCCCTCTTCTTCTTTCTGCTTGGAACTCGCCACGGCTCACAACCCGATTTCTGGCTCAAGCTAGGGCTAGGGTTAGGGTTAGGGTTACGCCTATGCCTAAGCCTAGGTTTAGGGTTCAGAAAACCACAAAGGCAGGAGCTCCAGGGACACTGGCCATGCGAAAGTCATACAAAGTTGAGCACGGAAAAGCCAAAACCTTGCTCCCTCTTCTTTTTCCTGCTTGGAACTCACCACAGCCCAATGCCTGGTTTCTGGCTCAAGCTAGGGTTAGGGTTATGCCTAGGATTAGGGTTGAGAAAACCACAGAGCCAGCAGCTCCAGGGACACTGGACATGTGAGATGCATGCAAAGTTGAGCAGTGCGCAGCCAAAACTTGGCTCCCTCTTCTTCTTCCTGCTCGGAACTCACCACAGCCCACCGCCGGATTTCTGGCTCAAGCTAGGGTTAGGGTTAGGGTTACGCCTGCACCTAAGCCTATGCCTAGGCCTAGGTTTAGGGTTCAGAAAACCACAAAGGCAGGAGCTCCACGGACACTGGCCATGCGAAAGGCATGCCAAGTTGAGCAGGGCACAGCCAAAACCTTGCCCCCTCTTCTTCTTTCTGCTTGGAACTCACCACAGCCCACTTCCGGATTTCTGGCTCAAGCTAGGGTTAGGGTTAGGGTTAGGGTTACGCCTGCGCCTAAGCCTCCGCCTAGGCCTAGGTTTAGGGTTCAGAAAACCACAAAGCCAGGAGCTCCAGGGACACTGGCCATGCGAAAGGCATGCCAAGTTGAGCAGGGCACAGCCAAAACCTTGCCCCCTCTTCTTCTTTCTGCTTGGAACTCGCCACGGCTCACAACCCGATTTCTGGCTCAAGCTAGGGTTAGGGTTAGGGTTAGGGTTACGCCTACGCCTAAGCCTATGCCTAGGCCTAGGTTTAGGGTTCAGAAAACCACAAAGCCAGAAGCCCACGGACACTGACCATGCGAAAGGCATGCCAAGTTGAGCACGGAAAAGCCAAAACCTTGCTCCCTCTTCTTCTTTCTGCTTGGGACTCGCCAAGGCCCACAACCCAATTTCTGGCTCAAGCTAGGGTTAGGGTTAGGGTTAGCACTAGGATTATGCCAAGGATTAGGGCTGCGAAATCCACAAAGGCAGGAGCTCCAGGGACACTGGACATGTGAAAGGCATGCAAAGTTGAGCAGGGCACAGCCAAAACCTTGCCCCCTCTTCTTCTTCCTGCTCAGAACTCACCACAGCCCACTGCTGGATTTCTGGCTCAAGCTAGGGTTAGGGTTAGGGTTAGGGTCAGGGTCAGGGTTAGGGTAACGCCTAGGGTTAGGGTACAGAGAACCACCGAGCCCAGAGCTCCAGGGATACTCACTATGCAAAAGGCATGCCAAGGTGAGCGCAGCACAGCCCAAAACCTTGCTCCCTCTTCTTCTTCCTGCTTGGAACTCACCACAGCCCAATGCTCGATTTCTGGCTCAAGCTAGGGTTAGGGTTACGCCTACGCCAAGACCTAGGTTTAGTGTTCAGAAAACCACAAAGCCAGGAGCTCCACGGACACTGACCATGCGAAAGGCATGCCAAGTTGAGCACGGAAAAGCCAAAACCTTGCTCCCTCTTCTTCTTTCTGCTTGGAACTCACCACAGCCCACCGCCGGATTTCTGGCTCAAGCTAGGGTTAGGGTTAGGGTTAGGGTTACGCCTGCGCCTAAGCCTCCGCCTAGGCCTAGGTTTAGGGTTCAGAAAACCACAAAGCCAGGAGCTCCAGGGACACTGGCCATGCGAAAGGCATGCCAAGTTGAGCAGGGCACAGCCAAAACCTTGCCCCCTCTTCTTCTTCCTGCTCGGAACTCACCACAGCCCAATGCCAGATTTCTGGCTCAAGCTAGGGTTAGGGTTAGGGTTAGCACTAGGATTATGCCAAGGATTAGGGCTGCGAAATCCACAAAGGCAGGAGCTCCAGGGACACTGGACATGTGAAAGGCATGCAAAGTTGAGCAGGGCACAGCCAAAACCTTGCCCCCTCTTCTTCTTCCTGCTCGGAACTCACCACAGCCCAATGCCAGATTTCTGGCTCAAGCTAGGGTTAGGGTTAGGGTCAGGGTTACGCCTATGCCTAAGCCTAGGTTTAGTGTTCAGAAAACCACAAAGCCAGGAGCTCCAGGGACACTGGCCATGCAAAAGGCATACAAAGTTGAGCACGGAAATGTCAAAAGCTTGCCGCCTCTTCTTTTTCCTGCTTGGAACTCACCACAGCCCAATGCCTGGTTTCTGGCTCAAGCTAGGGTTAGGGTTATGCCTAGGATTAGGGTTGAGAAAACCACAGAGCCAGCAGCTCCAGGGACACTGGACATGTGAGATGCATGCAAAGTTGAGCAGTGCGCAGCCAAAACTTGGCTCCCTCTTCTTCTTCCTGCTCGGAACTCACCACAGCCCACTTCCGGATTTCTGGCTCAAGCTAGGGTTAGGGTTAGGGTTAGGGTTACGCCTACGCCTAAGACTATGCCTAGGCCTAGGTTTAGGGTTCAGAAAACCACAAAGCCAGGAACTCCACGGACACTGGCCATGCGAAAGGCATGCCAAGTTGAGCAAGGCACAGCCAAAACCTTGCCCCCTCTTCTTCTTCCTGCTCGGAACTCACCACAGCCCAATGCCAGATTTCTGGCTCAAGCTAGGGTTAGGGTTAGGGTTAGCACTAGGATTATGCCAAGGATTAGGGCTGCGAAATCCACAAAGGCAGGAGCTCCAGGGACACTGGACATGTGAAAGGCATGCAAAGTTGAGCAGGGCACAGCCAAAACCTTGCCCCCTCTTCTTCTTCCTGCTCGGAACTCACCACAGCCCACTGCTGGATTTCTGGCTCAAGCTAGGGTTAGGGTTAGGGTCAGGGTCAGGGTTAGGGTAACGCCTAGGGTTAGGGTACAGAGAACCACCGAGCCCAGAGCTCCAGGGATACTCACTATGCAAAAGGCATGCCAAGGTGAGCGCAGCACAGCCCAAAACCTTGCGCCCTCTTCCTTCTTCCTGCTTGGAACTCACCACAGCCCAATGCTCGATTTCTGGCTCAAGCTAGGGTTAGGGTTAGGGTTAGGGTTACGCCTGCGCCTAAGCCTCCGCCTAGGCCTAGGTTTAGGGTTCAGAAAACCACAAAGCCAGGAGCTCCAGGGACACTGGCCATGCGAAAGGCATGCCAAGTTGAGCAGGGCACAGCCAAAACCTTGCCCCCTCTTCTTCTTTCTGCTTGGAACTCGCCACGGCTCACAACCCGATTTCTGGCACAAGCTAGGGTTAGGGTTAGGGTTAGGGTTACGCCTACGCCTAAGCCTATGCCTAGGCCTAGGTTTAGGGTTCAGAAAACCACAAAGCCAGAAGCCCACGGACACTGACCATGCGAAAGGCATGCCAAGTTGAGCACGGAAAAGCCAAAACCTTGCTCCCTCTTCTTCTTTCTGCTTGGGACTCGCCAAGGCCCACAACCCAATTTCTGGCTCAAGCTAGGGTTAGGGTTAGGGTTAGCACTAGGATTATGCCAAGGATTAGGGCTGCAAAATCCACAAAGGCAGGAGCTCCAGGGACACTGGACATGTGAAAGGCATGCAAAGTTGAGCAGGGCACAGCCAAAACCTTGCCCCCTCTTCTTCTTCCTGCTCAGAACTCACCACAGCCCACTGCTGGATTTCTGGCTCAAGCTAGGGTTAGGGTTAGGGTTAGGGTCAGGGTCAGGGTTAGGGTAACGCCTAGGGTTAGGGTACAGAGAACCACCGAGCCCAGAGCTCCAGGGATACTCACTATGCAAAAGGCATGCCAAGGTGAGCGCAGCACAGCCCAAAACCTTGCGCCCTCTTCCTTCTTCCTGCTTGGAACTCACCACAGCCCAATGCTCGATTTCTGGCTCAAGCTAGGGTTAGGGTTACGCCTACGCCAAGACCTAGGTTTAGGGTTCAGAAAACCACAAAGCCAGAAGCCCACGGACACGGACCATGCGAAAGGCATGCCAAGTTGAGCACGGAAAAGCCAAAACTTTGCTCCCTCTTCTTCTTTCTGCTTGGAACTCACCACAGCCCACTTCCGGATTTCTGGCTCAAGCTAGGGTTAGGGTTAGGGTTAGGGTTACGCCTGCGCCTAAGCCTCCGCCTAGGCCTAGATTTAGGGTTCAGAAAACCACAAAGCCAGGAGCTCCAGGGACACTGGCCATGCGAAAGGCATGCCAAGTTGAGCAGGGCACAGCCAAAACCTTGCCCCCTCTTCTTCTTTCTGCTTGGAACTCGCCACGGCTCACAACCCGATTTCTGGCTCAAGCTAGGGTTAGGGTTAGGGTTAGGGTTACGCCTACGCCTAAGCCTATGCCTAGGCCTAGGTTTAGGGTTCAGAAAACCACAAAGCCAGAAGCCCACGGACACTGACCATGCGAAAGGCATGCCAAGTTGAGCACGGAAAAGCCAAAACCTTGCTCCCTCTTCTTCTTTCTGCTTGGGACTCGCCAAGGCCCACAACCCAATTTCTGGCTCAAGCTAGGGTTAGGGTTAGGGTTAGCACTAGGATTATGCCAAGGATTAGGGCTGCGAAATCCACAAAGGCAGGAGCTCCAGGGACACTGGACATGTGAAAGGCATGCAAAGTTGAGCAGGGCACAGCCAAAACCTTGCCCCCTCTTCTTCTTCCTGCTCAGAACTCACCACAGCCCACTGCTGGATTTCTGGCTCAAGCTAGGGTTAGGGTTAGGGTTAGGGTCAGGGTCAGGGTTAGGGTAACGCCTAGGGTTAGGGTACAGAGAACCACCGAGCCCAGAGCTCCAGGGATACTCACTATGCAAAAGGCATGCCAAGGTGAGCGCAGCACAGCCCAAAACCTTGCTCCCTCTTCTTCTTCCTGCTTGGAACTCACCACAGCCCAATGCTCGATTTCTGGCTCAAGCTAGGGTTAGGGTTACGCCTACGCCAAGACCTAGGTTTAGTGTTCAGAAAACCACAAAGCCAGGAGCTCCACGGACACTGACCATGCGAAAGGCATGCCAAGTTGAGCACGGAAAAGCCAAAACCTTGCTCCCTCTTCTTCTTTCTGCTTGGAACTCACCACAGCCCACCGCCGGATTTCTGGCTCAAGCTAGGGTTAGGGTTAGGGTTAGGGTTACGCCTGCGCCTAAGCCTCCGCCTAGGCCTAGGTTTAGGGTTCAGAAAACCACAAAGCCAGGAGCTCCAGGGACACTGGCCATGCGAAAGGCATGCCAAGTTGAGCAGGGCACAGCCAAAACCTTGCCCCCTCTTCTTCTTCCTGCTCGGAACTCACCACAGCCCAATGCCAGATTTCTGGCTCAAGCTAGGGTTAGGGTTAGGGTTAGCACTAGGATTATGCCAAGGATTAGGGCTGCGAAATCCACAAAGGCAGGAGCTCCAGGGACACTGGACATGTGAAAGGCATGCAAAGTTGAGCAGGGCACAGCCAAAACCTTGCCCCCTCTTCTTCTTCCTGCTCAGAACTCACCACAGCCCACTGCTGGATTTCTGGCTCAAGCTAGGGTTAGGGTTAGGGTCAGGGTTACGCCTATGCCTAAGCCTAGGTTTAGTGTTCAGAAAACCACAAAGCCAGGAGCTCCAGAGACACTGGCCATGCGAAAGGCATACAAAGTTGAGCACGGAAATGTCAAAAGCTTGCCGCCTCTTCTTTTTCCTGCTTGGAACTCACCACAGCCCAATGCCTGGTTTCTGGCTCAAGCTAGGGTTAGGGTTATGCCTAGGATTAGGGTTGAGAAAACCACAGAGCCAGCAGCTCCAGGGACACTGGACATGTGAGATGCATGCAAAGTTGAGCAGTGCGCAGCCAAAACTTGGCTCCCTCTTCTTCTTCCTGCTCGGAACTCACCACAGCCCACTTCCGGATTTCTGGCTCAAGCTAGGGTTAGGGTTAGGGTTAGGGTTACGCCTACGCCTAAGCCTATGCCTAGGCCTAGGTTTAGGGTTCAGAAAACCACAAAGCCAGGAACTCCACGGACACTGGCCATGCGAAAGGCATGCCAAGTTGAGCAGGGCACAGCCAAAACCTTGCCCCCTCTTCTTCTTTCTGCTTGGAACTCGCCACGGCTCACAACCCGATTTCTGGCTCAAGCTAGGGCTAGGGTTAGGGTTAGGGTTACGCCTATGCCTAAGCCTAGGTTTAGGGTTCAGAAAACCACAAAGGCAGGAGCTCCAGGGACACTGGCCATGCGAAAGTCATACAAAGTTGAGCACGGAAAAGCCAAAACCTTGCTCCCTCTTCTTTTTCCTGCTTGGAACTCACCACAGCCCAATGCCTGGTTTCTGGCTCAAGCTAGGGTTAGGGTTATGCCTAGGATTAGGGTTGAGAAAACCACAGAGCCAGCAGCTCCAGGGACACTGGACATGTGAGATGCATGCAAAGTTGAGCAGTGCGCAGCCAAAACTTGGCTCCCTCTTCTTCTTCCTGCTCGGAACTCACCACAGCCCACCGCCGGATTTCTGGCTCAAGCTAGGGTTAGGGTTAGGGTTACGCCTGCACCTAAGCCTATGCCTAGGCCTAGGTTTAGGGTTCAGAAAACCACAAAGGCAGGAGCTCCAGGGACACTGGCCATGCGAAAGGCATGCCAAGTTGAGCACGGAAAAGCCAAAACCTTGCCCCCTCTTCTTCTTTCTGCTTGGAACTCACCACAGCCCACTTCCGGATTTCTGGCTCAAGCTAGGGTTAGGGTTAGGGTTAGGGTTACGCCTGCGCCTAAGCCTCCGCCTAGGCCTAGGTTTAGGGTTCAGAAAACCACAAAGCCAGGAGCTCCAGGGACACTGGCCATGCGAAAGGCATGCCAAGTTGAGCAGGGCACAGCCAAAACCTTGCCCCCTCTTCTTCTTTCTGCTTGGAACTCGCCACGGCTCACAACCCGATTTCTGGCTCAAGCTAGGGTTAGGGTTAGGGTTAGGGTTACGCCTACGCCTAAGCCTATGCCTAGGCCTAGGTTTAGGGTTCAGAAAACCACAAAGCCAGAAGCCCACGGACACTGACCATGCGAAAGGCATGCCAAGTTGAGCACGGAAAAGCCAAAACCTTGCTCCCTCTTCTTCTTTCTGCTTGGGACTCGCCAAGGCCCACAACCCAATTTCTGGCTCAAGCTAGGGTTAGGGTTAGGGTTAGCACTAGGATTATGCCAAGGATTAGGGCTGCGAAATCCACAAAGGCAGGAGCTCCAGGGACACTGGACATGTGAAAGGCATGCAAAGTTGAGCAGGGCACAGCCAAAACCTTGCCCCCTCTTCTTCTTCCTGCTCAGAACTCACCACAGCCCACTGCTGGATTTCTGGCTCAAGCTAGGGTTAGGGTTAGGGTTAGGGTCAGGGTCAGGGTTAGGGTAACGCCTAGGGTTAGGGTACAGAGAACCACCGAGCCCAGAGCTCCAGGGATACTCACTATGCAAAAGGCATGCCAAGGTGAGCGCAGCACAGCCCAAAACCTTGCTCCCTCTTCTTCTTCCTGCTTGGAACTCACCACAGCCCAATGCTCGATTTCTGGCTCAAGCTAGGGTTAGGGTTACGCCTACGCCAAGACCTAGGTTTAGTGTTCAGAAAACCACAAAGCCAGGAGCTCCACGGACACTGACCATGCGAAAGGCATGCCAAGTTGAGCACGGAAAAGCCAAAAGCTTGCTCCCTCTTCTTCTTTCTGCTTGGAACTCACCACAGCCCACCGCCGGATTTCTGGCTCAAGCTAGGGTTAGGGTTAGGGTTAGGGTTACGCCTGCGCCTAAGCCTCCGCCTAGGCCTAGGTTTAGGGTTCAGAAAACCACAAAGCCAGGAGCTCCAGGGACACTGGCCATGCGAAAGGCATGCCAAGTTGAGCAGGGCACAGCCAAAACCTTGCCCCCTCTTCTTCTTCCTGCTCGGAACTCACCACAGCCCAATGCCAGATTTCTGGCTCAAGCTAGGGTTAGGGTTAGGGTTAGCACTAGGATTATGCCAAGGATTAGGGCTGCGAAACCCACAAAGGCAGGAGCTCCAGGGACACTGGACATGTGAAAGGCATGCAAAGTTGAGCAGGGCACAGCCAAAACCTTGCCCCCTCTTCTTCTTCCTGCTCAGAACTCACCACAGCCCACTGCTGGATTTCTGGCTCAAGCTAGGGTTAGGGTTAGGGTCAGGGTCAGGGTTAGGGTAACGCCTAGGGTTAGGGTACAGAGAACCACCGAGCCCAGAGCTCCAGGGATACTCACTATGCAAAAGGCATGCCAAGGTGAGCGCAGCACAGCCCAAAACCTTGCGCCCTCTTCCTTCTTCCTGCTTGGAACTCACCACAGCCCAATGCTCGATTTCTGGCTCAAGCTAGGGTTAGGGTTACGCCTACGCCAAGACCTAGGTTTAGGGTTCAGAAAACCACAAAGCCAGAAGCCCACGGACACTGACCATGCGAAAGGCATGCCAAGTTGAGCACGGAAAAGCCAAAACTTTGCTCCCTCTTCTTCTTTCTGCTTGGAACTCACCACAGCCCACTTCCGGATTTCTGGCTCAAGCTAGGGTTAGGGTTAGGGTTAGGGTTACGCCTGCGCCTAAGCCTCCGCCTAGGCCTAGATTTAGGGTTCAGAAAACCACAAAGCCAGGAGCTCCAGGGACACTGGCCATGCGAAAGGCATGCCAAGTTGAGCAGGGCACAGCCAAAACCTTGCCCCCTCTTCTTCTTTCTGCTTGGAACTCGCCACGGCTCACAACCCGATTTCTGGCTCAAGCTAGGGTTAGGGTTAGGGTTAGGGTTACGCCTACGCCTAAGCCTATGCCTAGGCCTAGGTTTAGGGTTCAGAAAACCACAAAGCCAGAAGCCCACGGACACTGACCATGCGAAAGGCATGCCAAGTTGAGCACGGAAAAGCCAAAACCTTGCTCCCTCTTCTTCTTTCTGCTTGGGACTCGCCAAGGCCCACAACCCAATTTCTGGCTCAAGCTAGGGTTAGGGTTAGGGTTAGCACTAGGATTATGCCAAGGATTAGGGCTGCGAAATCCACAAAGGCAGGAGCTCCAGGGACACTGGACATGTGAAAGGCATGCAAAGTTGAGCAGGGCACAGCCAAAACCTTGCCCCCTCTTCTTCTTCCTGCTCAGAACTCACCACAGCCCACTGCTGGATTTCTGGCTCAAGCTAGGGTTAGGGTTAGGGTTAGGGTCAGGGTCAGGGTTAGGGTAACGCCTAGGGTTAGGGTACAGAGAACCACCGAGCCCAGAGCTCCAGGGATACTCACTATGCAAAAGGCATGCCAAGGTGAGAGCAGCACAGCCCAAAACCTTGCTCCCTCTTCTTCTTCCTGCTTGGAACTCACCACAGCCCAATGCTCGATTTCTGGCTCAAGCTAGGGTTAGGGTTACGCCTACGCCAAGACCTAGGTTTAGTGTTCAGAAAACCACAAAGCCAGGAGCTCCACGGACACTGACCATGCGAAAGGCATGCCAAGTTGAGCACGGAAAAGCCAAAACCTTGCTCCCTCTTCTTCTTTCTGCTTGGAACTCACCACAGCCCACCGCCGGATTTCTGGCTCAAGCTAGGGTTAGGGTTAGGGTTAGGGTTACGCCTGCGCCTAAGCCTCCGCCTAGGCCTAGGTTTAGGGTTCAGAAAACCACAAAGCCAGGAGCTCCAGGGACACTGGCCATGCGAAAGGCATGCCAAGTTGAGCAGGGCAGAGCCAAAACCTTGCCCCCTCTTCTTCTTCCTGCTCGGAACTCACCACAGCCCAATGCCAGATTTCTGGCTCAAGCTAGGGTTAGGGTTAGGGTTAGCACTAGGATTATGCCAAGGATTAGGGCTGCGAAACCCACAAAGGCAGGAGCTCCAGGGACACTGGACATGTGAAAGGCATGCAAAGTTGAGCAGGGCACAGCCAAAACCTTGCCCCCTCTTCTTCTTCCTGCTCAGAACTCACCACAGCCCACTGCTGGATTTCTGGCTCAAGCTAGGGTTAGGGTTAGGGTCAGGGTTACGCCTATGCCTAAGCCTAGGTTTAGTGTTCAGAAAACCACAAAGCCAGGAGCTCCAGAGACACTGGCCATGCGAAAGGCATACAAAGTTGAGCACGGAAATGTCAAAAGCTTGCCGCCTCTTCTTTTTCCTGCTTGGAACTCACCACAGCCCAATGCCTGGTTTCTGGCTCAAGCTAGGGTTAGGGTTATGCCTAGGATTAGGGTTGAGAAAACCACAGAGCCAGCAGCTCCAGGGACACTGGACATGTGAGATGCATGCAAAGTTGAGCAGTGCGCAGCCAAAACTTGGCTCCCTCTTCTTCTTCCTGCTCGGAACTCACCACAGCCCACTTCCGGATTTCTGGCTCAAGCTAGGGTTAGGGTTAGGGTTAGGGTAACGCCTACGCCTAAGCCTATGCCTAGGCCTAGGTTTAGGGTTCAGAAAACCACAAAGCCAGGAACTCCACGGACACTGGCCATGCGAAAGGCATGCCAAGTTGAGCAGGGCACAGCCAAAACCTTGCCCCCTCTTCTTCTTTCTGCTTGGAACTCGCCACGGCTCACAACCCGATTTCTGGCTCAAGCTAGGGCTAGGGTTAGGGTTAGGGTTACGCCTATGCCTAAGCCTAGGTTTAGGGTTCAGAAAACCACAAAGGCAGGAGCTCCAGGGACACTGGCCATGCGAAAGTCATACAAAGTTGAGCACGGAAAAGCCAAAACCTTGCTCCCTCTTCTTTTTCCTGCTTGGAACTCACCACAGCCCAATGCCTGGTTTCTGGCTCAAGCTAGGGTTAGGGTTATGCCTAGGATTAGGGTTGAGAAAACCACAGAGCCAGCAGCTCCAGGGACACTGGACATGTGAGATGCATGCAAAGTTGAGCAGTGCGCAGCCAAAACTTGGCTCCCTCTTCTTCTTCCTGCTCGGAACTCACCACAGCCCACCGCCGGATTTCTGGCTCAAGCTAGGGTTAGGGTTAGGGTTACGCCTGCACCTAAGCCTATGCCTAGGCCTAGGTTTAGGGTTCAGAAAACCACAAAGGCAGGAGCTCCACGGACACTGGCCATGCGAAAGGCATGCCAAGTTGAGCAGGGCACAGCCAAAACCTTGCCCCCTCTTCTTCTTTCTGCTTGGAACTCACCACAGCCCACTTCCGGATTTCTGGCTCAAGCTAGGGTTAGGGTTAGGGTTAGGGTTACGCCTGCGCCTAAGCCTCCGCCTAGGCCTAGGTTTAGGGTTCAGAAAACCACAAAGCCAGGAGCTCCAGGGACACTGGCCATGCGAAAGGCATGCCAAGTTGAGCAGGGCACAGCCAAAACCTTGCCCCCTCTTCTTCTTTCTGCTTGGAACTCGCCACGGCTCACAACCCGATTTCTGGCTCAAGCTAGGGTTAGGGTTAGGGTTAGGGTTACGCCTACGCCTAAGCCTATGCCTAGGCCTAGGTTTAGGGTTCAGAAAACCACAAAGCCAGAAGCCCACGGACACTGACCATGCGAAAGGCATGCCAAGTTGAGCACGGAAAAGCCAAAACCTTGCTCCCTCTTCTTCTTTCTGCTTGGGACTCGCCAAGGCCCACAACCCAATTTCTGGCTCAAGCTAGGGTTAGGGTTAGGGTTAGCACTAGGATTATGCCAAGGATTAGGGCTGCGAAATCCACAAAGGCAGGAGCTCCAGGGACACTGGACATGTGAAAGGCATGCAAAGTTGAGCAGGGCACAGCCAAAACCTTGCCCCCTCTTCTTCTTCCTGCTCAGAACTCACCACAGCCCACTGCTGGATTTCTGGCTCAAGCTAGGGTTAGGGTTAGGGTTAGGGTCAGGGTCAGGGTTAGGGTAACGCCTAGGGTTAGGGTACAGAGAACCACCGAGCCCAGAGCTCCAGGGATACTCACTATGCAAAAGGCATGCCAAGGTGAGCGCAGCACAGCCCAAAACCTTGCTCCCTCTTCTTCTTCCTGCTTGGAACTCACCACAGCCCAATGCTCGATTTCTGGCTCAAGCTAGGGTTAGGGTTACGCCTACGCCAAGACCTAGGTTTAGTGTTCAGAAAACCACAAAGCCAGGAGCTCCACGGACACTGACCATGCGAAAGGCATGCCAAGTTGAGCACGGAAAAGCCAAAACCTTGCTCCCTCTTCTTCTTTCTGCTTGGAACTCACCACAGCCCACCGCCGGATTTCTGGCTCAAGCTAGGGTTAGGGTTAGGGTTAGGGTTACGCCTGCGCCTAAGCCTCCGCCTAGGCCTAGGTTTAGGGTTCAGAAAACCACAAAGCCAGGAGCTCCAGGGACACTGGCCATGCGAAAGGCATGCCAAGTTGAGCAGGGCACAGCCAAAACCTTGCCCCCTCTTCTTCTTCCTGCTCGGAACTCACCACAGCCCAATGCCAGATTTCTGGCTCAAGCTAGGGTTAGGGTTAGGGTTAGCACTAGGATTATGCCAAGGATTAGGGCTGCGAAATCCACAAAGGCAGGAGCTCCAGGGACACTGGACATGTGAAAGGCATGCAAAGTTGAGCAGGGCACAGCCAAAACCTTGCCCCCTCTTCTTCTTCCTGCTCGGAACTCACCACAGCCCAATGCCAGATTTCTGGCTCAAGCTAGGGTTAGGGTTAGGGTCAGGGTTACGCCTATGCCTAAGCCTAGGTTTAGTGTTCAGAAAACCACAAAGCCAGGAGCTCCAGGGACACTGGCCATGCAAAAGGCATACAAAGTTGAGCACGGAAATGTCAAAAGCTTGCCGCCTCTTCTTTTTCCTGCTTGGAACTCACCACAGCCCAATGCCTGGTTTCTGGCTCAAGCTAGGGTTAGGGTTATGCCTAGGATTAGGGTTGAGAAAACCACAGAGCCAGCAGCTCCAGGGACACTGGACATGTGAGATGCATGCAAAGTTGAGCAGTGCGCAGCCAAAACTTGGCTCCCTCTTCTTCTTCCTGCTCGGAACTCACCACAGCCCACTTCCGGATTTCTGGCTCAAGCTAGGGTTAGGGTTAGGGTTAGGGTTACGCCTACGCCTAAGACTATGCCTAGGCCTAGGTTTAGGGTTCAGAAAACCACAAAGCCAGGAACTCCACGGACACTGGCCATGCGAAAGGCATGCCAAGTTGAGCAAGGCACAGCCAAAACCTTGCCCCCTCTTCTTCTTCCTGCTCGGAACTCACCACAGCCCAATGCCAGATTTCTGGCTCAAGCTAGGGTTAGGGTTAGGGTTAGCACTAGGATTATGCCAAGGATTAGGGCTGCGAAATCCACAAAGGCAGGAGCTCCAGGGACACTGGACATGTGAAAGGCATGCAAAGTTGAGCAGGGCACAGCCAAAACCTTGCCCCCTCTTCTTCTTCCTGCTCGGAACTCACCACAGCCCACTGCTGGATTTCTGGCTCAAGCTAGGGTTAGGGTTAGGGTCAGGGTCAGGGTTAGGGTAACGCCTAGGGTTAGGGTACAGAGAACCACCGAGCCCAGAGCTCCAGGGATACTCACTATGCAAAAGGCATGCCAAGGTGAGCGCAGCACAGCCCAAAACCTTGCGCCCTCTTCCTTCTTCCTGCTTGGAACTCACCACAGCCCAATGCTCGATTTCTGGCTCAAGCTAGGGTTAGGGTTAGGGTTAGGGTTACGCCTGCGCCTAAGCCTCCGCCTAGGCCTAGGTTTAGGGTTCAGAAAACCACAAAGCCAGGAGCTCCAGGGACACTGGCCATGCGAAAGGCATGCCAAGTTGAGCAGGGCACAGCCAAAACCTTGCCCCCTCTTCTTCTTTCTGCTTGGAACTCGCCACGGCTCACAACCCGATTTCTGGCACAAGCTAGGGTTAGGGTTAGGGTTAGGGTTACGCCTACGCCTAAGCCTATGCCTAGGCCTAGGTTTAGGGTTCAGAAAACCACAAAGCCAGAAGCCCACGGACACTGACCATGCGAAAGGCATGCCAAGTTGAGCACGGAAAAGCCAAAACCTTGCTCCCTCTTCTTCTTTCTGCTTGGGACTCGCCAAGGCCCACAACCCAATTTCTGGCTCAAGCTAGGGTTAGGGTTAGGGTTAGCACTAGGATTATGCCAAGGATTAGGGCTGCAAAATCCACAAAGGCAGGAGCTCCAGGGACACTGGACATGTGAAAGGCATGCAAAGTTGAGCAGGGCACAGCCAAAACCTTGCCCCCTCTTCTTCTTCCTGCTCAGAACTCACCACAGCCCACTGCTGGATTTCTGGCTCAAGCTAGGGTTAGGGTTAGGGTTAGGGTCAGGGTCAGGGTTAGGGTAACGCCTAGGGTTAGGGTACAGAGAACCACCGAGCCCAGAGCTCCAGGGATACTCACTATGCAAAAGGCATGCCAAGGTGAGCGCAGCACAGCCCAAAACCTTGCGCCCTCTTCCTTCTTCCTGCTTGGAACTCACCACAGCCCAATGCTCGATTTCTGGCTCAAGCTAGGGTTAGGGTTACGCCTACGCCAAGACCTAGGTTTAGGGTTCAGAAAACCACAAAGCCAGAAGCCCACGGACACGGACCATGCGAAAGGCATGCCAAGTTGAGCACGGAAAAGCCAAAACTTTGCTCCCTCTTCTTCTTTCTGCTTGGAACTCACCACAGCCCACTTCCGGATTTCTGGCTCAAGCTAGGGTTAGGGTTAGGGTTAGGGTTACGCCTGCGCCTAAGCCTCCGCCTAGGCCTAGATTTAGGGTTCAGAAAACCACAAAGCCAGGAGCTCCAGGGACACTGGCCATGCGAAAGGCATGCCAAGTTGAGCAGGGCACAGCCAAAACCTTGCCCCCTCTTCTTCTTTCTGCTTGGAACTCGCCACGGCTCACAACCCGATTTCTGGCTCAAGCTAGGGTTAGGGTTAGGGTTAGGGTTACGCCTACGCCTAAGCCTATGCCTAGGCCTAGGTTTAGGGTTCAGAAAACCACAAAGCCAGAAGCCCACGGACACTGACCATGCGAAAGGCATGCCAAGTTGAGCACGGAAAAGCCAAAACCTTGCTCCCTCTTCTTCTTTCTGCTTGGGACTCGCCAAGGCCCACAACCCAATTTCTGGCTCAAGCTAGGGTTAGGGTTAGGGTTAGCACTAGGATTATGCCAAGGATTAGGGCTGCGAAATCCACAAAGGCAGGAGCTCCAGGGACACTGGACATGTGAAAGGCATGCAAAGTTGAGCAGGGCACAGCCAAAACCTTGCCCCCTCTTCTTCTTCCTGCTCAGAACTCACCACAGCCCACTGCTGGATTTCTGGCTCAAGCTAGGGTTAGGGTTAGGGTTAGGGTCAGGGTCAGGGTTAGGGTAACGCCTAGGGTTAGGGTACAGAGAACCACCGAGCCCAGAGCTCCAGGGATACTCACTATGCAAAAGGCATGCCAAGGTGAGAGCAGCACAGCCCAAAACCTTGCTCCCTCTTCTTCTTCCTGCTTGGAACTCACCACAGCCCAATGCTCGATTTCTGGCTCAAGCTAGGGTTAGGGTTACGCCTACGCCAAGACCTAGGTTTAGTGTTCAGAAAACCACAAAGCCAGGAGCTCCACGGACACTGACCATGCGAAAGGCATGCCAAGTTGAGCACGGAAAAGCCAAAACCTTGCTCCCTCTTCTTCTTTCTGCTTGGAACTCACCACAGCCCACCGCCGGATTTCTGGCTCAAGCTAGGGTTAGGGTTAGGGTTAGGGTTACGCCTGCGCCTAAGCCTCCGCCTAGGCCTAGGTTTAGGGTTCAGAAAACCACAAAGCCAGGAGCTCCAGGGACACTGGCCATGCGAAAGGCATGCCAAGTTGAGCAGGGCACAGCCAAAACCTTGCCCCCTCTTCTTCTTCCTGCTCGGAACTCACCACAGCCCAATGCCAGATTTCTGGCTCAAGCTAGGGTTAGGGTTAGGGTTAGCACTAGGATTATGCCAAGGATTAGGGCTGCGAAACCCACAAAGGCAGGAGCTCCAGGGACACTGGACATGTGAAAGGCATGCAAAGTTGAGCAGGGCACAGCCAAAACCTTGCCCCCTCTTCTTCTTCCTGCTCAGAACTCACCACAGCCCACTGCTGGATTTCTGGCTCAAGCTAGGGTTAGGGTTAGGGTCAGGGTTACGCCTATGCCTAAGCCTAGGTTTAGTGTTCAGAAAACCACAAAGCCAGGAGCTCCAGAGACACTGGCCATGCGAAAGGCATACAAAGTTGAGCACGGAAATGTCAAAAGCTTGCCGCCTCTTCTTTTTCCTGCTTGGAACTCACCACAGCCCAATGCCTGGTTTCTGGCTCAAGCTAGGGTTAGGGTTATGCCTAGGATTAGGGTTGAGAAAACCACAGAGCCAGCAGCTCCAGGGACACTGGACATGTGAGATGCATGCAAAGTTGAGCAGTGCGCAGCCAAAACTTGGCTCCCTCTTCTTCTTCCTGCTCGGAACTCACCACAGCCCACTTCCGGATTTCTGGCTCAAGCTAGGGTTAGGGTTAGGGTTAGGGTTACGCCTACGCCTAAGCCTATGCCTAGGCCTAGGTTTAGGGTTCAGAAAACCACAAAGCCAGGAACTCCACGGACACTGGCCATGCGAAAGGCATGCCAAGTTGAGCAGGGCACAGCCAAAACCTTGCCCCCTCTTCTTCTTTCTGCTTGGAACTCGCCACGGCTCACAACCCGATTTCTGGCTCAAGCTAGGGCTAGGGTTAGGGTTAGGGTTACGCCTATGCCTAAGCCTAGGTTTAGGGTTCAGAAAACCACAAAGGCAGGAGCTCCAGGGACACTGGCCATGCGAAAGTCATACAAAGTTGAGCACGGAAAAGCCAAAACCTTGCTCCCTCTTCTTTTTCCTGCTTGGAACTCACCACAGCCCAATGCCTGGTTTCTGGCTCAAGCTAGGGTTAGGGTTATGCCTAGGATTAGGGTTGAGAAAACCACAGAGCCAGCAGCTCCAGGGACACTGGACATGTGAGATGCATGCAAAGTTGAGCAGTGCGCAGCCAAAACTTGGCTCCCTCTTCTTCTTCCTGCTCGGAACTCACCACAGCCCACCGCCGGATTTCTGGCTCAAGCTAGGGTTAGGGTTAGGGTTACGCCTGCACCTAAGCCTATGCCTAGGCCTAGGTTTAGGGTTCAGAAAACCACAAAGGCAGGAGCTCCAGGGACACTGGCCATGCGAAAGGCATGCCAAGTTGAGCAGGGCACAGCCAAAACCTTGCCCCCTCTTCTTCTTTCTGCTTGGAACTCACCACAGCCCACTTCCGGATTTCTGGCTCAAGCTAGGGTTAGGGTTAGGGTTAGGGTTACGCCTGCGCCTAAGCCTCCGCCTAGGCCTAGGTTTAGGGTTCAGAAAACCACAAAGCCAGGAGCTCCAGGGACACTGGCCATGCGAAAGGCATGCCAAGTTGAGCAGGGCACAGCCAAAACCTTGCCCCCTCTTCTTCTTTCTGCTTGGAACTCGCCACGGCTCACAACCCGATTTCTGGCTCAAGCTAGGGTTAGGGTTAGGGTTAGGGTTACGCCTACGCCTAAGCCTATGCCTAGGCCTAGGTTTAGGGTTCAGAAAACCACAAAGCCAGAAGCCCACGGACACTGACCATGCGAAAGGCATGCCAAGTTGAGCACGGAAAAGCCAAAACCTTGCTCCCTCTTCTTCTTTCTGCTTGGGACTCGCCAAGGCCCACAACCCAATTTCTGGCTCAAGCTAGGGTTAGGGTTAGGGTTAGCACTAGGATTATGCCAAGGATTAGGGCTGCGAAATCCACAAAGGCAGGAGCTCCAGGGACACTGGACATGTGAAAGGCATGCAAAGTTGAGCAGGGCACAGCCAAAACCTTGCCCCCTCTTCTTCTTCCTGCTCAGAACTCACCACAGCCCACTGCTGGATTTCTGGCTCAAGCTAGGGTTAGGGTTAGGGTTAGGGTCAGGGTCAGGGTTAGGGTAACGCCTAGGGTTAGGGTACAGAGAACCACCGAGCCCAGAGCTCCAGGGATACTCACTATGCAAAAGGCATGCCAAGGTGAGCGCAGCACAGCCCAAAACCTTGCTCCCTCTTCTTCTTCCTGCTTGGAACTCACCACAGCCCAATGCTCGATTTCTGGCTCAAGCTAGGGTTAGGGTTACGCCTACGCCAAGACCTAGGTTTAGTGTTCAGAAAACCACAAAGCCAGGAGCTCCACGGACACTGACCATGCGAAAGGCATGCCAAGTTGAGCACGGAAAAGCCAAAACCTTGCTCCCTCTTCTTCTTTCTGCTTGGAACTCACCACAGCCCACCGCCGGATTTCTGGCTCAAGCTAGGGTTAGGGTTAGGGTTAGGGTTACGCCTGCGCCTAAGCCTCCGCCTAGGCCTAGGTTTAGGGTTCAGAAAACCACAAAGCCAGGAGCTCCAGGGACACTGGCCATGCGAAAGGCATGCCAAGTTGAGCAGGGCACAGCCAAAACCTTGCCCCCTCTTCTTCTTCCTGCTCGGAACTCACCACAGCCCAATGCCAGATTTCTGGCTCAAGCTAGGGTTAGGGTTAGGGTTAGCACTAGGATTATGCCAAGGATTAGGGCTGCGAAACCCACAAAGGCAGGAGCTCCAGGGACACTGGACATGTGAAAGGCATGCAAAGTTGAGCAGGGCACAGCCAAAACCTTGCCCCCTCTTCTTCTTCCTGCTCGGAACTCACCACAGCCCAATGCCAGATTTCTGGCTCAAGCTAGGGTTAGGGTTAGGGTCAGGGTTACGCCTATGCCTAAGCCTAGGTTTAGTGTTCAGAAAACCACAAAGCCAGGAGCTCCAGGGACACTGGCCATGCAAAAGGCATACAAAGTTGAGCACGGAAATGTCAAAAGCTTGCCGCCTCTTCTTTTTCCTGCTTGGAACTCACCACAGCCCAATGCCTGGTTTCTGGCTCAAGCTAGGGTTAGGGTTATGCCTAGGATTAGGGTTGAGAAAACCACAGAGCCAGCAGCTCCAGGGACACTGGACATGTGAGATGCATGCAAAGTTGAGCAGTGCGCAGCCAAAACTTGGCTCCCTCTTCTTCTTCCTGCTCGGAACTCACCACAGCCCACTTCCGGATTTCTGGCTCAAGCTAGGGTTAGGGTTAGGGTTAGGGTTACGCCTACGCCTAAGACTATGCCTAGGCCTAGGTTTAGGGTTCAGAAAACCACAAAGCCAGGAACTCCACGGACACTGACCATGCGAAAGGCATGCCAAGTTGAGCAGTGCGCAGCCAAAACTTTGCTCCCTCTTCTTCTTTCTGCTTGGAACTCACCACAGCCCACTTCCGGATTTCTGGCTCAAGCTAGGGTTAGGGTTAGGGTTAGGGTTACGCCTGCGCCTAAGCCTCCGCCTAGGCCTAGGTTTAGGGTTCAGAAAACCACAAAGCCAGGAGCTCCAGGGACACTGGCCATGCGAAAGGCATGCCAAGTTGAGCAGGGCACAGCCAAAACCTTGCCCCCTCTTCTTCTTCCTGCTCGGAACTCACCACAGCCCAATGCCAGATTTCTGGCTCAAGCTAGGGTTAGGGTTAGGGTTAGCACTAGGATTATGCCAAGGATTAGGGCTGCGAAATCCACAAAGGCAGGAGCTCCAGGGACACTGGACATGTGAAAGGCATGCAAAGTTGAGCAGGGCACAGCCAAAACCTTGCCCCCTCTTCTTCTTCCTGCTCGGAACTCACCACAGCCCACTGCTGGATTTCTGGCTCAAGCTAGGGTTAGGGTTAGGGTCAGGGTCAGGGTTAGGGTAACGCCTAGGGTTAGGGTACAGAGAACCACCGAGCCCAGAGCTCCAGGGATACTCACTATGCAAAAGGCATGCCAAGGTGAGCGCAGCACAGCCCAAAACCTTGCGCCCTCTTCCTTCTTCCTGCTTGGAACTCACCACAGCCCAATGCTCGATTTCTGGCTCAAGCTAGGGTTAGGGTTAGGGTTAGGGTTACGCCTGCGCCTAAGCCTCCGCCTAGGCCTAGGTTTAGGGTTCAGAAAACCACAAAGCCAGGAGCTCCAGGGACACTGGCCATGCGAAAGGCATGCCAAGTTGAGCAGGGCACAGCCAAAACCTTGCCCCCTCTTCTTCTTTCTGCTTGGAACTCGCCACGGCTCACAACCCGATTTCTGGCTCAAGCTAGGGTTAGGGTTAGGGTTAGGGTTACGCCTACGCCTAAGCCTATGCCTAGGCCTAGGTTTAGGGTTCAGAAAACCACAAAGCCAGAAGCCCACGGACACTGACCATGCGAAAGGCATGCCAAGTTGAGCACGGAAAAGCCAAAACCTTGCTCCCTCTTCTTCTTTCTGCTTGGGACTCGCCAAGGCCCACAACCCAATTTCTGGCTCAAGCTAGGGTTAGGGTTAGGGTTAGCACTAGGATTATGCCAAGGATTAGGGCTGCAAAATCCACAAAGGCAGGAGCTCCAGGGACACTGGACATGTGAAAGGCATGCAAAGTTGAGCAGGGCACAGCCAAAACCTTGCCCCCTCTTGTTCTTCCTGCTCAGAACTCACCACAGCCCACTGCTGGATTTCTGGCTCAAGCTAGGGTTAGGGTTAGGGTTAGGGTCAGGGTCAGGGTTAGGGTAACGCCTAGGGTTAGGGTACAGAGAACCACCGAGCCCAGAGCTCCAGGGATACTCACTATGCAAAAGGCATGCCAAGGTGAGCGCAGCACAGCCCAAAACCTTGCTCCCTCTTCTTCTTCCTGCTTGGAACTCACCACAGCCCAATGCTCGATTTCTGGCTCAAGCTAGGGTTAGGGTTACGCCTACGCCAAGACCTAGGTTTAGTGTTCAGAAAACCACAAAGCCAGGAGCTCCACGGACACTGACCATGCGAAAGGCATGCCAAGTTGAGCACGGAAAAGCCAAAAGCTTGCTCCCTCTTCTTCTTTCTGCTTGGAACTCACCACAGCCCACTTCCGGATTTCTGGCTCAAGCTAGGGTTAGGGTTAGGGTTAGGGTTACGCCTGCGCCTAAGCCTCCGCCTAGGCCTAGGTTTAGGGTTCAGAAAACCACAAAGCCAGGAGCTCCAGGGACACTGGCCATGCGAAAGGCATGCCAAGTTGAGCAGGGCACAGCCAAAACCTTGCCCCCTCTTCTTCTTCCTGCTCGGAACTCACCACAGCCCAATGCCAGATTTCTGGCTCAAGCTAGGGTTAGGGTTAGGGTTAGCACTAGGATTATGCCAAGGATTAGGGCTGCGAAATCCACAAAGGCAGGAGCTCCAGGGACACTGGACATGTGAAAGGCATGCAAAGTTGAGCAGGGCACAGCCAAAACCTTGCCCCCTCTTCTTCTTCCTGCTCAGAACTCACCACAGCCCACTGCTGGATTTCTGGCTCAAGCTAGGGTTAGGGTTAGGGTCAGGGTTACGCCTATGCCTAAGCCTAGGTTTAGTGTTCAGAAAACCACAAAGCCAGGAGCTCCAGAGACACTGGCCATGCGAAAGGCATACAAAGTTGAGCACGGAAATGTCAAAAGCTTGCCGCCTCTTCTTTTTCCTGCTTGGAACTCACCACAGCCCAATGCCTGGTTTCTGGCTCAAGCTAGGGTTAGGGTTATGCCTAGGATTAGGGTTGAGAAAACCACAGAGCCAGCAGCTCCAGGGACACTGGACATGTGAGATGCATGCAAAGTTGAGCAGTGCGCAGCCAAAACTTGGCTCCCTCTTCTTCTTCCTGCTCGGAACTCACCACAGCCCACTTCCGGATTTCTGGCTCAAGCTAGGGTTAGGGTTAGGGTTAGGGTTACGCCTACGCCTAAGCCTATGCCTAGGCCTAGGTTTAGGGTTCAGAAAACCACAAAGCCAGGAACTCCACGGACACTGACCATGCGAAAGGCATGCCAAGTTGAGCAGGGCACAGCCAAAACCTTGCCCCCTCTTCTTCTTTCTGCTTGGAACTCGCCACGGCTCACAACCCGATTTCTGGCTCAAGCTAGGGTTAGGGTTAGGGTTAGGGTTACGCCTATGCCTAAGCCTAGGTTTAGGGTTCAGAAAACCACAAAGCCAGGAGCTCCAGGGACACTGGCCATGCGAAAGGCATGCAAAGTTGAGCACGGAAATGTCAAAAGCTTGCCGCCTCTTCTTTTTCCTGCTTGGAACTCACCACAGCCCAATGCCTGGTTTCTGGCTCAAGCTAGGGTTAGGGTTATGCCTAGGATTAGGGTTGAGAAAACCACAGAGCCAGCAGCTCCAGGGACACTGGACATGTGAGATGCATGCAAAGTTGAGCAGTGCGCAGCCAAAACTTGGCTCCCTCTTCTTCTTCCTGCTCGGAACTCACCACAGCCCACTTCCGGATTTCTGGCTCAAGCTAGGGTTAGGGTTAGGGTTAGGGTTACGCCTACGCCTAAGACTATGCCTAGGCCTAGGTTTAGGGTTCAGAAAACCACAAAGCCAGGAACTCCACGGACACTGACCATGCGAAAGGCATGCCAAGTTGAGCAGTGCGCAGCCAAAACTTTGCTCCCTCTTCTTCTTTCTGCTTGGAACTCACCACAGCCCACTTCCGGATTTCTGGCTCAAGCTAGGGTTAGGGTTAGGGTTAGGGTTACGCCTGCACCTAAGCCTCCGCCTAGGCCTAGGTTTAGGGTTCAGAAAACCACAAAGCCAGGAGCTCCAGGGACACTGGCCATGCGAAAGGCATGCCAAGTTGAGCAGGGCACAGCCAAAACCTTGCCCCCTCTTCTTCTTCCTGCTCGGAACTCACCACAGCCCACTGCTGGATTTCTGGCTCAAGCTAGGGTTAGGGTTAGGGTTAGCACTAGGATTATGCCAAGGATTAGGGCTGCGAAATCCACAAAGGCAGGAGCTCCAGGGACACTGGACATGTGAAAGGCATGCAAAGTTGAGCAGGGCACAGCCAAAACCTTGCCCCCTCTTCTTCTTCCTGCTCGGAACTCACCACAGCCCACTGCTGGATTTCTGGCTCAAGCTAGGGTTAGGGTTAGGGTCAGGGTCAGGGTTAGGGTAACGCCTAGGGTTAGGGTACAGAGAACCACCGAGCCCAGAGCTCCAGGGATACTCACTATGCAAAAGGCATGCCAAGGTGAGCGCAGCACAGCCCAAAACCTTGCGCCCTCTTCCTTCTTCCTGCTTGGAACTCACCACAGCCCAATGCTCGATTTCTGGCTCAAGCTAGGGTTAGGGTTAGGGTTAGGGTTACGCCTGCGCCTAAGCCTCCGCCTAGGCCTAGGTTTAGGGTTCAGAAAACCACAAAGCCAGGAGCTCCAGGGACACTGGCCATGCGAAAGGCATGCCAAGTTGAGCAGGGCACAGCCAAAACCTTGCCCCCTCTTCTTCTTCCTGCTCGGAACTCACCACAGCCCACTGCTGGATTTCTGGCTCAAGCTAGGGTTAGGGTTAGGGTTAGCACTAGGATTATGCCAAGGATTAGGGCTGCGAAATCCACAAAGGCAGGAGCTCCAGGGACACTGGACATGTGAAAGGCATGCAAAGTTGAGCAGGGCACAGCCAAAACCTTGCCCCCTCTTCTTCTTCCTGCTCAGAACTCACCACAGCCCACTGCTGGATTTCTGGCTCAAGCTAGGGTTAGGGTTAGGGTCAGGGTTACGCCTATGCCTAAGCCTAGGTTTAGGGTTCAGAAAACCACAAAGCCAGGAGCTCCAGAGACACTGGCCATGCGAAAGGCATACAAAGTTGAGCACGGAAATGTCAAAAGCTTGCCGCCTCTTCTTTTTCCTGCTTGGAACTCACCACAGCCCAATGCCTGGTTTCTGGCTCAAGCTAGGGTTAGGGTTATGCCTAGGATTAGGGTTGAGAAAACCACAGAGCCAGCAGCTCCAGGGACACTGGACATGTGAGATGCATGCAAAGTTGAGCAGTGCGCAGCCAAAACTTGGCTCCCTCTTCTTCTTCCTGCTCGGAACTCACCACAGCCCACTTCCGGATTTCTGGCTCAAGCTAGGGTTAGGGTTAGGGTTAGGGTTACGCCTACGCCTAAGCCTATGCCTAGGCCTAGGTTTAGGGTTCAGAAAACCACAAAGCCAGGAACTCCACGGACACTGACCATGCGAAAGGCATGCCAAGTTGAGCAGTGCGCAGCCAAAACTTGGCTCCCTCTTCTTCTTTCTGCTTGGAACTCACCACAGCCCACTTCCGGATTTCTGGCTCAAGCTAGGGTTAGGGTTAGGGTTAGGGTTACGCCTGCGCCTAAGCCTCCGCCTAGGCCTAGGTTTAGGGTTCAGAAAACCACAAAGCCAGGAGCTCCAGGGACACTGGCCATGCGAAAGGCATACAAAGTTGAGCACGGAAATGTCAAAAGCTTGCCGCCTCTTCTTTTTCCTGCTTGGAACTCACCACAGCCCAATGCCTGGTTTCTGGCTCAAGCTAGGGTTAGGGTTATGCCTAGGATTAGGGTTGAGAAAACCACAGAGCCAGCAGCTCCAGGGACACTGGACATGTGAGATGCATGCAAAGTTGAGCAGTGCGCAGCCAAAACTTGGCTCCCTCTTCTTCTTCCTGCTCGGAACTCACCACAGCCCACTTCCGGATTTCTGGCTCAAGCTAGGGTTAGGGTTAGGGTTAGGGTTACGCCTACGCCTAAGCCTATGCCTAGGCCTAGGTTTAGGGTTCAGAAAACCACAAAGCCAGGAACTCCACGGACACTGACCATGCGAAAGGCATGCCAAGTTGAGCAGGGCACAGCCAAAACCTTGCCCCCTCTTCTTCTTTCTGCTTGGAACTCGCCACGGCTCACAACCCGATTTCTGGCTCAAGCTAGGGTTAGGGTTAGGGTTAGGGTTACGCCTATGCCTAAGCCTAGGTTTAGGGTTCAGAAAACCACAAAGCCAGGAGCTCCAGGGACACTGGCCATGCGAAAGGCATGCAAAGTTGAGCACGGAAATGTCAAAAGCTTGCCGCCTCTTCTTTTTCCTGCTTGGAACTCACCACAGCCCAATGCCTGGTTTCTGGCTCAAGCTAGGGTTAGGGTTATGCCTAGGATTAGGGTTGAGAAAACCACAGAGCCAGCAGCTCCAGGGACACTGGACATGTGAGATGCATGCAAAGTTGAGCAGTGCGCAGCCAAAACTTGGCTCCCTCTTCTTCTTCCTGCTCGGAACTCACCACAGCCCACTTCCGGATTTCTGGCTCAAGCTAGGGTTAGGGTTAGGGTTAGGGTTACGCCTACGCCTAAGACTATGCCTAGGCCTAGGTTTAGGGTTCAGAAAACCACAAAGCCAGGAACTCCACGGACACTGACCATGCGAAAGGCATGCCAAGTTGAGCAGTGCGCAGCCAAAACTTTGCTCCCTCTTCTTCTTTCTGCTTGGAACTCACCACAGCCCAATGCTCGATTTCTGGCTCAAGCTAGGGTTAGGGTTAGGGTTAGGGTTACGCCTGCACCTAAGCCTCCGCCTAGGCCTAGGTTTAGGGTTCAGAAAACCACAAAGCCAGGAGCTCCAGGGACACTGGCCATGCGAAAGGCATGCCAAGTTGAGCAGGGCACAGCCAAAACCTTGCCCCCTCTTCTTCTTCCTGCTCGGAACTCACCACAGCCCACTGCTGGATTTCTGGCTCAAGCTAGGGTTAGGGTTAGGGTTAGCACTAGGATTATGCCAAGGATTAGGGCTGCGAAATCCACAAAGGCAGGAGCTCCAGGGACACTGGACATGTGAAAGGCATGCAAAGTTGAGCAGGGCACAGCCAAAACCTTGCCCCCTCTTCTTCTTCCTGCTCGGAACTCACCACAGCCCACTGCTGGATTTCTGGCTCAAGCTAGGGTTAGGGTTAGGGTCAGGGTCAGGGTTAGCGTAACGCCTAGGGTTAGGGTACAGAGAACCACCGAGCCCAGAGCTCCAGGGATACTCACTATGCAAAAGGCATGCCAAGGTGAGCGCAGCACAGCCCAAAACCTTGCGCCCTCTTCCTTCTTCCTGCTTGGAACTCACCACAGCCCAATGCTCGATTTCTGGCTCAAGCTAGGGTTAGGGTTAGGGTTAGGGTTACGCCTGCGCCTAAGCCTCCGCCTAGGCCTAGGTTTAGGGTTCAGAAAACCACAAAGCCAGGAGCTCCAGGGACACTGGCCATGCGAAAGGCATGCCAAGTTGAGCAGGGCACAGCCAAAACCTTGCCCCCTCTTCTTCTTCCTGCTCGGAACTCACCACAGCCCAATGCCAGATTTCTGGCTCAAGCTAGGGTTAGGGTTAGGGTTAGCACTAGGATTATGCCAAGGATTAGGGCTGCGAAATCCACAAAGGCAGGAGCTCCAGGGACACTGGACATGTGAAAGGCATGCAAAGTTGAGCAGGGCACAGCCAAAACCTTGCCCCCTCTTCTTCTTCCTGCTCAGAACTCACCACAGCCCACTGCTGGATTTCTGGCTCAAGCTAGGGTTAGGGTTAGGGTCAGGGTTACGCCTATGCCTAAGCCTAGGTTTAGGGTTCAGAAAACCACAAAGCCAGGAGCTCCAGAGACACTGGCCATGCGAAAGGCATACAAAGTTGAGCACGGAAATGTCAAAAGCTTGCCGCCTCTTCTTTTTCCTGCTTGGAACTCACCACAGCCCAATGCCTGGTTTCTGGCTCAAGCTAGGGTTAGGGTTATGCCTAGGATTAGGGTTGAGAAAACCACAGAGCCAGCAGCTCCAGGGACACTGGACATGTGAGATGCATGCAAAGTTGAGCAGTGCGCAGCCAAAACTTGGCTCCCTCTTCTTCTTCCTGCTCGGAACTCACCACAGCCCACTTCCGGATTTCTGGCTCAAGCTAGGGTTAGGGTTAGGGTTAGGGTTACGCCTACGCCTAAGCCTATGCCTAGGCCTAGGTTTAGGGTTCAGAAAACCACAAAGCCAGGAACTCCACGGACACTGACCATGCGAAAGGCATGCCAAGTTGAGCAGTGCGCAGCCAAAACTTGGCTCCCTCTTCTTCTTTCTGCTTGGAACTCACCACAGCCCACTTCCGGATTTCTGGCTCAAGCTAGGGTTAGGGTTAGGGTTAGGGTTACGCCTGCGCCTAAGCCTCCGCCTAGGCCTAGGTTTAGGGTTCAGAAAACCACAAAGCCAGGAGCTCCAGGGACACTGGCCATGCGAAAGGCATACAAAGTTGAGCACGGAAATGTCAAAAGCTTGCCGCCTCTTCTTTTTCCTGCTTGGAACTCACCACAGCCCAATGCCTGGTTTCTGGCTCAAGCTAGGGTTAGGGTTATGCCTAGGATTAGGGTTGAGAAAACCACAGAGCCAGCAGCTCCAGGGACACTGGACATGTGAGATGCATGCAAAGTTGAGCAGTGCGCAGCCAAAACTTGGCTCCCTCTTCTTCTTCCTGCTCGGAACTCACCACAGCCCACTTCCGGATTTCTGGCTCAAGCTAGGGTTAGGGTTAGGGTTAGGGTTACGCCTACGCCTAAGCCTATGCCTAGGCCTAGGTTTAGGGTTCAGAAAACCACAAAGCCAGGAACTCCACGGACACTGACCATGCGAAAGGCATGCCAAGTTGAGCAGGGCACAGCCAAAACCTTGCCCCCTCTTCTTCTTTCTGCTTGGAACTCGCCACGGCTCACAACCCGATTTCTGGCTCAAGCTAGGGTTAGGGTTAGGGTTAGGGTTACGCCTATGCCTAAGCCTAGGTTTAGTGTTCAGAAAACCACAAAGCCAGGAGCTCCAGGGACACTGGCCATGCGAAAGGCATGCAAAGTTGAGCACGGAAATGTCAAAAGCTTGCCGCCTCTTCTTTTTCCTGCTTGGAACTCACCACAGCCCACTTCCGGATTTCTGGCTCAAGCTAGGGTTATGGTTAGGTCAGGGTTACGCCTATGCCTAAGCCTAGGTTTAGTGTTCAGAAAACCACAAAGGCAGGAGCTCCAGGGACACTGGCCATGCGAAAGTCATACAAAGTTGAGCACGGAAAAGCCAAAACCTTGCTCCCTCTTCTTTTTCCTGCTTGGAACTCACCACAGCCCAATGCCTGGTTTCTGGCTCAAGCTAGGGTTAGGGTTATGCCTAGGATTAGGGTTGAGAAAACCACAGAGCCAGCAGCTCCAGGGACACTGGACATGTGAGATGCATGCAAAGTTGAGCAGTGCGCAGCCAAAACTTGGCTCCCTCTTCTTCTTCCTGCTCGGAACTCACCACAGCCCACCGCCGGATTTCTGGCTCAAGCTAGGGTTAGGGTTAGGGTTAGGGTTACGCCTACGCCTAAGCCTATGCCTAGGCCTAGGTTTAGGGTTCAGAAAACCACAAAGCCAGGAACTCCACGGACACTGGCCATGCGAAAGGCATGCCAAGTTGAGCAGTGCGCAGCCAAAACTTTGCTCCCTCTTCTTCTTTCTGCTTGGAACTCACCACAGCCCAATGCTCGATTTCTGGCTCAAGCTAGGGTTAGGGTTAGGGTTAGGGTTACGCCTGCGCCTAAGCCTCCGCCTAGGCCTAGGTTTAGGGTTCGGAAAACCACAAAGGCAGGAGCTCCAGGGACACTGGCCATGCAAAAGGCATGCCAAGTTGAGCACGGAAAAGCCAAAACTTGGCTCCCTCTTCTTCTTCCTGCTCGGAACTCACCACAGCCCACTTCCGGATTTCTGGCTCAAGCTAGGGTTAGGGTTAGGGTTAGCACTAGGATTATGCCAAGGATTAGGGCTGCGAAATCCACAAAGGCAGGAGCTCCAGGGACACTGGACATGTGAAAGGCATGCAAAGTAGATCAGTGCGCAGCCAAAACTTGGCTCCCTCTTCTTCTTTCTGCTTGGAACTCACCACAGCCCACTTCCGGATTTCTGGCTCAAGCTAGGGTTAGGGTTAGGGTTAGCACTAGGATTATGCCAAGGATTAGGGCTGCGAAATCCACAAAGGCAGGAGCTCCAGGGACACTGACCATGCGAAAGGCATGCCAAGTTGAGCAGGGCACAGCCAAAACTTGGCTCCCTCTTCTTCTTCCTGCTCGGAACTCACCACAGCCCACTGCTGGATTTCTGGCTCAAGCTAGGGTTAGGGTTAGGGTTCGCACTACGGTTATGCCAAGGATTAGGGCTGCAAAATCCACAAAGGCAGGACCTCCAGGGACACTGGACATGTGAAAGGCATGCAAAGTAGATCAGTGCGCAGCCAAAACTTGGCTCCCTCTTCTTCTTTCTGCTTGGAACTCACCACAGCCCACTTCCGGATTTCTGGCTCAAGCTAGGGTTAGGGTTAGGGTTACGCCTGCACCTAAGCCTATGCCTAGGCCTAGGTTTAGGGTTCAGAAAACCACAAAGCCAGGAACTCCACGGACACTGACCATGCGAAAGGCATGCCAAGTTGAGCACGGAAAAGCCAAAACCTTGCTCCCTCTTCTTCTTTCTGCTTGGAACTCACCACAGCCCACCGCCGGATTTCTGGCTCAAGCTAGGGTTAGGGTTAGGGTTAGGGTTACGCCTGCGCCTAAGCCTCCGCCTAGGCCTAGGTTTAGGGTTCAGAAAACCACAAAGCCAGGAGCTCCAGGGACACTGGCCATGCGAAAGGCATGCCAAGTTGAGCAGGGCACAGCCAAAACCTTGCCCCCTCTTCTTCTTCCTGCTCGGAACTCACCACAGCCCAATGCCAGATTTCTGGCTCAAGCTAGGGTTAGGGTTAGGGTTAGCACTAGGATTATGCCAAGGATTAGGGCTGCGAAATCCACAAAGGCAGGAGCTCCAGGGACACTGGACATGTGAAAGGCATGCAAAGTTGAGCAGGGCACAGCCAAAACCTTGCCCCCTCTTCTTCTTCCTGCTCGGAACTCACCACAGCCCAATGCCAGATTTCTGGCTCAAGCTAGGGTTAGGGTTAGGGTCAGGGTTACGCCTATGCCTAAGCCTAGGTTTAGTGTTCAGAAAACCACAAAGCCAGGAGCTCCAGAGACACTGGCCATGCGAAAGGCATACAAAGTTGAGCACGGAAATGTCAAAAGCTTGCCGCCTCTTCTTTTTCCTGCTTGGAACTCACCACAGCCCAATGCCTGGTTTCTGGCTCAAGCTAGGGTTAGGGTTATGCCTAGGATTAGGGTTCAGAAAACCACAAAGCCAGGAACTCCACGGACACTGACCATGCGAAAGGCATGCCAAGTTGAGCAGGGCACAGCCAAAACCTTGCCCCCTCTTCTTCTTTCTGCTTGGAACTCGCCACGGCTCACAACCCGATTTCTGGCTCAAGCTAGGGTTAGGGTTAGGGTTAGGGTTACGCCTATGCCTAAGCCTAGGTTTAGTGTTCAGAAAACCACAAAGCCAGGAGCTCCAGGGACACTGGCCATGCGAAAGGCATGCAAAGTTGAGCACGGAAATGTCAAAAGCTTGCCGCCTCTTCTTTTTCCTGCTTGGAACTCACCACAGCCCACTTCCGGATTTCTGGCTCAAGCTAGGGTTATGGTTAGGTCAGGGTTACGCCTATGCCTAAGCCTAGGTTTAGTGTTCAGAAAACCACAAAGGCAGGAGCTCCAGGGACACTGGCCATGCGAAAGTCATACAAAGTTGAGCACGGAAAAGCCAAAACCTTGCTCCCTCTTCTTTTTCCTGCTTGGAACTCACCACAGCCCAATGCCTGGTTTCTGGCTCAAGCTAGGGTTAGGGTTATGCCTAGGATTAGGGTTGAGAAAACCACAGAGCCAGCAGCTCCAGGGACACTGGACATGTGAGATGCATGCAAAGTTGAGCAGTGCGCAGCCAAAACTTGGCTCCCTCTTCTTCTTCCTGCTCGGAACTCACCACAGCCCACCGCCGGATTTCTGGCTCAAGCTAGGGTTAGGGTTAGGGTTAGGGTTACGCCTACGCCTAAGCCTATGCCTAGGCCTAGGTTTAGGGTTCAGAAAACCACAAAGCCAGGAACTCCACGGACACTGGCCATGCGAAAGGCATGCCAAGTTGAGCAGTGCGCAGCCAAAACTTTGCTCCCTCTTCTTCTTTCTGCTTGGAACTCACCACAGCCCAATGCTCGATTTCTGGCTCAAGCTAGGGTTAGGGTTAGGGTTAGGGTTACGCCTGCGCCTAAGCCTCCGCCTAGGCCTAGGTTTAGGGTTCGGAAAACCACAAAGGCAGGAGCTCCAGGGACACTGGCCATGCAAAAGGCATGCCAAGTTGAGCACGGAAAAGCCAAAACTTGGCTCCCTCTTCTTCTTCCTGCTCGGAACTCACCACAGCCCACTTCCGGATTTCTGGCTCAAGCTAGGGTTAGGGTTAGGGTTAGCACTAGGATTATGCCAAGGATTAGGGCTGCGAAATCCACAAAGGCAGGAGCTCCAGGGACACTGGACATGTGAAAGGCATGCAAAGTAGATCAGTGCGCAGCCAAAACTTGGCTCCCTCTTCTTCTTTCTGCTTGGAACTCACCACAGCCCACTTCCGGATTTCTGGCTCAAGCTAGGGTTAGGGTTAGGGTTAGCACTAGGATTATGCCAAGGATTAGGGCTGCGAAATCCACAAAGGCAGGAGCTCCAGGGACACTGACCATGCGAAAGGCATGCCAAGTTGAGCAGGGCACAGCCAAAACTTGGCTCCCTCTTCTTCTTCCTGCTCGGAACTCACCACAGCCCACTGCTGGATTTCTGGCTCAAGCTAGGGTTAGGGTTAGGGTTCGCACTACGGTTATGCCAAGGATTAGGGCTGCAAAATCCACAAAGGCAGGACCTCCAGGGACACTGGACATGTGAAAGGCATGCAAAGTAGATCAGTGCGCAGCCAAAACTTGGCTCCCTCTTCTTCTTTCTGCTTGGAACTCACCACAGCCCACTTCCGGATTTCTGGCTCAAGCTAGGGTTAGGGTTAGGGTTACGCCTGCACCTAAGCCTATGCCTAGGCCTAGGTTTAGGGTTCAGAAAACCACAAAGCCAGGAACTCCACGGACACTGACCATGCGAAAGGCATGCCAAGTTGAGCACGGAAAAGCCAAAACCTTGCTCCCTCTTCTTCTTTCTGCTTGGAACTCACCACAGCCCACCGCCGGATTTCTGGCTCAAGCTAGGGTTAGGGTTAGGGTTAGGGTTACGCCTGCGCCTAAGCCTCCGCCTAGGCCTAGGTTTAGGGTTCAGAAAACCACAAAGCCAGGAGCTCCAGGGACACTGGCCATGCGAAAGGCATGCCAAGTTGAGCAGGGCACAGCCAAAACCTTGCCCCCTCTTCTTCTTCCTGCTCGGAACTCACCACAGCCCAATGCCAGATTTCTGGCTCAAGCTAGGGTTAGGGTTAGGGTTAGCACTAGGATTATGCCAAGGATTAGGGCTGCGAAATCCACAAAGGCAGGAGCTCCAGGGACACTGGACATGTGAAAGGCATGCAAAGTTGAGCAGGGCACAGCCAAAACCTTGCCCCCTCTTCTTCTTCCTGCTCGGAACTCACCACAGCCCAATGCCAGATTTCTGGCTCAAGCTAGGGTTAGGGTTAGGGTCAGGGTTACGCCTATGCCTAAGCCTAGGTTTAGTGTTCAGAAAACCACAAAGCCAGGAGCTCCAGAGACACTGGCCATGCGAAAGGCATACAAAGTTGAGCACGGAAATGTCAAAAGCTTGCCGCCTCTTCTTTTTCCTGCTTGGAACTCACCACAGCCCAATGCCTGGTTTCTGGCTCAAGCTAGGGTTAGGGTTATGCCTAGGATTAGGGTTGAGAAAACCACAGAGCCAGCAGCTCCAGGGACACTGGACATGTGAGATGCATGCAAAGTTGAGCAGTGCGCAGCCAAAACTTGGCTCCCTCTTCTTCTTCCTGCTCGGAACTCACCATAGCCCACTTCCGGATTTCTGGCTCAAGCTAGGGTTAGGGTTAGGGTTAGGGTTACGCCTACGCCTAAGCCTATGCCTAGGCCTAGGTTTAGGGTTCAGAAAACCACAAAGCCAGGAACTCCACGGACACTGGCCATGCGAAAGGCATGCCAAGTTGAGCAGTGCGCAGCCAAAACTTGGCTCCCTCTTCTTCTTTCTGCTTGGAACTCACCACAGCCCACTTCCGGATTTCTGGCTCAAGCTAGGGTTAGGGTTAGGGTTAGGGTTACGCCTGCGCCTAAGCCTCCGCCTAGGCCTAGGTTTAGGGTTCAGAAAACCACAAAGCCAGGAGCTCCAGGGACACTGGACACGCAAAAGGCATGCCAAGTTGAGCACGGAAAAGCCAAAACTTGACTCCCTCTTCTTCTTCCTGCTCGGAACTCACCACAGCCCACTTCCGGATTTCTGGCTCAAGCTAGGGTTAGGGTTAGGGTCAGGGTTAGGGTAACGCCTAGGGTTAGGGTTAGGGTTAGGGTTAGGGTTAGGGTTAGGGTTAGGGTTAGCACTAGGATTATGCCAAGGATTAGGGCTGCGAAATCCACAAAGGCAGGAGCTCCAGGGACACTGGACATGTGAAAGGCATGCAAAGTAGATCAGTGCGCAGCCAAAACTTGGCTCCCTCTTCTTCTTTCTGCTTGGAACTCACCACAGCCCACTTCCGGATTTCTGGCTCAAGCTAGGGTTAGGGTTAGGGTTAGCACTAGGATTATGCCAAGGATTAGGGCTGCGAAATCCACAAAGGCAGGAGCTCCAGGGACACTGACCATGCGAAAGGCATGCCAAGTTGAGCAGGGCACAGCCAAAACTTGGCTCCCTCTTCTTCTTCCTGCTCGGAACTCACTACAGCCCACTGCTGGATTTCTGGCTCAAGCTAGGGTTAGGGTTAGGGTTCGCACTACGGTTATGCCAAGGATTAGGGCTGCAAAATCCACAAAGGCAGGAGCTCCAGGGACACTGGACATGTGAAAGGCATGCAAAGTAGATCAGTGCGCAGCCAAAACTTGGCTCCCTCTTCTTCTTTCTGCTCGGAACTCACCACAGCCCACTGCTGGATTTCTGGCTCAAGCTAGGGTTAGGGTTAGGGTTCGCACTAGGATTATGCCAAGGATTAGGGCTACAAAATCCACAAAGGCAGGAGCTCCAGGGACACTGGACATGTGAAAGGCATGCAAAGTAGATCAGTGCGCAGCCAAAACTTGGCTCCCTCTTCTTCTTTCTGCTTGGAACTCACCACAGCCCACTTCCGGATTTCTGGCTCAAGCTAGGGTTAGGGTTAGGGTTACGCCTGCACCTAAGCCTATGCCTAGGCCTAGGTTTAGGGTTCAGAAAACCACAAAGCCAGGAGCTCCAGGGACACTGGCCATGCGAAAGGCATGCAAAGTTGAGCAGGGCACAGCCAAAACCTTGCCCCCTCTTCTTCTTCCTGCTCGGAACTCACCACAGCCCACTGCTGGATTTCTGGCTCAAGCTAGGGTTAGGGTTAGGGTTAGGGTCAGGGTTAGGGTAACGCCTAGGGTTAGGGTACAGAGAACCACCGAGCCCAGAGCTCCAGGGATACTCACTATGCAAAAGGCATGCCAAGGTGAGCGCAGCACAGCCCAAAACCTTGCTCCCTCTTCTTCTTCCTGCTTGGAACTCACCACAGCCCAATGCTCGATTTCTGGCTCAAGCTAGGGTTAGGGTTACACCTACGCCAAGACCTAGGTTTAGTGTTCAGAAAACCACAAAGCCAGGAGCTCCACGGACACTGACCATGCGAAAGGCATGCCAAGTTGAGCACGGAAAAGCCAAAACCTTGCTCCCTCTTCTTCTTTCTGCTTGGAACTCACCACAGCCCACCGCCGGATTTCTGGCTCAAGCTAGGGTTAGGGTTAGGGTTAGGGTTACGCCTGCGCCTAAGCCTCCGCCTAGGCCTAGGTTTAGGGTTCAGAAAACCACAAAGCCAGGAGCTCCAGGGACACTGGCCATGCGAAAGGCATGCCAAGTTGAGCAGGGCACAGCCAAAACCTTGCTCCCTCTTCTTCTTTCTGCTTGGAACTCACCACAGCCCACCGCCGGATTTCTGGCTCAAGCTAGGGTTAGGGTTAGGGTTAGGGTTACGCCTACGCCTAAGCCTATGCCTAGGCCTAGGTTTAGGGTTCAGAAAACCACAAAGCCAGAAGCCCACGGACACTGACCATGCGAAAGGCATGCCAAGTTGAGCACGGAAAAGCCAAAACCTTGCTCCCTCTTCTTCTTTCTGCTTGGGACTCGCCAAGGCCCACAACCCAATTTCTGGCTCAAGCTAGGGTTAGGGTTAGGGTTAGCACTAGGATTATGCCAAGGATTAGGGCTGCGAAATCCACAAAGGCAGGAGCTCCAGGGACACTGGACATGTGAAAGGCATGCAAAGTTGAGCAGGGCACAGCCAAAACCTTGCCCCCTCTTCTTCTTCCTGCTCAGAACTCACCACAGCCCACTGCTGGATTTCTGGCTCAAGCTAGGGTTAGGGTTAGGGTTAGGGTCAGGGTCAGGGTTAGGGTAACGCCTAGGGTTAGGGTACAGAGAACCACCGAGCCCAGAGCTCCAGGGATACTCACTATGCAAAAGGCATGCCAAGGTGAGCGCAGCACAGCCCAAAACCTTGCTCCCTCTTCTTCTTCCTGCTTGGAACTCACCACAGCCCAATGCTCGATTTCTGGCTCAAGCTAGGGTTAGGGTTACACCTACGCCAAGACCTAGGTTTAGTGTTCAGAAAACCACAAACCCAGGAGCTCCACGGACACTGACCATGCGAAAGGCATGCCAAGTTGAGCACGGAAAAGCCAAAAGCTTGCTCCCTCTTCTTCTTTCTGCTTGGAACTCACCACAGCCCACCGCCGGATTTCTGGCTCAAGCTAGGGTTAGGGTTAGGGTTAGGGTTACGCCTGCGCCTAAGCCTCCGCCTAGGCCTAGGTTTAGGGTTCAGAAAACCACAAAGCCAGGAGCTCCAGGGACACTGGCCATGCGAAAGGCATGCCAAGTTGAGCAGGGCACAGCCAAAACCTTGCCCCCTCTTCTTCTTCCTGCTCGGAACTCACCACAGCCCAATGCCAGATTTCTGGCTCAAGCTAGGGTTAGGGTTAGGGTTAGCACTAGGATTATGCCAAGGATTAGGGCTGCGAAACCCACAAAGGCAGGAGCTCCAGGGACACTGGACATGTGAAAGGCATGCAAAGTTGAGCAGGGCACAGCCAAAACCTTGCCCCCTCTTCTTCTTCCTGCTCGGAACTCACCACAGCCCAATGCCAGATTTCTGGCTCAAGCTAGGGTTAGGGTTAGGGTCAGGGTTACGCCTATGCCTAAGCCTAGGTTTAGGGTTCAGAAAACCACAAAGCCAGGAGCTCCAGGGACACTGGCCATGCAAAAGGCATACAAAGTTGAGCACGGAAATGTCAAAAGCTTGCCGCCTCTTCTTTTTCCTGCTTGGAACTCACCACAGCCCAATGCCTGGTTTCTGGCTCAAGCTAGGTTTAGGGTTATGCCTAGGATTAGGGTTGAGAAAACCACAGAGCCAGCAGCTCCAGGGACACTGGACATGTGAGATGCATGCAAAGTTGAGCAGTGCGCAGCCAAAACTTGGCTCCCTCTTCTTCTTCCTGCTCGGAACTCACCACAGCCCACTTCCGGATTTCTGGCTCAAGCTAGGGTTAGGGTTAGGGTTAGGGTTACGCCTACGCCTAAGACTATGCCTAGGCCTAGGTTTAGGGTTCAGAAAACCACAAAGCCAGGAACTCCACGGACACTGGCCATGCGAAAGGCATGCCAAGTTGAGCAGTGCGCAGCCAAAACTTTGCTCCCTCTTCTTCTTTCTGCTTGGAACTCACCACAGCCCACTTCCGGATTTCTGGCTCAAGCTAGGGTTAGGGTTAGGGTTAGGGTTACGCCTGCGCCTAAGCCTCCGCCTAGGCCTAGGTTTAGGGTTCAGAAAACCACAAAGGCAGGAGCTCCAGGGACACTGGCCATGCGAAAGGCATGCCAAGTTGAGCAGGGCACAGCCAAAACCTTGCCCCCTCTTCTTCTTCCTGCTCGGAACTCACCACAGCCCAATGCCAGATTTCTGGCTCAAGCTAGGGTTAGGGTTAGGGTTAGCACTAGGATTATGCCAAGGATTAGGGCTGCGAAATCCACAAAGGCAGGAGCTCCAGGGACACTGGACATGTGAAAGGCATGCAAAGTTGAGCAGGGCACAGCCAAAACCTTGCCCCCTCTTCTTCTTCCTGCTCGGAACTCACCACAGCCCACTGCTGGATTTCTGGCTCAAGCTAGGGTTAGGGTTAGGGTCAGGGTCAGGGTTAGGGTAACGCCTAGGGTTAGGGTACAGAGAACCACCGAGCCCAGAGCTCCAGGGATACTCACTATGCAAAAGGCATGCCAAGGTGAGAGCAGCACAGCCCAAAACCTTGCGCCCTCTTCCTTCTTCCTGCTTGGAACTCACCACAGCCCAATGCTCGATTTCTGGCTCAAGCTAGGGTTAGGGTTACGCCTACGCCAAGACCTAGGTTTAGTGTTCAGAAAACCACAAAGCCAGAAGCCCACGGACACTGACCATGCGAAAGGCATGCCAAGTTGAGCACGGAAAAGCCAAAACTTTGCTCCCTCTTCTTCTTTCTGCTTGGAACTCACCACAGCCCACTTCCGGATTTCTGGCTCAAGCTAGGGTTAGGGTTAGGGTTAGGGTTACGCCTGCGCCTAAGCCTCCGCCTAGGCCTAGGTTTAGGGTTCAGAAAACCACAAAGCCAGGAGCTCCAGGGACACTGGCCATGCGAAAGGCATGCCAAGTTGAGCAGGGCACAGCCAAAACCTTGCCCCCTCTTCTTCTTTCTGCTTGGAACTCGCCACGGCTCACAACCCGATTTCTGGCTCAAGCTAGGGTTAGGGTTAGGGTTAGGGTTACGCCTACGCCTAAGCCTATGCCTAGGCCTAGGTTTAGGGTTCAGAAAACCACAAAGCCAGAAGCCCACGGACACTGACCATGCGAAAGGCATGCCAAGTTGAGCACGGAAAAGCCAAAACCTTGCTCCCTCTTCTTCTTTCTGCTTGGGACTCGCCAAGGCCCACAACCCAATTTCTGGCTCAAGCTAGGGTTAGGGTTAGGGTTAGCACTAGGATTATGCCAAGGATTAGGGCTGCGAAATCCACAAAGGCAGGAGCTCCAGGGACACTGGACATGTGAAAGGCATGCAAAGTTGAGCAGGGCACAGCCAAAACCTTGCCCCCTCTTCTTCTTCCTGCTCAGAACTCACCACAGCCCACTGCTGGATTTCTGGCTCAAGCTAGGGTTAGGGTTAGGGTTAGGGTCAGGGTCAGGGTTAGGGTAACGCCTAGGGTTAGGGTACAGAGAACCACCGAGCCCAGAGCTCCAGGGATACTCACTATGCAAAAGGCATGCCAAGGTGAGCGCAGCACAGCCCAAAACCTTGCTCCCTCTTCTTCTTCCTGCTTGGAACTCACCACAGCCCAATGCTCGATTTCTGGCTCAAGCTAGGGTTAGGGTTACGCCTACGCCAAGACCTAGGTTTAGTGTTCAGAAAACCACAAAGCCAGGAGCTCCACGGACACTGACCATGCGAAAGGCATGCCAAGTTGAGCACGGAAAAGCCAAAAGCTTGCTCCCTCTTCTTCTTTCTGCTTGGAACTCACCACAGCCCACCGCCGGATTTCTGGCTCAAGCTAGGGTTAGGGTTAGGGTTAGGGTTACGCCTGCGCCTAAGCCTCCGCCTAGGCCTAGGTTTAGGGTTCAGAAAACCACAAAGCCAGGAGCTCCAGGGACACTGGCCATGCGAAAGGCATGCCAAGTTGAGCAGGGCACAGCCAAAACCTTGCCCCCTCTTCTTCTTCCTGCTCGGAACTCACCACAGCCCAATGCCAGATTTCTGGCTCAAGCTAGGGTTAGGGTTAGGGTTCGCACTAGGATTATGCCAAGGATTAGGGCTGCGAAATCCACAAAGGCAGGAGCTCCAGGGACACTGGACATGTGAAAGGCATGCAAAGTTGAGCAGGGCACAGCCAAAACCTTGCCCCCTCTTCTTCTTCCTGCTCAGAACTCACCACAGCCCACTGCTGGATTTCTGGCTCAAGCTAGGGTTAGGGTTAGGGTCAGGGTTACGCCTATGCCTAAGCCTAGGTTTAGTGTTCAGAAAACCACAAAGCCAGGAGCTCCAGAGACACTGGCCATGCGAAAGGCATACAAAGTTGAGCACGGAAATGTCAAAAGCTTGCCGCCTCTTCTTTTTCCTGCTTGGAACTCACCACAGCCCAATGCCTGGTTTCTGGCTCAAGCTAGGGTTAGGGTTATGCCTAGGATTAGGGTTGAGAAAACCACAGAGCCAGCAGCTCCAGGGACACTGGACATGTGAGATGCATGCAAAGTTGAGCAGTGCGCAGCCAAAACTTGGCTCCCTCTTCTTCTTCCTGCTCGGAACTCACCACAGCCCACTTCCGGATTTCTGGCTCAAGCTAGGGTTAGGGTTAGGGTTAGGGTTACGCCTACGCCTAAGCCTATGCCTAGGCCTAGGTTTAGGGTTCAGAAAACCACAAAGCCAGGAACTCCACGGACACTGACCATGCGAAAGGCATGCCAAGTTGAGCAGGGCACAGCCAAAACCTTGCCCCCTCTTCTTCTTTCTGCTTGGAACTCGCCACGGCTCACAACCCGATTTCTGGCTCAAGCTAGGGTTAGGGTTAGGGTTAGGGTTACGCCTATGCCTAAGCCTAGGTTTAGGGTTCAGAAAACCACAAAGCCAGGAGCTCCAGGGACACTGGCCATGCGAAAGGCATGCAAAGTTGAGCACGGAAATGTCAAAAGCTTGCCGCCTCTTCTTTTTCCTGCTTGGAACTCACCACAGCCCACTTCCGGATTTCTGGCTCAAGCTAGGGTTATGGTTAGGGTCAGGGTTACGCCTATGCCTAAGCCTAGGTTTAGTGTTCAGAAAACCACAAAGGCAGGAGCTCCAGGGACACTGGCCATGCGAAAGGCATACAAAGTTGAGCACGGAAAAGCCAAAACCTTGCTCCCTCTTCTTTTTCCTGCTTGGAACTCACCACAGCCCAATGCCTGGTTTCTGGCTCAAGCTAGGGTTAGGGTTATGCCTAGGATTAGGGTTGAGAAAACCACAGAGCCAGCAGCTCCAGGGACACTGGACATGTGAGATGCATGCAAAGTTGAGCAGTGCGCAGCCAAAACTTGGCTCCCTCTTCTTCTTCCTGCTCGGAACTCACCACAGCCCACCGCCGGATTTCTGGCTCAAGCTAGGGTTAGGGTTAGGGTTAGGGTTACGCCTACGCCTAAGCCTATGCCTAGGCCTAGGTTTAGGGTTCAGAAAACCACAAAGCCAGGAACTCCACGGACACTGGCCATGCGAAAGGCATGCCAAGTTGAGCAGTGCGCAGCCAAAACTTTGCTCCCTCTTCTTCTTTCTGCTTGGAACTCACCACAGCCCAATGCTCGATTTCTGGCTCAAGCTAGGGTTAGGGTTAGGGTTAGGGTTACGCCTACGCCTAAGCCTATGCCTAGGCCTAGGTTTAGGGTTCAGAAAACCACAAAGCCAGGAGCTCCAGGGACACTGACCATGCGAAAGGCATGCCAAGTTGAGCAGGGCACAGCCAAAACCTTGCCCCCTCTTCTTCTTCCTGCTCGGAACTCACCACAGCCCAATGCCAGATTTCTGGCTCAAGCTAGGGTTAGGGTTAGGGTTAGCACTAGGATTATGCCAAGGATTAGGGCTGCGAAATCCACAAAGGCAGGAGCTCCAGGGACACTGGACATGTGAAAGGCATGCAAAGTTGAGCAGGGCACAGCCAAAACCTTGCCCCCTCTTCTTCTTCCTGCTCGGAACTCACCACAGCCCACTGCTGGATTTCTGGCTCAAGCTAGGGTTAGGGTTAGGGTCAGGGTCAGGGTTAGGGTAACGCCTAGGGTTAGGGTACAGAGAACCACCGAGCCCAGAGCTCCAGGGATACTCACTATGCAAAAGGCATGCCAAGGTGAGCGCAGCACAGCCCAAAACCTTGCGCCCTCTTCCTTCTTCCTGCTTGGAACTCACCACAGCCCAATGCTCGATTTCTGGCTCAAGCTAGGGTTAGGGTTAGGGTTAGGGTTACGCCTGCGCCTAAGCCTCCGCCTAGGCCTAGGTTTAGGGTTCAGAAAACCACAAAGCCAGGAGCTCCAGGGACACTGGCCATGCGAAAGGCATGCCAAGTTGAGCAGGGCACAGCCAAAACCTTGCCCCCTCTTCTTCTTTCTGCTTGGAACTCGCCACGGCTCACAACCCGATTTCTGGCTCAAGCTAGGGTTAGGGTTAGGGTTAGGGTTACGCCTACGCCTAAGCCTATGCCTAGGCCTAGGTTTAGGGTTCAGAAAACCACAAAGCCAGAAGCCCACGGACACTGACCATGCGAAAGGCATGCCAAGTTGAGCACGGAAAAGCCAAAACCTTGCTCCCTCTTCTTCTTTCTGCTTGGGACTCGCCAAGGCCCACAACCCAATTTCTGGCTCAAGCTAGGGTTAGGGTTAGGGTTAGCACTAGGATTATGCCAAGGATTAGGGCTGCGAAATCCACAAAGGCAGGAGCTCCAGGGACACTGGACATGTGAAAGGCATGCAAAGTTGAGCAGGGCACAGCCAAAACCTTGCCCCCTCTTCTTCTTCCTGCTCAGAACTCACCACAGCCCACTGCTGGATTTCTGGCTCAAGCTAGGGTTAGGGTTAGGGTTAGGGTCAGGGTCAGGGTTAGGGTAACGCCTAGGGTTAGGGTACAGAGAACCACCGAGCCCAGAGCTCCAGGGATACTCACTATGCAAAAGGCATGCCAAGGTGAGCGCAGCACAGCCCAAAACCTTGCTCCCTCTTCTTCTTCCTGCTTGGAACTCACCACAGCCCAATGCTCGATTTCTGGCTCAAGCTAGGGTTAGGGTTACGCCTACGCCAAGACCTAGGTTTAGTGTTCAGAAAACCACAAAGCCAGGAGCTCCACGGACACTGACCATGCGAAAGGCATGCCAAGTTGAGCACGGAAAAGCCAAAAGCTTGCTCCCTCTTCTTCTTTCTGCTTGGAACTCACCACAGCCCACCGCCGGATTTCTGGCTCAAGCTAGGGTTAGGGTTAGGGTTAGGGTTACGCCTGCGCCTAAGCCTCCGCCTAGGCCTAGGTTTAGGGTTCAGAAAACCACAAAGCCAGGAGCTCCAGGGACACTGGCCATGCGAAAGGCATGCCAAGTTGAGCAGGGCACAGCCAAAACCTTGCCCCCTCTTCTTCTTCCTGCTCGGAACTCACCACAGCCCAATGCCAGATTTCTGGCTCAAGCTAGGGTTAGGGTTAGGGTTCGCACTAGGATTATGCCAAGGATTAGGGCTGCGAAATCCACAAAGGCAGGAGCTCCAGGGACACTGGACATGTGAAAGGCATGCAAAGTTGAGCAGGGCACAGCCAAAACCTTGCCCCCTCTTCTTCTTCCTGCTCAGAACTCACCACAGCCCACTGCTGGATTTCTGGCTCAAGCTAGGGTTAGGGTTAGGGTCAGGGTTACGCCTATGCCTAAGCCTAGGTTTAGGGTTCAGAAAACCACAAAGCCAGGAGCTCCAGAGACACTGGCCATGCGAAAGGCATACAAAGTTGAGCACGGAAATGTCAAAAGCTTGCCGCCTCTTCTTTTTCCTGCTTGGAACTCACCACAGCCCAATGCCTGGTTTCTGGCTCAAGCTAGGGTTAGGGTTATGCCTAGGATTAGGGTTGAGAAAACCACAGAGCCAGCAGCTCCAGGGACACTGGACATGTGAGATGCATGCAAAGTTGAGCAGTGCGCAGCCAAAACTTGGCTCCCTCTTCTTCTTCCTGCTCGGAACTCACCACAGCCCACTTCCGGATTTCTGGCTCAAGCTAGGGTTAGGGTTAGGGTTAGGGTTACGCCTACGCCTAAGCCTCCGCCTAGGCCTAGGTTTAGGGTTCAGAAAACCACAAAGCCAGGAACTCCACGGACACTGACCATGCGAAAGGCATGCCAAGTTGAGCAGGGCACAGCCAAAACCTTGCCCCCTCTTCTTCTTTCTGCTTGGAACTCGCCACGGCTCACAACCCGATTTCTGGCTCAAGCTAGGGTTAGGGTTAGGGTTAGGGTTACGCCTATGCCTAAGCCTAGGTTTAGGGTTCAGAAAACCACAAAGCCAGGAGCTCCAGGGACACTGGCCATGCGAAAGGCATGCAAAGTTGAGCACGGAAATGTCAAAAGCTTGCCGCCTCTTCTTTTTCCTGCTTGGAACTCACCACAGCCCAATGCCTGGTTTCTCGCTCAAGCTAGGGTTAGGGTTATGCCTAGGATTAGGGTTGAGAAAACCACAGAGCCAGGAACTCCACGGACACTGACCATGCGAAAGGCATGCCAAGTTGAGCAGTGCGCAGCCAAAACTTTGCTCCCTCTTCTTCTTTCTGCTTGGAACTCACCACAGCCCACTTCCGGATTTCTGGCTCAAGCTAGGGTTAGGGTTAGGGTTAGGGTTACGCCTGCGCCTAAGCCTCCGCCTAGGCCTAGGTTTAGGGTTCAGAAAACCACAAAGCCAGGAGCTCCAGGGACACTGGCCATGCGAAAGGCATGCCAAGTTGAGCAGGGCACAGCCAAAACCTTGCCCCCTCTTCTTCTTCCTGCTCGGAACTCACCACAGCCCACTGCTGGATTTCTGGCTCAAGCTAGGGTTAGGGTTAGTGTCAGGGTCAGGGTTAGGGTAACGCCTAGGGTTAGGGTACAGAGAACCACCGAGCCCAGAGCTCCAGGGATACTCACTATGCAAAAGGCATGCCAAGGTGAGCGCAGCACAGCCCAAAACCTTGCGCCCTCTTCCTTCTTCCTGCTTGGAACTCACCACAGCCCAATGCTCGATTTCTGGCTCAAGCTAGGGTTAGGGTTAGGGTTAGGGTTACGCCTGCGCCTAAGCCTCCGCCTAGGCCTAGGTTTAGGGTTCAGAAAACCACAAAGCCAGGAGCTCCAGGGACACTGGCCATGCGAAAGGCATGCCAAGTTGAGCAGGGCACAGCCAAAACCTTGCCCCCTCTTCTTCTTTCTGCTTGGAACTCGCCACGGCTCACAACCCGATTTCTGGCTCAAGCTAGGGTTAGGGTTAGGGTTAGGGTTACGCCTACGCCTAAGCCTATGCCTAGGCCTAGGTTTAGGGTTCAGAAAACCACAAAGCCAGAAGCCCACGGACACTGACCATGCGAAAGGCATGCCAAGTTGAGCACGGAAAAGCCAAAACCTTGCTCCCTCTTCTTCTTTCTGCTTGGGACTCGCCAAGGCCCACAACCCAATTTCTGGCTCAAGCTAGGGTTAGGGTTAGGGTTAGCACTAGGATTATGCCAAGGATTAGGGCTGCGAAATCCACAAAGGCAGGAGCTCCAGGGACACTGGACATGTGAAAGGCATGCAAAGTTGAGCAGGGCACAGCCAAAACCTTGCCCCCTCTTCTTCTTCCTGCTCAGAACTCACCACAGCCCACTGCTGGATTTCTGGCTCAAGCTAGGGTTAGGGTTAGGGTTAGGGTCAGGGTCAGGGTTAGGGTAACGCCTAGGGTTAGGGTACAGAGAACCACCGAGCCCAGAGCTCCAGGGATACTCACTATGCAAAAGGCATGCCAAGGTGAGCGCAGCACAGCCCAAAACCTTGCTCCCTCTTCTTCTTCCTGCTTGGAACTCACCACAGCCCAATGCTCGATTTCTGGCTCAAGCTAGGGTTAGGGTTACGCCTACGCCAAGACCTAGGTTTAGTGTTCAGAAAACCACAAAGCCAGGAGCTCCACGGACACTGACCATGCGAAAGGCATGCCAAGTTGAGCACGGAAAAGCCAAAAGCTTGCTCCCTCTTCTTCTTTCTGCTTGGAACTCACCACAGCCCACCGCCGGATTTCTGGCTCAAGCTAGGGTTAGGGTTAGGGTTAGGGTTACGCCTGCGCCTAAGCCTCCGCCTAGGCCTAGGTTTAGGGTTCAGAAAACCACAAAGCCAGGAGCTCCAGGGACACTGGCCATGCGAAAGGCATGCCAAGTTGAGCAGGGCACAGCCAAAACCTTGCCCCCTCTTCTTCTTCCTGCTCGGAACTCACCACAGCCCAATGCCAGATTTCTGGCTCAAGCTAGGGTTAGGGTTAGGGTTAGCACTAGGATTATGCCAAGGATTAGGGCTGCGAAATCCACAAAGGCAGGAGCTCCAGGGACACTGGACATGTGAAAGGCATGCAAAGTTGAGCAGGGCACAGCCAAAACCTTGCCCCCTCTTCTTCTTCCTGCTCAGAACTCACCACAGCCCACTGCTGGATTTCTGGCTCAAGCTAGGGTTAGGGTTAGGGTCAGGGTTACGCCTATGCCTAAGCCTAGGTTTAGGGTTCAGAAAACCACAAAGCCAGGAGCTCCAGAGACACTGGCCATGCGAAAGGCATACAAAGTTGAGCACGGAAATGTCAAAAGCTTGCCGCCTCTTCTTTTTCCTGCTTGGAACTCACCACAGCCCAATGCCTGGTTTCTGGCTCAAGCTAGGGTTAGGGTTATGCCTAGGATTAGGGTTGAGAAAACCACAGAGCCAGCAGCTCCAGGGACACTGGACATGTGAGATGCATGCAAAGTTGAGCAGTGCGCAGCCAAAACTTGGCTCCCTCTTCTTCTTCCTGCTCGGAACTCACCACAGCCCACTTCCGGATTTCTGGCTCAAGCTAGGGTTAGGGTTAGGGTTAGGGTTACGCCTACGCCTAAGCCTATGCCTAGGCCTAGGTTTAGGGTTCAGAAAACCACAAAGCCAGGAACTCCACGGACACTGACCATGCGAAAGGCATGCCAAGTTGAGCAGTGCGCAGCCAAAACTTTGCTCCCTCTTCTTCTTTCTGCTTGGAACTCACCACAGCCCACTTCCGGATTTCTGGCTCAAGCTAGGGTTAGGGTTAGGGTTAGGGTTACGCCTGCGCCTAAGCCTCCGCCTAGGCCTAGGTTTAGGGTTCAGAAAACCACAAAGCCAGGAGCTCCAGGGACACTGACCATGCGAAAGGCATGCCAAGTTGAGCAGGGCACAGCCAAAACCTTGCCCCCTCTTCTTCTTCCTGCTCGGAACTCACCACAGCCCAATGCCAGATTTCTGGCTCAAGCTAGGGTTAGGGTTAGGGTTAGCACTAGGATTATGCCAAGGATTAGGGCTGCGAAATCCACAAAGGCAGGAGCTCCAGGGACACTGGACATGTGAAAGGCATGCAAAGTTGAGCAGGGCACAGCCAAAACCTTGCCCCCTCTTCTTCTTCCTGCTCAGAACTCACCACAGCCCACTGCTGGATTTCTGGCTCAAGCTAGGGTTAGGGTTAGGGTTAGGGTCAGGGTCAGGGTTAGGGTAACGCCTAGGGTTAGGGTACAGAGAACCACCGAGCCCAGAGCTCCAGGGATACTCACTATGCAAAAGGCATGCCAAGGTGAGCGCAGCACAGCCCAAAACCTTGCTCCCTCTTCTTCTTCCTGCTTGGAACTCACCACAGCCCAATGCTCGATTTCTGGCTCAAGCTAGGGTTAGGGTTACGCCTACGCCAAGACCTAGGTTTAGTGTTCAGAAAACCACAAAGCCAGGAGCTCCACGGACACTGACCATGCGAAAGGCATGCCAAGTTGAGCACGGAAAAGCCAAAAGCTTGCTCCCTCTTCTTCTTTCTGCTTGGAACTCACCACAGCCCACCGCCGGATTTCTGGCTCAAGCTAGGGTTAGGGTTAGGGTTAGGGTTACGCCTGCGCCTAAGCCTCCGCCTAGGCCTAGGTTTAGGGTTCAGAAAACCACAAAGCCAGGAGCTCCAGGGACACTGGCCATGCGAAAGGCATGCCAAGTTGAGCAGGGCACAGCCAAAACCTTGCCCCCTCTTCTTCTTCCTGCTCGGAACTCACCACAGCCCAATGCCAGATTTCTGGCTCAAGCTAGGGTTAGGGTTAGGGTTAGCACTAGGATTATGCCAAGGATTAGGGCTGCGAAATCCACAAAGGCAGGAGCTCCAGGGACACTGGACATGTGAAAGGCATGCAAAGTTGAGCAGGGCACAGCCAAAACCTTGCCCCCTCTTCTTCTTCCTGCTCAGAACTCACCACAGCCCACTGCTGGATTTCTGGCTCAAGCTAGGGTTAGGGTTAGGGTCAGGGTTACGCCTATGCCTAAGCCTAGGTTTAGGGTTCAGAAAACCACAAAGCCAGGAGCTCCAGAGACACTGGCCATGCGAAAGGCATACAAAGTTGAGCACGGAAATGTCAAAAGCTTGCCGCCTCTTCTTTTTCCTGCTTGGAACTCACCACAGCCCAATGCCTGGTTTCTGGCTCAAGCTAGGGTTAGGGTTATGCCTAGGATTAGGGTTGAGAAAACCACAGAGCCAGCAGCTCCAGGGACACTGGACATGTGAGATGCATGCAAAGTTGAGCAGTGCGCAGCCAAAACTTGGCTCCCTCTTCTTCTTCCTGCTCGGAACTCACCACAGCCCACTTCCGGATTTCTGGCTCAAGCTAGGGTTAGGGTTAGGGTTAGGGTTACGCCTACGCCTAAGCCTATGCCTAGGCCTAGGTTTAGGGTTCAGAAAACCACAAAGCCAGGAACTCCACGGACACTGACCATGCGAAAGGCATGCCAAGTTGAGCAGGGCACAGCCAAAACCTTGCCCCCTCTTCTTCTTTCTGCTTGGAACTCGCCACGGCTCACAACCCGATTTCTGGCTCAAGCTAGGGTTAGGGTTAGGGTTACGCCTATGCCTCCGCCTAGGTTTAGGGTTCAGAAAACCACAAAGCCAGGAGCTCCAGGGACACTGGCCATGCGAAAGGCATGCAAAGTTGAGCACGGAAATGTCAAAAGCTTGCCGCCTCTTCTTTTTCCTGCTTGGAACTCACCACAGCCCAATGCCTGGTTTCTGGCTCAAGCTAGGGTTAGGGTTATGCCTAGGATTAGGGTTGAGAAAACCACAGAGCCAGCAGCTCCAGGGACACTGGACATGTGAGATGCATGCAAAGTTGAGCAGTGCGCAGCCAAAACTTGGCTCCCTCTTCTTCTTCCTGCTCGGAACTCACCACAGCCCACTTCCGGATTTCTGGCTCAAGCTAGGGTTAGGGTTAGGGTTAGGGTTACGCCTACGCCTAAGACTATGCCTAGGCCTAGGTTTAGGGTTCAGAAAACCACAAAGCCAGGAACTCCACGGACACTGACCATGCGAAAGGCATGCCAAGTTGAGCAGTGCGCAGCCAAAACTTTGCTCCCTCTTCTTCTTTCTGCTTGGAACTCACCACAGCCCACTTCCGGATTTCTGGCTCAAGCTAGGGTTAGGGTTAGGGTTAGGGTTACGCCTGCGCCTAAGCCTCCGCCTAGGCCTAGGTTTAGGGTTCAGAAAACCACAAAGCCAGGAGCTCCAGGGACACTGGCCATGCGAAAGGCATGCCAAGTTGAGCAGGGCACAGCCAAAACCTTGCCCCCTCTTCTTCTTCCTGCTCGGAACTCACCACAGCCCAATGCCAGATTTCTGGCTCAAGCTAGGGTTAGGGTTAGGGTTAGCACTAGGATTATGCCAAGGATTAGGGCTGCGAAATCCACAAAGGCAGGAGCTCCAGGGACACTGGACATGTGAAAGGCATGCAAAGTTGAGCAGGGCACAGCCAAAACCTTGCCCCCTCTTCTTCTTCCTGCTCGGAACTCACCACAGCCCACTGCTGGATTTCTGGCTCAAGCTAGGGTTAGGGTTAGGGTCAGGGTCAGGGTTAGGGTAACGCCTAGGGTTAGGGTACAGAGAACCACCGAGCCCAGAGCTCCAGGGATACTCACTATGCAAAAGGCATGCCAAGGTGAGCGCAGCACAGCCCAAAACCTTGCGCCCTCTTCCTTCTTCCTGCTTGGAACTCACCACAGCCCAATGCTCGATTTCTGGCTCAAGCTAGGGTTAGGGTTAGGGTTAGGGTTACGCCTGCGCCTAAGCCTCCGCCTAGGCCTAGGTTTAGGGTTCAGAAAACCACAAAGCCAGGAGCTCCAGGGACACTGGCCATGCGAAAGGCATGCCAAGTTGAGCAGGGCACAGCCAAAACCTTGCCCCCTCTTCTTCTTTCTGCTTGGAACTCGCCACGGCTCACAACCCGATTTCTGGCTCAAGCTAGGGTTAGGGTTAGGGTTAGGGTTACGCCTACGCCTAAGCCTATGCCTAGGCCTAGGTTTAGGGTTCAGAAAACCACAAAGCCAGAAGCCCACGGACACTGACCATGCGAAAGGCATGCCAAGTTGAGCACGGAAAAGCCAAAACCTTGCTCCCTCTTCTTCTTTCTGCTTGGGACTCGCCAAGGCCCACAACCCAATTTCTGGCTCAAGCTAGGGTTAGGGTTAGGGTTAGCACTAGGATTATGCCAAGGATTAGGGCTGCGAAATCCACAAAGGCAGGAGCTCCAGGGACACTGGACATGTGAAAGGCATGCAAAGTTGAGCAGGGCACAGCCAAAACCTTGCCCCCTCTTCTTCTTCCTGCTCAGAACTCACCACAGCCCACTGCTGGATTTCTGGCTCAAGCTAGGGTTAGGGTTAGGGTTAGGGTCAGGGTCAGGGTTAGGGTAACGCCTAGGGTTAGGGTACAGAGAACCACCGAGCCCAGAGCTCCAGGGATACTCACTATGCAAAAGGCATGCCAAGGTGAGCGCAGCACAGCCCAAAACCTTGCTCCCTCTTCTTCTTCCTGCTTGGAACTCACCACAGCCCAATGCTCGATTTCTGGCTCAAGCTAGGGTTAGGGTTACGCCTACGCCAAGACCTAGGTTTAGTGTTCAGAAAACCACAAAGCCAGGAGCTCCACGGACACTGACCATGCGAAAGGCATGCCAAGTTGAGCACGGAAAAGCCAAAAGCTTGCTCCCTCTTCTTCTTTCTGCTTGGAACTCACCACAGCCCACCGCCGGATTTCTGGCTCAAGCTAGGGTTAGGGTTAGGGTTAGGGTTACGCCTGCGCCTAAGCCTCCGCCTAGGCCTAGGTTTAGGGTTCAGAAAACCACAAAGCCAGGAGCTCCAGGGACACTGGCCATGCGAAAGGCATGCCAAGTTGAGCAGGGCACAGCCAAAACCTTGCCCCCTCTTCTTCTTCCTGCTCGGAACTCACCACAGCCCAATGCCAGATTTCTGGCTCAAGCTAGGGTTAGGGTTAGGGTTCGCACTAGGATTATGCCAAGGATTAGGGCTGCGAAATCCACAAAGGCAGGAGCTCCAGGGACACTGGACATGTGAAAGGCATGCAAAGTTGAGCAGGGCACAGCCAAAACCTTGCCCCCTCTTCTTCTTCCTGCTCAGAACTCACCACAGCCCACTGCTGGATTTCTGGCTCAAGCTAGGGTTAGGGTTAGGGTCAGGGTTACGCCTATGCCTAAGCCTAGGTTTAGGGTTCAGAAAACCACAAAGCCAGGAGCTCCAGAGACACTGGCCATGCGAAAGGCATACAAAGTTGAGCACGGAAATGTCAAAAGCTTGCCGCCTCTTCTTTTTCCTGCTTGGAACTCACCACAGCCCAATGCCTGGTTTCTGGCTCAAGCTAGGGTTAGGGTTATGCCTAGGATTAGGGTTGAGAAAACCACAGAGCCAGCAGCTCCAGGGACACTGGACATGTGAGATGCATGCAAAGTTGAGCAGTGCGCAGCCAAAACTTGGCTCCCTCTTCTTCTTCCTGCTCGGAACTCACCACAGCCCACTTCCGGATTTCTGGCTCAAGCTAGGGTTAGGGTTAGGGTTAGGGTTACGCCTACGCCTAAGCCTATGCCTAGGCCTAGGTTTAGGGTTCAGAAAACCACAAAGCCAGGAACTCCACGGACACTGACCATGCGAAAGGCATGCCAAGTTGAGCAGGGCACAGCCAAAACCTTGCCCCCTCTTCTTCTTTCTGCTTGGAACTCGCCACGGCTCACAACCCGATTTCTGGCTCAAGCTAGGGTTAGGGTTAGGGTTAGGGTTACGCCTATGCCTAAGCCTAGGTTTAGGGTTCAGAAAACCACAAAGCCAGGAGCTCCAGGGACACTGGCCATGCGAAAGGCATGCAAAGTTGAGCACGGAAATGTCAAAAGCTTGCCGCCTCTTCTTTTTCCTGCTTGGAACTCACCACAGCCCAATGCCTGGTTTCTGGCTCAAGCTAGGGTTAGGGTTATGCCTAGGATTAGGGTTGAGAAAACCACAGAGCCAGCAGCTCCAGGGACACTGGACATGTGAGATGCATGCAAAGTTGAGCAGTGCGCAGCCAAAACTTGGCTCCCTCTTCTTCTTCCTGCTCGGAACTCACCACAGCCCACTTCCGGATTTCTGGCTCAAGCTAGGGTTAGGGTTAGGGTTAGGGTTACGCCTACGCCTAAGACTATGCCTAGGCCTAGGTTTAGGGTTCAGAAAACCACAAAGCCAGGAACTCCACGGACACTGACCATGCGAAAGGCATGCCAAGTTGAGCAGTGCGCAGCCAAAACTTTGCTCCCTCTTCTTCTTTCTGCTTGGAACTCACCACAGCCCACTTCCGGATTTCTGGCTCAAGCTAGGGTTAGGGTTAGGGTTAGGGTTACGCCTGCGCCTAAGCCTCCGCCTAGGCCTAGGTTTAGGGTTCAGAAAACCACAAAGCCAGGAGCTCCAGGGACACTGGCCATGCGAAAGGCATGCCAAGTTGAGCAGGGCACAGCCAAAACCTTGCCCCCTCTTCTTCTTCCTGCTCGGAACTCACCACAGCCCAATGCCAGATTTCTGGCTCAAGCTAGGGTTAGGGTTAGGGTTAGCACTAGGATTATGCCAAGGATTAGGGCTGCGAAATCCACAAAGGCAGGAGCTCCAGGGACACTGGACATGTGAAAGGCATGCAAAGTTGAGCAGGGCACAGCCAAAACCTTGCCCCCTCTTCTTCTTCCTGCTCGGAACTCACCACAGCCCACTGCTGGATTTCTGGCTCAAGCTAGGGTTAGGGTTAGGGTCAGGGTCAGGGTTAGGGTAACGCCTAGGGTTAGGGTACAGAGAACCACCGAGCCCAGAGCTCCAGGGATACTCACTATGCAAAAGGCATGCCAAGGTGAGCGCAGCACAGCCCAAAACCTTGCGCCCTCTTCCTTCTTCCTGCTTGGAACTCACCACAGCCCAATGCTCGATTTCTGGCTCAAGCTAGGGTTAGGGTTAGGGTTAGGGTTACGCCTGCGCCTAAGCCTCCGCCTAGGCCTAGGTTTAGTGTTCAGAAAACCACAAAGCCAGGAGCTCCAGGGACACTGGCCATGCGAAAGGCATGCCAAGTTGAGCAGGGCACAGCCAAAACCTTGCCCCCTCTTCTTCTTTCTGCTTGGAACTCGCCACGGCTCACAACCCGATTTCTGGCTCAAGCTAGGGTTAGGGTTAGGGTTAGGGTTACGCCTACGCCTAAGCCTATGCCTAGGCCTAGGTTTAGGGTTCAGAAAACCACAAAGCCAGAAGCCCACGGACACTGACCATGCGAAAGGCATGCCAAGTTGAGCACGGAAAAGCCAAAACCTTGCTCCCTCTTCTTCTTTCTGCTTGGGACTCGCCAAGGCCCACAACCCAATTTCTGGCTCAAGCTAGGGTTAGGGTTAGGGTTAGCACTAGGATTATGCCAAGGATTAGGGCTGCGAAATCCACAAAGGCAGGAGCTCCAGGGACACTGGACATGTGAAAGGCATGCAAAGTTGAGCAGGGCACAGCCAAAACCTTGCCCCCTCTTCTTCTTCCTGCTCAGAACTCACCACAGCCCACTGCTGGATTTCTGGCTCAAGCTAGGGTTAGGGTTAGGGTTAGGGTCAGGGTCAGGGTTAGGGTAACGCCTAGGGTTAGGGTACAGAGAACCACCGAGCCCAGAGCTCCAGGGATACTCACTATGCAAAAGGCATGCCAAGGTGAGCGCAGCACAGCCCAAAACCTAGCTCCCTCTTCTTCTTCCTGCTTGGAACTCACCACAGCCCAATGCTCGATTTCTGGCTCAAGCTAGGGTTAGGGTTACGCCTACGCCAAGACCTAGGTTTAGTGTTCAGAAAACCACAAAGCCAGGAGCTCCACGGACACTGACCATGCGAAAGGCATGCCAAGTTGAGCACGGAAAAGCCAAAAGCTTGCTCCCTCTTCTTCTTTCTGCTTGGAACTCACCACAGCCCACCGCCGGATTTCTGGCTCAAGCTAGGGTTAGGGTTAGGGTTAGGGTTACGCCTGCGCCTAAGCCTCCGCCTAGGCCTAGGTTTAGGGTTCAGAAAACCACAAAGCCAGGAGCTCCAGGGACACTGGCCATGCGAAAGGCATGCCAAGTTGAGCAGGGCACAGCCAAAACCTTGCCCCCTCTTCTTCTTCCTGCTCGGAACTCACCACAGCCCAATGCCAGATTTCTGGCTCAAGCTAGGGTTAGGGTTAGGGTTCGCACTAGGATTATGCCAAGGATTAGGGCTGCGAAATCCACAAAGGCAGGAGCTCCAGGGACACTGGACATGTGAAAGGCATGCAAAGTTGAGCAGGGCACAGCCAAAACCTTGCCCCCTCTTCTTCTTTCTGCTTGGAACTCGCCACGGCTCACAACCCGATTTCTGGCTCAAGCTAGGGTTAGGGTTAGGGTTAGGGTTACGCCTATGCCTAAGCCTAGGTTTAGGGTTCAGAAAACCACAAAGCCAGGAGCTCCAGGGACACTGGCCATGCGAAAGGCATGCAAAGTTGAGCACGGAAATGTCAAAAGCTTGCCGCCTCTTCTTTTTCCTGCTTGGAACTCACCACAGCCCAATGCCTGGTTTCTGGCTCAAGCTAGGGTTAGGGTTATGCCTAGGATTAGGGTTGAGAAAACCACAGAGCCAGCAGCTCCAGGGACACTGGACATGTGAGATGCATGCAAAGTTGAGCAGTGCGCAGCCAAAACTTGGCTCCCTCTTCTTCTTCCTGCTCGGAACTCACCACAGCCCACTTCCGGATTTCTGGCTCAAGCTAGGGTTAGGGTTAGGGTTAGGGTTACGCCTACGCCTAAGACTATGCCTAGGCCTAGGTTTAGGGTTCAGAAAACCACAAAGCCAGGAACTCCACGGACACTGACCATGCGAAAGGCATGCCAAGTTGAGCAGTGCGCAGCCAAAACTTTGCTCCCTCTTCTTCTTTCTGCTTGGAACTCACCACAGCCCACTTCCGGATTTCTGGCTCAAGCTAGGGTTAGGGTTAGGGTTAGGGTTACGCCTGCGCCTAAGCCTCCGCCTAGGCCTAGGTTTAGGGTTCAGAAAACCACAAAGCCAGGAGCTCCAGGGACACTGGCCATGCGAAAGGCATGCCAAGTTGAGCAGGGCACAGCCAAAACCTTGCCCCCTCTTCTTCTTCCTGCTCGGAACTCACCACAGCCCAATGCCAGATTTCTGGCTCAAGCTAGGGTTAGGGTTAGGGTTAGCACTAGGATTATGCCAAGGATTAGGGCTGCGAAATCCACAAAGGCAGGAGCTCCAGGGACACTGGACATGTGAAAGGCATGCAAAGTTGAGCAGGGCACAGCCAAAACCTTGCCCCCTCTTCTTCTTCCTGCTCGGAACTCACCACAGCCCACTGCTGGATTTCTGGCTCAAGCTAGGGTTAGGGTTAGGGTCAGGGTCAGGGTTAGGGTAACGCCTAGGGTTAGGGTACAGAGAACCACCGAGCCCAGAGCTCCAGGGATACTCACTATGCAAAAGGCATGCCAAGGTGAGCGCAGCACAGCCCAAAACCTTGCGCCCTCTTCCTTCTTCCTGCTTGGAACTCACCACAGCCCAATGCTCGATTTCTGGCTCAAGCTAGGGTTAGGGTTAGGGTTAGGGTTACGCCTGCGCCTAAGCCTCCGCCTAGGCCTAGGTTTAGGGTTCAGAAAACCACAAAGCCAGGAGCTCCAGGGACACTGGCCATGCGAAAGGCATGCCAAGTTGAGCAGGGCACAGCCAAAACCTTGCCCCCTCTTCTTCTTTCTGCTTGGAACTCGCCACGGCTCACAACCCGATTTCTGGCTCAAGCTAGGGTTAGGGTTAGGGTTAGGGTTACGCCTACGCCTAAGCCTATGCCTAGGCCTAGGTTTAGGGTTCAGAAAACCACAAAGCCAGAAGCCCACGGACACTGACCATGCGAAAGGCATGCCAAGTTGAGCACGGAAAAGCCAAAACCTTGCTCCCTCTTCTTCTTTCTGCTTGGGACTCGCCAAGGCCCACAACCCAATTTCTGGCTCAAGCTAGGGTTAGGGTTAGGGTTAGCACTAGGATTATGCCAAGGATTAGGGCTGCGAAATCCACAAAGGCAGGAGCTCCAGGGACACTGGACATGTGAAAGGCATGCAAAGTTGAGCAGGGCACAGCCAAAACCTTGCCCCCTCTTCTTCTTCCTGCTCAGAACTCACCACAGCCCACTGCTGGATTTCTGGCTCAAGCTAGGGTTAGGGTTAGGGTTAGGGTCAGGGTCAGGGTTAGGGTAACGCCTAGGGTTAGGGTACAGAGAACCACCGAGCCCAGAGCTCCAGGGATACTCACTATGCAAAAGGCATGCCAAGGTGAGCGCAGCACAGCCCAAAACCTTGCTCCCTCTTCTTCTTCCTGCTTGGAACTCACCACAGCCCAATGCTCGATTTCTGGCTCAAGCTAGGGTTAGGGTTACGCCTACGCCAAGACCTAGGTTTAGTGTTCAGAAAACCACAAAGCCAGGAGCTCCACGGACACTGACCATGCGAAAGGCATGCCAAGTTGAGCACGGAAAAGCCAAAAGCTTGCTCCCTCTTCTTCTTTCTGCTTGGAACTCACCACAGCCCACCGCCGGATTTCTGGCTCAAGCTAGGGTTAGGGTTAGGGTTAGGGTTACGCCTGCGCCTAAGCCTCCGCCTAGGCCTAGGTTTAGGGTTCAGAAAACCACAAAGCCAGGAGCTCCAGGGACACTGGCCATGCGAAAGGCATGCCAAGTTGAGCAGGGCACAGCCAAAACCTTGCCCCCTCTTCTTCTTCCTGCTCGGAACTCACCACAGCCCAATGCCAGATTTCTGGCTCAAGCTAGGGTTAGGGTTAGGGTTAGCACTAGGATTATGCCAAGGATTAGGGCTGCGAAATCCACAAAGGCAGGAGCTCCAGGGACACTGGACATGTGAAAGGCATGCAAAGTTGAGCAGGGCACAGCCAAAACCTTGCCCCCTCTTCTTCTTCCTGCTCAGAACTCACCACAGCCCACTGCTGGATTTCTGGCTCAAGCTAGGGTTAGGGTTAGGGTCAGGGTTACGCCTATGCCTAAGCCTAGGTTTAGGGTTCAGAAAACCACAAAGCCAGGAGCTCCAGAGACACTGGCCATGCGAAAGGCATACAAAGTTGAGCACGGAAATGTCAAAAGCTTGCCGCCTCTTCTTTTTCCTGCTTGGAACTCACCACAGCCCAATGCCTGGTTTCTGGCTCAAGCTAGGGTTAGGGTTATGCCTAGGATTAGGGTTGAGAAAACCACAGAGCCAGCAGCTCCAGGGACACTGGACATGTGAGATGCATGCAAAGTTGAGCAGTGCGCAGCCAAAACTTGGCTCCCTCTTCTTCTTCCTGCTCGGAACTCACCACAGCCCACTTCCGGATTTCTGGCTCAAGCTAGGGTTAGGGTTAGGGTTAGGGTTACGCCTACGCCTAAGCCTATGCCTAGGCCTAGGTTTAGGGTTCAGAAAACCACAAAGCCAGGAACTCCACGGACACTGACCATGCGAAAGGCATGCCAAGTTGAGCAGGGCACAGCCAAAACCTTGCCCCCTCTTCTTCTTTCTGCTTGGAACTCGCCACGGCTCACAACCCGATTTCTGGCTCAAGCTAGGGTTAGGGTTAGGGTTAGGGTTACGCCTATGCCTAAGCCTAGGTTTAGGGTTCAGAAAACCACAAAGCCAGGAGCTCCAGGGACACTGGCCATGCGAAAGGCATGCAAAGTTGAGCACGGAAATGTCAAAAGCTTGCCGCCTCTTCTTTTTCCTGCTTGGAACTCACCACAGCCCAATGCCTGGTTTCTGGCTCAAGCTAGGGTTAGGGTTATGCCTAGGATTAGGGTTGAGAAAACCACAGAGCCAGCAGCTCCAGGGACACTGGACATGTGAGATGCATGCAAAGTTGAGCAGTGCGCAGCCAAAACTTGGCTCCCTCTTCTTCTTCCTGCTCGGAACTCACCACAGCCCACTTCCGGATTTCTGGCTCAAGCTAGGGTTAGGGTTAGGGTTAGGGTTACGCCTACGCCTAAGACTATGCCTAGGCCTAGGTTTAGGGTTCAGAAAACCACAAAGCCAGGAACTCCACGGACACTGACCATGCGAAAGGCATGCCAAGTTGAGCAGTGCGCAGCCAAAACTTTGCTCCCTCTTCTTCTTTCTGCTTGGAACTCACCACAGCCCACTTCCGGATTTCTGGCTCAAGCTAGGGTTAGGGTTAGGGTTAGGGTTACGCCTGCGCCTAAGCCTCCGCCTAGGCCTAGGTTTAGGGTTCAGAAAACCACAAAGCCAGGAGCTCCAGGGACACTGGCCATGCGAAAGGCATGCCAAGTTGAGCAGGGCACAGCCAAAACCTTGCCCCCTCTTCTTCTTCCTGCTCGGAACTCACCACAGCCCAATGCCAGATTTCTGGCTCAAGCTAGGGTTAGGGTTAGGGTTAGCACTAGGATTATGCCAAGGATTAGGGCTGCGAAATCCACAAAGGCAGGAGCTCCAGGGACACTGGACATGTGAAAGGCATGCAAAGTTGAGCAGGGCACAGCCAAAACCTTGCCCCCTCTTCTTCTTCCTGCTCGGAACTCACCACAGCCCACTGCTGGATTTCTGGCTCAAGCTAGGGTTAGGGTTAGGGTCAGGGTCAGGGTTAGGGTAACGCCTAGGGTTAGGGTACAGAGAACCACCGAGCCCAGAGCTCCAGGGATACTCACTATGCAAAAGGCATGCCAAGGTGAGCGCAGCACAGCCCAAAACCTTGCGCCCTCTTCCTTCTTCCTGCTTGGAACTCACCACAGCCCAATGCTCGATTTCTGGCTCAAGCTAGGGTTAGGGTTAGGGTTAGGGTTACGCCTGCGCCTAAGCCTCCGCCTAGGCCTAGGTTTAGGGTTCAGAAAACCACAAAGCCAGGAGCTCCAGGGACACTGGCCATGCGAAAGGCATGCCAAGTTGAGCAGGGCACAGCCAAAACCTTGCCCCCTCTTCTTCTTTCTGCTTGGAACTCGCCACGGCTCACAACCCGATTTCTGGCTCAAGCTAGGGTTAGGGTTAGGGTTAGGGTTACGCCTACGCCTAAGCCTATGCCTAGGCCTAGGTTTAGGGTTCAGAAAACCACAAAGCCAGAAGCCCACGGACACTGACCATGCGAAAGGCATGCCAAGTTGAGCACGGAAAAGCCAAAACCTTGCTCCCTCTTCTTCTTTCTGCTTGGGACTCGCCAAGGCCCACAACCCAATTTCTGGCTCAAGCTAGGGTTAGGGTTAGGGTTAGCACTAGGATTATGCCAAGGATTAGGGCTGCGAAATCCACAAAGGCAGGAGCTCCAGGGACACTGGACATGTGAAAGGCATGCAAAGTTGAGCAGGGCACAGCCAAAACCTTGCCCCCTCTTCTTCTTCCTGCTCAGAACTCACCACAGCCCACTGCTGGATTTCTGGCTCAAGCTAGGGTTAGGGTTAGGGTTAGGGTCAGGGTCAGGGTTAGGGTAACGCCTAGGGTTAGGGTACAGAGAACCACCGAGCCCAGAGCTCCAGGGATACTCACTATGCAAAAGGCATGCCAAGGTGAGCGCAGCACAGCCCAAAACCTTGCTCCCTCTTCTTCTTCCTGCTTGGAACTCACCACAGCCCAATGCTCGATTTCTGGCTCAAGCTAGGGTTAGGGTTACGCCTACGCCAAGACCTAGGTTTAGTGTTCAGAAAACCACAAAGCCAGGAGCTCCACGGACACTGACCATGCGAAAGGCATGCCAAGTTGAGCACGGAAAAGCCAAAAGCTTGCTCCCTCTTCTTCTTTCTGCTTGGAACTCACCACAGCCCACCGCCGGATTTCTGGCTCAAGCTAGGGTTAGGGTTAGGGTTAGGGTTACGCCTGCGCCTAAGCCTCCGCCTAGGCCTAGGTTTAGGGTTCAGAAAACCACAAAGCCAGGAGCTCCAGGGACACTGGCCATGCGAAAGGCATGCCAAGTTGAGCAGGGCACAGCCAAAACCTTGCCCCCTCTTCTTCTTCCTGCTCGGAACTCACCACAGCCCAATGCCAGATTTCTGGCTCAAGCTAGGGTTAGGGTTAGGGTTCGCACTAGGATTATGCCAAGGATTAGGGCTGCGAAATCCACAAAGGCAGGAGCTCCAGGGACACTGGACATGTGAAAGGCATGCAAAGTTGAGCAGGGCACAGCCAAAACCTTGCCCCCTCTTCTTCTTCCTGCTCAGAACTCACCACAGCCCACTGCTGGATTTCTGGCTCAAGCTAGGGTTAGGGTTAGGGTCAGGGTTACGCCTATGCCTAAGCCTAGGTTTAGGGTTCAGAAAACCACAAAGCCAGGAGCTCCAGAGACACTGGCCATGCGAAAGGCATACAAAGTTGAGCACGGAAATGTCAAAAGCTTGCCGCCTCTTCTTTTTCCTGCTTGGAACTCACCACAGCCCAATGCCTGGTTTCTGGCTCAAGCTAGGGTTAGGGTTATGCCTAGGATTAGGGTTGAGAAAACCACAGAGCCAGCAGCTCCAGGGACACTGGACATGTGAGATGCATGCAAAGTTGAGCAGTGCGCAGCCAAAACTTGGCTCCCTCTTCTTCTTCCTGCTCGGAACTCACCACAGCCCACTTCCGGATTTCTGGCTCAAGCTAGGGTTAGGGTTAGGGTTAGGGTTACGCCTACGCCTAAGACTATGCCTAGGCCTAGGTTTAGGGTTCAGAAAACCACAAAGCCAGGAACTCCACGGACACTGACCATGCGAAAGGCATGCCAAGTTGAGCAGGGCACAGCCAAAACCTTGCCCCCTCTTCTTCTTTCTGCTTGGAACTCGCCACGGCTCACAACCCGATTTCTGGCTCAAGCTAGGGTTAGGGTTAGGGTTAGGGTTACGCCTATGCCTCCGCCTAGGTTTAGGGTTCAGAAAACCACAAAGCCAGGAGCTCCAGGGACACTGGCCATGCGAAAGGCATGCAAAGTTGAGCACGGAAATGTCAAAAGCTTGCCGCCTCTTCTTTTTCCTGCTTGGAACTCACCACAGCCCAATGCCTGGTTTCTGGCTCAAGCTAGGGTTAGGGTTATGCCTAGGATTAGGGTTGAGAAAACCACAGAGCCAGCAGCTCCAGGGACACTGGACATGTGAGATGCATGCAAAGTTGAGCAGTGCGCAGCCAAAACTTGGCTCCCTCTTCTTCTTCCTGCTCGGAACTCACCACAGCCCACTTCCGGATTTCTGGCTCAAGCTAGGGTTAGGGTTAGGGTTAGGGTTACGCCTACGCCTAAGACTATGCCTAGGCCTAGGTTTAGGGTTCAGAAAACCACAAAGCCAGGAACTCCACGGACACTGACCATGCGAAAGGCATGCCAAGTTGAGCAGTGCGCAGCCAAAACTTTGCTCCCTCTTCTTCTTTCTGCTTGGAACTCACCACAGCCCACTTCCGGATTTCTGGCTCAAGCTAGGGTTAGGGTTAGGGTTAGGGTTACGCCTGCGCCTAAGCCTCCGCCTAGGCCTAGGTTTAGGGTTCAGAAAACCACAAAGCCAGGAGCTCCAGGGACACTGGCCATGCGAAAGGCATGCCAAGTTGAGCAGGGCACAGCCAAAACCTTGCCCCCTCTTCTTCTTCCTGCTCGGAACTCACCACAGCCCACTGCCGGATTTCTGGCTCAAGCTAGGGTTAGGGTTAGGGTTAGCACTAGGATTATGCCAAGGATTAGGGCTGCGAAATCCACAAAGGCAGGAGCTCCAGGGACACTGGACATGTGAAAGGCATGCAAAGTTGAGCAGGGCACAGCCAAAACCTTGCCCCCTCTTCTTCTTCCTGCTCGGAACTCACCACAGCCCACTGCTGGATTTCTGGCTCAAGCTAGGGTTAGGGTTAGGGTCAGGGTCAGGGTTAGGGTAACGCCTAGGGTTAGGGTACAGAGAACCACCGAGCCCAGAGCTCCAGGGATACTCACTATGCAAAAGGCATGCCAAGGTGAGCGCAGCACAGCCCAAAACCTTGCGCCCTCTTCCTTCTTCCTGCTTGGAACTCACCACAGCCCAATGCTCGATTTCTGGCTCAAGCTAGGGTTAGGGTTAGGGTTAGGGTTACGCCTGCGCCTAAGCCTCCGCCTAGGCCTAGGTTTAGTGTTCAGAAAACCACAAAGCCAGGAGCTCCAGGGACACTGGCCATGCGAAAGGCATGCCAAGTTGAGCAGGGCACAGCCAAAACCTTGCCCCCTCTTCTTCTTTCTGCTTGGAACTCGCCACGGCTCACAACCCGATTTCTGGCTCAAGCTAGGGTTAGGGTTAGGGTTAGGGTTACGCCTACGCCTAAGCCTATGCCTAGGCCTAGGTTTAGGGTTCAGAAAACCACAAAGCCAGAAGCCCACGGACACTGACCATGCGAAAGGCATGCCAAGTTGAGCACGGAAAAGCCAAAACCTTGCTCCCTCTTCTTCTTTCTGCTTGGGACTCGCCAAGGCCCACAACCCAATTTCTGGCTCAAGCTAGGGTTAGGGTTAGGGTTAGCACTAGGATTATGCCAAGGATTAGGGCTGCGAAATCCACAAAGGCAGGAGCTCCAGGGACACTGGACATGTGAAAGGCATGCAAAGTTGAGCAGGGCACAGCCAAAACCTTGCCCCCTCTTCTTCTTCCTGCTCAGAACTCACCACAGCCCACTGCTGGATTTCTGGCTCAAGCTAGGGTTAGGGTTAGGGTTAGGGTCAGGGTCAGGGTTAGGGTAACGCCTAGGGTTAGGGTACAGAGAACCACCGAGCCCAGAGCTCCAGGGATACTCACTATGCAAAAGGCATGCCAAGGTGAGCGCAGCACAGCCCAAAACCTAGCTCCCTCTTCTTCTTCCTGCTTGGAACTCACCACAGCCCAATGCTCGATTTCTGGCTCAAGCTAGGGTTAGGGTTACGCCTACGCCAAGACCTAGGTTTAGTGTTCAGAAAACCACAAAGCCAGGAGCTCCACGGACACTGACCATGCGAAAGGCATGCCAAGTTGAGCACGGAAAAGCCAAAAGCTTGCTCCCTCTTCTTCTTTCTGCTTGGAACTCACCACAGCCCACCGCCGGATTTCTGGCTCAAGCTAGGGTTAGGGTTAGGGTTAGGGTTACGCCTGCGCCTAAGCCTCCGCCTAGGCCTAGGTTTAGGGTTCAGAAAACCACAAAGCCAGGAGCTCCAGGGACACTGGCCATGCGAAAGGCATGCCAAGTTGAGCAGGGCACAGCCAAAACCTTGCCCCCTCTTCTTCTTCCTGCTCGGAACTCACCACAGCCCAATGCCAGATTTCTGGCTCAAGCTAGGGTTAGGGTTAGGGTTCGCACTAGGATTATGCCAAGGATTAGGGCTGCGAAATCCACAAAGGCAGGAGCTCCAGGGACACTGGACATGTGAAAGGCATGCAAAGTTGAGCAGGGCACAGCCAAAACCTTGCCCCCTCTTCTTCTTTCTGCTTGGAACTCGCCACGGCTCACAACCCGATTTCTGGCTCAAGCTAGGGTTAGGGTTAGGGTTAGGGTTACGCCTATGCCTAAGCCTAGGTTTAGGGTTCAGAAAACCACAAAGCCAGGAGCTCCAGGGACACTGGCCATGCGAAAGGCATGCAAAGTTGAGCACGGAAATGTCAAAAGCTTGCCGCCTCTTCTTTTTCCTGCTTGGAACTCACCACAGCCCAATGCCTGGTTTCTGGCTCAAGCTAGGGTTAGGGTTATGCCTAGGATTAGGGTTGAGAAAACCACAGAGCCAGCAGCTCCAGGGACACTGGACATGTGAGATGCATGCAAAGTTGAGCAGTGCGCAGCCAAAACTTGGCTCCCTCTTCTTCTTCCTGCTCGGAACTCACCACAGCCCACTTCCGGATTTCTGGCTCAAGCTAGGGTTAGGGTTAGGGTTAGGGTTACGCCTACGCCTAAGACTATGCCTAGGCCTAGGTTTAGGGTTCAGAAAACCACAAAGCCAGGAACTCCACGGACACTGACCATGCGAAAGGCATGCCAAGTTGAGCAGTGCGCAGCCAAAACTTTGCTCCCTCTTCTTCTTTCTGCTTGGAACTCACCACAGCCCACTTCCGGATTTCTGGCTCAAGCTAGGGTTAGGGTTAGGGTTAGGGTTACGCCTGCGCCTAAGCCTCCGCCTAGGCCTAGGTTTAGGGTTCAGAAAACCACAAAGCCAGGAGCTCCAGGGACACTGGCCATGCGAAAGGCATGCCAAGTTGAGCAGGGCACAGCCAAAACCTTGCCCCCTCTTCTTCTTCCTGCTCGGAACTCACCACAGCCCAATGCCAGATTTCTGGCTCAAGCTAGGGTTAGGGTTAGGGTTAGCACTAGGATTATGCCAAGGATTAGGGCTGCGAAATCCACAAAGGCAGGAGCTCCAGGGACACTGGACATGTGAAAGGCATGCAAAGTTGAGCAGGGCACAGCCAAAACCTTGCCCCCTCTTCTTCTTCCTGCTCGGAACTCACCACAGCCCACTGCTGGATTTCTGGCTCAAGCTAGGGTTAGGGTTAGGGTCAGGGTCAGGGTTAGGGTAACGCCTAGGGTTAGGGTACAGAGAACCACCGAGCCCAGAGCTCCAGGGATACTCACTATGCAAAAGGCATGCCAAGGTGAGCGCAGCACAGCCCAAAACCTTGCGCCCTCTTCCTTCTTCCTGCTTGGAACTCACCACAGCCCAATGCTCGATTTCTGGCTCAAGCTAGGGTTAGGGTTAGGGTTAGGGTTACGCCTGCGCCTAAGCCTCCGCCTAGGCCTAGGTTTAGGGTTCAGAAAACCACAAAGCCAGGAGCTCCAGGGACACTGGCCATGCGAAAGGCATGCCAAGTTGAGCAGGGCACAGCCAAAACCTTGCCCCCTCTTCTTCTTTCTGCTTGGAACTCGCCACGGCTCACAACCCGATTTCTGGCTCAAGCTAGGGTTAGGGTTAGGGTTAGGGTTACGCCTACGCCTAAGCCTATGCCTAGGCCTAGGTTTAGGGTTCAGAAAACCACAAAGCCAGAAGCCCACGGACACTGACCATGCGAAAGGCATGCCAAGTTGAGCACGGAAAAGCCAAAACCTTGCTCCCTCTTCTTCTTTCTGCTTGGGACTCGCCAAGGCCCACAACCCAATTTCTGGCTCAAGCTAGGGTTAGGGTTAGGGTTAGCACTAGGATTATGCCAAGGATTAGGGCTGCGAAATCCACAAAGGCAGGAGCTCCAGGGACACTGGACATGTGAAAGGCATGCAAAGTTGAGCAGGGCACAGCCAAAACCTTGCCCCCTCTTCTTCTTCCTGCTCAGAACTCACCACAGCCCACTGCTGGATTTCTGGCTCAAGCTAGGGTTAGGGTTAGGGTTAGGGTCAGGGTCAGGGTTAGGGTAACGCCTAGGGTTAGGGTACAGAGAACCACCGAGCCCAGAGCTCCAGGGATACTCACTATGCAAAAGGCATGCCAAGGTGAGCGCAGCACAGCCCAAAACCTTGCTCCCTCTTCTTCTTCCTGCTTGGAACTCACCACAGCCCAATGCTCGATTTCTGGCTCAAGCTAGGGTTAGGGTTACGCCTACGCCAAGACCTAGGTTTAGTGTTCAGAAAACCACAAAGCCAGGAGCTCCACGGACACTGACCATGCGAAAGGCATGCCAAGTTGAGCACGGAAAAGCCAAAAGCTTGCTCCCTCTTCTTCTTTCTGCTTGGAACTCACCACAGCCCACCGCCGGATTTCTGGCTCAAGCTAGGGTTAGGGTTAGGGTTAGGGTTACGCCTGCGCCTAAGCCTCCGCCTAGGCCTAGGTTTAGGGTTCAGAAAACCACAAAGCCAGGAGCTCCAGGGACACTGGCCATGCGAAAGGCATGCCAAGTTGAGCAGGGCACAGCCAAAACCTTGCCCCCTCTTCTTCTTCCTGCTCGGAACTCACCACAGCCCAATGCCAGATTTCTGGCTCAAGCTAGGGTTAGGGTTAGGGTTAGCACTAGGATTATGCCAAGGATTAGGGCTGCGAAATCCACAAAGGCAGGAGCTCCAGGGACACTGGACATGTGAAAGGCATGCAAAGTTGAGCAGGGCACAGCCAAAACCTTGCCCCCTCTTCTTCTTCCTGCTCAGAACTCACCACAGCCCACTGCTGGATTTCTGGCTCAAGCTAGGGTTAGGGTTAGGGTCAGGGTTACGCCTATGCCTAAGCCTAGGTTTAGGGTTCAGAAAACCACAAAGCCAGGAGCTCCAGAGACACTGGCCATGCGAAAGGCATACAAAGTTGAGCACGGAAATGTCAAAAGCTTGCCGCCTCTTCTTTTTCCTGCTTGGAACTCACCACAGCCCAATGCCTGGTTTCTGGCTCAAGCTAGGGTTAGGGTTATGCCTAGGATTAGGGTTGAGAAAACCACAGAGCCAGCAGCTCCAGGGACACTGGACATGTGAGATGCATGCAAAGTTGAGCAGTGCGCAGCCAAAACTTGGCTCCCTCTTCTTCTTCCTGCTCGGAACTCACCACAGCCCACTTCCGGATTTCTGGCTCAAGCTAGGGTTAGGGTTAGGGTTAGGGTTACGCCTACGCCTAAGCCTATGCCTAGGCCTAGGTTTAGGGTTCAGAAAACCACAAAGCCAGGAACTCCACGGACACTGACCATGCGAAAGGCATGCCAAGTTGAGCAGGGCACAGCCAAAACCTTGCCCCCTCTTCTTCTTTCTGCTTGGAACTCGCCACGGCTCACAACCCGATTTCTGGCTCAAGCTAGGGTTAGGGTTAGGGTTAGGGTTACGCCTATGCCTAAGCCTAGGTTTAGGGTTCAGAAAACCACAAAGCCAGGAGCTCCAGGGACACTGGCCATGCGAAAGGCATGCAAAGTTGAGCACGGAAATGTCAAAAGCTTGCCGCCTCTTCTTTTTCCTGCTTGGAACTCACCACAGCCCAATGCCTGGTTTCTGGCTCAAGCTAGGGTTAGGGTTATGCCTAGGATTAGGGTTGAGAAAACCACAGAGCCAGCAGCTCCAGGGACACTGGACATGTGAGATGCATGCAAAGTTGAGCAGTGCGCAGCCAAAACTTGGCTCCCTCTTCTTCTTCCTGCTCGGAACTCACCACAGCCCACTTCCGGATTTCTGGCTCAAGCTAGGGTTAGGGTTAGGGTTAGGGTTACGCCTACGCCTAAGACTATGCCTAGGCCTAGGTTTAGGGTTCAGAAAACCACAAAGCCAGGAACTCCACGGACACTGACCATGCGAAAGGCATGCCAAGTTGAGCAGTGCGCAGCCAAAACTTTGCTCCCTCTTCTTCTTTCTGCTTGGAACTCACCACAGCCCACTTCCGGATTTCTGGCTCAAGCTAGGGTTAGGGTTAGGGTTAGGGTTACGCCTGCGCCTAAGCCTCCGCCTAGGCCTAGGTTTAGGGTTCAGAAAACCACAAAGCCAGGAGCTCCAGGGACACTGGCCATGCGAAAGGCATGCCAAGTTGAGCAGGGCACAGCCAAAACCTTGCCCCCTCTTCTTCTTCCTGCTCGGAACTCACCACAGCCCAATGCCAGATTTCTGGCTCAAGCTAGGGTTAGGGTTAGGGTTAGCACTAGGATTATGCCAAGGATTAGGGCTGCGAAATCCACAAAGGCAGGAGCTCCAGGGACACTGGACATGTGAAAGGCATGCAAAGTTGAGCAGGGCACAGCCAAAACCTTGCCCCCTCTTCTTCTTCCTGCTCGGAACTCACCACAGCCCACTGCTGGATTTCTGGCTCAAGCTAGGGTTAGGGTTAGGGTCAGGGTCAGGGTTAGGGTAACGCCTAGGGTTAGGGTACAGAGAACCACCGAGCCCAGAGCTCCAGGGATACTCACTATGCAAAAGGCATGCCAAGGTGAGCGCAGCACAGCCCAAAACCTTGCGCCCTCTTCCTTCTTCCTGCTTGGAACTCACCACAGCCCAATGCTCGATTTCTGGCTCAAGCTAGGGTTAGGGTTAGGGTTAGGGTTACGCCTGCGCCTAAGCCTCCGCCTAGGCCTAGGTTTAGGGTTCAGAAAACCACAAAGCCAGGAGCTCCAGGGACACTGGCCATGCGAAAGGCATGCCAAGTTGAGCAGGGCACAGCCAAAACCTTGCCCCCTCTTCTTCTTTCTGCTTGGAACTCGCCACGGCTCACAACCCGATTTCTGGCTCAAGCTAGGGTTAGGGTTAGGGTTAGGGTTACGCCTACGCCTAAGCCTATGCCTAGGCCTAGGTTTAGGGTTCAGAAAACCACAAAGCCAGAAGCCCACGGACACTGACCATGCGAAAGGCATGCCAAGTTGAGCACGGAAAAGCCAAAACCTTGCTCCCTCTTCTTCTTTCTGCTTGGGACTCGCCAAGGCCCACAACCCAATTTCTGGCTCAAGCTAGGGTTAGGGTTAGGGTTAGCACTAGGATTATGCCAAGGATTAGGGCTGCGAAATCCACAAAGGCAGGAGCTCCAGGGACACTGGACATGTGAAAGGCATGCAAAGTTGAGCAGGGCACAGCCAAAACCTTGCCCCCTCTTCTTCTTCCTGCTCAGAACTCACCACAGCCCACTGCTGGATTTCTGGCTCAAGCTAGGGTTAGGGTTAGGGTTAGGGTCAGGGTCAGGGTTAGGGTAACGCCTAGGGTTAGGGTACAGAGAACCACCGAGCCCAGAGCTCCAGGGATACTCACTATGCAAAAGGCATGCCAAGGTGAGCGCAGCACAGCCCAAAACCTTGCTCCCTCTTCTTCTTCCTGCTTGGAACTCACCACAGCCCAATGCTCGATTTCTGGCTCAAGCTAGGGTTAGGGTTACGCCTACGCCAAGACCTAGGTTTAGTGTTCAGAAAACCACAAAGCCAGGAGCTCCACGGACACTGACCATGCGAAAGGCATGCCAAGTTGAGCACGGAAAAGCCAAAAGCTTGCTCCCTCTTCTTCTTTCTGCTTGGAACTCACCACAGCCCACCGCCGGATTTCTGGCTCAAGCTAGGGTTAGGGTTAGGGTTAGGGTTACGCCTGCGCCTAAGCCTCCGCCTAGGCCTAGGTTTAGGGTTCAGAAAACCACAAAGCCAGGAGCTCCAGGGACACTGGCCATGCGAAAGGCATGCCAAGTTGAGCAGGGCACAGCCAAAACCTTGCCCCCTCTTCTTCTTCCTGCTCGGAACTCACCACAGCCCAATGCCAGATTTCTGGCTCAAGCTAGGGTTAGGGTTAGGGTTCGCACTAGGATTATGCCAAGGATTAGGGCTGCGAAATCCACAAAGGCAGGAGCTCCAGGGACACTGGACATGTGAAAGGCATGCAAAGTTGAGCAGGGCACAGCCAAAACCTTGCCCCCTCTTCTTCTTCCTGCTCAGAACTCACCACAGCCCACTGCTGGATTTCTGGCTCAAGCTAGGGTTAGGGTTAGGGTCAGGGTTACGCCTATGCCTAAGCCTAGGTTTAGGGTTCAGAAAACCACAAAGCCAGGAGCTCCAGAGACACTGGCCATGCGAAAGGCATACAAAGTTGAGCACGGAAATGTCAAAAGCTTGCCGCCTCTTCTTTTTCCTGCTTGGAACTCACCACAGCCCAATGCCTGGTTTCTGGCTCAAGCTAGGGTTAGGGTTATGCCTAGGATTAGGGTTGAGAAAACCACAGAGCCAGCAGCTCCAGGGACACTGGACATGTGAGATGCATGCAAAGTTGAGCAGTGCGCAGCCAAAACTTGGCTCCCTCTTCTTCTTCCTGCTCGGAACTCACCACAGCCCACTTCCGGATTTCTGGCTCAAGCTAGGGTTAGGGTTAGGGTTAGGGTTACGCCTACGCCTAAGACTATGCCTAGGCCTAGGTTTAGGGTTCAGAAAACCACAAAGCCAGGAACTCCACGGACACTGACCATGCGAAAGGCATGCCAAGTTGAGCAGGGCACAGCCAAAACCTTGCCCCCTCTTCTTCTTTCTGCTTGGAACTCGCCACGGCTCACAACCCGATTTCTGGCTCAAGCTAGGGTTAGGGTTAGGGTTAGGGTTACGCCTATGCCTCCGCCTAGGTTTAGGGTTCAGAAAACCACAAAGCCAGGAGCTCCAGGGACACTGGCCATGCGAAAGGCATGCAAAGTTGAGCACGGAAATGTCAAAAGCTTGCCGCCTCTTCTTTTTCCTGCTTGGAACTCACCACAGCCCAATGCCTGGTTTCTGGCTCAAGCTAGGGTTAGGGTTATGCCTAGGATTAGGGTTGAGAAAACCACAGAGCCAGCAGCTCCAGGGACACTGGACATGTGAGATGCATGCAAAGTTGAGCAGTGCGCAGCCAAAACTTGGCTCCCTCTTCTTCTTCCTGCTCGGAACTCACCACAGCCCACTTCCGGATTTCTGGCTCAAGCTAGGGTTAGGGTTAGGGTTAGGGTTACGCCTACGCCTAAGACTATGCCTAGGCCTAGGTTTAGGGTTCAGAAAACCACAAAGCCAGGAACTCCACGGACACTGACCATGCGAAAGGCATGCCAAGTTGAGCAGTGCGCAGCCAAAACTTTGCTCCCTCTTCTTCTTTCTGCTTGGAACTCACCACAGCCCACTTCCGGATTTCTGGCTCAAGCTAGGGTTAGGGTTAGGGTTAGGGTTACGCCTGCGCCTAAGCCTCCGCCTAGGCCTAGGTTTAGGGTTCAGAAAACCACAAAGCCAGGAGCTCCAGGGACACTGGCCATGCGAAAGGCATGCCAAGTTGAGCAGGGCACAGCCAAAACCTTGCCCCCTCTTCTTCTTCCTGCTCGGAACTCACCACAGCCCACTGCCGGATTTCTGGCTCAAGCTAGGGTTAGGGTTAGGGTTAGCACTAGGATTATGCCAAGGATTAGGGCTGCGAAATCCACAAAGGCAGGAGCTCCAGGGACACTGGACATGTGAAAGGCATGCAAAGTTGAGCAGGGCACAGCCAAAACCTTGCCCCCTCTTCTTCTTCCTGCTCGGAACTCACCACAGCCCACTGCTGGATTTCTGGCTCAAGCTAGGGTTAGGGTTAGGGTCAGGGTCAGGGTTAGGGTAACGCCTAGGGTTAGGGTACAGAGAACCACCGAGCCCAGAGCTCCAGGGATACTCACTATGCAAAAGGCATGCCAAGGTGAGCGCAGCACAGCCCAAAACCTTGCGCCCTCTTCCTTCTTCCTGCTTGGAACTCACCACAGCCCAATGCTCGATTTCTGGCTCAAGCTAGGGTTAGGGTTAGGGTTAGGGTTACGCCTGCGCCTAAGCCTCCGCCTAGGCCTAGGTTTAGGGTTCAGAAAACCACAAAGCCAGGAGCTCCAGGGACACTGGCCATGCGAAAGGCATGCCAAGTTGAGCAGGGCACAGCCAAAACCTTGCCCCCTCTTCTTCTTTCTGCTTGGAACTCGCCACGGCTCACAACCCGATTTCTGGCTCAAGCTAGGGTTAGGGTTAGGGTTAGGGTTACGCCTACGCCTAAGCCTATGCCTAGGCCTAGGTTTAGGGTTCAGAAAACCACAAAGCCAGAAGCCCACGGACACTGGCCATGCGAAAGGCATGCCAAGTTGAGCACGGAAAAGCCAAAACCTTGCTCCCTCTTCTTCTTTCTGCTTGGGACTCGCCAAGGCCCACAACCCAATTTCTGGCTCAAGCTAGGGTTAGGGTTAGGGTTAGCACTAGGATTATGCCAAGGATTAGGGCTGCGAAATCCACAAAGGCAGGAGCTCCAGGGACACTGGACATGTGAAAGGCATGCAAAGTTGAGCAGGGCACAGCCAAAACCTTGCCCCCTCTTCTTCTTCCTGCTCAGAACTCACCACAGCCCACTGCTGGATTTCTGGCTCAAGCTAGGGTTAGGGTTAGGGTTAGGGTCAGGGTCAGGGTTAGGGTAACGCCTAGGGTTAGGGTACAGAGAACCACCGAGCCCAGAGCTCCAGGGATACTCACTATGCAAAAGGCATGCCAAGGTGAGCGCAGCACAGCCCAAAACCTTGCTCCCTCTTCTTCTTCCTGCTTGGAACTCACCACAGCCCAATGCTCGATTTCTGGCTCAAGCTAGGGTTAGGGTTACGCCTACGCCAAGACCTAGGTTTAGTGTTCAGAAAACCACAAAGCCAGGAGCTCCACGGACACTGACCATGCGAAAGGCATGCCAAGTTGAGCACGGAAAAGCCAAAAGCTTGCTCCCTCTTCTTCTTTCTGCTTGGAACTCACCACAGCCCACCGCCGGATTTCTGGCTCAAGCTAGGGTTAGGGTTAGGGTTAGGGTTACGCCTGCGCCTAAGCCTCCGCCTAGGCCTAGGTTTAGGGTTCAGAAAACCACAAAGCCAGGAGCTCCAGGGACACTGGCCATGCGAAAGGCATGCCAAGTTGAGCAGGGCACAGCCAAAACCTTGCCCCCTCTTCTTCTTCCTGCTCGGAACTCACCACAGCCCAATGCCAGATTTCTGGCTCAAGCTAGGGTTAGGGTTAGGGTTAGCACTAGGATTATGCCAAGGATTAGGGCTGCGAAATCCACAAAGGCAGGAGCTCCAGGGACACTGGACATGTGAAAGGCATGCAAAGTTGAGCAGGGCACAGCCAAAACCTTGCCCCCTCTTCTTCTTCCTGCTCAGAACTCACCACAGCCCACTGCTGGATTTCTGGCTCAAGCTAGGGTTAGGGTTAGGGTCAGGGTTACGCCTATGCCTAAGCCTAGGTTTAGGGTTCAGAAAACCACAAAGCCAGGAGCTCCAGAGACACTGGCCATGCGAAAGGCATACAAAGTTGAGCACGGAAATGTCAAAAGCTTGCCGCCTCTTCTTTTTCCTGCTTGGAACTCACCACAGCCCAATGCCTGGTTTCTGGCTCAAGCTAGGGTTAGGGTTATGCCTAGGATTAGGGTTGAGAAAACCACAGAGCCAGCAGCTCCAGGGACACTGGACATGTGAGATGCATGCAAAGTTGAGCAGTGCGCAGCCAAAACTTGGCTCCCTCTTCTTCTTCCTGCTCGGAACTCACCACAGCCCACTTCCGGATTTCTGGCTCAAGCTAGGGTTAGGGTTAGGGTTAGGGTTACGCCTACGCCTAAGCCTATGCCTAGGCCTAGGTTTAGGGTTCAGAAAACCACAAAGCCAGGAACTCCACGGACACTGACCATGCGAAAGGCATGCCAAGTTGAGCAGTGCGCAGCCAAAACTTGGCTCCCTCTTCTTCTTTCTGCTTGGAACTCACCACAGCCCACTTCCGGATTTCTGGCTCAAGCTAGGGTTAGGGTTAGGGTTAGGGTTACGCCTGCGCCTAAGCCTCCGCCTAGGCCTAGGTTTAGGGTTCAGAAAACCACAAAGCCAGGAGCTCCAGGGACACTGGCCATGCGAAAGGCATACAAAGTTGAGCAAGGAAATGTCAAAAGCTTGCCGCCTCTTCTTTTTCCTGCTTGGAACTCACCACAGCCCAATGCCTGGTTTCTGGCTCAAGCTAGGGTTAGGGTTATGCCTAGGATTAGGGTTGAGAAAACCACAGAGCCAGCAGCTCCAGGGACACTGGACATGTGAGATGCATGCAAAGTTGAGCAGTGCGCAGCCAAAACTTGGCTCCCTCTTCTTCTTCCTGCTCGGAACTCACCACAGCCCACTTCCGGATTTCTGGCTCAAGCTAGGGTTAGGGTTAGGGTTAGGGTTACGCCTACGCCTAAGCCTATGCCTAGGCCTAGGTTTAGGGTTCAGAAAACCACAAAGCCAGGAACTCCACGGACACTGACCATGCGAAAGGCATGCCAAGTTGAGCAGGGCACAGCCAAAACCTTGCCCCCTCTTCTTCTTTCTGCTTGGAACTCGCCACGGCTCACAACCCGATTTCTGGCTCAAGCTAGGGTTAGGGTTAGGGTTAGGGTTACGCCTATGCCTAAGCCTAGGTTTAGGGTTCAGAAAACCACAAAGCCAGGAGCTCCAGGGACACTGGCCATGCGAAAGGCATGCAAAGTTGAGCACGGAAATGTCAAAAGCTTGCCGCCTCTTCTTTTTCCTGCTTGGAACTCACCACAGCCCACTTCCGGATTTCTGGCTCAAGCTAGGGTTATGGTTAGGGTCAGGGTTACGCCTATGCCTAAGCCTAGGTTTAGGGTTCAGAAAACCACAAAGGCAGGAGCTCCAGGGACACTGGCCATGCGAAAGGCATACAAAGTTGAGCACGGAAAAGCCAAAACCTTGCTCCCTCTTCTTTTTCCTGCTTGGAACTCACCACAGCCCAATGCCTGGTTTCTGGCTCAAGCTAGGGTTAGGGTTATGCCTAGGATTAGGGTTGAGAAAACCACAGAGCCAGCAGCTCCAGGGACACTGGACATGTGAGATGCATGCAAAGTTGAGCAGTGCGCAGCCAAAACTTGGCTCCCTCTTCTTCTTCCTGCTCGGAACTCACCACAGCCCACCGCCGGATTTCTGGCTCAAGCTAGGGTTAGGGTTAGGGTTAGGGTTACGCCTACGCCTAAGCCTATGCCTAGGCCTAGGTTTAGGGTTCAGAAAACCACAAAGCCAGGAACTCCACGGACACTGGCCATGCGAAAGGCATGCCAAGTTGAGCAGTGCGCAGCCAAAACTTTGCTCCCTCTTCTTCTTTCTGCTTGGAACTCACCACAGCCCAATGCTCGATTTCTGGCTCAAGCTAGGGTTAGGGTTAGGGTTAGGGTTACGCCTGCGCCTAAGCCTCCGCCTAGGCCTAGGTTTAGGGTTCGGAAAACCACAAAGGCAGGAGCTCCAGGGACACTGGCCATGCAAAAGGCATGCCAAGTTGAGCACGGAAAAGCCAAAACTTGGCTCCCTCTTCTTCTTCCTGCTCGGAACTCACCACAGCCCACTTCCGGATTTCTGGCTCAATCTAGGGTTGGGGTTAGGGTTAGCACTAGGATTATGCCAAGGATTAGGGCTGCAAAATCCACAAAGGCAGGAGCTCCAGGGACACTGGACATGTGAAAGGCATGCAAAGTAGATCAGTGCGCAGCCAAAACTTGGCTCCCTCTTCTTCTTTCTGCTTGGAACTCACCACAGCCCACTTCCGGATTTCTGGCTCAAGCTAGGGTTAGGGTTAGGGTTAGCACTAGGATTATGCCAAGGATTAGGGCTGCGAAATCCACAAAGGCAGGAGCTCCAGGGACACTGACCATGCGAAAGGCATGCCAAGTTGAGCAGGGCACAGCCAAAACTTGGCTCCCTCTTCTTCTTCCTGCTCGGAACTCACCACAGCCCACTGCTGGATTTCTGGCTCAAGCTAGGGTTAGGGTTAGGGTTCGCACTACGGTTATGCCAAGGATTAGGGCTGCAAAATCCACAAAGGCAGGACCTCCAGGGACACTGGACATGTGAAAGGCATGCAAAGTAGATCAGTGCGCAGCCAAAACTTGGCTCCCTCTTCTTCTTTCTGCTTGGAACTCACCACAGCCCACTTCCGGATTTCTGGCTCAAGCTAGGGTTAGGGTTAGGGTTACGCCTGCACCTAAGCCTATGCCTAGGCCTAGGTTTAGGGTTCAGAAAACCACAAAGCCAGGAGCTCCACGGACACTGACCATGCGAAAGGCATGCCAAGTTGAGCACGGAAAAGCCAAAACCTTGCTCCCTCTTCTTCTTTCTGCTTGGAACTCACCACAGCCCACCGCCGGATTTCTGGCTCAAGCTAGGGTTAGGGTTAGGGTTAGGGTTACGCCTGCGCCTAAGCCTCCGCCTAGGCCTAGGTTTAGGGTTCAGAAAACCACAAAGCCAGGAGCTCCAGGGACACTGGCCATGCGAAAGGCATGCCAAGTTGAGCAGGGCACAGCCAAAACCTTGCCCCCTCTTCTTCTTCCTGCTCGGAACTCACCACAGCCCAATGCCAGATTTCTGGCTCAAGCTAGGGTTAGGGTTAGGGTTAGCACTAGGATTATGCCAAGGATTAGGGCTGCGAAATCCACAAAGGCAGGAGCTCCCGGGACACTGGACATGCGAAAGGCATGCCAAGTTGAGCAGGGCACAGCCAAAACCTTGCCCCCTCTTCTTCTTCCTGCTCGGAACTCACCACAGCCCAATGCCAGATTTCTGGCTCAAGCTAGGGTTAGGGTTAGGGTCAGGGTTACGCCTATGCCTAAGCCTAGGTTTAGTGTTCAGAAAACCACAAAGCCAGGAGCTCCAGAGACACTGGCCATGCGAAAGGCATACAAAGTTGAGCACGGAAATGTCAAAAGCTTGCCGCCTCTTCTTTTTCCTGCTTGGAACTCACCACAGCCCAATGCCTGGTTTCTGGCTCAAGCTAGGGTTAGGGTTATGCCTAGGATTAGGGTTGAGAAAACCACAGAGCCAGCAGCTCCAGGGACACTGGACATGTGAGATGCATGCAAAGTTGAGCAGTGCGCAGCCAAAACTTGGCTCCCTCTTCTTCTTCCTGCTCGGAACTCACCATAGCCCACCGCCGGATTTCTGGCTCAAGCTAGGGTTAGGGTTAGGGTTAGGGTTACGCCTACGCCTAAGCCTATGCCTAGGCCTAGGTTTAGGGTTCAGAAAACCACAAAGCCAGGAACTCCACGGACACTGGCCATGCGAAAGGCATGCCAAGTTGAGCAGTGCGCAGCCAAAACTTGGCTCCCTCTTCTTCTTTCTGCTTGGAACTCACCACAGCCCACTTCCGGATTTCTGGCTCAAGCTAGGGTTAGGGTTAGGGTTAGGGTTACGCCTGCGCCTAAGCCTCCGCCTAGGCCTAGGTTTAGGGTTCGGAAAACGACAAAGCCAGGAGCTCCAGGGACACTGGACACGCAAAAGGCATGCCAAGTTGAGCACGGAAAAGCCAAAACTTGGCTCCCTCTTCTTCTTCCTGCTCGGAACTCACCACAGCCCACTTCCGGATTTCTGGCTCAAGCTAGGGTTAGGGTTAGGGTTAGCACTAGGATTATGCCAAGGATTAGGGCTGCGAAATCCACAAAGGCAGGAGCTCCAGGGACACTGGACATGTGAAAGGCATGCAAAGTAGATCAGTGCGCAGCCAAAACTTGGCTCCCTCTTCTTCTTTCTGCTTGGAACTCACCACAGCCCACTTCCGGATTTCTGGCTCAAGCTAGGGTTAGGGTTAGGGTTAGCACTAGGATTATGCCAAGGATTAGGGCTGCGAAATCCACAAAGGCAGGAGCTCCAGGGACACTGACCATGCGAAAGGCATGCCAAGTTGAGCAGGGCACAGCCAAAACTTGGCTCCCTCTTCTTCTTCCTGCTCGGAACTCACTACAGCCCACTGCTGGATTTCTGGCTCAAGCTAGGGTTAGGGTTAGGGTTCGCACTACGGTTATGCCAAGGATTAGGGCTGCAAAATCCACAAAGGCAGGAGCTCCAGGGACACTGGACATGTGAAAGGCATGCAAAGTAGATCAGTGCGCAGCCAAAACTTGGCTCCCTCTTCTTCTTTCTGCTCGGAACTCACCACAGCCCAGTGCTGGATTTCTGGCTCAAGCTAGGGTTAGGGTTAGGGTTCGCACTAGGATTATGCCAAGGATTAGGGCTACAAAATCCACAAAGGCAGGAGCTCCAGGGACACTGGACATGTGAAAGGCATGCAAAGTAGATCAGTGCGCAGCCAAAACTTGGCTCCCTCTTCTTCTTTCTGCTTGGAACTCACCACAGCCCACTTCCGGATTTCTGGCTCAAGCTAGGGTTAGGGTTAGGGTTACGCCTGCACCTAAGCCTATGCCTAGGCCTAGGTTTAGGGTTCAGAAAACCACAAAGCCAGGAGCTCCAGGGACACTGGCCATGCGAAAGGCATGCAAAGTTGAGCAGGGCACAGCCAAAACCTTGCCCCCTCTTCTTCTTCCTGCTCGGAACTCACCACAGCCCACTGCTGGATTTCTGGCTCAAGCTAGGGTTAGGGTTAGGGTTAGGGTCAGGGTTAGGGTAACGCCTAGGGTTAGGGTACAGAGAACCACCGAGCCCAGAGCTCCAGGGATACTCACTATGCAAAAGGCATGCCAAGGTGAGCGCAGCACAGCCCAAAACCTTGCTCCCTCTTCTTCTTCCTGCTTGGAACTCACCACAGCCCAATGCTCGATTTCTGGCTCAAGCTAGGGTTAGGGTTACACCTACGCCAAGACCTAGGTTTAGTGTTCAGAAAACCACAAACCCAGGAGCTCCACGGACACTGACCATGCGAAAGGCATGCCAAGTTGAGCACGGAAAAGCCAAAAGCTTGCTCCCTCTTCTTCTTTCTGCTTGGAACTCACCACAGCCCACCGCCGGATTTCTGGCTCAAGCTAGGGTTAGGGTTAGGGTTAGGGTTACGCCTGCGCCTAAGCCTCCGCCTAGGCCTAGGTTTAGGGTTCAGAAAACCACAAAGCCAGGAGCTCCAGGGACACTGGCCATGCGAAAGGCATGCCAAGTTGAGCAGGGCACAGCCAAAACCTTGCCCCCTCTTCTTCTTCCTGCTCGGAACTCACCACAGCCCAATGCCAGATTTCTGGCTCAAGCTAGGGTTAGGGTTAGGGTCAGGGTTACGCCTATGCCTAAGCCTAGGTTTAGGGTTCAGAAAACCACAAAGCCAGGAGCTCCAGGGACACTGGCCATGCGAAAGGCATACAAAGTTGAGCACGGAAATGTCAAAAGCTTGCCGCCTCTTCTTTTTCCTGCTTGGAACTCACCACAGCCCAATGCCTGGTTTCTGGCTCAAGCTAGGGTTAGGGTTATGCCTAGGATTAGGGTTGAGAAAACCACAGAGCCAGCAGCTCCAGGGACACTGGACATGTGAGATGCATGCAAAGTTGAGCAGTGCGCAGCCAAAACTTGGCTCCCTCTTCTTCTTCCTGCTCGGAACTCACCACAGCCCACTTCCGGATTTCTGGCTCAAGCTAGGGTTAGGGTTAGGGTTAGGGTTACGCCTACGCCTAAGACTATGCCTAGGCCTAGGTTTAGGGTTCAGAAAACCACAAAGCCAGGAACTCCACGGACACTGACCATGCGAAAGGCATGCCAAGTTGAGCAGTGCGCAGCCAAAACTTTGCTCCCTCTTCTTCTTTCTGCTTGGAACTCACCACAGCCCACTTCCGGATTTCTGGCTCAAGCTAGGGTTAGGGTTAGGGTTAGGGTTACGCCTGCGCCTAAGCCTCCGCCTAGGCCTAGGTTTAGGGTTCAGAAAACCACAAAGCCAGGAGCTCCAGGGACACTGGCCATGCGAAAGGCATGCCAAGTTGAGCAGGGCACAGCCAAAACCTTGCCCCCTCTTCTTCTTCCTGCTCGGAACTCACCACAGCCCAATGCCAGATTTCTGGCTCAAGCTAGGGTTAGGGTTAGGGTTAGCACTAGGATTATGCCAAGGATTAGGGCTGCGAAATCCACAAAGGCAGGAGCTCCAGGGACACTGGACATGTGAAAGGCATGCAAAGTTGAGCAGGGCACAGCCAAAACCTTGCCCCCTCTTCTTCTTCCTGCTCGGAACTCACCACAGCCCACTGCTGGATTTCTGGCTCAAGCTAGGGTTAGGGTTAGGGTCAGGGTCAGGGTTAGGGTAACGCCTAGGGTTAGGGTACAGAGAACCACCGAGCCCAGAGCTCCAGGGATACTCACTATGCAAAAGGCATGCCAAGGTGAGAGCAGCACAGCCCAAAACCTTGCGCCCTCTTCCTTCTTCCTGCTTGGAACTCACCACAGCCCAATGCTCGATTTCTGGCTCAAGCTAGGGTTAGGGTTACGCCTACGCCAAGACCTAGGTTTAGGGTTCAGAAAACCACAAAGCCAGAAGCCCACGGACACTGACCATGCGAAAGGCATGCCAAGTTGAGCACGGAAAAGCCAAAACTTTGCTCCCTCTTCTTCTTTCTGCTTGGAACTCACCACAGCCCACTTCCGGATTTCTGGCTCAAGCTAGGGTTAGGGTTAGGGTTAGGGTTACGCCTGCGCCTAAGCCTCCGCCTAGGCCTAGGTTTAGGGTTCAGAAAACCACAAAGCCAGGAGCTCCAGGGACACTGGCCATGCGAAAGGCATGCCAAGTTGAGCAGGGCACAGCCAAAACCTTGCCCCCTCTTCTTCTTTCTGCTTGGAACTCGCCACGGCTCACAACCCGATTTCTGGCTCAAGCTAGGGTTAGGGTTAGGGTTAGGGTTACGCCTACGCCTAAGCCTATGCCTAGGCCTAGGTTTAGGGTTCAGAAAACCACAAAGCCAGAAGCCCACGGACACTGACCATGCGAAAGGCATGCCAAGTTGAGCACGGAAAAGCCAAAACCTTGCTCCCTCTTCTTCTTTCTGCTTGGGACTCGCCAAGGCCCACAACCCAATTTCTGGCTCAAGCTAGGGTTAGGGTTAGGGTTAGCACTAGGATTATGCCAAGGATTAGGGCTGCGAAATCCACAAAGGCAGGAGCTCCAGGGACACTGGACATGTGAAAGGCATGCAAAGTTGAGCAGGGCACAGCCAAAACCTTGCCCCCTCTTCTTCTTCCTGCTCAGAACTCACCACAGCCCACTGCTGGATTTCTGGCTCAAGCTAGGGTTAGGGTTAGGGTTAGGGTCAGGGTCAGGGTTAGGGTAACGCCTAGGGTTAGGGTACAGAGAACCACCGAGCCCAGAGCTCCAGGGATACTCACTATGCAAAAGGCATGCCAAGGTGAGCGCAGCACAGCCCAAAACCTTGCTCCCTCTTCTTCTTCCTGCTTGGAACTCACCACAGCCCAATGCTCGATTTCTGGCTCAAGCTAGGGTTAGGGTTACGCCTACGCCAAGACCTAGGTTTAGTGTTCAGAAAACCACAAAGCCAGGAGCTCCACGGACACTGACCATGCGAAAGGCATGCCAAGTTGAGCACGGAAAAGCCAAAAGCTTGCTCCCTCTTCTTCTTTCTGCTTGGAACTCACCACAGCCCACCGCCGGATTTCTGGCTCAAGCTAGGGTTAGGGTTAGGGTTAGGGTTACGCCTGCGCCTAAGCCTCCGCCTAGGCCTAGGTTTAGGGTTCAGAAAACCACAAAGCCAGGAGCTCCAGGGACACTGGCCATGCGAAAGGCATGCCAAGTTGAGCAGGGCACAGCCAAAACCTTGCCCCCTCTTCTTCTTCCTGCTCGGAACTCACCACAGCCCAATGCCAGATTTCTGGCTCAAGCTAGGGTTAGGGTTAGGGTTCGCACTAGGATTATGCCAAGGATTAGGGCTGCGAAATCCACAAAGGCAGGAGCTCCAGGGACACTGGACATGTGAAAGGCATGCAAAGTTGAGCAGGGCACAGCCAAAACCTTGCCCCCTCTTCTTCTTCCTGCTCAGAACTCACCACAGCCCACTGCTGGATTTCTGGCTCAAGCTAGGGTTAGGGTTAGGGTCAGGGTTACGCCTATGCCTAAGCCTAGGTTTAGTGTTCAGAAAACCACAAAGCCAGGAGCTCCAGAGACACTGGCCATGCGAAAGGCATACAAAGTTGAGCACGGAAATGTCAAAAGCTTGCCGCCTCTTCTTTTTCCTGCTTGGAACTCACCACAGCCCAATGCCTGGTTTCTGGCTCAAGCTAGGGTTAGGGTTATGCCTAGGATTAGGGTTGAGAAAACCACAGAGCCAGCAGCTCCAGGGACACTGGACATGTGAGATGCATGCAAAGTTGAGCAGTGCGCAGCCAAAACTTGGCTCCCTCTTCTTCTTCCTGCTCGGAACTCACCACAGCCCACTTCCGGATTTCTGGCTCAAGCTAGGGTTAGGGTTAGGGTTAGGGTTACGCCTACGCCTAAGCCTATGCCTAGGCCTAGGTTTAGGGTTCAGAAAACCACAAAGCCAGGAACTCCACGGACACTGACCATGCGAAAGGCATGCCAAGTTGAGCAGGGCACAGCCAAAACCTTGCCCCCTCTTCTTCTTTCTGCTTGGAACTCGCCACGGCTCACAACCCGATTTCTGGCTCAAGCTAGGGTTAGGGTTAGGGTTAGGGTTACGCCTATGCCTAAGCCTAGGTTTAGGGTTCAGAAAACCACAAAGCCAGGAGCTCCAGGGACACTGGCCATGCGAAAGGCATGCAAAGTTGAGCACGGAAATGTCAAAAGCTTGCCGCCTCTTCTTTTTCCTGCTTGGAACTCACCACAGCCCACTTCCGGATTTCTGGCTCAAGCTAGGGTTATGGTTAGGGTCAGGGTTACGCCTATGCCTAAGCCTAGGTTTAGTGTTCAGAAAACCACAAAGGCAGGAGCTCCAGGGACACTGGCCATGCGAAAGGCATACAAAGTTGAGCACGGAAAAGCCAAAACCTTGCTCCCTCTTCTTTTTCCTGCTTGGAACTCACCACAGCCCAATGCCTGGTTTCTGGCTCAAGCTAGGGTTAGGGTTATGCCTAGGATTAGGGTTGAGAAAACCACAGAGCCAGCAGCTCCAGGGACACTGGACATGTGAGATGCATGCAAAGTTGAGCAGTGCGCAGCCAAAACTTGGCTCCCTCTTCTTCTTCCTGCTCGGAACTCACCACAGCCCACCGCCGGATTTCTGGCTCAAGCTAGGGTTAGGGTTAGGGTTAGGGTTACGCCTACGCCTAAGCCTATGCCTAGGCCTAGGTTTAGGGTTCAGAAAACCACAAAGCCAGGAACTCCACGGACACTGGCCATGCGAAAGGCATGCCAAGTTGAGCAGTGCGCAGCCAAAACTTTGCTCCCTCTTCTTCTTTCTGCTTGGAACTCACCACAGCCCAATGCTCGATTTCTGGCTCAAGCTAGGGTTAGGGTTAGGGTTAGGGTTACGCCTGCGCCTAAGCCTCCGCCTAGGCCTAGGTTTAGGGTTCGGAAAACCACAAAGGCAGGAGCTCCAGGGACACTGGCCATGCAAAAGGCATGCCAAGTTGAGCACGGAAAAGCCAAAACTTGGCTCCCTCTTCTTCTTCCTGCTCGGAACTCACCACAGCCCACTTCCGGATTTCTGGCTCAATCTAGGGTTGGGGTTAGGGTTAGCACTAGGATTATGCCAAGGATTAGGGCTGCAAAATCCACAAAGGCAGGAGCTCCAGGGACACTGGACATGTGAAAGGCATGCAAAGTAGATCAGTGCGCAGCCAAAACTTGGCTCCCTCTTCTTCTTTCTGCTTGGAACTCACCACAGCCCACTTCCGGATTTCTGGCTCAAGCTAGGGTTAGGGTTAGGGTTAGCACTAGGATTATGCCAAGGATTAGGGCTGCGAAATCCACAAAGGCAGGAGCTCCAGGGACACTGACCATGCGAAAGGCATGCCAAGTTGAGCAGGGCACAGCCAAAACTTGGCTCCCTCTTCTTCTTCCTGCTCGGAACTCACCACAGCCCACTGCTGGATTTCTGGCTCAAGCTAGGGTTAGGGTTAGGGTTCGCACTACGGTTATGCCAAGGATTAGGGCTGCAAAATCCACAAAGGCAGGACCTCCAGGGACACTGGACATGTGAAAGGCATGCAAAGTAGATCAGTGCGCAGCCAAAACTTGGCTCCCTCTTCTTCTTTCTGCTTGGAACTCACCACAGCCCACTTCCGGATTTCTGGCTCAAGCTAGGGTTAGGGTTAGGGTTACGCCTGCACCTAAGCCTATGCCTAGGCCTAGGTTTAGGGTTCAGAAAACCACAAAGCCAGAAGCTCCACGGACACTGACCATGCGAAAGGCATGCCAAGTTGAGCACGGAAAAGCCAAAACCTTGCTCCCTCTTCTTCTTTCTGCTTGGAACTCACCACAGCCCACCGCCGGATTTCTGGCTCAAGCTAGGGTTAGGGTTAGGGTTAGGGTTACGCCTGCGCCTAAGCCTCCGCCTAGGCCTAGGTTTAGGGTTCAGAAAACCACAAAGCCAGGAGCTCCAGGGACACTGGCCATGCGAAAGGCATGCCAAGTTGAGCAGGGCACAGCCAAAACCTTGCCCCCTCTTCTTCTTCCTGCTCGGAACTCACCACAGCCCAATGCCAGATTTCTGGCTCAAGCTAGGGTTAGGGTTAGGGTTAGCACTAGGATTATGCCAAGGATTAGGGCTGCGAAATCCACAAAGGCAGGAGCTCCCGGGACACTGGACATGCGAAAGGCATGCCAAGTTGAGCAGGGCACAGCCAAAACCTTGCCCCCTCTTCTTCTTCCTGCTCGGAACTCACCACAGCCCAATGCCAGATTTCTGGCTCAAGCTAGGGTTAGGGTTAGGGTCAGGGTTACGCCTATGCCTAAGCCTAGGTTTAGTGTTCAGAAAACCACAAAGCCAGGAGCTCCAGAGACACTGGCCATGCGAAAGGCATACAAAGTTGAGCACGGAAATGTCAAAAGCTTGCCGCCTCTTCTTTTTCCTGCTTGGAACTCACCACAGCCCAATGCCTGGTTTCTCGCTCAAGCTAGGGTTAGGGTTATGCCTAGGATTAGGGTTGAGAAAACCACAGAGCCAGCAGCTCCAGGGACACTGGACATGTGAGATGCATGCAAAGTTGAGCAGTGCGCAGCCAAAACTTGGCTCCCTCTTCTTCTTCCTGCTCGGAACTCACCATAGCCCACCGCCGGATTTCTGGCTCAAGCTAGGGTTAGGGTTAGGGTTAGGGTTACGCCTACGCCTAAGCCTATGCCTAGGCCTAGGTTTAGGGTTCAGAAAACCACAAAGCCAGGAACTCCACGGACACTGGCCATGCGAAAGGCATGCCAAGTTGAGCAGTGCGCAGCCAAAACTTGGCTCCCTCTTCTTCTTTCTGCTTGGAACTCACCACAGCCCACTTCCGGATTTCTGGCTCAAGCTAGGGTTAGGGTTAGGGTTAGGGTTACGCCTGCGCCTAAGCCTCCGCCTAGGCCTAGGTTTAGGGTTCGGAAAACGACAAAGCCAGGAGCTCCAGGGACACTGGACACGCAAAAGGCATGCCAAGTTGAGCACGGAAAAGCCAAAACTTGGCTCCCTCTTCTTCTTCCTGCTCGGAACTCACCACAGCCCACTTCCGGATTTCTGGCTCAAGCTAGGGTTAGGGTTAGGGTTAGCACTAGGATTATGCCAAGGATTAGGGCTGCGAAATCCACAAAGGCAGGAGCTCCAGGGACACTGGACATGTGAAAGGCATGCAAAGTAGATCAGTGCGCAGCCAAAACTTGGCTCCCTCTTCTTCTTTCTGCTTGGAACTCACCACAGCCCACTTCCGGATTTCTGGCTCAAGCTAGGGTTAGGGTTAGGGTTAGCACTAGGATTATGCCAAGGATTAGGGCTGCGAAATCCACAAAGGCAGGAGCTCCAGGGACACTGACCATGCGAAAGGCATGCAAAGTAGATCAGTGCGCAGCCAAAACTTGGCTCCCTCTTCTTCTTTCTGCTCGGAACTCACCACAGCCCACTGCTGGATTTCTGGCTCAAGCTAGGGTTAGGGTTAGGGTTCGCACTAGGATTATGCCAAGGATTAGGGCTACAAAATCCACAAAGGCAGGAGCTCCAGGGACACTGGACATGTGAAAGGCATGCAAAGTAGATCAGTGCGCAGCCAAAACTTGGCTCCCTCTTCTTCTTTCTGCTTGGAACTCACCACAGCCCACTTCCGGATTTCTGGCTCAAGCTAGGGTTAGGGTTAGGGTTACGCCTGCACCTAAGCCTATGCCTAGGCCTAGGTTTAGGGTTCAGAAAACCACAAAGCCAGGAGCTCCAGGGACACTGGCCATGCGAAAGGCATGCAAAGTTGAGCAGGGCACAGCCAAAACCTTGCCCCCTCTTCTTCTTCCTGCTCGGAACTCACCACAGCCCACTGCTGGATTTCTGGCTCAAGCTAGGGTTAGGGTTAGGGTTAGGGTCAGGGTTAGGGTAACGCCTAGGGTTAGGGTACAGAGAACCACCGAGCCCAGAGCTCCAGGGATACTCACTATGCAAAAGGCATGCCAAGGTGAGCGCAGCACAGCCCAAAACCTTGCTCCCTCTTCTTCTTCCTGCTTGGAACTCACCACAGCCCAATGCTCGATTTCTGGCTCAAGCTAGGGTTAGGGTTACACCTACGCCAAGACCTAGGTTTAGTGTTCAGAAAACCACAAACCCAGGAGCTCCACGGACACTGACCATGCGAAAGGCATGCCAAGTTGAGCACGGAAAAGCCAAAAGCTTGCTCCCTCTTCTTCTTTCTGCTTGGAACTCACCACAGCCCACCGCCGGATTTCTGGCTCAAGCTAGGGTTAGGGTTAGGGTTAGGGTTACGCCTGCGCCTAAGCCTCCGCCTAGGCCTAGGTTTAGGGTTCAGAAAACCACAAAGCCAGGAGCTCCAGGGACACTGGACATGTGAAAGGCATGCCAAGTTGAGCAGGGCACAGCCAAAACCTTGCCCCCTCTTCTTCTTCCTGCTCGGAACTCACCACAGCCCAATGCCAGATTTCTGGCTCAAGCTAGGGTTAGGGTTAGGGTCAGGGTTACGCCTATGCCTAAGCCTAGGTTTAGGGTTCAGAAAACCACAAAGCCAGGAGCTCCAGGGACACTGGCCATGCGAAAGGCATACAAAGTTGAGCACGGAAATGTCAAAAGCTTGCCGCCTCTTCTTTTTCCTGCTTGGAACTCACCACAGCCCAATGCCTGGTTTCTGGCTCAAGCTAGGTTTAGGGTTATGCCTAGGATTAGGGTTGAGAAAACCACAGAGCCAGCAGCTCCAGGGACACTGGACATGTGAGATGCATGCAAAGTTGAGCAGTGCGCAGCCAAAACTTGGCTCCCTCTTCTTCTTCCTGCTCGGAACTCACCACAGCCCACTTCCGGATTTCTGGCTCAAGCTAGGGTTAGGGTTAGGGTTAGGGTTACGCCTACGCCTAAGACTATGCCTAGGCCTAGGTTTAGGGTTCAGAAAACCACAAAGCCAGGAACTCCACGGACACTGACCATGCGAAAGGCATGCCAAGTTGAGCAGTGCGCAGCCAAAACTTTGCTCCCTCTTCTTCTTTCTGCTTGGAACTCACCACAGCCCACTTCCGGATTTCTGGCTCAAGCTAGGGTTAGGGTTAGGGTTAGGGTTACGCCTGCGCCTAAGCCTCCGCCTAGGCCTAGGTTTAGGGTTCAGAAAACCACAAAGCCAGGAGCTCCAGGGACACTGGCCATGCGAAAGGCATGCCAAGTTGAGCAGGGCACAGCCAAAACCTTGCCCCCTCTTCTTCTTCCTGCTCGGAACTCACCACAGCCCAATGCCAGATTTCTGGCTCAAGCTAGGGTTAGGGTTAGGGTTAGCACTAGGATTATGCCAAGGATTAGGGCTGCGAAATCCACAAAGGCAGGAGCTCCAGGGACACTGGACATGTGAAAGGCATGCAAAGTTGAGCAGGGCACAGCCAAAACCTTGCCCCCTCTTCTTCTTCCTGCTCGGAACTCACCACAGCCCACTGCTGGATTTCTGGCTCAAGCTAGGGTTAGGGTTAGGGTCAGGGTCAGGGTTAGGGTAACGCCTAGGGTTAGGGTACAGAGAACCACCGAGCCCAGAGCTCCAGGGATACTCACTATGCAAAAGGCATGCCAAGGTGAGAGCAGCACAGCCCAAAACCTTGCGCCCTCTTCCTTCTTCCTGCTTGGAACTCACCACAGCCCAATGCTCGATTTCTGGCTCAAGCTAGGGTTAGGGTTACGCCTACGCCAAGACCTAGGTTTAGGGTTCAGAAAACCACAAAGCCAGAAGCCCACGGACACTGACCATGCGAAAGGCATGCCAAGTTGAGCACGGAAAAGCCAAAACTTTGCTCCCTCTTCTTCTTTCTGCTTGGAACTCACCACAGCCCACTTCCGGATTTCTGGCTCAAGCTAGGGTTAGGGTTAGGGTTAGGGTTACGCCTGCGCCTAAGCCTCCGCCTAGGCCTAGGTTTAGGGTTCAGAAAACCACAAAGCCAGGAGCTCCAGGGACACTGGCCATGCGAAAGGCATGCCAAGTTGAGCAGGGCACAGCCAAAACCTTGCCCCCTCTTCTTCTTTCTGCTTGGAACTCGCCACGGCTCACAACCCGATTTCTGGCTCAAGCTAGGGTTAGGGTTAGGGTTAGGGTTACGCCTACGCCTAAGCCTATGCCTAGGCCTAGGTTTAGGGTTCAGAAAACCACAAAGCCAGAAGCCCACGGACACTGACCATGCGAAAGGCATGCCAAGTTGAGCACGGAAAAGCCAAAACCTTGCTCCCTCTTCTTCTTTCTGCTTGGGACTCGCCAAGGCCCACAACCCAATTTCTGGCTCAAGCTAGGGTTAGGGTTAGGGTTAGCACTAGGATTATGCCAAGGATTAGGGCTGCGAAATCCACAAAGGCAGGAGCTCCAGGGACACTGGACATGTGAAAGGCATGCAAAGTTGAGCAGGGCACAGCCAAAACCTTGCCCCCTCTTCTTCTTCCTGCTCAGAACTCACCACAGCCCACTGCTGGATTTCTGGCTCAAGCTAGGGTTAGGGTTAGGGTTAGGGTCAGGGTCAGGGTTAGGGTAACGCCTAGGGTTAGGGTACAGAGAACCACCGAGCCCAGAGCTCCAGGGATACTCACTATGCAAAAGGCATGCCAAGGTGAGCGCAGCACAGCCCAAAACCTTGCTCCCTCTTCTTCTTCCTGCTTGGAACTCACCACAGCCCAATGCTCGATTTCTGGCTCAAGCTAGGGTTAGGGTTACGCCTACGCCAAGACCTAGGTTTAGTGTTCAGAAAACCACAAAGCCAGGAGCTCCACGGACACTGACCATGCGAAAGGCATGCCAAGTTGAGCACGGAAAAGCCAAAAGCTTGCTCCCTCTTCTTCTTTCTGCTTGGAACTCACCACAGCCCACCGCCGGATTTCTGGCTCAAGCTAGGGTTAGGGTTAGGGTTAGGGTTACGCCTGCGCCTAAGCCTCCGCCTAGGCCTAGGTTTAGGGTTCAGAAAACCACAAAGCCAGGAGCTCCAGGGACACTGGCCATGCGAAAGGCATGCCAAGTTGAGCAGGGCACAGCCAAAACCTTGCCCCCTCTTCTTCTTCCTGCTCGGAACTCACCACAGCCCAATGCCAGATTTCTGGCTCAAGCTAGGGTTAGGGTTAGGGTTCGCACTAGGATTATGCCAAGGATTAGGGCTGCGAAATCCACAAAGGCAGGAGCTCCAGGGACACTGGACATGTGAAAGGCATGCAAAGTTGAGCAGGGCACAGCCAAAACCTTGCCCCCTCTTCTTCTTCCTGCTCAGAACTCACCACAGCCCACTGCTGGATTTCTGGCTCAAGCTAGGGTTAGGGTTAGGGTCAGGGTTACGCCTATGCCTAAGCCTAGGTTTAGTGTTCAGAAAACCACAAAGCCAGGAGCTCCAGAGACACTGGCCATGCGAAAGGCATACAAAGTTGAGCACGGAAATGTCAAAAGCTTGCCGCCTCTTCTTTTTCCTGCTTGGAACTCACCACAGCCCAATGCCTGGTTTCTGGCTCAAGCTAGGGTTAGGGTTATGCCTAGGATTAGGGTTGAGAAAACCACAGAGCCAGCAGCTCCAGGGACACTGGACATGTGAGATGCATGCAAAGTTGAGCAGTGCGCAGCCAAAACTTGGCTCCCTCTTCTTCTTCCTGCTCGGAACTCACCACAGCCCACTTCCGGATTTCTGGCTCAAGCTAGGGTTAGGGTTAGGGTTAGGGTTACGCCTACGCCTAAGCCTATGCCTAGGCCTAGGTTTAGGGTTCAGAAAACCACAAAGCCAGGAACTCCACGGACACTGACCATGCGAAAGGCATGCCAAGTTGAGCAGGGCACAGCCAAAACCTTGCCCCCTCTTCTTCTTTCTGCTTGGAACTCGCCACGGCTCACAACCCGATTTCTGGCTCAAGCTAGGGTTAGGGTTAGGGTTAGCACTAGGATTATGCCAAGGATTAGGGCTGCGAAATCCACAAAGGCAGGAGCTCCAGGGACACTGGACATGTGAAAGGCATGCAAAGTTGAGCAGGGCACAGCCAAAACCTTGCCCCCTCTTCTTCTTCCTGCTCGGAACTCACCACAGCCCACTGCTGGATTTCTGGCTCAAGCTAGGGTTAGGGTTAGGGTCAGGGTCAGGGTTAGGGTAACGCCTAGGGTTAGGGTACAGAGAACCACCGAGCCCAGAGCTCCAGGGATACTCACTATGCAAAAGGCATGCCAAGGTGAGCGCAGCACAGCCCAAAACCTTGCGCCCTCTTCCTTCTTCCTGCTTGGAACTCACCACAGCCCAATGCTCGATTTCTGGCTCAAGCTAGGGTTAGGGTTAGGGTTAGGGTTACGCCTGCGCCTAAGCCTTCGCCTAGGCCTAGGTTTAGGGTTCAGAAAACCACAAAGCCAGGAGCTCCAGGGACACTGGCCATGCGAAAGGCATGCCAAGTTGAGCAGGGCACAGCCAAAACCTTGCCCCCTCTTCTTCTTTCTGCTTGGAACTCGCCACGGCTCACAACCCGATTTCTGGCTCAAGCTAGGGTTAGGGTTAGGGTTAGGGTTACGCCTACGCCTAAGCCTATGCCTAGGCCTAGGTTTAGGGTTCAGAAAACCACAAAGCCAGAAGCCCACGGACACTGACCATGCGAAAGGCATGCCAAGTTGAGCACGGAAAAGCCAAAACCTTGCTCCCTCTTCTTCTTTCTGCTTGGGACTCGCCAAGGCCCACAACCCAATTTCTGGCTCAAGCTAGGGTTAGGGTTAGGGTTAGCACTAGGATTATGCCAAGGATTAGGGCTGCGAAATCCACAAAGGCAGGAGCTCCAGGGACACTGGACATGTGAAAGGCATGCAAAGTTGAGCAGGGCACAGCCAAAACCTTGCCCCCTCTTCTTCTTCCTGCTCAGAACTCACCACAGCCCACTGCTGGATTTCTGGCTCAAGCTAGGGTTAGGGTTAGGGTTAGGGTCAGGGTCAGGGTTAGGGTAACGCCTAGGGTTAGGGTACAGAGAACCACCGAGCCCAGAGCTCCAGGGATACTCACTATGCAAAAGGCATGCCAAGGTGAGCGCAGCACAGCCCAAAACCTTGCTCCCTCTTCTTCTTCCTGCTTGGAACTCACCACAGCCCAATGCTCGATTTCTGGCTCAAGCTAGGGTTAGGGTTACGCCTACGCCAAGACCTAGGTTTAGTGTTCAGAAAACCACAAAGCCAGGAGCTCCACGGACACTGACCATGCGAAAGGCATGCCAAGTTGAGCACGGAAAAGCCAAAAGCTTGCTCCCTCTTCTTCTTTCTGCTTGGAACTCACCACAGCCCACCGCCGGATTTCTGGCTCAAGCTAGGGTTAGGGTTAGGGTTAGGGTTACGCCTGCGCCTAAGCCTCCGCCTAGGCCTAGGTTTAGGGTTCAGAAAACCACAAAGCCAGGAGCTCCAGGGACACTGGCCATGCGAAAGGCATGCCAAGTTGAGCAGGGCACAGCCAAAACCTTGCCCCCTCTTCTTCTTCCTGCTCGGAACTCACCACAGCCCAATGCCAGATTTCTGGCTCAAGCTAGGGTTAGGGTTAGGGTTAGCACTAGGATTATGCCAAGGATTAGGGCTGCGAAATCCACAAAGGCAGGAGCTCCAGGGACACTGGACATGTGAAAGGCATGCAAAGTTGAGCAGGGCACAGCCAAAACCTTGCCCCCTCTTCTTCTTCCTGCTCAGAACTCACCACAGCCCACTGCTGGATTTCTGGCTCAAGCTAGGGTTAGGGTTAGGGTCAGGGTTACGCCTATGCCTAAGCCTAGGTTTAGGGTTCAGAAAACCACAAAGCCAGGAGCTCCAGAGACACTGGCCATGCGAAAGGCATACAAAGTTGAGCACGGAAATGTCAAAAGCTTGCCGCCTCTTCTTTTTCCTGCTTGGAACTCACCACAGCCCAATGCCTGGTTTCTGGCTCAAGCTAGGGTTAGGGTTATGCCTAGGATTAGGGTTGAGAAAACCACAGAGCCAGCAGCTCCAGGGACACTGGACATGTGAGATGCATGCAAAGTTGAGCAGTGCGCAGCCAAAACTTGGCTCCCTCTTCTTCTTCCTGCTCGGAACTCACCACAGCCCACTTCCGGATTTCTGGCTCAAGCTAGGGTTAGGGTTAGGGTTAGGGTTAGGGTTACGCCTACGCCTAAGCCTATGCCTAGGCCTAGGTTTAGGGTTCAGAAAACCACAAAGCCAGGAACTCCACGGACACTGACCATGCGAAAGGCATGCCAAGTTGAGCAGTGCGCAGCCAAAACTTGGCTCCCTCTTCTTCTTTCTGCTTGGAACTCACCACAGCCCACTTCCGGATTTCTGGCTCAAGCTAGGGTTAGGGTTAGGGTTAGGGTTACGCCTGCGCCTAAGCCTCCGCCTAGGCCTAGGTTTAGGGTTCAGAAAACCACAAAGCCAGGAGCTCCAGGGACACTGGCCATGCGAAAGGCATACAAAGTTGAGCACGGAAATGTCAAAAGCTTGCCGCCTCTTCTTTTTCCTGCTTGGAACTCACCACAGCCCAATGCCTGGTTTCTGGCTCAAGCTAGGGTTAGGGTTATGCCTAGGATTAGGGTTGAGAAAACCACAGAGCCAGCAGCTCCAGGGACACTGGACATGTGAGATGCATGCAAAGTTGAGCAGTGCGCAGCCAAAACTTGGCTCCCTCTTCTTCTTCCTGCTCGGAACTCACCACAGCCCACTTCCGGATTTCTGGCTCAAGCTAGGGTTAGGGTTAGGGTTAGGGTTACGCCTACGCCTAAGCCTATGCCTAGGCCTAGGTTTAGGGTTCAGAAAACCACAAAGCCAGGAACTCCACGGACACTGACCATGCGAAAGGCATGCCAAGTTGAGCAGGGCACAGCCAAAACCTTGCCCCCTCTTCTTCTTTCTGCTTGGAACTCGCCACGGCTCACAACCCGATTTCTGGCTCAAGCTAGGGTTAGGGTTAGGGTTAGGGTTACGCCTATGCCTAAGCCTAGGTTTAGGGTTCAGAAAACCACAAAGCCAGGAGCTCCAGGGACACTGGCCATGCGAAAGGCATGCAAAGTTGAGCACGGAAATGTCAAAAGCTTGCCGCCTCTTCTTTTTCCTGCTTGGAACTCACCACAGCCCACTTCCGGATTTCTGGCTCAAGCTAGGGTTATGGTTAGGGTCAGGGTTACGCCTATGCCTAAGCCTAGGTTTAGTGTTCAGAAAACCACAAAGGCAGGAGCTCCAGGGACACTGGCCATGCGAAAGGCATACAAAGTTGAGCACGGAAAAGCCAAAACCTTGCTCCCTCTTCTTTTTCCTGCTTGGAACTCACCACAGCCCAATGCCTGGTTTCTGGCTCAAGCTAGGGTTAGGGTTATGCCTAGGATTAGGGTTGAGAAAACCACAGAGCCAGCAGCTCCAGGGACACTGGACATGTGAGATGCATGCAAAGTTGAGCAGTGCGCAGCCAAAACTTGGCTCCCTCTTCTTCTTCCTGCTCGGAACTCACCACAGCCCACCGCCGGATTTCTGGCTCAAGCTAGGGTTAGGGTTAGGGTTAGGGTTACGCCTACGCCTAAGCCTATGCCTAGGCCTAGGTTTAGGGTTCAGAAAACCACAAAGCCAGGAACTCCACGGACACTGGCCATGCGAAAGGCATGCCAAGTTGAGCAGTGCGCAGCCAAAACTTTGCTCCCTCTTCTTCTTTCTGCTTGGAACTCACCACAGCCCAATGCTCGATTTCTGGCTCAAGCTAGGGTTAGGGTTAGGGTTAGGGTTACGCCTGCGCCTAAGCCTCCGCCTAGGCCTAGGTTTAGGGTTCGGAAAACCACAAAGGCAGGAGCTCCAGGGACACTGGCCATGCAAAAGGCATGCCAAGTTGAGCACGGAAAAGCCAAAACTTGGCTCCCTCTTCTTCTTCCTGCTCGGAACTCACCACAGCCCACTTCCGGATTTCTGGCTCAATCTAGGGTTGGGGTTAGGGTTAGCACTAGGATTATGCCAAGGATTAGGGCTGCAAAATCCACAAAGGCAGGAGCTCCAGGGACACTGGACATGTGAAAGGCATGCAAAGTAGATCAGTGCGCAGCCAAAACTTGGCTCCCTCTTCTTCTTTCTGCTTGGAACTCACCACAGCCCACTTCCGGATTTCTGGCTCAAGCTAGGGTTAGGGTTAGGGTTAGCACTAGGATTATGCCAAGGATTAGGGCTGCGAAATCCACAAAGGCAGGAGCTCCAGGGACACTGACCATGCGAAAGGCATGCCAAGTTGAGCAGGGCACAGCCAAAACTTGGCTCCCTCTTCTTCTTCCTGCTCGGAACTCACCACAGCCCACTGCTGGATTTCTGGCTCAAGCTAGGGTTAGGGTTAGGGTTCGCACTACGGTTATGCCAAGGATTAGGGCTGCAAAATCCACAAAGGCAGGACCTCCAGGGACACTGGACATGTGAAAGGCATGCAAAGTAGATCAGTGCGCAGCCAAAACTTGGCTCCCTCTTCTTCTTTCTGCTTGGAACTCACCACAGCCCACTTCCGGATTTCTGGCTCAAGCTAGGGTTAGGGTTAGGGTTACGCCTGCACCTAAGACTATGCCTAGGCCTAGGTTTAGGGTTCAGAAAACCACAAAGCCAGGAGCTCCACGGACACTGACCATGCGAAAGGCATGCCAAGTTGAGCACGGAAAAGCCAAAACCTTGCTCCCTCTTCTTCTTTCTGCTTGGAACTCACCACAGCCCACCGCCGGATTTCTGGCTCAAGCTAGGGTTAGGGTTAGGGTTAGGGTTACGCCTGCGCCTAAGCCTCCGCCTAGGCCTAGGTTTAGGGTTCAGAAAACCACAAAGCCAGGAGCTCCAGGGACACTGGCCATGCGAAAGGCATGCCAAGTTGAGCAGGGCACAGCCAAAACCTTGCCCCCTCTTCTTCTTCCTGCTCGGAACTCACCACAGCCCAATGCCAGATTTCTGGCTCAAGCTAGGGTTAGGGTTAGGGTTAGCACTAGGATTATGCCAAGGATTAGGGCTGCGAAATCCACAAAGGCAGGAGCTCCCGGGACACTGGACATGCGAAAGGCATGCCAAGTTGAGCAGGGCACAGCCAAAACCTTGCCCCCTCTTCTTCTTCCTGCTCGGAACTCACCACAGCCCAATGCCAGATTTCTGGCTCAAGCTAGGGTTAGGGTTAGGGTCAGGGTTACGCCTATGCCTAAGCCTAGGTTTAGTGTTCAGAAAACCACAAAGCCAGGAGCTCCAGAGACACTGGCCATGCGAAAGGCATACAAAGTTGAGCACGGAAATGTCAAAAGCTTGCCGCCTCTTCTTTTTCCTGCTTGGAACTCACCACAGCCCAATGCCTGGTTTCTCGCTCAAGCTAGGGTTAGGGTTATGCCTAGGATTAGGGTTGAGAAAACCACAGAGCCAGCAGCTCCAGGGACACTGGACATGTGAGATGCATGCAAAGTTGAGCAGTGCGCAGCCAAAACTTGGCTCCCTCTTCTTCTTCCTGCTCGGAACTCACCATAGCCCACCGCCGGATTTCTGGCTCAAGCTAGGGTTAGGGTTAGGGTTAGGGTTACGCCTACGCCTAAGCCTATGCCTAGGCCTAGGTTTAGGGTTCAGAAAACCACAAAGCCAGGAACTCCACGGACACTGGCCATGCGAAAGGCATGCCAAGTTGAGCAGTGCGCAGCCAAAACTTGGCTCCCTCTTCTTCTTTCTGCTTGGAACTCACCACAGCCCACTTCCGGATTTCTGGCTCAAGCTAGGGTTAGGGTTAGGGTTAGGGTTACGCCTGCGCCTAAGCCTCCGCCTAGGCCTAGGTTTAGGGTTCGGAAAACGACAAAGGCAGGAGCTCCAGGGACACTGGACACGCAAAAGGCATGCCAAGTTGAGCACGGAAAAGCCAAAACTTGGCTCCCTCTTCTTCTTCCTGCTCGGAACTCACCACAGCCCACTTCCGGATTTCTGGCTCAAGCTAGGGTTAGGGTTAGGGTTAGCACTAGGATTATGCCAAGGATTAGGGCTGCGAAATCCACAAAGGCAGGAGCTCCAGGGACACTGGACATGTGAAAGGCATGCAAAGTAGATCAGTGCGCAGCCAAAACTTGGCTCCCTCTTCTTCTTTCTGCTTGGAACTCACCACAGCCCACTTCCGGATTTCTGGCTCAAGCTAGGGTTAGGGTTAGGGTTAGCACTAGGATTATGCCAAGGATTAGGGCTGCGAAATCCACAAAGGCAGGAGCTCCAGGGACACTGACCATGCGAAAGGCATGCCAAGTTGAGCAGGGCACAGCCAAAACTTGGCTCCCTCTTCTTCTTCCTGCTCGGAACTCACTACAGCCCACTGCTGGATTTCTGGCTCAAGCTAGGGTTAGGGTTAGGGTTCGCACTACGGTTATGCCAAGGATTAGGGCTGCAAAATCCACAAAGGCAGGAGCTCCAGGGACACTGGACATGTGAAAGGCATGCAAAGTAGATCAGTGCGCAGCCAAAACTTGGCTCCCTCTTCTTCTTTCTGCTCGGAACTCACCACAGCCCACTGCTGGATTTCTGGCTCAAGCTAGGGTTAGGGTTAGGGTTCGCACTAGGATTATGCCAAGGATTAGGGCTACAAAATCCACAAAGGCAGGAGCTCCAGGGACACTGGACATGTGAAAGGCATGCAAAGTAGATCAGTGCGCAGCCAAAACTTGGCTCCCTCTTCTTCTTTCTGCTTGGAACTCACCACAGCCCACTTCCGGATTTCTGGCTCAAGCTAGGGTTAGGGTTAGGGTTACGCCTGCACCTAAGCCTATGCCTAGGCCTAGGTTTAGGGTTCAGAAAACCACAAAGCCAGGAGCTCCAGGGACACTGGCCATGCGAAAGGCATGCAAAGTTGAGCAGGGCACAGCCAAAACCTTGCCCCCTCTTCTTCTTCCTGCTCGGAACTCACCACAGCCCACTGCTGGATTTCTGGCTCAAGCTAGGGTTAGGGTTAGGGTTAGGGTCAGGGTTAGGGTAACGCCTAGGGTTAGGGTACAGAGAACCACCGAGCCCAGAGCTCCAGGGATACTCACTATGCAAAAGGCATGCCAAGGTGAGCGCAGCACAGCCCAAAACCTTGCTCCCTCTTCTTCTTCCTGCTTGGAACTCACCACAGCCCAATGCTCGATTTCTGGCTCAAGCTAGGGTTAGGGTTACACCTACGCCAAGACCTAGGTTTAGTGTTCAGAAAACCACAAACCCAGGAGCTCCACGGACACTGACCATGCGAAAGGCATGCCAAGTTGAGCACGGAAAAGCCAAAAGCTTGCTCCCTCTTCTTCTTTCTGCTTGGAACTCACCACAGCCCACCGCCGGATTTCTGGCTCAAGCTAGGGTTAGGGTTAGGGTTAGGGTTACGCCTGCGCCTAAGCCTCCGCCTAGGCCTAGGTTTAGGGTTCAGAAAACCACAAAGCCAGGAGCTCCAGGGACACTGGCCATGCGAAAGGCATGCCAAGTTGAGCAGGGCACAGCCAAAACCTTGCCCCCTCTTCTTCTTCCTGCTCGGAACTCACCACAGCCCAATGCCAGATTTCTGGCTCAAGCTAGGGTTAGGGTTAGGGTTAGCACTAGGATTATGCCAAGGATTAGGGCTGCGAAACCCACAAAGGCAGGAGCTCCAGGGACACTGGACATGTGAAAGGCATGCAAAGTTGAGCAGGGCACAGCCAAAACCTTGCCCCCTCTTCTTCTTCCTGCTCGGAACTCACCACAGCCCAATGCCAGATTTCTGGCTCAAGCTAGGGTTAGGGTTAGGGTCAGGGTTACGCCTATGCCTAAGCCTAGGTTTAGGGTTCAGAAAACCACAAAGCCAGGAGCTCCAGGGACACTGGCCATGCAAAAGGCATACAAAGTTGAGCACGGAAATGTCAAAAGCTTGCCGCCTCTTCTTTTTCCTGCTTGGAACTCACCACAGCCCAATGCCTGGTTTCTGGCTCAAGCTAGGTTTAGGGTTATGCCTAGGATTAGGGTTGAGAAAACCACAGAGCCAGCAGCTCCAGGGACACTGGACATGTGAGATGCATGCAAAGTTGAGCAGTGCGCAGCCAAAACTTGGCTCCCTCTTCTTCTTCCTGCTCGGAACTCACCACAGCCCACTTCCGGATTTCTGGCTCAAGCTAGGGTTAGGGTTAGGGTTAGGGTTACGCCTACGCCTAAGACTATGCCTAGGCCTAGGTTTAGGGTTCAGAAAACCACAAAGCCAGGAACTCCACGGACACTGACCATGCGAAAGGCATGCCAAGTTGAGCAGTGCGCAGCCAAAACTTTGCTCCCTCTTCTTCTTTCTGCTTGGAACTCACCACAGCCCACTTCCGGATTTCTGGCTCAAGCTAGGGTTAGGGTTAGGGTTAGGGTTACGCCTGCGCCTAAGCCTCCGCCTAGGCCTAGGTTTAGGGTTCAGAAAACCACAAAGCCAGGAGCTCCAGGGACACTGGCCATGCGAAAGGCATGCCAAGTTGAGCAGGGCACAGCCAAAACCTTGCCCCCTCTTCTTCTTCCTGCTCGGAACTCACCACAGCCCAATGCCAGATTTCTGGCTCAAGCTAGGGTTAGGGTTAGGGTTAGCACTAGGATTATGCCAAGGATTAGGGCTGCGAAATCCACAAAGGCAGGAGCTCCAGGGACACTGGACATGTGAAAGGCATGCAAAGTTGAGCAGGGCACAGCCAAAACCTTGCCCCCTCTTCTTCTTCCTGCTCGGAACTCACCACAGCCCACTGCTGGATTTCTGGCTCAAGCTAGGGTTAGGGTTAGGGTCAGGGTCAGGGTTAGGGTAACGCCTAGGGTTAGGGTACAGAGAACCACCGAGCCCAGAGCTCCAGGGATACTCACTATGCAAAAGGCATGCCAAGGTGAGAGCAGCACAGCCCAAAACCTTGCGCCCTCTTCCTTCTTCCTGCTTGGAACTCACCACAGCCCAATGCTCGATTTCTGGCTCAAGCTAGGGTTAGGGTTACGCCTACGCCAAGACCTAGGTTTAGGGTTCAGAAAACCACAAAGCCAGAAGCCCACGGACACTGACCATGCGAAAGGCATGCCAAGTTGAGCACGGAAAAGCCAAAACTTTGCTCCCTCTTCTTCTTTCTGCTTGGAACTCACCACAGCCCACTTCCGGATTTCTGGCTCAAGCTAGGGTTAGGGTTAGGGTTAGGGTTACGCCTGCGCCTAAGCCTCCGCCTAGGCCTAGGTTTAGGGTTCAGAAAACCACAAAGCCAGGAGCTCCAGGGACACTGGCCATGCGAAAGGCATGCCAAGTTGAGCAGGGCACAGCCAAAACCTTGCCCCCTCTTCTTCTTTCTGCTTGGAACTCGCCACGGCTCACAACCCGATTTCTGGCTCAAGCTAGGGTTAGGGTTAGGGTTAGGGTTACGCCTACGCCTAAGCCTATGCCTAGGCCTAGGTTTAGGGTTCAGAAAACCACAAAGCCAGAAGCCCACGGACACTGACCATGCGAAAGGCATGCCAAGTTGAGCACGGAAAAGCCAAAACCTTGCTCCCTCTTCTTCTTTCTGCTTGGGACTCGCCAAGGCCCACAACCCAATTTCTGGCTCAAGCTAGGGTTAGGGTTAGGGTTAGCACTAGGATTATGCCAAGGATTAGGGCTGCGAAATCCACAAAGGCAGGAGCTCCAGGGACACTGGACATGTGAAAGGCATGCAAAGTTGAGCAGGGCACAGCCAAAACCTTGCCCCCTCTTCTTCTTCCTGCTCAGAACTCACCACAGCCCACTGCTGGATTTCTGGCTCAAGCTAGGGTTAGGGTTAGGGTTAGGGTCAGGGTCAGGGTTAGGGTAACGCCTAGGGTTAGGGTACAGAGAACCACCGAGCCCAGAGCTCCAGGGATACTCACTATGCAAAAGGCATGCCAAGGTGAGCGCAGCACAGCCCAAAACCTTGCTCCCTCTTCTTCTTCCTGCTTGGAACTCACCACAGCCCAATGCTCGATTTCTGGCTCAAGCTAGGGTTAGGGTTACGCCTACGCCAAGACCTAGGTTTAGTGTTCAGAAAACCACAAAGCCAGGAGCTCCACGGACACTGACCATGCGAAAGGCATGCCAAGTTGAGCACGGAAAAGCCAAAAGCTTGCTCCCTCTTCTTCTTTCTGCTTGGAACTCACCACAGCCCACCGCCGGATTTCTGGCTCAAGCTAGGGTTAGGGTTAGGGTTAGGGTTACGCCTGCGCCTAAGCCTCCGCCTAGGCCTAGGTTTAGGGTTCAGAAAACCACAAAGCCAGGAGCTCCAGGGACACTGGCCATGCGAAAGGCATGCCAAGTTGAGCAGGGCACAGCCAAAACCTTGCCCCCTCTTCTTCTTCCTGCTCGGAACTCACCACAGCCCAATGCCAGATTTCTGGCTCAAGCTAGGGTTAGGGTTAGGGTTCGCACTAGGATTATGCCAAGGATTAGGGCTGCGAAATCCACAAAGGCAGGAGCTCCAGGGACACTGGACATGTGAAAGGCATGCAAAGTTGAGCAGGGCACAGCCAAAACCTTGCCCCCTCTTCTTCTTCCTGCTCAGAACTCACCACAGCCCACTGCTGGATTTCTGGCTCAAGCTAGGGTTAGGGTTAGGGTCAGGGTTACGCCTATGCCTAAGCCTAGGTTTAGTGTTCAGAAAACCACAAAGCCAGGAGCTCCAGAGACACTGGCCATGCGAAAGGCATACAAAGTTGAGCACGGAAATGTCAAAAGCTTGCCGCCTCTTCTTTTTCCTGCTTGGAACTCACCACAGCCCAATGCCTGGTTTCTGGCTCAAGCTAGGGTTAGGGTTATGCCTAGGATTAGGGTTGAGAAAACCACAGAGCCAGCAGCTCCAGGGACACTGGACATGTGAGATGCATGCAAAGTTGAGCAGTGCGCAGCCAAAACTTGGCTCCCTCTTCTTCTTCCTGCTCGGAACTCACCACAGCCCACTTCCGGATTTCTGGCTCAAGCTAGGGTTAGGGTTAGGGTTAGGGTTACGCCTACGCCTAAGCCTATGCCTAGGCCTAGGTTTAGGGTTCAGAAAACCACAAAGCCAGGAACTCCACGGACACTGACCATGCGAAAGGCATGCCAAGTTGAGCAGGGCACAGCCAAAACCTTGCCCCCTCTTCTTCTTTCTGCTTGGAACTCGCCACGGCTCACAACCCGATTTCTGGCTCAAGCTAGGGTTAGGGTTAGGGTTAGCACTAGGATTATGCCAAGGATTAGGGCTGCGAAATCCACAAAGGCAGGAGCTCCAGGGACACTGGACATGTGAAAGGCATGCAAAGTTGAGCAGGGCACAGCCAAAACCTTGCCCCCTCTTCTTCTTCCTGCTCGGAACTCACCACAGCCCACTGCTGGATTTCTGGCTCAAGCTAGGGTTAGGGTTAGGGTCAGGGTCAGGGTTAGGGTAACGCCTAGGGTTAGGGTACAGAGAACCACCGAGCCCAGAGCTCCAGGGATACTCACTATGCAAAAGGCATGCCAAGGTGAGCGCAGCACAGCCCAAAACCTTGCGCCCTCTTCCTTCTTCCTGCTTGGAACTCACCACAGCCCAATGCTCGATTTCTGGCTCAAGCTAGGGTTAGGGTTAGGGTTAGGGTTACGCCTGCGCCTAAGCCTTCGCCTAGGCCTAGGTTTAGGGTTCAGAAAACCACAAAGCCAGGAGCTCCAGGGACACTGGCCATGCGAAAGGCATGCCAAGTTGAGCAGGGCACAGCCAAAACCTTGCCCCCTCTTCTTCTTTCTGCTTGGAACTCGCCACGGCTCACAACCCGATTTCTGGCTCAAGCTAGGGTTAGGGTTAGGGTTAGGGTTAGGGTTACGCCTACGCCTAAGCCTATGCCTAGGCCTAGGTTTAGGGTTCAGAAAACCACAAAGCCAGAAGCCCACGGACACTGACCATGCGAAAGGCATGCCAAGTTGAGCACGGAAAAGCCAAAACCTTGCTCCCTCTTCTTCTTTCTGCTTGGGACTCGCCAAGGCCCACAACCCAATTTCTGGCTCAAGCTAGGGTTAGGGTTAGGGTTAGCACTAGGATTATGCCAAGGATTAGGGCTGCGAAATCCACAAAGGCAGGAGCTCCAGGGACACTGGACATGTGAAAGGCATGCAAAGTTGAGCAGGGCACAGCCAAAACCTTGCCCCCTCTTCTTCTTCCTGCTCAGAACTCACCACAGCCCACTGCTGGATTTCTGGCTCAAGCTAGGGTTAGGGTTAGGGTTAGGGTCAGGGTCAGGGTTAGGGTAACGCCTAGGGTTAGGGTACAGAGAACCACCGAGCCCAGAGCTCCAGGGATACTCACTATGCAAAAGGCATGCCAAGGTGAGCGCAGCACAGCCCAAAACCTTGCTCCCTCTTCTTCTTCCTGCTTGGAACTCACCACAGCCCAATGCTCGATTTCTGGCTCAAGCTAGGGTTAGGGTTACGCCTACGCCAAGACCTAGGTTTAGTGTTCAGAAAACCACAAAGCCAGGAGCTCCACGGACACTGACCATGCGAAAGGCATGCCAAGTTGAGCACGGAAAAGCCAAAAGCTTGCTCCCTCTTCTTCTTTCTGCTTGGAACTCACCACAGCCCACCGCCGGATTTCTGGCTCAAGCTAGGGTTAGGGTTAGGGTTAGGGTTACGCCTGCGCCTAAGCCTCCGCCTAGGCCTAGGTTTAGGGTTCAGAAAACCACAAAGCCAGGAGCTCCAGGGACACTGGCCATGCGAAAGGCATGCCAAGTTGAGCAGGGCACAGCCAAAACCTTGCCCCCTCTTCTTCTTCCTGCTCGGAACTCACCACAGCCCAATGCCAGATTTCTGGCTCAAGCTAGGGTTAGGGTTAGGGTTCGCACTAGGATTATGCCAAGGATTAGGGCTGCGAAATCCACAAAGGCAGGAGCTCCAGGGACACTGGACATGTGAAAGGCATGCAAAGTTGAGCAGGGCACAGCCAAAACCTTGCCCCCTCTTCTTCTTCCTGCTCAGAACTCACCACAGCCCACTGCTGGATTTCTGGCTCAAGCTAGGGTTAGGGTTAGGGTCAGGGTTACGCCTATGCCTAAGCCTAGGTTTAGGGTTCAGAAAACCACAAAGCCAGGAGCTCCAGAGACACTGGCCATGCGAAAGGCATACAAAGTTGAGCACGGAAATGTCAAAAGCTTGCCGCCTCTTCTTTTTCCTGCTTGGAACTCACCACAGCCCAATGCCTGGTTTCTGGCTCAAGCTAGGGTTAGGGTTATGCCTAGGATTAGGGTTGAGAAAACCACAGAGCCAGCAGCTCCAGGGACACTGGACATGTGAGATGCATGCAAAGTTGAGCAGTGCGCAGCCAAAACTTGGCTCCCTCTTCTTCTTCCTGCTCGGAACTCACCACAGCCCACTTCCGGATTTCTGGCTCAAGCTAGGGTTAGGGTTAGGGTTAGGGTTACGCCTACGCCTAAGCCTATGCCTAGGCCTAGGTTTAGGGTTCAGAAAACCACAAAGCCAGGAACTCCACGGACACTGACCATGCGAAAGGCATGCCAAGTTGAGCAGGGCACAGCCAAAACCTTGCCCCCTCTTCTTCTTTCTGCTTGGAACTCGCCACGGCTCACAACCCGATTTCTGGCTCAAGCTAGGGTTAGGGTTAGGGTTAGGGTTACGCCTATGCCTAAGCCTAGGTTTAGGGTTCAGAAAACCACAAAGCCAGGAGCTCCAGGGACACTGGCCATGCGAAAGGCATGCAAAGTTGAGCACGGAAATGTCAAAAGCTTGCCGCCTCTTCTTTTTCCTGCTTGGAACTCACCACAGCCCAATGCCTGGTTTCTGGCTCAAGCTAGGGTTAGGGTTATGCCTAGGATTAGGGTTGAGAAAACCACAGAGCCAGGAACTCCACGGACACTGACCATGCGAAAGGCATGCCAAGTTGAGCAGTGCGCAGCCAAAACTTTGCTCCCTCTTCTTCTTTCTGCTTGGAACTCACCACAGCCCACTTCCGGATTTCTGGCTCAAGCTAGGGTTAGGGTTAGGGTTAGGGTTACGCCTGCGCCTAAGCCTCCGCCTAGGCCTAGGTTTAGGGTTCAGAAAACCACAAAGCCAGGAGCTCCAGGGACACTGGCCATGCGAAAGGCATGCCAAGTTGAGCAGGGCACAGCCAAAACCTTGCCCCCTCTTCTTCTTCCTGCTCGGAACTCACCACAGCCCACTGCTGGATTTCTGGCTCAAGCTAGGGTTAGGGTTAGTGTCAGGGTCAGGGTTAGGGTAACGCCTAGGGTTAGGGTACAGAGAACCACCGAGCCCAGAGCTCCAGGGATACTCACTATGCAAAAGGCATGCCAAGGTGAGCGCAGCACAGCCCAAAACCTTGCGCCCTCTTCCTTCTTCCTGCTTGGAACTCACCACAGCCCAATGCTCGATTTCTGGCTCAAGCTAGGGTTAGGGTTAGGGTTAGGGTTACGCCTGCGCCTAAGCCTCCGCCTAGGCCTAGGTTTAGGGTTCAGAAAACCACAAAGCCAGGAGCTCCAGGGACACTGGCCATGCGAAAGGCATGCCAAGTTGAGCAGGGCACAGCCAAAACCTTGCCCCCTCTTCTTCTTTCTGCTTGGAACTCGCCACGGCTCACAACCCGATTTCTGGCTCAAGCTAGGGTTAGGGTTAGGGTTAGGGTTACGCCTACGCCTAAGCCTATGCCTAGGCCTAGGTTTAGGGTTCAGAAAACCACAAAGCCAGAAGCCCACGGACACTGACCATGCGAAAGGCATGCCAAGTTGAGCACGGAAAAGCCAAAACCTTGCTCCCTCTTCTTCTTTCTGCTTGGGACTCGCCAAGGCCCACAACCCAATTTCTGGCTCAAGCTAGGGTTAGGGTTAGGGTTAGCACTAGGATTATGCCAAGGATTAGGGCTGCGAAATCCACAAAGGCAGGAGCTCCAGGGACACTGGACATGTGAAAGGCATGCAAAGTTGAGCAGGGCACAGCCAAAACCTTGCCCCCTCTTCTTCTTCCTGCTCAGAACTCACCACAGCCCACTGCTGGATTTCTGGCTCAAGCTAGGGTTAGGGTTAGGGTTAGGGTCAGGGTCAGGGTTAGGGTAACGCCTAGGGTTAGGGTACAGAGAACCACCGAGCCCAGAGCTCCAGGGATACTCACTATGCAAAAGGCATGCCAAGGTGAGCGCAGCACAGCCCAAAACCTTGCTCCCTCTTCTTCTTCCTGCTTGGAACTCACCACAGCCCAATGCTCGATTTCTGGCTCAAGCTAGGGTTAGGGTTACGCCTACGCCAAGACCTAGGTTTAGTGTTCAGAAAACCACAAAGCCAGGAGCTCCACGGACACTGACCATGCGAAAGGCATGCCAAGTTGAGCACGGAAAAGCCAAAAGCTTGCTCCCTCTTCTTCTTTCTGCTTGGAACTCACCACAGCCCACCGCCGGATTTCTGGCTCAAGCTAGGGTTAGGGTTAGGGTTAGGGTTACGCCTGCGCCTAAGCCTCCGCCTAGGCCTAGGTTTAGGGTTCAGAAAACCACAAAGCCAGGAGCTCCAGGGACACTGGCCATGCGAAAGGCATGCCAAGTTGAGCAGGGCACAGCCAAAACCTTGCCCCCTCTTCTTCTTCCTGCTCGGAACTCACCACAGCCCAATGCCAGATTTCTGGCTCAAGCTAGGGTTAGGGTTAGGGTTAGCACTAGGATTATGCCAAGGATTAGGGCTGCGAAATCCACAAAGGCAGGAGCTCCAGGGACACTGGACATGTGAAAGGCATGCAAAGTTGAGCAGGGCACAGCCAAAACCTTGCCCCCTCTTCTTCTTCCTGCTCAGAACTCACCACAGCCCACTGCTGGATTTCTGGCTCAAGCTAGGGTTAGGGTTAGGGTCAGGGTTACGCCTATGCCTAAGCCTAGGTTTAGGGTTCAGAAAACCACAAAGCCAGGAGCTCCAGAGACACTGGCCATGCGAAAGGCATACAAAGTTGAGCACGGAAATGTCAAAAGCTTGCCGCCTCTTCTTTTTCCTGCTTGGAACTCACCACAGCCCAATGCCTGGTTTCTGGCTCAAGCTAGGGTTAGGGTTATGCCTAGGATTAGGGTTGAGAAAACCACAGAGCCAGCAGCTCCAGGGACACTGGACATGTGAGATGCATGCAAAGTTGAGCAGTGCGCAGCCAAAACTTGGCTCCCTCTTCTTCTTCCTGCTCGGAACTCACCACAGCCCACTTCCGGATTTCTGGCTCAAGCTAGGGTTAGGGTTAGGGTTAGGGTTACGCCTACGCCTAAGCCTATGCCTAGGCCTAGGTTTAGGGTTCAGAAAACCACAAAGCCAGGAACTCCACGGACACTGACCATGCGAAAGGCATGCCAAGTTGAGCAGTGCGCAGCCAAAACTTTGCTCCCTCTTCTTCTTTCTGCTTGGAACTCACCACAGCCCACTTCCGGATTTCTGGCTCAAGCTAGGGTTAGGGTTAGGGTTAGGGTTACGCCTGCGCCTAAGCCTCCGCCTAGGCCTAGGTTTAGGGTTCAGAAAACCACAAAGCCAGGAGCTCCAGGGACACTGACCATGCGAAAGGCATGCCAAGTTGAGCAGGGCACAGCCAAAACCTTGCCCCCTCTTCTTCTTCCTGCTCGGAACTCACCACAGCCCAATGCCAGATTTCTGGCTCAAGCTAGGGTTAGGGTTAGGGTTAGCACTAGGATTATGCCAAGGATTAGGGCTGCGAAATCCACAAAGGCAGGAGCTCCAGGGACACTGGACATGTGAAAGGCATGCAAAGTTGAGCAGGGCACAGCCAAAACCTTGCCCCCTCTTCTTCTTCCTGCTCGGAACTCACCACAGCCCACTGCTGGATTTCTGGCTCAAGCTAGGGTTAGGGTTAGGGTCAGGGTCAGGGTTAGGGTAACGCCTAGGGTTAGGGTACAGAGAACCACCGAGCCCAGAGCTCCAGGGATACTCACTATGCAAAAGGCATGCCAAGGTGAGCGCAGCACAGCCCAAAACCTTGCGCCCTCTTCCTTCTTCCTGCTTGGAACTCACCACAGCCCAATGCTCGATTTCTGGCTCAAGCTAGGGTTAGGGTTAGGGTTAGGGTTACGCCTGCGCCTAAGCCTCCGCCTAGGCCTAGGTTTAGGGTTCAGAAAACCACAAAGCCAGGAGCTCCAGGGACACTGGCCATGCGAAAGGCATGCCAAGTTGAGCAGGGCACAGCCAAAACCTTGCCCCCTCTTCTTCTTTCTGCTTGGAACTCGCCACGGCTCACAACCCGATTTCTGGCTCAAGCTAGGGTTAGGGTTAGGGTTAGGGTTACGCCTACGCCTAAGCCTATGCCTAGGCCTAGGTTTAGGGTTCAGAAAACCACAAAGCCAGAAGCCCACGGACACTGACCATGCGAAAGGCATGCCAAGTTGAGCACGGAAAAGCCAAAACCTTGCTCCCTCTTCTTCTTTCTGCTTGGGACTCGCCAAGGCCCACAACCCAATTTCTGGCTCAAGCTAGGGTTAGGGTTAGGGTTAGCACTAGGATTATGCCAAGGATTAGGGCTGCGAAATCCACAAAGGCAGGAGCTCCAGGGACACTGGACATGTGAAAGGCATGCAAAGTTGAGCAGGGCACAGCCAAAACCTTGCCCCCTCTTCTTCTTCCTGCTCAGAACTCACCACAGCCCACTGCTGGATTTCTGGCTCAAGCTAGGGTTAGGGTTAGGGTTAGGGTCAGGGTCAGGGTTAGGGTAACGCCTAGGGTTAGGGTACAGAGAACCACCGAGCCCAGAGCTCCAGGGATACTCACTATGCAAAAGGCATGCCAAGGTGAGCGCAGCACAGCCCAAAACCTTGCTCCCTCTTCTTCTTCCTGCTTGGAACTCACCACAGCCCAATGCTCGATTTCTGGCTCAAGCTAGGGTTAGGGTTACGCCTACGCCAAGACCTAGGTTTAGTGTTCAGAAAACCACAAAGCCAGGAGCTCCACGGACACTGACCATGCGAAAGGCATGCCAAGTTGAGCACGGAAAAGCCAAAAGCTTGCTCCCTCTTCTTCTTTCTGCTTGGAACTCACCACAGCCCACCGCCGGATTTCTGGCTCAAGCTAGGGTTAGGGTTAGGGTTAGGGTTACGCCTGCGCCTAAGCCTCCGCCTAGGCCTAGGTTTAGGGTTCAGAAAACCACAAAGCCAGGAGCTCCAGGGACACTGGCCATGCGAAAGGCATGCCAAGTTGAGCAGGGCACAGCCAAAACCTTGCCCCCTCTTCTTCTTCCTGCTCGGAACTCACCACAGCCCAATGCCAGATTTCTGGCTCAAGCTAGGGTTAGGGTTAGGGTTAGCACTAGGATTATGCCAAGGATTAGGGCTGCGAAATCCACAAAGGCAGGAGCTCCAGGGACACTGGACATGTGAAAGGCATGCAAAGTTGAGCAGGGCACAGCCAAAACCTTGCCCCCTCTTCTTCTTCCTGCTCAGAACTCACCACAGCCCACTGCTGGATTTCTGGCTCAAGCTAGGGTTAGGGTTAGGGTCAGGGTTACGCCTATGCCTAAGCCTAGGTTTAGGGTTCAGAAAACCACAAAGCCAGGAGCTCCAGAGACACTGGCCATGCGAAAGGCATACAAAGTTGAGCACGGAAATGTCAAAAGCTTGCCGCCTCTTCTTTTTCCTGCTTGGAACTCACCACAGCCCAATGCCTGGTTTCTGGCTCAAGCTAGGGTTAGGGTTATGCCTAGGATTAGGGTTGAGAAAACCACAGAGCCAGCAGCTCCAGGGACACTGGACATGTGAGATGCATGCAAAGTTGAGCAGTGCGCAGCCAAAACTTGGCTCCCTCTTCTTCTTCCTGCTCGGAACTCACCACAGCCCACTTCCGGATTTCTGGCTCAAGCTAGGGTTAGGGTTAGGGTTAGGGTTACGCCTACGCCTAAGCCTATGCCTAGGCCTAGGTTTAGGGTTCAGAAAACCACAAAGCCAGGAACTCCACGGACACTGACCATGCGAAAGGCATGCCAAGTTGAGCAGGGCACAGCCAAAACCTTGCCCCCTCTTCTTCTTTCTGCTTGGAACTCGCCACGGCTCACAACCCGATTTCTGGCTCAAGCTAGGGTTAGGGTTAGGGTTACGCCTATGCCTCCGCCTAGGTTTAGGGTTCAGAAAACCACAAAGCCAGGAGCTCCAGGGACACTGGCCATGCGAAAGGCATGCAAAGTTGAGCACGGAAATGTCAAAAGCTTGCCGCCTCTTCTTTTTCCTGCTTGGAACTCACCACAGCCCAATGCCTGGTTTCTGGCTCAAGCTAGGGTTAGGGTTATGCCTAGGATTAGGGTTGAGAAAACCACAGAGCCAGCAGCTCCAGGGACACTGGACATGTGAGATGCATGCAAAGTTGAGCAGTGCGCAGCCAAAACTTGGCTCCCTCTTCTTCTTCCTGCTCGGAACTCACCACAGCCCACTTCCGGATTTCTGGCTCAAGCTAGGGTTAGGGTTAGGGTTAGGGTTACGCCTACGCCTAAGACTATGCCTAGGCCTAGGTTTAGGGTTCAGAAAACCACAAAGCCAGGAACTCCACGGACACTGACCATGCGAAAGGCATGCCAAGTTGAGCAGTGCGCAGCCAAAACTTTGCTCCCTCTTCTTCTTTCTGCTTGGAACTCACCACAGCCCACTTCCGGATTTCTGGCTCAAGCTAGGGTTAGGGTTAGGGTTAGGGTTACGCCTGCGCCTAAGCCTCCGCCTAGGCCTAGGTTTAGGGTTCAGAAAACCACAAAGCCAGGAGCTCCAGGGACACTGGCCATGCGAAAGGCATGCCAAGTTGAGCAGGGCACAGCCAAAACCTTGCCCCCTCTTCTTCTTCCTGCTCGGAACTCACCACAGCCCACTGCTGGATTTCTGGCTCAAGCTAGGGTTAGGGTTAGGGTTAGCACTAGGATTATGCCAAGGATTAGGGCTGCGAAATCCACAAAGGCAGGAGCTCCAGGGACACTGGACATGTGAAAGGCATGCAAAGTTGAGCAGGGCACAGCCAAAACCTTGCCCCCTCTTCTTCTTCCTGCTCGGAACTCACCACAGCCCACTGCTGGATTTCTGGCTCAAGCTAGGGTTAGGGTTAGGGTCAGGGTCAGGGTTAGGGTAACGCCTAGGGTTAGGGTACAGAGAACCACCGAGCCCAGAGCTCCAGGGATACTCACTATGCAAAAGGCATGCCAAGGTGAGCGCAGCACAGCCCAAAACCTTGCGCCCTCTTCCTTCTTCCTGCTTGGAACTCACCACAGCCCAATGCTCGATTTCTGGCTCAAGCTAGGGTTAGGGTTAGGGTTAGGGTTACGCCTGCGCCTAAGCCTCCGCCTAGGCCTAGGTTTAGGGTTCAGAAAACCACAAAGCCAGGAGCTCCAGGGACACTGGCCATGCGAAAGGCATGCCAAGTTGAGCAGGGCACAGCCAAAACCTTGCCCCCTCTTCTTCTTTCTGCTTGGAACTCGCCACGGCTCACAACCCGATTTCTGGCTCAAGCTAGGGTTAGGGTTAGGGTTAGGGTTACGCCTACGCCTAAGCCTATGCCTAGGCCTAGGTTTAGGGTTCAGAAAACCACAAAGCCAGAAGCCCACGGACACTGACCATGCGAAAGGCATGCCAAGTTGAGCACGGAAAAGCCAAAACCTTGCTCCCTCTTCTTCTTTCTGCTTGGGACTCGCCAAGGCCCACAACCCAATTTCTGGCTCAAGCTAGGGTTAGGGTTAGGGTTAGCACTAGGATTATGCCAAGGATTAGGGCTGCGAAATCCACAAAGGCAGGAGCTCCAGGGACACTGGACATGTGAAAGGCATGCCAAGTTGAGCAGGGCACAGCCAAAACCTTGCCCCCTCTTCTTCTTCCTGCTCAGAACTCACCACAGCCCACTGCTGGATTTCTGGCTCAAGCTAGGGTTAGGGTTAGGGTTAGGGTCAGGGTCAGGGTTAGGGTAACGCCTAGGGTTAGGGTACAGAGAACCACCGAGCCCAGAGCTCCAGGGATACTCACTATGCAAAAGGCATGCCAAGGTGAGCGCAGCACAGCCCAAAACCTTGCTCCCTCTTCTTCTTCCTGCTTGGAACTCACCACAGCCCAATGCTCGATTTCTGGCTCAAGCTAGGGTTAGGGTTACGCCTACGCCAAGACCTAGGTTTAGTGTTCAGAAAACCACAAAGCCAGGAGCTCCACGGACACTGACCATGCGAAAGGCATGCCAAGTTGAGCACGGAAAAGCCAAAAGCTTGCTCCCTCTTCTTCTTTCTGCTTGGAACTCACCACAGCCCACCGCCGGATTTCTGGCTCAAGCTAGGGTTAGGGTTAGGGTTAGGGTTACGCCTGCGCCTAAGCCTCCGCCTAGGCCTAGGTTTAGGGTTCAGAAAACCACAAAGCCAGGAGCTCCAGGGACACTGGCCATGCGAAAGGCATGCCAAGTTGAGCAGGGCACAGCCAAAACCTTGCCCCCTCTTCTTCTTCCTGCTCGGAACTCACCACAGCCCAATGCCAGATTTCTGGCTCAAGCTAGGGTTAGGGTTAGGGTTCGCACTAGGATTATGCCAAGGATTAGGGCTGCGAAATCCACAAAGGCAGGAGCTCCAGGGACACTGGACATGTGAAAGGCATGCAAAGTTGAGCAGGGCACAGCCAAAACCTTGCCCCCTCTTCTTCTTCCTGCTCAGAACTCACCACAGCCCACTGCTGGATTTCTGGCTCAAGCTAGGGTTAGGGTTAGGGTCAGGGTTACGCCTATGCCTAAGCCTAGGTTTAGGGTTCAGAAAACCACAAAGCCAGGAGCTCCAGAGACACTGGCCATGCGAAAGGCATACAAAGTTGAGCACGGAAATGTCAAAAGCTTGCCGCCTCTTCTTTTTCCTGCTTGGAACTCACCACAGCCCAATGCCTGGTTTCTGGCTCAAGCTAGGGTTAGGGTTATGCCTAGGATTAGGGTTGAGAAAACCACAGAGCCAGCAGCTCCAGGGACACTGGACATGTGAGATGCATGCAAAGTTGAGCAGTGCGCAGCCAAAACTTGGCTCCCTCTTCTTCTTCCTGCTCGGAACTCACCACAGCCCACTTCCGGATTTCTGGCTCAAGCTAGGGTTAGGGTTAGGGTTAGGGTTACGCCTACGCCTAAGCCTATGCCTAGGCCTAGGTTTAGGGTTCAGAAAACCACAAAGCCAGGAACTCCACGGACACTGACCATGCGAAAGGCATGCCAAGTTGAGCAGGGCACAGCCAAAACCTTGCCCCCTCTTCTTCTTTCTGCTTGGAACTCGCCACGGCTCACAACCCGATTTCTGGCTCAAGCTAGGGTTAGGGTTAGGGTTAGGGTTACGCCTATGCCTAAGCCTAGGTTTAGGGTTCAGAAAACCACAAAGCCAGGAGCTCCAGGGACACTGGCCATGCGAAAGGCATGCAAAGTTGAGCACGGAAATGTCAAAAGCTTGCCGCCTCTTCTTTTTCCTGCTTGGAACTCACCACAGCCCAATGCCTGGTTTCTGGCTCAAGCTAGGGTTAGGGTTATGCCTAGGATTAGGGTTGAGAAAACCACAGAGCCAGCAGCTCCAGGGACACTGGACATGTGAGATGCATGCAAAGTTGAGCAGTGCGCAGCCAAAACTTGGCTCCCTCTTCTTCTTCCTGCTCGGAACTCACCACAGCCCACTTCCGGATTTCTGGCTCAAGCTAGGGTTAGGGTTAGGGTTAGGGTTACGCCTACGCCTAAGACTATGCCTAGGCCTAGGTTTAGGGTTCAGAAAACCACAAAGCCAGGAACTCCACGGACACTGACCATGCGAAAGGCATGCCAAGTTGAGCAGTGCGCAGCCAAAACTTTGCTCCCTCTTCTTCTTTCTGCTTGGAACTCACCACAGCCCACTTCCGGATTTCTGGCTCAAGCTAGGGTTAGGGTTAGGGTTAGGGTTACGCCTGCGCCTAAGCCTCCGCCTAGGCCTAGGTTTAGGGTTCAGAAAACCACAAAGCCAGGAGCTCCAGGGACACTGACCATGCGAAAGGCATGCCAAGTTGAGCAGGGCACAGCCAAAACCTTGCCCCCTCTTCTTCTTCCTGCTCGGAACTCACCACAGCCCAATGCCAGATTTCTGGCTCAAGCTAGGGTTAGGGTTAGGGTTAGCACTAGGATTATGCCAAGGATTAGGGCTGCGAAATCCACAAAGGCAGGAGCTCCAGGGACACTGGACATGTGAAAGGCATGCAAAGTTGAGCAGGGCACAGCCAAAACCTTGCCCCCTCTTCTTCTTCCTGCTCGGAACTCACCACAGCCCACTGCTGGATTTCTGGCTCAAGCTAGGGTTAGGGTTAGGGTCAGGGTCAGGGTTAGGGTAACGCCTAGGGTTAGGGTACAGAGAACCACCGAGCCCAGAGCTCCAGGGATACTCACTATGCAAAAGGCATGCCAAGGTGAGCGCAGCACAGCCCAAAACCTTGCGCCCTCTTCCTTCTTCCTGCTTGGAACTCACCACAGCCCAATGCTCGATTTCTGGCTCAAGCTAGGGTTAGGGTTAGGGTTAGGGTTACGCCTGCGCCTAAGCCTCCGCCTAGGCCTAGGTTTAGGGTTCAGAAAACCACAAAGCCAGGAGCTCCAGGGACACTGGCCATGCGAAAGGCATGCCAAGTTGAGCAGGGCACAGCCAAAACCTTGCCCCCTCTTCTTCTTTCTGCTTGGAACTCGCCACGGCTCACAACCCGATTTCTGGCTCAAGCTAGGGTTAGGGTTAGGGTTACGCCTACGCCTAAGCCTATGCCTAGGCCTAGGTTTAGGGTTCAGAAAACCACAAAGCCAGAAGCCCACGGACACTGACCATGCGAAAGGCATGCCAAGTTGAGCACGGAAAAGCCAAAACCTTGCTCCCTCTTCTTCTTTCTGCTTGGGACTCGCCAAGGCCCACAACCCAATTTCTGGCTCAAGCTAGGGTTAGGGTTAGGGTTAGCACTAGGATTATGCCAAGGATTAGGGCTGCGAAATCCACAAAGGCAGGAGCTCCAGGGACACTGGACATGTGAAAGGCATGCAAAGTTGAGCAGGGCACAGCCAAAACCTTGCCCCCTCTTCTTCTTCCTGCTCAGAACTCACCACAGCCCACTGCTGGATTTCTGGCTCAAGCTAGGGTTAGGGTTAGGGTTAGGGTCAGGGTCAGGGTTAGGGTAACGCCTAGGGTTAGGGTACAGAGAACCACCGAGCCCAGAGCTCCAGGGATACTCACTATGCAAAAGGCATGCCAAGGTGAGCGCAGCACAGCCCAAAACCTTGCTCCCTCTTCTTCTTCCTGCTTGGAACTCACCACAGCCCAATGCTCGATTTCTGGCTCAAGCTAGGGTTAGGGTTACGCCTACGCCAAGACCTAGGTTTAGTGTTCAGAAAACCACAAAGCCAGGAGCTCCACGGACACTGACCATGCGAAAGGCATGCCAAGTTGAGCACGGAAAAGCCAAAAGCTTGCTCCCTCTTCTTCTTTCTGCTTGGAACTCACCACAGCCCACCGCCGGATTTCTGGCTCAAGCTAGGGTTAGGGTTAGGGTTAGGGTTACGCCTGCGCCTAAGCCTCCGCCTAGGCCTAGGTTTAGGGTTCAGAAAACCACAAAGCCAGGAGCTCCAGGGACACTGGCCATGCGAAAGGCATGCCAAGTTGAGCAGGGCACAGCCAAAACCTTGCCCCCTCTTCTTCTTCCTGCTCGGAACTCACCACAGCCCAATGCCAGATTTCTGGCTCAAGCTAGGGTTAGGGTTAGGGTTAGCACTAGGATTATGCCAAGGATTAGGGCTGCGAAATCCACAAAGGCAGGAGCTCCAGGGACACTGGACATGTGAAAGGCATGCAAAGTTGAGCAGGGCACAGCCAAAACCTTGCCCCCTCTTCTTCTTCCTGCTCAGAACTCACCACAGCCCACTGCTGGATTTCTGGCTCAAGCTAGGGTTAGGGTTAGGGTCAGGGTTACGCCTATGCCTAAGCCTAGGTTTAGGGTTCAGAAAACCACAAAGCCAGGAGCTCCAGAGACACTGGCCATGCGAAAGGCATACAAAGTTGAGCACGGAAATGTCAAAAGCTTGCCGCCTCTTCTTTTTCCTGCTTGGAACTCACCACAGCCCAATGCCTGGTTTCTGGCTCAAGCTAGGGTTAGGGTTATGCCTAGGATTAGGGTTGAGAAAACCACAGAGCCAGCAGCTCCAGGGACACTGGACATGTGAGATGCATGCAAAGTTGAGCAGTGCGCAGCCAAAACTTGGCTCCCTCTTCTTCTTCCTGCTCGGAACTCACCACAGCCCACTTCCGGATTTCTGGCTCAAGCTAGGGTTAGGGTTAGGGTTAGGGTTACGCCTACGCCTAAGCCTATGCCTAGGCCTAGGTTTAGGGTTCAGAAAACCACAAAGCCAGGAACTCCACGGACACTGACCATGCGAAAGGCATGCCAAGTTGAGCAGGGCACAGCCAAAACCTTGCCCCCTCTTCTTCTTTCTGCTTGGAACTCGCCACGGCTCACAACCCGATTTCTGGCTCAAGCTAGGGTTAGGGTTAGGGTTACGCCTATGCCTCCGCCTAGGTTTAGGGTTCAGAAAACCACAAAGCCAGGAGCTCCAGGGACACTGGCCATGCGAAAGGCATGCAAAGTTGAGCACGGAAATGTCAAAAGCTTGCCGCCTCTTCTTTTTCCTGCTTGGAACTCACCACAGCCCAATGCCTGGTTTCTGGCTCAAGCTAGGGTTAGGGTTATGCCTAGGATTAGGGTTGAGAAAACCACAGAGCCAGCAGCTCCAGGGACACTGGACATGTGAGATGCATGCAAAGTTGAGCAGTGCGCAGCCAAAACTTGGCTCCCTCTTCTTCTTCCTGCTCGGAACTCACCACAGCCCACTTCCGGATTTCTGGCTCAAGCTAGGGTTAGGGTTAGGGTTAGGGTTACGCCTACGCCTAAGACTATGCCTAGGCCTAGGTTTAGGGTTCAGAAAACCACAAAGCCAGGAACTCCACGGACACTGACCATGCGAAAGGCATGCCAAGTTGAGCAGTGCGCAGCCAAAACTTTGCTCCCTCTTCTTCTTTCTGCTTGGAACTCACCACAGCCCACTTCCGGATTTCTGGCTCAAGCTAGGGTTAGGGTTAGGGTTAGGGTTACGCCTGCGCCTAAGCCTCCGCCTAGGCCTAGGTTTAGGGTTCAGAAAACCACAAAGCCAGGAGCTCCAGGGACACTGGCCATGCGAAAGGCATGCCAAGTTGAGCAGGGCACAGCCAAAACCTTGCCCCCTCTTCTTCTTCCTGCTCGGAACTCACCACAGCCCAATGCCAGATTTCTGGCTCAAGCTAGGGTTAGGGTTAGGGTTAGCACTAGGATTATGCCAAGGATTAGGGCTGCGAAATCCACAAAGGCAGGAGCTCCAGGGACACTGGACATGTGAAAGGCATGCAAAGTTGAGCAGGGCACAGCCAAAACCTTGCCCCCTCTTCTTCTTCCTGCTCGGAACTCACCACAGCCCACTGCTGGATTTCTGGCTCAAGCTAGGGTTAGGGTTAGGGTCAGGGTCAGGGTTAGGGTAACGCCTAGGGTTAGGGTACAGAGAACCACCGAGCCCAGAGCTCCAGGGATACTCACTATGCAAAAGGCATGCCAAGGTGAGCGCAGCACAGCCCAAAACCTTGCGCCCTCTTCCTTCTTCCTGCTTGGAACTCACCACAGCCCAATGCTCGATTTCTGGCTCAAGCTAGGGTTAGGGTTAGGGTTAGGGTTACGCCTGCGCCTAAGCCTCCGCCTAGGCCTAGGTTTAGGGTTCAGAAAACCACAAAGCCAGGAGCTCCAGGGACACTGGCCATGCGAAAGGCATGCCAAGTTGAGCAGGGCACAGCCAAAACCTTGCCCCCTCTTCTTCTTTCTGCTTGGAACTCGCCACGGCTCACAACCCGATTTCTGGCTCAAGCTAGGGTTAGGGTTAGGGTTAGGGTTACGCCTACGCCTAAGCCTATGCCTAGGCCTAGGTTTAGGGTTCAGAAAACCACAAAGCCAGAAGCCCACGGACACTGACCATGCGAAAGGCATGCCAAGTTGAGCACGGAAAAGCCAAAACCTTGCTCCCTCTTCTTCTTTCTGCTTGGGACTCGCCAAGGCCCACAACCCAATTTCTGGCTCAAGCTAGGGTTAGGGTTAGGGTTAGCACTAGGATTATGCCAAGGATTAGGGCTGCGAAATCCACAAAGGCAGGAGCTCCAGGGACACTGGACATGTGAAAGGCATGCCAAGTTGAGCAGGGCACAGCCAAAACCTTGCCCCCTCTTCTTCTTCCTGCTCAGAACTCACCACAGCCCACTGCTGGATTTCTGGCTCAAGCTAGGGTTAGGGTTAGGGTTAGGGTCAGGGTCAGGGTTAGGGTAACGCCTAGGGTTAGGGTACAGAGAACCACCGAGCCCAGAGCTCCAGGGATACTCACTATGCAAAAGGCATGCCAAGGTGAGCGCAGCACAGCCCAAAACCTTGCTCCCTCTTCTTCTTCCTGCTTGGAACTCACCACAGCCCAATGCTCGATTTCTGGCTCAAGCTAGGGTTAGGGTTACGCCTACGCCAAGACCTAGGTTTAGTGTTCAGAAAACCACAAAGCCAGGAGCTCCACGGACACTGACCATGCGAAAGGCATGCCAAGTTGAGCACGGAAAAGCCAAAAGCTTGCTCCCTCTTCTTCTTTCTGCTTGGAACTCACCACAGCCCACCGCCGGATTTCTGGCTCAAGCTAGGGTTAGGGTTAGGGTTAGGGTTACGCCTGCGCCTAAGCCTCCGCCTAGGCCTAGGTTTAGGGTTCAGAAAACCACAAAGCCAGGAGCTCCAGGGACACTGGCCATGCGAAAGGCATGCCAAGTTGAGCAGGGCACAGCCAAAACCTTGCCCCCTCTTCTTCTTCCTGCTCGGAACTCACCACAGCCCAATGCCAGATTTCTGGCTCAAGCTAGGGTTAGGGTTAGGGTTCGCACTAGGATTATGCCAAGGATTAGGGCTGCGAAATCCACAAAGGCAGGAGCTCCAGGGACACTGGACATGTGAAAGGCATGCAAAGTTGAGCAGGGCACAGCCAAAACCTTGCCCCCTCTTCTTCTTCCTGCTCAGAACTCACCACAGCCCACTGCTGGATTTCTGGCTCAAGCTAGGGTTAGGGTTAGGGTCAGGGTTACGCCTATGCCTAAGCCTAGGTTTAGGGTTCAGAAAACCACAAAGCCAGGAGCTCCAGAGACACTGGCCATGCGAAAGGCATACAAAGTTGAGCACGGAAATGTCAAAAGCTTGCCGCCTCTTCTTTTTCCTGCTTGGAACTCACCACAGCCCAATGCCTGGTTTCTGGCTCAAGCTAGGGTTAGGGTTATGCCTAGGATTAGGGTTGAGAAAACCACAGAGCCAGCAGCTCCAGGGACACTGGACATGTGAGATGCATGCAAAGTTGAGCAGTGCGCAGCCAAAACTTGGCTCCCTCTTCTTCTTCCTGCTCGGAACTCACCACAGCCCACTTCCGGATTTCTGGCTCAAGCTAGGGTTAGGGTTAGGGTTAGGGTTACGCCTACGCCTAAGCCTATGCCTAGGCCTAGGTTTAGGGTTCAGAAAACCACAAAGCCAGGAACTCCACGGACACTGACCATGCGAAAGGCATGCCAAGTTGAGCAGGGCACAGCCAAAACCTTGCCCCCTCTTCTTCTTTCTGCTTGGAACTCGCCACGGCTCACAACCCGATTTCTGGCTCAAGCTAGGGTTAGGGTTAGGGTTAGGGTTACGCCTATGCCTAAGCCTAGGTTTAGGGTTCAGAAAACCACAAAGCCAGGAGCTCCAGGGACACTGGCCATGCGAAAGGCATGCAAAGTTGAGCACGGAAATGTCAAAAGCTTGCCGCCTCTTCTTTTTCCTGCTTGGAACTCACCACAGCCCAATGCCTGGTTTCTGGCTCAAGCTAGGGTTAGGGTTATGCCTAGGATTAGGGTTGAGAAAACCACAGAGCCAGCAGCTCCAGGGACACTGGACATGTGAGATGCATGCAAAGTTGAGCAGTGCGCAGCCAAAACTTGGCTCCCTCTTCTTCTTCCTGCTCGGAACTCACCACAGCCCACTTCCGGATTTCTGGCTCAAGCTAGGGTTAGGGTTAGGGTTAGGGTTACGCCTACGCCTAAGACTATGCCTAGGCCTAGGTTTAGGGTTCAGAAAACCACAAAGCCAGGAACTCCACGGACACTGACCATGCGAAAGGCATGCCAAGTTGAGCAGTGCGCAGCCAAAACTTTGCTCCCTCTTCTTCTTTCTGCTTGGAACTCACCACAGCCCACTTCCGGATTTCTGGCTCAAGCTAGGGTTAGGGTTAGGGTTAGGGTTACGCCTGCGCCTAAGCCTCCGCCTAGGCCTAGGTTTAGGGTTCAGAAAACCACAAAGCCAGGAGCTCCAGGGACACTGACCATGCGAAAGGCATGCCAAGTTGAGCAGGGCACAGCCAAAACCTTGCCCCCTCTTCTTCTTCCTGCTCGGAACTCACCACAGCCCAATGCCAGATTTCTGGCTCAAGCTAGGGTTAGGGTTAGGGTTAGCACTAGGATTATGCCAAGGATTAGGGCTGCGAAATCCACAAAGGCAGGAGCTCCAGGGACACTGGACATGTGAAAGGCATGCAAAGTTGAGCAGGGCACAGCCAAAACCTTGCCCCCTCTTCTTCTTCCTGCTCGGAACTCACCACAGCCCACTGCTGGATTTCTGGCTCAAGCTAGGGTTAGGGTTAGGGTCAGGGTCAGGGTTAGGGTAACGCCTAGGGTTAGGGTACAGAGAACCACCGAGCCCAGAGCTCCAGGGATACTCACTATGCAAAAGGCATGCCAAGGTGAGCGCAGCACAGCCCAAAACCTTGCGCCCTCTTCCTTCTTCCTGCTTGGAACTCACCACAGCCCAATGCTCGATTTCTGGCTCAAGCTAGGGTTAGGGTTAGGGTTAGGGTTACGCCTGCGCCTAAGCCTCCGCCTAGGCCTAGGTTTAGGGTTCAGAAAACCACAAAGCCAGGAGCTCCAGGGACACTGGCCATGCGAAAGGCATGCCAAGTTGAGCAGGGCACAGCCAAAACCTTGCCCCCTCTTCTTCTTTCTGCTTGGAACTCGCCACGGCTCACAACCCGATTTCTGGCTCAAGCTAGGGTTAGGGTTAGGGTTACGCCTACGCCTAAGCCTATGCCTAGGCCTAGGTTTAGGGTTCAGAAAACCACAAAGCCAGAAGCCCACGGACACTGACCATGCGAAAGGCATGCCAAGTTGAGCACGGAAAAGCCAAAACCTTGCTCCCTCTTCTTCTTTCTGCTTGGGACTCGCCAAGGCCCACAACCCAATTTCTGGCTCAAGCTAGGGTTAGGGTTAGGGTTAGCACTAGGATTATGCCAAGGATTAGGGCTGCGAAATCCACAAAGGCAGGAGCTCCAGGGACACTGGACATGTGAAAGGCATGCAAAGTTGAGCAGGGCACAGCCAAAACCTTGCCCCCTCTTCTTCTTCCTGCTCAGAACTCACCACAGCCCACTGCTGGATTTCTGGCTCAAGCTAGGGTTAGGGTTAGGGTTAGGGTCAGGGTCAGGGTTAGGGTAACGCCTAGGGTTAGGGTACAGAGAACCACCGAGCCCAGAGCTCCAGGGATACTCACTATGCAAAAGGCATGCCAAGGTGAGCGCAGCACAGCCCAAAACCTTGCTCCCTCTTCTTCTTCCTGCTTGGAACTCACCACAGCCCAATGCTCGATTTCTGGCTCAAGCTAGGGTTAGGGTTACGCCTACGCCAAGACCTAGGTTTAGTGTTCAGAAAACCACAAAGCCAGGAGCTCCACGGACACTGACCATGCGAAAGGCATGCCAAGTTGAGCACGGAAAAGCCAAAAGCTTGCTCCCTCTTCTTCTTTCTGCTTGGAACTCACCACAGCCCACCGCCGGATTTCTGGCTCAAGCTAGGGTTAGGGTTAGGGTTAGGGTTACGCCTGCGCCTAAGCCTCCGCCTAGGCCTAGGTTTAGGGTTCAGAAAACCACAAAGCCAGGAGCTCCAGGGACACTGGCCATGCGAAAGGCATGCCAAGTTGAGCAGGGCACAGCCAAAACCTTGCCCCCTCTTCTTCTTCCTGCTCGGAACTCACCACAGCCCAATGCCAGATTTCTGGCTCAAGCTAGGGTTAGGGTTAGGGTTCGCACTAGGATTATGCCAAGGATTAGGGCTGCGAAATCCACAAAGGCAGGAGCTCCAGGGACACTGGACATGTGAAAGGCATGCAAAGTTGAGCAGGGCACAGCCAAAACCTTGCCCCCTCTTCTTCTTCCTGCTCAGAACTCACCACAGCCCACTGCTGGATTTCTGGCTCAAGCTAGGGTTAGGGTTAGGGTCAGGGTTACGCCTATGCCTAAGCCTAGGTTTAGGGTTCAGAAAACCACAAAGCCAGGAGCTCCAGAGACACTGGCCATGCGAAAGGCATACAAAGTTGAGCACGGAAATGTCAAAAGCTTGCCGCCTCTTCTTTTTCCTGCTTGGAACTCACCACAGCCCAATGCCTGGTTTCTGGCTCAAGCTAGGGTTAGGGTTATGCCTAGGATTAGGGTTGAGAAAACCACAGAGCCAGCAGCTCCAGGGACACTGGACATGTGAGATGCATGCAAAGTTGAGCAGTGCGCAGCCAAAACTTGGCTCCCTCTTCTTCTTCCTGCTCGGAACTCACCACAGCCCACTTCCGGATTTCTGGCTCAAGCTAGGGTTAGGGTTAGGGTTAGGGTTACGCCTACGCCTAAGCCTATGCCTAGGCCTAGGTTTAGGGTTCAGAAAACCACAAAGCCAGGAACTCCACGGACACTGACCATGCGAAAGGCATGCCAAGTTGAGCAGGGCACAGCCAAAACCTTGCCCCCTCTTCTTCTTTCTGCTTGGAACTCGCCACGGCTCACAACCCGATTTCTGGCTCAAGCTAGGGTTAGGGTTAGGGTTAGGGTTACGCCTATGCCTAAGCCTAGGTTTAGGGTTCAGAAAACCACAAAGCCAGGAGCTCCAGGGACACTGGCCATGCGAAAGGCATGCAAAGTTGAGCACGGAAATGTCAAAAGCTTGCCGCCTCTTCTTTTTCCTGCTTGGAACTCACCACAGCCCAATGCCTGGTTTCTGGCTCAAGCTAGGGTTAGGGTTATGCCTAGGATTAGGGTTGAGAAAACCACAGAGCCAGCAGCTCCAGGGACACTGGACATGTGAGATGCATGCAAAGTTGAGCAGTGCGCAGCCAAAACTTGGCTCCCTCTTCTTCTTCCTGCTCGGAACTCACCACAGCCCACTTCCGGATTTCTGGCTCAAGCTAGGGTTAGGGTTAGGGTTAGGGTTACGCCTACGCCTAAGACTATGCCTAGGCCTAGGTTTAGGGTTCAGAAAACCACAAAGCCAGGAACTCCACGGACACTGACCATGCGAAAGGCATGCCAAGTTGAGCAGTGCGCAGCCAAAACTTTGCTCCCTCTTCTTCTTTCTGCTTGGAACTCACCACAGCCCACTTCCGGATTTCTGGCTCAAGCTAGGGTTAGGGTTAGGGTTAGGGTTACGCCTGCGCCTAAGCCTCCGCCTAGGCCTAGGTTTAGGGTTCAGAAAACCACAAAGCCAGGAGCTCCAGGGACACTGACCATGCGAAAGGCATGCCAAGTTGAGCAGGGCACAGCCAAAACCTTGCCCCCTCTTCTTCTTCCTGCTCGGAACTCACCACAGCCCAATGCCAGATTTCTGGCTCAAGCTAGGGTTAGGGTTAGGGTTAGCACTAGGATTATGCCAAGGATTAGGGCTGCGAAATCCACAAAGGCAGGAGCTCCAGGGACACTGGACATGTGAAAGGCATGCAAAGTTGAGCAGGGCACAGCCAAAACCTTGCCCCCTCTTCTTCTTCCTGCTCGGAACTCACCACAGCCCACTGCTGGATTTCTGGCTCAAGCTAGGGTTAGGGTTAGGGTCAGGGTCAGGGTTAGGGTAACGCCTAGGGTTAGGGTACAGAGAACCACCGAGCCCAGAGCTCCAGGGATACTCACTATGCAAAAGGCATGCCAAGGTGAGCGCAGCACAGCCCAAAACCTTGCGCCCTCTTCCTTCTTCCTGCTTGGAACTCACCACAGCCCAATGCTCGATTTCTGGCTCAAGCTAGGGTTAGGGTTAGGGTTAGGGTTACGCCTGCGCCTAAGCCTCCGCCTAGGCCTAGGTTTAGGGTTCAGAAAACCACAAAGCCAGGAGCTCCAGGGACACTGGCCATGCGAAAGGCATGCCAAGTTGAGCAGGGCACAGCCAAAACCTTGCCCCCTCTTCTTCTTTCTGCTTGGAACTCGCCACGGCTCACAACCCGATTTCTGGCTCAAGCTAGGGTTAGGGTTAGGGTTACGCCTACGCCTAAGCCTATGCCTAGGCCTAGGTTTAGGGTTCAGAAAACCACAAAGCCAGAAGCCCACGGACACTGACCATGCGAAAGGCATGCCAAGTTGAGCACGGAAAAGCCAAAACCTTGCTCCCTCTTCTTCTTTCTGCTTGGGACTCGCCAAGGCCCACAACCCAATTTCTGGCTCAAGCTAGGGTTAGGGTTAGGGTTAGCACTAGGATTATGCCAAGGATTAGGGCTGCGAAATCCACAAAGGCAGGAGCTCCAGGGACACTGGACATGTGAAAGGCATGCAAAGTTGAGCAGGGCACAGCCAAAACCTTGCCCCCTCTTCTTCTTCCTGCTCAGAACTCACCACAGCCCACTGCTGGATTTCTGGCTCAAGCTAGGGTTAGGGTTAGGGTTAGGGTCAGGGTCAGGGTTAGGGTAACGCCTAGGGTTAGGGTACAGAGAACCACCGAGCCCAGAGCTCCAGGGATACTCACTATGCAAAAGGCATGCCAAGGTGAGCGCAGCACAGCCCAAAACCTTGCTCCCTCTTCTTCTTCCTGCTTGGAACTCACCACAGCCCAATGCTCGATTTCTGGCTCAAGCTAGGGTTAGGGTTACGCCTACGCCAAGACCTAGGTTTAGTGTTCAGAAAACCACAAAGCCAGGAGCTCCACGGACACTGACCATGCGAAAGGCATGCCAAGTTGAGCACGGAAAAGCCAAAAGCTTGCTCCCTCTTCTTCTTTCTGCTTGGAACTCACCACAGCCCACCGCCGGATTTCTGGCTCAAGCTAGGGTTAGGGTTAGGGTTAGGGTTACGCCTGCGCCTAAGCCTCCGCCTAGGCCTAGGTTTAGGGTTCAGAAAACCACAAAGCCAGGAGCTCCAGGGACACTGGCCATGCGAAAGGCATGCCAAGTTGAGCAGGGCACAGCCAAAACCTTGCCCCCTCTTCTTCTTCCTGCTCGGAACTCACCACAGCCCAATGCCAGATTTCTGGCTCAAGCTAGGGTTAGGGTTAGGGTTAGCACTAGGATTATGCCAAGGATTAGGGCTGCGAAATCCACAAAGGCAGGAGCTCCAGGGACACTGGACATGTGAAAGGCATGCAAAGTTGAGCAGGGCACAGCCAAAACCTTGCCCCCTCTTCTTCTTCCTGCTCAGAACTCACCACAGCCCACTGCTGGATTTCTGGCTCAAGCTAGGGTTAGGGTTAGGGTCAGGGTTACGCCTATGCCTAAGCCTAGGTTTAGGGTTCAGAAAACCACAAAGCCAGGAGCTCCAGAGACACTGGCCATGCGAAAGGCATACAAAGTTGAGCACGGAAATGTCAAAAGCTTGCCGCCTCTTCTTTTTCCTGCTTGGAACTCACCACAGCCCAATGCCTGGTTTCTGGCTCAAGCTAGGGTTAGGGTTATGCCTAGGATTAGGGTTGAGAAAACCACAGAGCCAGCAGCTCCAGGGACACTGGACATGTGAGATGCATGCAAAGTTGAGCAGTGCGCAGCCAAAACTTGGCTCCCTCTTCTTCTTCCTGCTCGGAACTCACCACAGCCCACTTCCGGATTTCTGGCTCAAGCTAGGGTTAGGGTTAGGGTTAGGGTTACGCCTACGCCTAAGCCTATGCCTAGGCCTAGGTTTAGGGTTCAGAAAACCACAAAGCCAGGAACTCCACGGACACTGACCATGCGAAAGGCATGCCAAGTTGAGCAGGGCACAGCCAAAACCTTGCCCCCTCTTCTTCTTTCTGCTTGGAACTCGCCACGGCTCACAACCCGATTTCTGGCTCAAGCTAGGGTTAGGGTTAGGGTTAGGGTTACGCCTATGCCTAAGCCTAGGTTTAGGGTTCAGAAAACCACAAAGCCAGGAGCTCCAGGGACACTGGCCATGCGAAAGGCATGCAAAGTTGAGCACGGAAATGTCAAAAGCTTGCCGCCTCTTCTTTTTCCTGCTTGGAACTCACCACAGCCCAATGCCTGGTTTCTGGCTCAAGCTAGGGTTAGGGTTATGCCTAGGATTAGGGTTGAGAAAACCACAGAGCCAGCAGCTCCAGGGACACTGGACATGTGAGATGCATGCAAAGTTGAGCAGTGCGCAGCCAAAACTTGGCTCCCTCTTCTTCTTCCTGCTCGGAACTCACCACAGCCCACTTCCGGATTTCTGGCTCAAGCTAGGGTTAGGGTTAGGGTTAGGGTTACGCCTACGCCTAAGACTATGCCTAGGCCTAGGTTTAGGGTTCAGAAAACCACAAAGCCAGGAACTCCACGGACACTGACCATGCGAAAGGCATGCCAAGTTGAGCAGTGCGCAGCCAAAACTTTGCTCCCTCTTCTTCTTTCTGCTTGGAACTCACCACAGCCCACTTCCGGATTTCTGGCTCAAGCTAGGGTTAGGGTTAGGGTTAGGGTTACGCCTGCGCCTAAGCCTCCGCCTAGGCCTAGGTTTAGGGTTCAGAAAACCACAAAGCCAGGAGCTCCAGGGACACTGGCCATGCGAAAGGCATGCCAAGTTGAGCAGGGCACAGCCAAAACCTTGCCCCCTCTTCTTCTTCCTGCTCGGAACTCACCACAGCCCAATGCCAGATTTCTGGCTCAAGCTAGGGTTAGGGTTAGGGTTAGCACTAGGATTATGCCAAGGATTAGGGCTGCGAAATCCACAAAGGCAGGAGCTCCAGGGACACTGGACATGTGAAAGGCATGCAAAGTTGAGCAGGGCACAGCCAAAACCTTGCCCCCTCTTCTTCTTCCTGCTCGGAACTCACCACAGCCCACTGCTGGATTTCTGGCTCAAGCTAGGGTTAGGGTTAGGGTCAGGGTCAGGGTTAGGGTAACGCCTAGGGTTAGGGTACAGAGAACCACCGAGCCCAGAGCTCCAGGGATACTCACTATGCAAAAGGCATGCCAAGGTGAGCGCAGCACAGCCCAAAACCTTGCGCCCTCTTCCTTCTTCCTGCTTGGAACTCACCACAGCCCAATGCTCGATTTCTGGCTCAAGCTAGGGTTAGGGTTAGGGTTAGGGTTACGCCTGCGCCTAAGCCTCCGCCTAGGCCTAGGTTTAGGGTTCAGAAAACCACAAAGGCAGGAGCTCCAGGGACACTGGCCATGCGAAAGGCATGCCAAGTTGAGCAGGGCACAGCCAAAACCTTGCCCCCTCTTCTTCTTTCTGCTTGGAACTCGCCACGGCTCACAACCCGATTTCTGGCTCAAGCTAGGGTTAGGGTTAGGGTTAGGGTTACGCCTACGCCTAAGCCTATGCCTAGGCCTAGGTTTAGGGTTCAGAAAACCACAAAGCCAGAAGCCCACGGACACTGACCATGCGAAAGGCATGCCAAGTTGAGCACGGAAAAGCCAAAACCTTGCTCCCTCTTCTTCTTTCTGCTTGGGACTCGCCAAGGCCCACAACCCAATTTCTGGCTCAAGCTAGGGTTAGGGTTAGGGTTAGCACTAGGATTATGCCAAGGATTAGGGCTGCGAAATCCACAAAGGCAGGAGCTCCAGGGACACTGGACATGTGAAAGGCATGCAAAGTTGAGCAGGGCACAGCCAAAACCTTGCCCCCTCTTCTTCTTCCTGCTCAGAACTCACCACAGCCCACTGCTGGATTTCTGGCTCAAGCTAGGGTTAGGGTTAGGGTTAGGGTCAGGGTCAGGGTTAGGGTAACGCCTAGGGTTAGGGTACAGAGAACCACCGAGCCCAGAGCTCCAGGGATACTCACTATGCAAAAGGCATGCCAAGGTGAGCGCAGCACAGCCCAAAACCTTGCTCCCTCTTCTTCTTCCTGCTTGGAACTCACCACAGCCCAATGCTCGATTTCTGGCTCAAGCTAGGGTTAGGGTTACGCCTACGCCAAGACCTAGGTTTAGTGTTCAGAAAACCACAAAGCCAGGAGCTCCACGGACACTGACCATGCGAAAGGCATGCCAAGTTGAGCACGGAAAAGCCAAAAGCTTGCTCCCTCTTCTTCTTTCTGCTTGGAACTCACCACAGCCCACCGCCGGATTTCTGGCTCAAGCTAGGGTTAGGGTTAGGGTTAGGGTTACGCCTGCGCCTAAGCCTCCGCCTAGGCCTAGGTTTAGGGTTCAGAAAACCACAAAGCCAGGAGCTCCAGGGACACTGGCCATGCGAAAGGCATGCCAAGTTGAGCAGGGCACAGCCAAAACCTTGCCCCCTCTTCTTCTTCCTGCTCGGAACTCACCACAGCCCAATGCCAGATTTCTGGCTCAAGCTAGGGTTAGGGTTAGGGTTAGCACTAGGATTATGCCAAGGATTAGGGCTGCGAAATCCACAAAGGCAGGAGCTCCAGGGACACTGGACATGTGAAAGGCATGCAAAGTTGAGCAGGGCACAGCCAAAACCTTGCCCCCTCTTCTTCTTCCTGCTCAGAACTCACCACAGCCCACTGCTGGATTTCTGGCTCAAGCTAGGGTTAGGGTTAGGGTCAGGGTTACGCCTATGCCTAAGCCTAGGTTTAGGGTTCAGAAAACCACAAAGCCAGGAGCTCCAGAGACACTGGCCATGCGAAAGGCATACAAAGTTGAGCACGGAAATGTCAAAAGCTTGCCGCCTCTTCTTTTTCCTGCTTGGAACTCACCACAGCCCAATGCCTGGTTTCTGGCTCAAGCTAGGGTTAGGGTTATGCCTAGGATTAGGGTTGAGAAAACCACAGAGCCAGCAGCTCCAGGGACACTGGACATGTGAGATGCATGCAAAGTTGAGCAGTGCGCAGCCAAAACTTGGCTCCCTCTTCTTCTTCCTGCTCGGAACTCACCACAGCCCACTTCCGGATTTCTGGCTCAAGCTAGGGTTAGGGTTAGGGTTAGGGTTACGCCTGCGCCTAAGCCTCCGCCTAGGCCTAGGTTTAGGGTTCAGAAAACCACAAAGCCAGGAGCTCCAGGGACACTGGCCATGCGAAAGGCATGCCAAGTTGAGCAGGGCACAGCCAAAACCTTGCCCCCTCTTCTTCTTCCTGCTCGGAACTCACCACAGCCCACTGCTGGATTTCTGGCTCAAGCTAGGGTTAGGGTTAGGGTTAGCACTAGGATTATGCCAAGGATTAGGGCTGCGAAATCCACAAAGGCAGGAGCTCCAGGGACACTGGACATGTGAAAGGCATGCAAAGTTGAGCAGGGCACAGCCAAAACCTTGCCCCCTCTTCTTCTTCCTGCTCGGAACTCACCACAGCCCACTGCTGGATTTCTGGCTCAAGCTAGGGTTAGGGTTAGGGTCAGGGTCAGGGTTAGGGTAACGCCTAGGGTTAGGGTACAGAGAACCACCGAGCCCAGAGCTCCAGGGATACTCACTATGCAAAAGGCATGCCAAGGTGAGCGCAGCACAGCCCAAAACCTTGCGCCCTCTTCCTTCTTCCTGCTTGGAACTCACCACAGCCCAATGCTCGATTTCTGGCTCAAGCTAGGGTTAGGGTTAGGGTTAGGGTTACGCCTGCGCCTAAGCCTCCGCCTAGGCCTAGGTTTAGGGTTCAGAAAACCACAAAGCCAGGAGCTCCAGGGACACTGGCCATGCGAAAGGCATGCCAAGTTGAGCAGGGCACAGCCAAAACCTTGCCCCCTCTTCTTCTTTCTGCTTGGAACTCGCCACGGCTCACAACCCGATTTCTGGCTCAAGCTAGGGTTAGGGTTAGGGTTAGGGTTACGCCTACGCCTAAGCCTATGCCTAGGCCTAGGTTTAGGGTTCAGAAAACCACAAAGCCAGGAGCTCCAGGGACACTGGCCATGCGAAAGGCATACAAAGTTGAGCACGGAAATGTCAAAAGCTTGCCGCCTCTTCTTTTTCCTGCTTGGAACTCACCACAGCCCAATGCCTGGTTTCTGGCTCAAGCTAGGGTTAGGGTTATGCCTAGGATTAGGGTTGAGAAAACCACAGAGCCAGCAGCTCCAGGGACACTGGACATGTGAGATGCATGCAAAGTTGAGCAGTGCGCAGCCAAAACTTGGCTCCCTCTTCTTCTTCCTGCTCGGAACTCACCACAGCCCACTTCCGGATTTCTGGCTCAAGCTAGGGTTAGGGTTAGGGTTAGGGTTACGCCTACGCCTAAGCCTATGCCTAGGCCTAGGTTTAGGGTTCAGAAAACCACAAAGCCAGGAACTCCACGGACACTGACCATGCGAAAGGCATGCCAAGTTGAGCAGGGCACAGCCAAAACCTTGCCCCCTCTTCTTCTTTCTGCTTGGAACTCGCCACGGCTCACAACCCGATTTCTGGCTCAAGCTAGGGTTAGGGTTAGGGTTAGGGTTACGCCTATGCCTAAGCCTAGGTTTAGGGTTCAGAAAACCACAAAGCCAGGAGCTCCAGGGACACTGGCCATGCGAAAGGCATGCAAAGTTGAGCACGGAAATGTCAAAAGCTTGCCGCCTCTTCTTTTTCCTGCTTGGAACTCACCACAGCCCACTTCCGGATTTCTGGCTCAAGCTAGGGTTATGGTTAGGGTCAGGGTTACGCCTATGCCTAAGCCTAGGTTTAGTGTTCAGAAAACCACAAAGGCAGGAGCTCCAGGGACACTGGCCATGCGAAAGGCATACAAAGTTGAGCACGGAAAAGCCAAAACCTTGCTCCCTCTTCTTTTTCCTGCTTGGAACTCACCACAGCCCAATGCCTGGTTTCTGGCTCAAGCTAGGGTTAGGGTTATGCCTAGGATTAGGGTTGAGAAAACCACAGAGCCAGCAGCTCCAGGGACACTGGACATGTGAGATGCATGCAAAGTTGAGCAGTGCGCAGCCAAAACTTGGCTCCCTCTTCTTCTTCCTGCTCGGAACTCACCACAGCCCACCGCCGGATTTCTGGCTCAAGCTAGGGTTAGGGTTAGGGTTAGGGTTACGCCTACGCCTAAGCCTATGCCTAGGCCTAGGTTTAGGGTTCAGAAAACCACAAAGCCAGGAACTCCACGGACACTGGCCATGCGAAAGGCATGCCAAGTTGAGCAGTGCGCAGCCAAAACTTTGCTCCCTCTTCTTCTTTCTGCTTGGAACTCACCACAGCCCAATGCTCGATTTCTGGCTCAAGCTAGGGTTAGGGTTAGGGTTAGGGTTACGCCTGCGCCTAAGCCTCCGCCTAGGCCTAGGTTTAGGGTTCGGAAAACCACAAAGGCAGGAGCTCCAGGGACACTGGCCATGCAAAAGGCATGCCAAGTTGAGCACGGAAAAGCCAAAACTTGGCTCCCTCTTCTTCTTCCTGCTCGGAACTCACCACAGCCCACTTCCGGATTTCTGGCTCAATCTAGGGTTGGGGTTAGGGTTAGCACTAGGATTATGCCAAGGATTAGGGCTGCAAAATCCACAAAGGCAGGAGCTCCAGGGACACTGGACATGTGAAAGGCATGCAAAGTAGATCAGTGCGCAGCCAAAACTTGGCTCCCTCTTCTTCTTTCTGCTTGGAACTCACCACAGCCCACTTCCGGATTTCTGGCTCAAGCTAGGGTTAGGGTTAGGGTTAGCACTAGGATTATGCCAAGGATTAGGGCTGCGAAATCCACAAAGGCAGGAGCTCCAGGGACACTGACCATGCGAAAGGCATGCCAAGTTGAGCAGGGCACAGCCAAAACTTGGCTCCCTCTTCTTCTTCCTGCTCGGAACTCACCACAGCCCACTGCTGGATTTCTGGCTCAAGCTAGGGTTAGGGTTAGGGTTCGCACTACGGTTATGCCAAGGATTAGGGCTGCAAAATCCACAAAGGCAGGACCTCCAGGGACACTGGACATGTGAAAGGCATGCAAAGTAGATCAGTGCGCAGCCAAAACTTGGCTCCCTCTTCTTCTTTCTGCTTGGAACTCACCACAGCCCACTTCCGGATTTCTGGCTCAAGCTAGGGTTAGGGTTAGGGTTACGCCTGCACCTAAGCCTATGCCTAGGCCTAGGTTTAGGGTTCAGAAAACCACAAAGCCAGGAGCTCCACGGACACTGACCATGCGAAAGGCATGCCAAGTTGAGCACGGAAAAGCCAAAACCTTGCTCCCTCTTCTTCTTTCTGCTTGGAACTCACCACAGCCCACCGCCGGATTTCTGGCTCAAGCTAGGGTTAGGGTTAGGGTTAGGGTTACGCCTGCGCCTAAGCCTCCGCCTAGGCCTAGGTTTAGGGTTCAGAAAACCACAAAGCCAGGAGCTCCAGGGACACTGGCCATGCGAAAGGCATGCCAAGTTGAGCAGGGCACAGCCAAAACCTTGCCCCCTCTTCTTCTTCCTGCTCGGAACTCACCACAGCCCAATGCCAGATTTCTGGCTCAAGCTAGGGTTAGGGTTAGGGTTAGCACTAGGATTATGCCAAGGATTAGGGCTGCGAAATCCACAAAGGCAGGAGCTCCCGGGACACTGGACATGCGAAAGGCATGCCAAGTTGAGCAGGGCACAGCCAAAACCTTGCCCCCTCTTCTTCTTCCTGCTCGGAACTCACCACAGCCCAATGCCAGATTTCTGGCTCAAGCTAGGGTTAGGGTTAGGGTCAGGGTTACGCCTATGCCTAAGCCTAGGTTTAGTGTTCAGAAAACCACAAAGCCAGGAGCTCCAGAGACACTGGCCATGCGAAAGGCATACAAAGTTGAGCACGGAAATGTCAAAAGCTTGCCGCCTCTTCTTTTTCCTGCTTGGAACTCACCACAGCCCAATGCCTGGTTTCTCGCTCAAGCTAGGGTTAGGGTTATGCCTAGGATTAGGGTTGAGAAAACCACAGAGCCAGCAGCTCCAGGGACACTGGACATGTGAGATGCATGCAAAGTTGAGCAGTGCGCAGCCAAAACTTGGCTCCCTCTTCTTCTTCCTGCTCGGAACTCACCATAGCCCACCGCCGGATTTCTGGCTCAAGCTAGGGTTAGGGTTAGGGTTAGGGTTACGCCTACGCCTAAGCCTATGCCTAGGCCTAGGTTTAGGGTTCAGAAAACCACAAAGCCAGGAACTCCACGGACACTGGCCATGCGAAAGGCATGCCAAGTTGAGCAGTGCGCAGCCAAAACTTGGCTCCCTCTTCTTCTTTCTGCTTGGAACTCACCACAGCCCACTTCCGGATTTCTGGCTCAAGCTAGGGTTAGGGTTAGGGTTAGGGTTACGCCTGCGCCTAAGCCTCCGCCTAGGCCTAGGTTTAGGGTTCGGAAAACGACAAAGGCAGGAGCTCCAGGGACACTGGACACGCAAAAGGCATGCCAAGTTGAGCACGGAAAAGCCAAAACTTGGCTCCCTCTTCTTCTTCCTGCTCGGAACTCACCACAGCCCACTTCCGGATTTCTGGCTCAAGCTAGGGTTAGGGTTAGGGTTAGCACTAGGATTATGCCAAGGATTAGGGCTGCGAAATCCACAAAGGCAGGAGCTCCAGGGACACTGGACATGTGAAAGGCATGCAAAGTAGATCAGTGCGCAGCCAAAACTTGGCTCCCTCTTCTTCTTTCTGCTTGGAACTCACCACAGCCCACTTCCGGATTTCTGGCTCAAGCTAGGGTTAGGGTTAGGGTTAGCACTAGGATTATGCCAAGGATTAGGGCTGCGAAATCCACAAAGGCAGGAGCTCCAGGGACACTGACCATGCGAAAGGCATGCCAAGTTGAGCAGGGCACAGCCAAAACTTGGCTCCCTCTTCTTCTTCCTGCTCGGAACTCACTACAGCCCACTGCTGGATTTCTGGCTCAAGCTAGGGTTAGGGTTAGGGTTCGCACTACGGTTATGCCAAGGATTAGGGCTGCAAAATCCACAAAGGCAGGAGCTCCAGGGACACTGGACATGTGAAAGGCATGCAAAGTAGATCAGTGCGCAGCCAAAACTTGGCTCCCTCTTCTTCTTTCTGCTCGGAACTCACCACAGCCCACTGCTGGATTTCTGGCTCAAGCTAGGGTTAGGGTTAGGGTTCGCACTAGGATTATGCCAAGGATTAGGGCTACAAAATCCACAAAGGCAGGAGCTCCAGGGACACTGGACATGTGAAAGGCATGCAAAGTAGATCAGTGCGCAGCCAAAACTTGGCTCCCTCTTCTTCTTTCTGCTTGGAACTCACCACAGCCCACTTCCGGATTTCTGGCTCAAGCTAGGGTTAGGGTTAGGGTTACGCCTGCACCTAAGCCTATGCCTAGGCCTAGGTTTAGGGTTCAGAAAACCACAAAGCCAGGAGCTCCAGGGACACTGGCCATGCGAAAGGCATGCAAAGTTGAGCAGGGCACAGCCAAAACCTTGCCCCCTCTTCTTCTTCCTGCTCGGAACTCACCACAGCCCACTGCTGGATTTCTGGCTCAAGCTAGGGTTAGGGTTAGGGTTAGGGTCAGGGTTAGGGTAACGCCTAGGGTTAGGGTACAGAGAACCACCGAGCCCAGAGCTCCAGGGATACTCACTATGCAAAAGGCATGCCAAGGTGAGCGCAGCACAGCCCAAAACCTTGCTCCCTCTTCTTCTTCCTGCTTGGAACTCACCACAGCCCAATGCTCGATTTCTGGCTCAAGCTAGGGTTAGGGTTACACCTACGCCAAGACCTAGGTTTAGTGTTCAGAAAACCACAAAGCCAGGAGCTCCACGGACACTGACCATGCGAAAGGCATGCCAAGTTGAGCACGGAAAAGCCAAAACCTTGCTCCCTCTTCTTCTTTCTGCTTGGAACTCACCACAGCCCACCGCCGGATTTCTGGCTCAAGCTAGGGTTAGGGTTAGGGTTAGGGTTACGCCTGCGCCTAAGCCTCCGCCTAGGCCTAGGTTTAGGGTTCAGAAAACCACAAAGCCAGGAGCTCCAGGGACACTGGCCATGCGAAAGGCATGCCAAGTTGAGCAGGGCACAGCCAAAACCTTGCTCCCTCTTCTTCTTTCTGCTTGGAACTCACCACAGCCCACCGCCGGATTTCTGGCTCAAGCTAGGGTTAGGGTTAGGGTTAGGGTTACGCCTACGCCTAAGCCTATGCCTAGGCCTAGGTTTAGGGTTCAGAAAACCACAAAGCCAGAAGCCCACGGACACTGACCATGCGAAAGGCATGCCAAGTTGAGCACGGAAAAGCCAAAACCTTGCTCCCTCTTCTTCTTTCTGCTTGGGACTCGCCAAGGCCCACAACCCAATTTCTGGCTCAAGCTAGGGTTAGGGTTAGGGTTAGCACTAGGATTATGCCAAGGATTAGGGCTGCGAAATCCACAAAGGCAGGAGCTCCAGGGACACTGGACATGTGAAAGGCATGCAAAGTTGAGCAGGGCACAGCCAAAACCTTGCCCCCTCTTCTTCCTGCTCAGAACTCACCACAGCCCACTGCTGGATTTCTGGCTCAAGCTAGGGTTAGGGTTAGGGTTAGGGTCAGGGTCAGGGTTAGGGTAACGCCTAGGGTTAGGGTACAGAGAACCACCGAGCCCAGAGCTCCAGGGATACTCACTATGCAAAAGGCATGCCAAGGTGAGCGCAGCACAGCCCAAAACCTTGCTCCCTCTTCTTCTTCCTGCTTGGAACTCACCACAGCCCAATGCTCGATTTCTGGCTCAAGCTAGGGTTAGGGTTACACCTACGCCAAGACCTAGGTTTAGTGTTCAGAAAACCACAAACCCAGGAGCTCCACGGACACTGACCATGCGAAAGGCATGCCAAGTTGAGCACGGAAAAGCCAAAAGCTTGCTCCCTCTTCTTCTTTCTGCTTGGAACTCACCACAGCCCACCGCCGGATTTCTGGCTCAAGCTAGGGTTAGGGTTAGGGTTAGGGTTACGCCTGCGCCTAAGCCTCCGCCTAGGCCTAGGTTTAGGGTTCAGAAAACCACAAAGCCAGGAGCTCCAGGGACACTGGCCATGCGAAAGGCATGCCAAGTTGAGCAGGGCACAGCCAAAACCTTGCCCCCTCTTCTTCTTCCTGCTCGGAACTCACCACAGCCCAATGCCAGATTTCTGGCTCAAGCTAGGGTTAGGGTTAGGGTTAGCACTAGGATTATGCCAAGGATTAGGGCTGCGAAACCCACAAAGGCAGGAGCTCCAGGGACACTGGACATGTGAAAGGCATGCAAAGTTGAGCAGGGCACAGCCAAAACCTTGCCCCCTCTTCTTCTTCCTGCTCGGAACTCACCACAGCCCAATGCCAGATTTCTGGCTCAAGCTAGGGTTAGGGTTAGGGTCAGGGTTACGCCTATGCCTAAGCCTAGGTTTAGGGTTCAGAAAACCACAAAGCCAGGAGCTCCAGGGACACTGGCCATGCAAAAGGCATACAAAGTTGAGCACGGAAATGTCAAAAGCTTGCCGCCTCTTCTTTTTCCTGCTTGGAACTCACCACAGCCCAATGCCTGGTTTCTGGCTCAAGCTAGGGTTAGGGTTATGCCTAGGATTAGGGTTGAGAAAACCACAGAGCCAGCAGCTCCAGGGACACTGGACATGTGAGATGCATGCAAAGTTGAGCAGTGCGCAGCCAAAACTTGGCTCCCTCTTCTTCTTCCTGCTCGGAACTCACCACAGCCCACTTCCGGATTTCTGGCTCAAGCTAGGGTTAGGGTTAGGGTTAGGGTTACGCCTACGCCTAAGACTATGCCTAGGCCTAGGTTTAGGGTTCAGAAAACCACAAAGCCAGGAACTCCACGGACACTGACCATGCGAAAGGCATGCCAAGTTGAGCAGTGCGCAGCCAAAACTTTGCTCCCTCTTCTTCTTTCTGCTTGGAACTCACCACAGCCCACTTCCGGATTTCTGGCTCAAGCTAGGGTTAGGGTTAGGGTTAGGGTTACGCCTGCGCCTAAGCCTCCGCCTAGGCCTAGGTTTAGGGTTCAGAAAACCACAAAGCCAGGAGCTCCAGGGACACTGGCCATGCGAAAGGCATGCCAAGTTGAGCAGGGCACAGCCAAAACCTTGCCCCCTCTTCTTCTTCCTGCTCGGAACTCACCACAGCCCAATGCCAGATTTCTGGCTCAAGCTAGGGTTAGGGTTAGGGTTAGCACTAGGATTATGCCAAGGATTAGGGCTGCGAAATCCACAAAGGCAGGAGCTCCAGGGACACTGGACATGTGAAAGGCATGCAAAGTTGAGCAGGGCACAGCCAAAACCTTGCCCCCTCTTCTTCTTCCTGCTCGGAACTCACCACAGCCCACTGCTGGATTTCTGGCTCAAGCTAGGGTTAGGGTTAGGGTCAGGGTCAGGGTTAGGGTAACGCCTAGGGTTAGGGTACCGAGAACCACCGAGCCCAGAGCTCCAGGGATACTCACTATGCAAAAGGCATGCCAAGGTGAGCGCAGCACAGCCCAAAACCTTGCGCCCTCTTCCTTCTTCCTGCTTGGAACTCACCACAGCCCAATGCTCGATTTCTGGCTCAAGCTAGGGTTAGGGTTACGCCTACGCCAAGACCTAGGTTTAGGGTTCAGAAAACCACAAAGCCAGAAGCCCACAGACACTGACCATGCGAAAGGCATGCCAAGTTGAGCACGGAAAAGCCAAAACTTTGCTCCCTCTTCTTCTTTCTGCTTGGAACTCACCACAGCCCACTTCCGGATTTCTGGCTCAAGCTAGGGTTAGGGTTAGGGTTAGGGTTACGCCTGCGCCTAAGCCTCCGCCTAGGCCTAGGTTTAGGGTTCAGAAAACCACAAAGCCAGGAGCTCCAGGGACACTGGCCATGCGAAAGGCATGCCAAGTTGAGCAGGGCACAGCCAAAACCTTGCCCCCTCTTCTTCTTTCTGCTTGGAACTCGCCACGGCTCACAACCCGATTTCTGGCTCAAGCTAGGGTTAGGGTTAGGGTTAGGGTTACGCCTACGCCTAAGCCTATGCCTAGGCCTAGGTTTAGGGTTCAGAAAACCACAAAGCCAGAAGCCCACGGACACTGACCATGCGAAAGGCATGCCAAGTTGAGCACGGAAAAGCCAAAACCTTGCTCCCTCTTCTTCTTTCTGCTTGGGACTCGCCAAGGCCCACAACCCAATTTCTGGCTCAAGCTAGGGTTAGGGTTAGGGTTAGCACTAGGATTATGCCAAGGATTAGGGCTGCGAAATCCACAAAGGCAGGAGCTCCAGGGACACTGGACATGTGAAAGGCATGCAAAGTTGAGCAGGGCACAGCCAAAACCTTGCCCCCTCTTCTTCTTCCTGCTCAGAACTCACCACAGCCCACTGCTGGATTTCTGGCTCAAGCTAGGGTTAGGGTTAGGGTTAGGGTCAGGGTCAGGGTTAGGGTAACGCCTAGGGTTAGGGTACAGAGAACCACCGAGCCCAGAGCTCCAGGGATACTCACTATGCAAAAGGCATGCCAAGGTGAGCGCAGCACAGCCCAAAACCTTGCTCCCTCTTCTTCTTCCTGCTTGGAACTCACCACAGCCCAATGCTCGATTTCTGGCTCAAGCTAGGGTTAGGGTTACGCCTACGCCAAGACCTAGGTTTAGTGTTCAGAAAACCACAAAGCCAGGAGCTCCACGGACACTGACCATGCGAAAGGCATGCCAAGTTGAGCACGGAAAAGCCAAAAGCTTGCTCCCTCTTCTTCTTTCTGCTTGGAACTCACCACAGCCCACCGCCGGATTTCTGGCTCAAGCTAGGGTTAGGGTTAGGGTTAGGGTTACGCCTGCGCCTAAGCCTCCGCCTAGGCCTAGGTTTAGGGTTCAGAAAACCACAAAGCCAGGAGCTCCAGGGACACTGGCCATGCGAAAGGCATGCCAAGTTGAGCAGGGCACAGCCAAAACCTTGCCCCCTCTTCTTCTTCCTGCTCGGAACTCACCACAGCCCAATGCCAGATTTCTGGCTCAAGCTAGGGTTAGGGTTAGGGTTAGCACTAGGATTATGCCAAGGATTAGGGCTGCGAAATCCACAAAGGCAGGAGCTCCAGGGACACTGGACATGTGAAAGGCATGCAAAGTTGAGCAGGGCACAGCCAAAACCTTGCCCCCTCTTCTTCTTCCTGCTCGGAACTCACCACAGCCCACCGCCGGATTTCTGGCTCAAGCTAGGGTTAGGGTTAGGGTCAGGGTCAGGGTTAGGGTAACGCCTAGGGTTAGGGTACAGAGAACCACCGAGCCCAGAGCTCCAGGGATACTCACTATGCAAAAGGCATGCCAAGGTGAGCGCAGCACAGCCCAAAACCTTGCGCCCTCTTCCTTCTTCCTGCTTGGAACTCACCACAGCCCAATGCTCGATTTCTGGCTCAAGCTAGGGTTAGGGTTAGGGTTAGGGTTACGCCTGCGCCTAAGCCTTCGCCTAGGCCTAGGTTTAGGGTTCAGAAAACCACAAAGCCAGGAGCTCCAGGGACACTGGCCATGCGAAAGGCATGCCAAGTTGAGCAGGGCACAGCCAAAACCTTGCCCCCTCTTCTTCTTTCTGCTTGGAACTCGCCACGGCTCACAACCCGATTTCTGGCTCAAGCTAGGGTTAGGGTTAGGGTCAGGGTTACGCCTATGCCTAAGCCTAGGTTTAGTGTTCAGAAAACCACAAAGCCAGGAACTCCAGAGACACTGGCCATGCGAAAGGCATACAAAGTTGAGCACGGAAATGTCAAAAGCTTGCCGCCTCTTCTTTTTCCTGCTTGGAACTCACCACAGCCCAATGCCTGGTTTCTGGCTCAAGCTAGGGTTAGGGTTATGCCTAGGATTAGGGTTGAGAAAACCACAGAGCCAGCAGCTCCAGGGACACTGGACATGTGAGATGCATGCAAAGTTGAGCAGTGCGCAGCCAAAACTTGGCTCCCTCTTCTTCTTCCTGCTCGGAACTCACCACAGCCCACTTCCGGATTTCTGGCTCAAGCTAGGGTTAGGGTTAGGGTTAGGGTTACGCCTACGCCTAAGCCTATGCCTAGGCCTAGGTTTAGGGTTCAGAAAACCACAAAGCCAGGAACTCCACGGACACTGACCATGCGAAAGGCATGCCAAGTTGAGCAGGGCACAGCCAAAACCTTGCCCCCTCTTCTTCTTTCTGCTTGGAACTCGCCACGGCTCACAACCCGATTTCTGGCTCAAGCTAGGGTTAGGGTTAGGGTTAGGGTTACGCCTATGCCTAAGCCTAGGTTTAGGGTTCAGAAAACCACAAAGCCAGGAGCTCCAGGGACACTGGCCATGCGAAAGGCATGCAAAGTTGAGCACGGAAATGTCAAAAGCTTGCCGCCTCTTCTTTTTCCTGCTTGGAACTCACCACAGCCCAATGCCTGGTTTCTGGCTCAAGCTAGGGTTAGGGTTATGCCTAGGATTAGGGTTGAGAAAACCACAGAGCCAGCAGCTCCAGGGACACTGGACATGTGAGATGCATGCAAAGTTGAGCAGTGCGCAGCCAAAACTTGGCTCCCTCTTCTTCTTCCTGCTCGGAACTCACCACAGCCCACTTCCGGATTTCTGGCTCAAGCTAGGGTTAGGGTTAGGGTTAGGGTTACGCCTACGCCTAAGACTATGCCTAGGCCTAGGTTTAGGGTTCAGAAAACCACAAAGCCAGGAACTCCACGGACACTGACCATGCGAAAGGCATGCCAAGTTGAGCAGTGCGCAGCCAAAACTTTGCTCCCTCTTCTTCTTTCTGCTTGGAACTCACCACAGCCCACTTCCGGATTTCTGGCTCAAGCTAGGGTTAGGGTTAGGGTTAGGGTTACGCCTGCGCCTAAGCCTCCGCCTAGGCCTAGGTTTAGGGTTCAGAAAACCACAAAGCCAGGAGCTCCAGGGACACTGGCCATGCGAAAGGCATGCCAAGTTGAGCAGGGCACAGCCAAAACCTTGCCCCCTCTTCTTCTTCCTGCTCGGAACTCACCACAGCCCACTGCTGGATTTCTGGCTCAAGCTAGTGTTAGGGTTAGGGTTAGCACTAGGATTATGCCAAGGATTAGGGCTGCGAAATCCACAAAGGCAGGAGCTCCAGGGACACTGGACATGTGAAAGGCATGCAAAGTTGAGCAGGGCACAGCCAAAACCTTGCCCCCTCTTCTTCTTCCTGCTCGGAACTCACCACAGCCCACTGCTGGATTTCTGGCTCAAGCTAGGGTTAGGGTTAGGGTCAGGGTCAGGGTTAGGGTAACGCCTAGGGTTAGGGTACAGAGAACCACCGAGCCCAGAGCTCCAGGGATACTCACTATGCAAAAGGCATGCCAAGGTGAGCGCAGCACAGCCCAAAACCTTGCGCCCTCTTCCTTCTTCCTGCTTGGAACTCACCACAGCCCAATGCTCGATTTCTGGCTCAAGCTAGGGTTAGGGTTAGGGTTAGGGTTACGCCTGCGCCTAAGCCTCCGCCTAGGCCTAGGTTTAGGGTTCAGAAAACCACAAAGCCAGGAGCTCCAGGGACACTGGCCATGCGAAAGGCATGCCAAGTTGAGCAGGGCACAGCCAAAACCTTGCCCCCTCTTCTTCTTTCTGCTTGGAACTCGCCACGGCTCACAACCCGATTTCTGGCTCAAGCTAGGGTTAGGGTTAGGGTTAGGGTTACGCCTACGCCTAAGCCTATGCCTAGGCCTAGGTTTAGGGTTCAGAAAACCACAAAGCCAGAAGCCCACGGACACTGACCATGCGAAAGGCATGCCAAGTTGAGCACGGAAAAGCCAAAACCTTGCTCCCTCTTCTTCTTTCTGCTTGGGACTCGCCAAGGCCCACAACCCAATTTCTGGCTCAAGCTAGGGTTAGGGTTAGGGTTAGCACTAGGATTATGCCAAGGATTAGGGCTGCGAAATCCACAAAGGCAGGAGCTCCAGGGACACTGGACATGTGAAAGGCATGCAAAGTTGAGCAGGGCACAGCCAAAACCTTGCCCCCTCTTCTTCTTCCTGCTCAGAACTCACCACAGCCCACTGCTGGATTTCTGGCTCAAGCTAGGGTTAGGGTTAGGGTTAGGGTCAGGGTCAGGGTTAGGGTAACGCCTAGGGTTAGGGTACAGAGAACCACCGAGCCCAGAGCTCCAGGGATACTCACTATGCAAAAGGCATGCCAAGGTGAGCGCAGCACAGCCCAAAACCTTGCTCCCTCTTCTTCTTCCTGCTTGGAACTCACCACAGCCCAATGCTCGATTTCTGGCTCAAGCTAGGGTTAGGGTTACGCCTACGCCAAGACCTAGGTTTAGTGTTCAGAAAACCACAAAGCCAGGAGCTCCACGGACACTGACCATGCGAAAGGCATGCCAAGTTGAGCACGGAAAAGCCAAAAGCTTGCTCCCTCTTCTTCTTTCTGCTTGGAACTCACCACAGCCCACCGCCGGATTTCTGGCTCAAGCTAGGGTTAGGGTTAGGGTTAGGGTTACGCCTGCGCCTAAGCCTCCGCCTAGGCCTAGGTTTAGGGTTCAGAAAACCACAAAGCCAGGAGCTCCAGGGACACTGGCCATGCGAAAGGCATGCCAAGTTGAGCAGGGCACAGCCAAAACCTTGCCCCCTCTTCTTCTTCCTGCTCGGAACTCACCACAGCCCAATGCCAGATTTCTGGCTCAAGCTAGGGTTAGGGTTAGGGTTAGCACTAGGATTATGCCAAGGATTAGGGCTGCGAAATCCACAAAGGCAGGAGCTCCAGGGACACTGGACATGTGAAAGGCATGCAAAGTTGAGCAGGGCACAGCCAAAACCTTGCCCCCTCTTCTTCTTCCTGCTCAGAACTCACCACAGCCCACTGCTGGATTTCTGGCTCAAGCTAGGGTTAGGGTTAGGGTCAGGGTTACGCCTATGCCTAAGCCTAGGTTTAGGGTTCAGAAAACCACAAAGCCAGGAGCTCCAGAGACACTGGCCATGCGAAAGGCATACAAAGTTGAGCACGGAAATGTCAAAAGCTTGCCGCCTCTTCTTTTTCCTGCTTGGAACTCACCACAGCCCAATGCCTGGTTTCTGGCTCAAGCTAGGGTTAGGGTTATGCCTAGGATTAGGGTTGAGAAAACCACAGAGCCAGCAGCTCCAGGGACACTGGACATGTGAGATGCATGCAAAGTTGAGCAGTGCGCAGCCAAAACTTGGCTCCCTCTTCTTCTTCCTGCTCGGAACTCACCACAGCCCACTTCCGGATTTCTGGCTCAAGCTAGGGTTAGGGTTAGGGTTAGGGTTACGCCTACGCCTAAGCCTATGCCTAGGCCTAGGTTTAGGGTTCAGAAAACCACAAAGCCAGGAACTCCACGGACACTGACCATGCGAAAGGCATGCCAAGTTGAGCAGTGCGCAGCCAAAACTTTGCTCCCTCTTCTTCTTTCTGCTTGGAACTCACCACAGCCCACTTCCGGATTTCTGGCTCAAGCTAGGGTTAGGGTTAGGGTTAGGGTTACGCCTGCGCCTAAGCCTCCGCCTAGGCCTAGGTTTAGGGTTCAGAAAACCACAAAGCCAGGAGCTCCAGGGACACTGGCCATGCGAAAGGCATGCCAAGTTGAGCAGGGCACAGCCAAAACCTTGCCCCCTCTTCTTCTTCCTGCTCGGAACTCACCACAGCCCACTGCTGGATTTCTGGCTCAAGCTAGGGTTAGGGTTAGGGTTAGCACTAGGATTATGCCAAGGATTAGGGCTGCGAAATCCACAAAGGCAGGAGCTCCAGGGACACTGGACATGTGAAAGGCATGCAAAGTTGAGCAGGGCACAGCCAAAACCTTGCCCCCTCTTCTTCTTCCTGCTCGGAACTCACCACAGCCCACTGCTGGATTTCTGGCTCAAGCTAGGGTTAGGGTTAGGGTCAGGGTCAGGGTTAGGGTAACGCCTAGGGTTAGGGTACAGAGAACCACCGAGCCCAGAGCTCCAGGGATACTCACTATGCAAAAGGCATGCCAAGGTGAGCGCAGCACAGCCCAAAACCTTGCGCCCTCTTCCTTCTTCCTGCTTGGAACTCACCACAGCCCAATGCTCGATTTCTGGCTCAAGCTAGGGTTAGGGTTAGGGTTAGGGTTACGCCTGCGCCTAAGCCTCCGCCTAGGCCTAGGTTTAGGGTTCAGAAAACCACAAAGCCAGGAGCTCCAGGGACACTGGCCATGCGAAAGGCATGCCAAGTTGAGCAGGGCACAGCCAAAACCTTGCCCCCTCTTCTTCTTTCTGCTTGGAACTCGCCACGGCTCACAACCCGATTTCTGGCTCAAGCTAGGGTTAGGGTTAGGGTTAGGGTTACGCCTACGCCTAAGCCTATGCCTAGGCCTAGGTTTAGGGTTCGGAAAACCACAAAGCCAGAAGCCCACGGACACTGACCATGCGAAAGGCATGCCAAGTTGAGCACGGAAAAGCCAAAACCTTGCTCCCTCTTCTTCTTTCTGCTTGGGACTCGCCAAGGCCCACAACCCAATTTCTGGCTCAAGCTAGGGTTAGGGTTAGGGTTAGCACTAGGATTATGCCAAGGATTAGGGCTGCGAAATCCACAAAGGCAGGAGCTCCAGGGACACTGGACATGTGAAAGGCATGCAAAGTTGAGCAGGGCACAGCCAAAACCTTGCCCCCTCTTCTTCTTCCTGCTCAGAACTCACCACAGCCCACTGCTGGATTTCTGGCTCAAGCTAGGGTTAGGGTTAGGGTTAGGGTCAGGGTCAGGGTTAGGGTAACGCCTAGGGTTAGGGTACAGAGAACCACCGAGCCCAGAGCTCCAGGGATACTCACTATGCAAAAGGCATGCCAAGGTGAGCGCAGCACAGCCCAAAACCTTGCTCCCTCTTCTTCTTCCTGCTTGGAACTCACCACAGCCCAATGCTCGATTTCTGGCTCAAGCTAGGGTTAGGGTTACGCCTACGCCAAGACCTAGGTTTAGTGTTCAGAAAACCACAAAGCCAGGAGCTCCACGGACACTGACCATGCGAAAGGCATGCCAAGTTGAGCACGGAAAAGCCAAAAGCTTGCTCCCTCTTCTTCTTTCTGCTTGGAACTCACCACAGCCCACCGCCGGATTTCTGGCTCAAGCTAGGGTTAGGGTTAGGGTTAGGGTTACGCCTGCGCCTAAGCCTCCGCCTAGGCCTAGGTTTAGGGTTCAGAAAACCACAAAGCCAGGAGCTCCAGGGACACTGGCCATGCGAAAGGCATGCCAAGTTGAGCAGGGCACAGCCAAAACCTTGCCCCCTCTTCTTCTTCCTGCTCGGAACTCACCACAGCCCAATGCCAGATTTCTGGCTCAAGCTAGGGTTAGGGTTAGGGTTAGCACTAGGATTATGCCAAGGATTAGGGCTGCGAAATCCACAAAGGCAGGAGCTCCAGGGACACTGGACATGTGAAAGGCATGCAAAGTTGAGCAGGGCACAGCCAAAACCTTGCCCCCTCTTCTTCTTCCTGCTCAGAACTCACCACAGCCCACTGCTGGATTTCTGGCTCAAGCTAGGGTTAGGGTTAGGGTCAGGGTTACGCCTATGCCTAAGCCTAGGTTTAGGGTTCAGAAAACCACAAAGCCAGGAGCTCCAGAGACACTGGCCATGCGAAAGGCATACAAAGTTGAGCACGGAAATGTCAAAAGCTTGCCGCCTCTTCTTTTTCCTGCTTGGAACTCACCACAGCCCAATGCCTGGTTTCTGGCTCAAGCTAGGGTTAGGGTTATGCCTAGGATTAGGGTTGAGAAAACCACAGAGCCAGCAGCTCCAGGGACACTGGACATGTGAGATGCATGCAAAGTTGAGCAGTGCGCAGCCAAAACTTGGCTCCCTCTTCTTCTTCCTGCTCGGAACTCACCACAGCCCACTTCCGGATTTCTGGCTCAAGCTAGGGTTAGGGTTAGGGTTAGGGTTACGCCTACGCCTAAGCCTATGCCTAGGCCTAGGTTTAGGGTTCAGAAAACCACAAAGCCAGGAACTCCACGGACACTGACCATGCGAAAGGCATGCCAAGTTGAGCAGTGCGCAGCCAAAACTTTGCTCCCTCTTCTTCTTTCTGCTTGGAACTCACCACAGCCCACTTCCGGATTTCTGGCTCAAGCTAGGGTTAGGGTTAGGGTTAGGGTTACGCCTGCGCCTAAGCCTCCGCCTAGGCCTAGGTTTAGGGTTCAGAAAACCACAAAGCCAGGAGCTCCAGGGACACTGGCCATGCGAAAGGCATGCCAAGTTGAGCAGGGCACAGCCAAAACCTTGCCCCCTCTTCTTCTTCCTGCTCGGAACTCACCACAGCCCACTGCTGGATTTCTGGCTCAAGCTAGGGTTAGGGTTAGGGTTAGCACTAGGATTATGCCAAGGATTAGGGCTGCGAAATCCACAAAGGCAGGAGCTCCAGGGACACTGGACATGTGAAAGGCATGCAAAGTTGAGCAGGGCACAGCCAAAACCTTGCCCCCTCTTCTTCTTCCTGCTCGGAACTCACCACAGCCCACTGCTGGATTTCTGGCTCAAGCTAGGGTTAGGGTTAGGGTCAGGGTCAGGGTTAGGGTAACGCCTAGGGTTAGGGTACAGAGAACCACCGAGCCCAGAGCTCCAGGGATACTCACTATGCAAAAGGCATGCCAAGGTGAGCGCAGCACAGCCCAAAACCTTGCGCCCTCTTCCTTCTTCCTGCTTGGAACTCACCACAGCCCAATGCTCGATTTCTGGCTCAAGCTAGGGTTAGGGTTAGGGTTAGGGTTACGCCTGCGCCTAAGCCTCCGCCTAGGCCTAGGTTTAGGGTTCAGAAAACCACAAAGCCAGGAGCTCCAGGGACACTGGCCATGCGAAAGGCATGCCAAGTTGAGCAGGGCACAGCCAAAACCTTGCCCCCTCTTCTTCTTTCTGCTTGGAACTCGCCACGGCTCACAACCCGATTTCTGGCTCAAGCTAGGGTTAGGGTTAGGGTTAGGGTTACGCCTACGCCTAAGCCTATGCCTAGGCCTAGGTTTAGGGTTCGGAAAACCACAAAGCCAGAAGCCCACGGACACTGACCATGCGAAAGGCATGCCAAGTTGAGCACGGAAAAGCCAAAACCTTGCTCCCTCTTCTTCTTTCTGCTTGGGACTCGCCAAGGCCCACAACCCAATTTCTGGCTCAAGCTAGGGTTAGGGTTAGGGTTAGCACTAGGATTATGCCAAGGATTAGGGCTGCGAAATCCACAAAGGCAGGAGCTCCAGGGACACTGGACATGTGAAAGGCATGCAAAGTTGAGCAGGGCACAGCCAAAACCTTGCCCCCTCTTCTTCTTCCTGCTCAGAACTCACCACAGCCCACTGCTGGATTTCTGGCTCAAGCTAGGGTTAGGGTTAGGGTTAGGGTCAGGGTCAGGGTTAGGGTAACGCCTAGGGTTAGGGTACAGAGAACCACCGAGCCCAGAGCTCCAGGGATACTCACTATGCAAAAGGCATGCCAAGGTGAGCGCAGCACAGCCCAAAACCTTGCTCCCTCTTCTTCTTCCTGCTTGGAACTCACCACAGCCCAATGCTCGATTTCTGGCTCAAGCTAGGGTTAGGGTTACGCCTACGCCAAGACCTAGGTTTAGTGTTCAGAAAACCACAAAGCCAGGAGCTCCACGGACACTGACCATGCGAAAGGCATGCCAAGTTGAGCACGGAAAAGCCAAAAGCTTGCTCCCTCTTCTTCTTTCTGCTTGGAACTCACCACAGCCCACCGCCGGATTTCTGGCTCAAGCTAGGGTTAGGGTTAGGGTTAGGGTTACGCCTGCGCCTAAGCCTCCGCCTAGGCCTAGGTTTAGGGTTCAGAAAACCACAAAGCCAGGAGCTCCAGGGACACTGGCCATGCGAAAGGCATGCCAAGTTGAGCAGGGCACAGCCAAAACCTTGCCCCCTCTTCTTCTTCCTGCTCGGAACTCACCACAGCCCAATGCCAGATTTCTGGCTCAAGCTAGGGTTAGGGTTAGGGTTAGCACTAGGATTATGCCAAGGATTAGGGCTGCGAAATCCACAAAGGCAGGAGCTCCAGGGACACTGGACATGTGAAAGGCATGCAAAGTTGAGCAGGGCACAGCCAAAACCTTGCCCCCTCTTCTTCTTCCTGCTCAGAACTCACCACAGCCCACTGCTGGATTTCTGGCTCAAGCTAGGGTTAGGGTTAGGGTCAGGGTTACGCCTATGCCTAAGCCTAGGTTTAGGGTTCAGAAAACCACAAAGCCAGGAGCTCCAGAGACACTGGCCATGCGAAAGGCATACAAAGTTGAGCACGGAAATGTCAAAAGCTTGCCGCCTCTTCTTTTTCCTGCTTGGAACTCACCACAGCCCAATGCCTGGTTTCTGGCTCAAGCTAGGGTTAGGGTTATGCCTAGGATTAGGGTTGAGAAAACCACAGAGCCAGCAGCTCCAGGGACACTGGACATGTGAGATGCATGCAAAGTTGAGCAGTGCGCAGCCAAAACTTGGCTCCCTCTTCTTCTTCCTGCTCGGAACTCACCACAGCCCACTTCCGGATTTCTGGCTCAAGCTAGGGTTAGGGTTAGGGTTAGGGTTACGCCTACGCCTAAGCCTATGCCTAGGCCTAGGTTTAGGGTTCAGAAAACCACAAAGCCAGGAACTCCACGGACACTGACCATGCGAAAGGCATGCCAAGTTGAGCAGGGCACAGCCAAAACCTTGCCCCCTCTTCTTCTTTCTGCTTGGAACTCGCCACGGCTCACAACCCGATTTCTGGCTCAAGCTAGGGTTAGGGTTAGGGTTAGGGTTACGCCTATGCCTAAGCCTAGGTTTAGGGTTCAGAAAACCACAAAGCCAGGAGCTCCAGGGACACTGGCCATGCGAAAGGCATGCAAAGTTGAGCACGGAAATGTCAAAAGCTTGCCGCCTCTTCTTTTTCCTGCTTGGAACTCACCACAGCCCACTTCAGGATTTCTGGCTCAAGCTAGGGTTAGGGTTAGGGTCAGGGTTACGCCTATGCCTAAGCCTAGGTTTAGTGTTCAGAAAACCACAAAGGCAGGAGCTCCAGGGACACTGGCCATGCGAAAGTCATACAAAGTTGAGCACGGAAAAGCCAAAACCTTGCTCCCTCTTCTTTTTCCTGCTTGGAACTCACCACAGCCCAATGCCTGGTTTCTGGCTCAAGCTAGGGTTAGGGTTATGCCTAGGATTAGGGTTGAGAAAACCACAGAGCCAGCAGCTCCAGGGACACTGGACATGTGAGATGCATGCAAAGTTGAGCAGTGTGCAGCCAAAACTTGGCTCCCTCTTCTTCTTCCTGCTCGGAACTCACCACAGCCCACCGCCGGATTTCTGGCTCAAGCTAGGGTTAGGGTTAGGGTTAGGGTTACGCCTACGCCTAAGCCTATGCCTAGGCCTAGGTTTAGGGTTCAGAAAACCACAAAGCCAGGAACTCCACGGACACTGGCCATGCGAAAGGCATGCCAAGTTGAGCAGTGCGCAGCCAAAACTTTGCTCCCTCTTCTTCTTTCTGCTTGGAACTCACCACAGCCCAATGCTCGATTTCTGGCTCAAGCTAGGGTTAGGGTTAGGGTTAGGGTTACGCCTGCGCCTAAGCCTCCGCCTAGGCCTAGGTTTAGGGTTCGGAAAACCACAAAGGCAGGAGCTCCAGGGACACTGGCCATGCAAAAGGCATGCCAAGTTGAGCACGGAAAAGCCAAAACTTGGCTCCCTCTTCTTCTTCCTGCTCGGAACTCACCACAGCCCACTTCCGGATTTCTGGCTCAAGCTAGGGTTGGGGTTAGGGTTAGCACTAGGATTATGCCAAGGATTAGGGCTGCGAAATCCACAAAGGCAGGAGCTCCAGGGACACTGGACATGTGAAAGGCATGCAAAGTAGATCAGTGCGCAGCCAAAACTTGGCTCCCTCTTCTTCTTTCTGCTTGGAACTCACCACAGCCCACTTCCGGATTTCTGGCTCAAGCTAGGGTTAGGGTTAGGGTTAGCACTAGGATTATGCCAAGGATTAGGGCTGCGAAATCCACAAAGGCAGGAGCTCCAGGGACACTGACCATGCGAAAGGCATGCCAAGTTGAGCAGGGCACAGCCAAAACTTGGCTCCCTCTTCTTCTTCCTGCTCGGAACTCACCACAGCCCACTGCTGGATTTCTGGCTCAAGCTAGGGTTAGGGTTAGGGTTCGCACTACGGTTATGCCAAGGATTAGGGCTGCAAAATCCACAAAGGCAGGACCTCCAGGGACACTGGACATGTGAAAGGCATGCAAAGTAGATCAGTGCGCAGCCAAAACTTGGCTCCCTCTTCTTCTTTCTGCTTGGAACTCACCACAGCCCACTTCCGGATTTCTGGCTCAAGCTAGGGTTAGGGTTAGGGTTACGCCTGCACCTAAGCCTATGCCTAGGCCTAGGTTTAGGGTTCAGAAAACCACAAAGCCAGGAGCTCCACGGACACTGACCATGCGAAAGGCATGCCAAGTTGAGCACGGAAAAGCCAAAACCTTGCTCCCTCTTCTTCTTTCTGCTTGGAACTCACCACAGCCCACCGCCGGATTTCTGGCTCAAGCTAGGGTTAGGGTTAGGGTTAGGGTTACGCCTGCGCCTAAGCCTCCGCCTAGGCCTAGGTTTAGGGTTCAGAAAACCACAAAGCCAGGAGCTCCAGGGACACTGGCCATGCGAAAGGCATGCCAAGTTGAGCAGGGCACAGCCAAAACCTTGCCCCCTCTTCTTCTTCCTGCTCGGAACTCACCACAGCCCAATGCCAGATTTCTGGCTCAAGCTAGGGTTCGGGTTAGGGTTAGCACTAGGATTATGCCAAGGATTAGGGCTGCGAAATCCACAAAGGCAGGAGCTCCCGGGACACTGGACATGTGAAAGGCATGCAAAGTTGAGCAGGGCACAGCCAAAACCTTGCCCCCTCTTCTTCTTCCTGCTCGGAACTCACCACAGCCCAATGCCAGATTTCTGGCTCAAGCTAGGGTTAGGGTTAGGGTCAGGGTTACGCCTATGCCTAAGCCTAGGTTTAGTGTTCAGAAAACCACAAAGGCAGGAGCTCCAGGGACACTGGCCATGCGAAAGTCATACAAAGTTGAGCACGGAAAAGCCAAAACCTTGCTCCCTCTTCTTTTTCCTGCTTGGAACTCACCACAGCCCAATGCCTGGTTTCTGGCTCAAGCTAGGGTTAGGGTTATGCCTAGGATTAGGGTTGAGAAAACCACAGAGCCAGCAGCTCCAGGGACACTGGACATGTGAGATGCATGCAAAGTTGAGCAGTGCGCAGCCAAAACTTGGCTCCCTCTTCTTCTTCCTGCTCGGAACTCACCATAGCCCACCGCCGGATTTCTGGCTCAAGCTAGGGTTAGGGTTAGGGTTAGGGTTACGCCTACGCCTAAGCCTATGCCTAGGCCTAGGTTTAGGGTTCAGAAAACCACAAAGCCAGGAACTCCACGGACACTGGCCATGCGAAAGGCATGCCAAGTTGAGCAGTGCGCAGCCAAAACTTGGCTCCCTCTTCTTCTTTCTGCTTGGAACTCACCACAGCCCACTTCCGGATTTCTGGCTCAAGCTAGGGTTAGGGTTAGGGTTAGGGTTACGCCTGCGCCTAAGCCTCCGCCTAGGCCTAGGTTTAGGGTTCGGAAAACCACAAGGGCAGGAGCTCCAGGGACACTGGACACGCAAAAGGCATGCCAAGTTGAGCACGGAAAAGCCAAAACTTGGCTCCCTCTTCTTCTTCCTGCTCGGAACTCACCACAGCCCACTTCCGGATTTCTGGCTCAAGCTAGGGTTAGGGTTAGGGTCAGGGTTAGGGTAACGCCTAGGGTTAGGGTTAGGGTTAGGGTTAGGGTTAGGGTTAGGGTTAGGGTTAGCACTAGGATTATGCCAAGGATTAGGGCTGCGAAATCCACAAAGGCAGGAGCTCCAGGGACACTGGACATGTGAAAGGCATGCAAAGTAGATCAGTGCGCAGCCAAAACTTGGCTCCCTCTTCTTCTTTCTGCTTGGAACTCACCACAGCCCACTTCCGGATTTCTGGCTCAAGCTAGGGTTAGGGTTAGGGTTAGCACTAGGATTATGCCAAGGATTAGGGCTGCGAAATCCACAAAGGCAGGAGCTCCAGGGACACTGACCATGCGAAAGGCATGCCAAGTTGAGCAGGGCACAGCCAAAACTTGGCTCCCTCTTCTTCTTCCTGCTCGGAACTCACTACAGCCCACTGCTGGATTTCTGGCTCAAGCTAGGGTTAGGGTTAGGGTTCGCACTACGGTTATGCCAAGGATTAGGGCTGCAAAATCCACAAAGGCAGGAGCTCCAGGGACACTGGACATGTGAAAGGCATGCAAAGTAGATCAGTGCGCAGCCAAAACTTGGCTCCCTCTTCTTCTTTCTGCTCGGAACTCACCACAGCCCACTGCTGGATTTCTGGCTCAAGCTAGGGTTAGGGTTAGGGTTAGCACTAGGATTATGCCAAGGATTAGGGCTACAAAATCCACAAAGGCAGGAGCTCCAGGGACACTGGACATGTGAAAGGCATGCAAAGTAGATCAGTGCGCAGCCAAAACTTGGCTCCCTCTTCTTCTTTCTGCTTGGAACTCACCACAGCCCACTTCCGGATTTCTGGCTCAAGCTAGGGTTAGGGTTAGGGTTACGCCTGCACCTAAGCCTATGCCTAGGCCTAGGTTTAGGGTTCAGAAAACCACAAAGCCAGGAGCTCCAGGGACACTGGCCATGCGAAAGGCATGCAAAGTTGAGCAGGGCACAGCCAAAACCTTGCCCCCTCTTCTTCTTCCTGCTCGGAACTCACCACAGCCCACTGCTGGATTTCTGGCTCAAGCTAGGGTTAGGGTTAGGGTTAGGGTCAGGGTTAGGGTAACGCCTAGGGTTAGGGTACAGAGAACCACCGAGCCCAGAGCTCCAGGGATACTCACTATGCAAAAGGCATGCCAAGGTGAGCGCAGCACAGCCCAAAACCTTGCTCCCTCTTCTTCTTCCTGCTTGGAACTCACCACAGCCCAATGCTCGATTTCTGGCTCAAGCTAGGGTTAGGGTTACACCTACGCCAAGACCTAGGTTTAGTGTTCAGAAAACCACAAAGCCAGGAGCTCCACGGACACTGACCATGCGAAAGGCATGCCAAGTTGAGCACGGAAAAGCCAAAACCTTGCTCCCTCTTCTTCTTTCTGCTTGGAACTCACCACAGCCCACCGCCGGATTTCTGGCTCAAGCTAGGGTTAGGGTTAGGGTTAGGGTTACGCCTGCGCCTAAGCCTCCGCCTAGGCCTAGGTTTAGGGTTCAGAAAACCACAAAGCCAGGAGCTCCAGGGACACTGGCCATGCGAAAGGCATGCCAAGTTGAGCAGGGCACAGCCAAAACCTTGCTCCCTCTTCTTCTTTCTGCTTGGAACTCACCACAGCCCACCGCCGGATTTCTGGCTCAAGCTAGGGTTAGGGTTAGGGTTAGGGTTACGCCTACGCCTAAGCCTATGCCTAGGCCTAGGTTTAGGGTTCAGAAAACCACAAAGCCAGAAGCCCACGGACACTGACCATGCGAAAGGCATGCCAAGTTGAGCACGGAAAAGCCAAAACCTTGCTCCCTCTTCTTCTTTCTGCTTGGGACTCGCCAAGGCCCACAACCCAATTTCTGGCTCAAGCTAGGGTTAGGGTTAGGGTTAGCACTAGGATTATGCCAAGGATTAGGGCTGCGAAATCCACAAAGGCAGGAGCTCCAGGGACACTGGACATGTGAAAGGCATGCAAAGTTGAGCAGGGCACAGCCAAAACCTTGCCCCCTCTTCTTCTTCCTGCTCAGAACTCACCACAGCCCACTGCTGGATTTCTGGCTCAAGCTAGGGTTAGGGTTAGGGTTAGGGTCAGGGTCAGGGTTAGGGTAACGCCTAGGGTTAGGGTACAGAGAACCACCGAGCCCAGAGCTCCAGGGATACTCACTATGCAAAAGGCATGCCAAGGTGAGCGCAGCACAGCCCAAAACCTTGCTCCCTCTTCTTCTTCCTGCTTGGAACTCACCACAGCCCAATGCTCGATTTCTGGCTCAAGCTAGGGTTAGGGTTACACCTACGCCAAGACCTAGGTTTAGTGTTCAGAAAACCACAAACCCAGGAGCTCCACGGACACTGACCATGCGAAAGGCATGCCAAGTTGAGCACGGAAAAGCCAAAAGCTTGCTCCCTCTTCTTCTTTCTGCTTGGAACTCACCACAGCCCACCGCCGGATTTCTGGCTCAAGCTAGTGTTAGGGTTAGGGTTAGGGTTACGCCTGCGCCTAAGCCTCCGCCTAGGCCTAGGTTTAGGGTTCAGAAAACCACAAAGCCAGGAGCTCCAGGGACACTGGCCATGCGAAAGGCATGCCAAGTTGAGCAGGGCACAGCCAAAACCTTGCCCCCTCTTCTTCTTCCTGCTCGGAACTCACCACAGCCCAATGCCAGATTTCTGGCTCAAGCTAGGGTTAGGGTTAGGGTTAGCACTAGGATTATGCCAAGGATTAGGGCTGCGAAACCCACAAAGGCAGGAGCTCCAGGGACACTGGACATGTGAAAGGCATGCAAAGTTGAGCAGGGCACAGCCAAAACCTTGCCCCCTCTTCTTCTTCCTGCTCGGAACTCACCACAGCCCAATGCCAGATTTCTGGCTCAAGCTAGGGTTAGGGTTAGGGTCAGGGTTACGCCTATGCCTAAGCCTAGGTTTAGGGTTCAGAAAACCACAAAGCCAGGAGCTCCAGGGACACTGGCCATGCAAAAGGCATACAAAGTTGAGCACGGAAATGTCAAAAGCTTGCCGCCTCTTCTTTTTCCTGCTTGGAACTCACCACAGCCCAATGCCTGGTTTCTCGCTCAAGCTAGGGTTAGGGTTATGCCTAGGATTAGGGTTGAGAAAACCACAGAGCCAGCAGCTCCAGGGACACTGGACATGTGAGATGCATGCAAAGTTGAGCAGTGCGCAGCCAAAACTTGGCTCCCTCTTCTTCTTCCTGCTCGGAACTCACCATAGCCCACCGCCGGATTTCTGGCTCAAGCTAGGGTTAGGGTTAGGGTTAGGGTTACGCCTACGCCTAAGCCTATGCCTAGGCCTAGGTTTAGGGTTCAGAAAACCACAAAGCCAGGAACTCCACGGACACTGGCCATGCGAAAGGCATGCCAAGTTGAGCAGTGCGCAGCCAAAACTTGGCTCCCTCTTCTTCTTTCTGCTTGGAACTCACCACAGCCCACTTCCGGATTTCTGGCTCAAGCTAGGGTTAGGGTTAGGGTTAGGGTTACGCCTGCGCCTAAGCCTCCGCCTAGGCCTAGGTTTAGGGTTCGGAAAACGACAAAGGCAGGAGCTCCAGGGACACTGGACACGCAAAAGGCATGCCAAGTTGAGCACGGAAAAGCCAAAACTTGGCTCCCTCTTCTTCTTCCTGCTCGGAACTCACCACAGCCCACTTCCGGATTTCTGGCTCAAGCTAGGGTTAGGGTTAGGGTTAGCACTAGGATTATGCCAAGGATTAGGGCTGCGAAATCCACAAAGGCAGGAGCTCCAGGGACACTGGACATGTGAAAGGCATGCAAAGTAGATCAGTGCGCAGCCAAAACTTGGCTCCCTCTTCTTCTTTCTGCTTGGAACTCACCACAGCCCACTTCCGGATTTCTGGCTCAAGCTAGGGTTAGGGTTAGGGTTAGCACTAGGATTATGCCAAGGATTAGGGCTGCGAAATCCACAAAGGCAGGAGCTCCAGGGACACTGACCATGCGAAAGGCATGCCAAGTTGAGCAGGGCACAGCCAAAACTTGGCTCCCTCTTCTTCTTCCTGCTCGGAACTCACTACAGCCCACTGCTGGATTTCTGGCTCAAGCTAGGGTTAGGGTTAGGGTTCGCACTACGGTTATGCCAAGGATTAGGGCTGCAAAATCCACAAAGGCAGGAGCTCCAGGGACACTGGACATGTGAAAGGCATGCAAAGTAGATCAGTGCGCAGCCAAAACTTGGCTCCCTCTTCTTCTTTCTGCTCGGAACTCACCACAGCCCACTGCTGGATTTCTGGCTCAAGCTAGGGTTAGGGTTAGGGTTCGCACTAGGATTATGCCAAGGATTAGGGCTACAAAATCCACAAAGGCAGGAGCTCCAGGGACACTGGACATGTGAAAGGCATGCAAAGTAGATCAGTGCGCAGCCAAAACTTGGCTCCCTCTTCTTCTTTCTGCTTGGAACTCACCACAGCCCACTTCCGGATTTCTGGCTCAAGCTAGGGTTAGGGTTAGGGTTACGCCTGCACCTAAGCCTATGCCTAGGCCTAGGTTTAGGGTTCAGAAAACCACAAAGCCAGGAGCTCCAGGGACACTGGCCATGCGAAAGGCATGCAAAGTTGAGCAGGGCACAGCCAAAACCTTGCCCCCTCTTCTTCTTCCTGCTCGGAACTCACCACAGCCCACTGCTGGATTTCTGGCTCAAGCTAGGGTTAGGGTTAGGGTTAGGGTCAGGGTTAGGGTAACGCCTAGGGTTAGGGTACAGAGAACCACCGAGCCCAGAGCTCCAGGGATACTCACTATGCAAAAGGCATGCCAAGGTGAGCGCAGCACAGCCCAAAACCTTGCTCCCTCTTCTTCTTCCTGCTTGGAACTCACCACAGCCCAATGCTCGATTTCTGGCTCAAGCTAGGGTTAGGGTTACACCTACGCCAAGACCTAGGTTTAGTGTTCAGAAAACCACAAAGCCAGGAGCTCCACGGACACTGACCATGCGAAAGGCATGCCAAGTTGAGCACGGAAAAGCCAAAACTTTGCTCCCTCTTCTTCTTTCTGCTTGGAACTCACCACAGCCCACTTCCGGATTTCTGGCTCAAGCTAGGGTTAGGGTTAGGGTTAGGGTTACGCCTGCGCCTAAGCCTCCGCCTAGGCCTAGGTTTAGGGTTCAGAAAACCACAAAGCCAGGAGCTCCAGGGACACTGGCCATGCGAAAGGCATGCCAAGTTGAGCAGGGCACAGCCAAAACCTTGCCCCCTCTTCTTCTTTCTGCTTGGAACTCGCCACGGCTCACAACCCGATTTCTGGCTCAAGCTAGGGTTAGGGTTAGGGTTAGGGTTACGCCTACGCCTAAGCCTATGCCTAGGCCTAGGTTTAGGGTTCAGAAAACCACAAAGCCAGAAGCCCACGGACACTGACCATGCGAAAGGCATGCCAAGTTGAGCACGGAAAAGCCAAAACCTTGCTCCCTCTTCTTCTTTCTGCTTGGGACTCGCCAAGGCCCACAACCCAATTTCTGGCTCAAGCTAGGGTTAGGGTTAGGGTTAGCACTAGGATTATGCCAAGGATTAGGGCTGCGAAATCCACAAAGGCAGGAGCTCCAGGGACACTGGACATGTGAAAGGCATGCAAAGTTGAGCAGGGCACAGCCAAAACCTTGCCCCCTCTTCTTCTTCCTGCTCAGAACTCACCACAGCCCACTGCTGGATTTCTGGCTCAAGCTAGGGTTAGGGTTAGGGTTAGGGTCAGGGTCAGGGTTAGGGTAACGCCTAGGGTTAGGGTACAGAGAACCACCGAGCCCAGAGCTCCAGGGATACTCACTATGCAAAAGGCATGCCAAGGTGAGCGCAGCACAGCCCAAAACCTTGCTCCCTCTTCTTCTTCCTGCTTGGAACTCACCACAGCCCAATGCTCGATTTCTGGCTCAAGCTAGGGTTAGGGTTACGCCTACGCCAAGACCTAGGTTTAGTGTTCAGAAAACCACAAAGCCAGGAGCTCCACGGACACTGACCATGCGAAAGGCATGCCAAGTTGAGCACGGAAAAGCCAAAAGCTTGCTCCCTCTTCTTCTTTCTGCTTGGAACTCACCACAGCCCACCGCCGGATTTCTGGCTCAAGCTAGGGTTAGGGTTAGGGTTAGGGTTACGCCTGCGCCTAAGCCTCCGCCTAGGCCTAGGTTTAGGGTTCAGAAAACCACAAAGCCAGGAGCTCCAGGGACACTGGCCATGCGAAAGGCATGCCAAGTTGAGCAGGGCACAGCCAAAACCTTGCCCCCTCTTCTTCTTCCTGCTCGGAACTCACCACAGCCCAATGCCAGATTTCTGGCTCAAGCTAGGGTTAGGGTTAGGGTTAGCACTAGGATTATGCCAAGGATTAGGGCTGCGAAATCCACAAAGGCAGGAGCTCCAGGGACACTGGACATGTGAAAGGCATGCAAAGTTGAGCAGGGCACAGCCAAAACCTTGCCCCCTCTTCTTCTTCCTGCTCGGAACTCACCACAGCCCACTGCTGGATTTCTGGCTCAAGCTAGGGTTAGGGTTAGGGTCAGGGTCAGGGTTAGGGTAACGCCTAGGGTTAGGGTACAGAGAACCACCGAGCCCAGAGCTCCAGGGATACTCACTATGCAAAAGGCATGCCAAGGTGAGCGCAGCACAGCCCAAAACCTTGCGCCCTCTTCCTTCTTCCTGCTTGGAACTCACCACAGCCCAATGCTCGATTTCTGGCTCAAGCTAGGGTTAGGGTTAGGGTTAGGGTTACGCCTGCGCCTAAGCCTTCGCCTAGGCCTAGGTTTAGGGTTCAGAAAACCACAAAGCCAGGAGCTCCAGGGACACTGGCCATGCGAAAGGCATGCCAAGTTGAGCAGGGCACAGCCAAAACCTTGCCCCCTCTTCTTCTTTCTGCTTGGAACTCGCCACGGCTCACAACCCGATTTCTGGCTCAAGCTAGGGTTAGGGTTAGGGTCAGGGTTACGCCTATGCCTAAGCCTAGGTTTAGTGTTCAGAAAACCACAAAGCCAGGAACTCCAGAGACACTGGCCATGCGAAAGGCATACAAAGTTGAGCACGGAAATGTCAAAAGCTTGCCGCCTCTTCTTTTTCCTGCTTGGAACTCACCACAGCCCAATGCCTGGTTTCTGGCTCAAGCTAGGGTTAGGGTTATGCCTAGGATTAGGGTTGAGAAAACCACAGAGCCAGCAGCTCCAGGGACACTGGACATGTGAGATGCATGCAAAGTTGAGCAGTGCGCAGCCAAAACTTGGCTCCCTCTTCTTCTTCCTGCTCGGAACTCACCACAGCCCACTTCCGGATTTCTGGCTCAAGCTAGGGTTAGGGTTAGGGTTAGGGTTACGCCTACGCCTAAGCCTATGCCTAGGCCTAGGTTTAGGGTTCAGAAAACCACAAAGCCAGGAACTCCACGGACACTGACCATGCGAAAGGCATGCCAAGTTGAGCAGGGCACAGCCAAAACCTTGCCCCCTCTTCTTCTTTCTGCTTGGAACTCGCCACGGCTCACAACCCGATTTCTGGCTCAAGCTAGGGTTAGGGTTAGGGTTAGGGTTACGCCTATGCCTAAGCCTAGGTTTAGGGTTCAGAAAACCACAAAGCCAGGAGCTCCAGGGACACTGGCCATGCGAAAGGCATGCAAAGTTGAGCACGGAAATGTCAAAAGCTTGCCGCCTCTTCTTTTTCCTGCTTGGAACTCACCACAGCCCAATGCCTGGTTTCTGGCTCAAGCTAGGGTTAGGGTTATGCCTAGGATTAGGGTTGAGAAAACCACAGAGCCAGCAGCTCCAGGGACACTGGACATGTGAGATGCATGCAAAGTTGAGCAGTGCGCAGCCAAAACTTGGCTCCCTCTTCTTCTTCCTGCTCGGAACTCACCACAGCCCACTTCCGGATTTCTGGCTCAAGCTAGGGTTAGGGTTAGGGTTAGGGTTACGCCTACGCCTAAGACTATGCCTAGGCCTAGGTTTAGGGTTCAGAAAACCACAAAGCCAGGAACTCCACGGACACTGACCATGCGAAAGGCATGCCAAGTTGAGCAGTGCGCAGCCAAAACTTTGCTCCCTCTTCTTCTTTCTGCTTGGAACTCACCACAGCCCACTTCCGGATTTCTGGCTCAAGCTAGGGTTAGGGTTAGGGTTAGGGTTACGCCTGCGCCTAAGCCTCCGCCTAGGCCTAGGTTTAGGGTTCAGAAAACCACAAAGCCAGGAGCTCCAGGGACACTGGCCATGCGAAAGGCATGCCAAGTTGAGCAGGGCACAGCCAAAACCTTGCCCCCTCTTCTTCTTCCTGCTCGGAACTCACCACAGCCCACTGCTGGATTTCTGGCTCAAGCTAGGGTTAGGGTTAGGGTTAGCACTAGGATTATGCCAAGGATTAGGGCTGCGAAATCCACAAAGGCAGGAGCTCCAGGGACACTGGACATGTGAAAGGCATGCAAAGTTGAGCAGGGCACAGCCAAAACCTTGCCCCCTCTTCTTCTTCCTGCTCGGAACTCACCACAGCCCACTGCTGGATTTCTGGCTCAAGCTAGGGTTAGGGTTAGGGTCAGGGTTAGGGTAACGCCTAGGGTTAGGGTACAGAGAACCACCGAGCCCAGAGCTCCAGGGATACTCACTATGCAAAAGGCATGCCAAGGTGAGCGCAGCACAGCCCAAAACCTTGCGCCCTCTTCCTTCTTCCTGCTTGGAACTCACCACAGCCCAATGCTCGATTTCTGGCTCAAGCTAGGGTTAGGGTTAGGGTTAGGGTTACGCCTGCGCCTAAGCCTCCGCCTAGGCCTAGGTTTAGGGTTCAGAAAACCACAAAGCCAGGAGCTCCAGGGACACTGGCCATGCGAAAGGCATGCCAAGTTGAGCAGGGCACAGCCAAAACCTTGCCCCCTCTTCTTCTTTCTGCTTGGAACTCGCCACGGCTCACAACCCGATTTCTGGCTCAAGCTAGGGTTAGGGTTAGGGTTACGCCTACGCCTAAGCCTATGCCTAGGCCTAGGTTTAGGGTTCAGAAAACCACAAAGCCAGAAGCCCACGGACACTGACCATGCGAAAGGCATGCCAAGTTGAGCACGGAAAAGCCAAAACCTTGCTCCCTCTTCTTCTTTCTGCTTGGGACTCGCCAAGGCCCACAACCCAATTTCTGGCTCAAGCTAGGGTTAGGGTTAGGGTTAGCACTAGGATTATGCCAAGGATTAGGGCTGCGAAATCCACAAAGGCAGGAGCTCCAGGGACACTGGACATGTGAAAGGCATGCAAAGTTGAGCAGGGCACAGCCAAAACCTTGCCCCCTCTTCTTCTTCCTGCTCAGAACTCACCACAGCCCACTGCTGGATTTCTGGCTCAAGCTAGGGTTAGGGTTAGGGTTAGGGTCAGGGTCAGGGTTAGGGTAACGCCTAGGGTTAGGGTACAGAGAACCACCGAGCCCAGAGCTCCAGGGATACTCACTATGCAAAAGGCATGCCAAGGTGAGCGCAGCACAGCCCAAAACCTTGCTCCCTCTTCTTCTTCCTGCTTGGAACTCACCACAGCCCAATGCTCGATTTCTGGCTCAAGCTAGGGTTAGGGTTACGCCTACGCCAAGACCTAGGTTTAGTGTTCAGAAAACCACAAAGCCAGGAGCTCCACGGACACTGACCATGCGAAAGGCATGCCAAGTTGAGCACGGAAAAGCCAAAAGCTTGCTCCCTCTTCTTCTTTCTGCTTGGAACTCACCACAGCCCACCGCCGGATTTCTGGCTCAAGCTAGGGTTAGGGTTAGGGTTAGGGTTACGCCTGCGCCTAAGCCTCCGCCTAGGCCTAGGTTTAGGGTTCAGAAAACCACAAAGCCAGGAGCTCCAGGGACACTGGCCATGCGAAAGGCATGCCAAGTTGAGCAGGGCACAGCCAAAACCTTGCCCCCTCTTCTTCTTCCTGCTCGGAACTCACCACAGCCCAATGCCAGATTTCTGGCTCAAGCTAGGGTTAGGGTTAGGGTTAGCACTAGGATTATGCCAAGGATTAGGGCTGCGAAATCCACAAAGGCAGGAGCTCCAGGGACACTGGACATGTGAAAGGCATGCAAAGTTGAGCAGGGCACAGCCAAAACCTTGCCCCCTCTTCTTCTTCCTGCTCAGAACTCACCACAGCCCACTGCTGGATTTCTGGCTCAAGCTAGGGTTAGGGTTAGGGTCAGGGTTACGCCTATGCCTAAGCCTAGGTTTAGGGTTCAGAAAACCACAAAGCCAGGAGCTCCAGAGACACTGGCCATGCGAAAGGCATACAAAGTTGAGCACGGAAATGTCAAAAGCTTGCCGCCTCTTCTTTTTCCTGCTTGGAACTCACCACAGCCCAATGCCTGGTTTCTGGCTCAAGCTAGGGTTAGGGTTATGCCTAGGATTAGGGTTGAGAAAACCACAGAGCCAGCAGCTCCAGGGACACTGGACATGTGAGATGCATGCAAAGTTGAGCAGTGCGCAGCCAAAACTTGGCTCCCTCTTCTTCTTCCTGCTCGGAACTCACCACAGCCCACTTCCGGATTTCTGGCTCAAGCTAGGGTTAGGGTTAGGGTTAGGGTTACGCCTACGCCTAAGCCTATGCCTAGGCCTAGGTTTAGGGTTCAGAAAACCACAAAGCCAGGAACTCCACGGACACTGACCATGCGAAAGGCATGCCAAGTTGAGCAGTGCGCAGCCAAAACTTTGCTCCCTCTTCTTCTTTCTGCTTGGAACTCACCACAGCCCACTTCCGGATTTCTGGCTCAAGCTAGGGTTAGGGTTAGGGTTAGGGTTACGCCTGCGCCTAAGCCTCCGCCTAGGCCTAGGTTTAGGGTTCAGAAAACCACAAAGCCAGGAGCTCCAGGGACACTGGCCATGCGAAAGGCATGCCAAGTTGAGCAGGGCACAGCCAAAACCTTGCCCCCTCTTCTTCTTCCTGCTCGGAACTCACCACAGCCCACTGCTGGATTTCTGGCTCAAGCTAGGGTTAGGGTTAGGGTTAGCACTAGGATTATGCCAAGGATTAGGGCTGCGAAATCCACAAAGGCAGGAGCTCCAGGGACACTGGACATGTGAAAGGCATGCAAAGTTGAGCAGGGCACAGCCAAAACCTTGCCCCCTCTTCTTCTTCCTGCTCGGAACTCACCACAGCCCACTGCTGGATTTCTGGCTCAAGCTAGGGTTAGGGTTAGGGTCAGGGTCAGGGTTAGGGTAACGCCTAGGGTTAGGGTACAGAGAACCACCGAGCCCAGAGCTCCAGGGATACTCACTATGCAAAAGGCATGCCAAGGTGAGCGCAGCACAGCCCAAAACCTTGCGCCCTCTTCCTTCTTCCTGCTTGGAACTCACCACAGCCCAATGCTCGATTTCTGGCTCAAGCTAGGGTTAGGGTTAGGGTTAGGGTTACGCCTGCGCCTAAGCCTCCGCCTAGGCCTAGGTTTAGGGTTCAGAAAACCACAAAGCCAGGAGCTCCAGGGACACTGGCCATGCGAAAGGCATGCCAAGTTGAGCAGGGCACAGCCAAAACCTTGCCCCCTCTTCTTCTTTCTGCTTGGAACTCGCCACGGCTCACAACCCGATTTCTGGCTCAAGCTAGGGTTAGGGTTAGGGTTAGGGTTACGCCTACGCCTAAGCCTATGCCTAGGCCTAGGTTTAGGGTTCGGAAAACCACAAAGCCAGAAGCCCACGGACACTGACCATGCGAAAGGCATGCCAAGTTGAGCACGGAAAAGCCAAAACCTTGCTCCCTCTTCTTCTTTCTGCTTGGGACTCGCCAAGGCCCACAACCCAATTTCTGGCTCAAGCTAGGGTTAGGGTTAGGGTTAGCACTAGGATTATGCCAAGGATTAGGGCTGCGAAATCCACAAAGGCAGGAGCTCCAGGGACACTGGACATGTGAAAGGCATGCAAAGTTGAGCAGGGCACAGCCAAAACCTTGCCCCCTCTTCTTCTTCCTGCTCAGAACTCACCACAGCCCACTGCTGGATTTCTGGCTCAAGCTAGGGTTAGGGTTAGGGTTAGGGTCAGGGTCAGGGTTAGGGTAACGCCTAGGGTTAGGGTACAGAGAACCACCGAGCCCAGAGCTCCAGGGATACTCACTATGCAAAAGGCATGCCAAGGTGAGCGCAGCACAGCCCAAAACCTTGCTCCCTCTTCTTCTTCCTGCTTGGAACTCACCACAGCCCAATGCTCGATTTCTGGCTCAAGCTAGGGTTAGGGTTACGCCTACGCCAAGACCTAGGTTTAGTGTTCAGAAAACCACAAAGCCAGGAGCTCCACGGACACTGACCATGCGAAAGGCATGCCAAGTTGAGCACGGAAAAGCCAAAAGCTTGCTCCCTCTTCTTCTTTCTGCTTGGAACTCACCACAGCCCACCGCCGGATTTCTGGCTCAAGCTAGGGTTAGGGTTAGGGTTAGGGTTACGCCTGCGCCTAAGCCTCCGCCTAGGCCTAGGTTTAGGGTTCAGAAAACCACAAAGCCAGGAGCTCCAGGGACACTGGCCATGCGAAAGGCATGCCAAGTTGAGCAGGGCACAGCCAAAACCTTGCCCCCTCTTCTTCTTCCTGCTCAGAACTCACCACAGCCCACTGCTGGATTTCTGGCTCAAGCTAGGGTTAGGGTTAGGGTCAGGGTTACGCCTATGCCTAAGCCTAGGTTTAGTGTTCAGAAAACCACAAAGCCAGGAGCTCCAGAGACACTGGCCATGCGAAAGGCATACAAAGTTGAGCACGGAAATGTCAAAAGCTTGCCGCCTCTTCTTTTTCCTGCTTGGAACTCACCACAGCCCAATGCCTGGTTTCTGGCTCAAGCTAGGGTTAGGGTTATGCCTAGGATTAGGGTTGAGAAAACCACAGAGCCAGCAGCTCCAGGGACACTGGACATGTGAGATGCATGCAAAGTTGAGCAGTGCGCAGCCAAAACTTGGCTCCCTCTTCTTCTTCCTGCTCGGAACTCACCACAGCCCACTTCCGGATTTCTGGCTCAAGCTAGGGTTAGGGTTAGGGTTAGGGTTACGCCTACGCCTAAGCCTATGCCTAGGCCTAGGTTTAGGGTTCAGAAAACCACAAAGCCAGGAACTCCACGGACACTGACCATGCGAAAGGCATGCCAAGTTGAGCAGGGCACAGCCAAAACCTTGCCCCCTCTTCTTCTTTCTGCTTGGAACTCGCCACGGCTCACAACCCGATTTCTGGCTCAAGCTAGGGTTAGGGTTAGGGTTAGGGTTACGCCTGCGCCTAAGCCTCCGCCTAGGCCTAGGTTTAGGGTTCGGAAAACCACAAGGGCAGGAGCTCCAGGGACACTGGACACGCAAAAGGCATGCCAAGTTGAGCACGGAAAAGCCAAAACTTGGCTCCCTCTTCTTCTTCCTGCTCGGAACTCACCACAGCCCACTTCCGGATTTCTGGCTCAAGCTAGGGTTAGGGTTAGGGTCAGGGTTAGGGTAACGCCTAGGGTTAGGGTTAGGGTTAGGGTTAGGGTTAGGGTTAGGGTTAGGGTTAGGGTTAGCACTAGGATTATGCCAAGGATTAGGGCTGCGAAATCCACAAAGGCAGGAGCTCCAGGGACACTGGACATGTGAAAGGCATGCAAAGTAGATCAGTGCGCAGCCAAAACTTGGCTCCCTCTTCTTCTTTCTGCTTGGAACTCACCACAGCCCACTTCCGGATTTCTGGCTCAAGCTAGGGTTAGGGTTAGGGTTAGCACTAGGATTATGCCAAGGATTAGGGCTGCGAAATCCACAAAGGCAGGAGCTCCAGGGACACTGACCATGCGAAAGGCATGCCAAGTTGAGCAGGGCACAGCCAAAACTTGGCTCCCTCTTCTTCTTCCTGCTCGGAACTCACTACAGCCCACTGCTGGATTTCTGGCTCAAGCTAGGGTTAGGGTTAGGGTTCGCACTACGGTTATGCCAAGGATTAGGGCTGCAAAATCCACAAAGGCAGGAGCTCCAGGGACACTGGACATGTGAAAGGCATGCAAAGTAGATCAGTGCGCAGCCAAAACTTGGCTCCCTCTTCTTCTTTCTGCTCGGAACTCACCACAGCCCACTGCTGGATTTCTGGCTCAAGCTAGGGTTAGGGTTAGGGTTAGCACTAGGATTATGCCAAGGATTAGGGCTACAAAATCCACAAAGGCAGGAGCTCCAGGGACACTGGACATGTGAAAGGCATGCAAAGTAGATCAGTGCGCAGCCAAAACTTGGCTCCCTCTTCTTCTTTCTGCTTGGAACTCACCACAGCCCACTTCCGGATTTCTGGCTCAAGCTAGGGTTAGGGTTAGGGTTACGCCTGCACCTAAGCCTATGCCTAGGCCTAGGTTTAGGGTTCAGAAAACCACAAAGCCAGGAGCTCCAGGGACACTGGCCATGCGAAAGGCATGCAAAGTTGAGCAGGGCACAGCCAAAACCTTGCCCCCTCTTCTTCTTCCTGCTCGGAACTCACCACAGCCCACTGCTGGATTTCTGGCTCAAGCTAGGGTTAGGGTTAGGGTTAGGGTCAGGGTTAGGGTAACGCCTAGGGTTAGGGTACAGAGAACCACCGAGCCCAGAGCTCCAGGGATACTCACTATGCAAAAGGCATGCCAAGGTGAGCGCAGCACAGCCCAAAACCTTGCTCCCTCTTCTTCTTCCTGCTTGGAACTCACCACAGCCCAATGCTCGATTTCTGGCGCAAGCTAGGGTTAGGGTTACACCTACGCCAAGACCTAGGTTTAGTGTTCAGAAAACCACAAAGCCAGGAGCTCCACGGACACTGACCATGCGAAAGGCATGCCAAGTTGAGCACGGAAAAGCCAAAACCTTGCTCCCTCTTCTTCTTTCTGCTTGGAACTCACCACAGCCCACCGCCGGATTTCTGGCTCAAGCTAGGGTTAGGGTTAGGGTTAGGGTTACGCCTGCGCCTAAGCCTCCGCCTAGGCCTAGGTTTAGGGTTCAGAAAACCACAAAGCCAGGAGCTCCAGGGACACTGGCCATGCGAAAGGCATGCCAAGTTGAGCAGGGCACAGCCAAAACCTTGCTCCCTCTTCTTCTTTCTGCTTGGAACTCACCACAGCCCACCGCCGGATTTCTGGCTCAAGCTAGGGTTAGGGTTAGGGTTAGGGTTACGCCTACGCCTAAGCCTATGCCTAGGCCTAGGTTTAGGGTTCAGAAAACCACAAAGCCAGAAGCCCACGGACACTGACCATGCGAAAGGCATGCCAAGTTGAGCACGGAAAAGCCAAAACCTTGCTCCCTCTTCTTCTTTCTGCTTGGGACTCGCCAAGGCCCACAACCCAATTTCTGGCTCAAGCTAGGGTTAGGGTTAGGGTTAGCACTAGGATTATGCCAAGGATTAGGGCTGCGAAATCCACAAAGGCAGGAGCTCCAGGGACACTGGACATGTGAAAGGCATGCAAAGTTGAGCAGGGCACAGCCAAAACCTTGCCCCCTCTTCTTCTTCCTGCTCAGAACTCACCACAGCCCACTGCTGGATTTCTGGCTCAAGCTAGGGTTAGGGTTAGGGTTAGGGTCAGGGTCAGGGTTAGGGTAACGCCTAGGGTTAGGGTACAGAGAACCACCGAGCCCAGAGCTCCAGGGATACTCACTATGCAAAAGGCATGCCAAGGTGAGCGCAGCACAGCCCAAAACCTTGCTCCCTCTTCTTCTTCCTGCTTGGAACTCACCACAGCCCAATGCTCGATTTCTGGCTCAAGCTAGGGTTAGGGTTACACCTACGCCAAGACCTAGGTTTAGTGTTCAGAAAACCACAAACCCAGGAGCTCCACGGACACTGACCATGCGAAAGGCATGCCAAGTTGAGCACGGAAAAGCCAAAAGCTTGCTCCCTCTTCTTCTTTCTGCTTGGAACTCACCACAGCCCACCGCCGGATTTCTGGCTCAAGCTAGGGTTAGGGTTAGGGTTAGGGTTACGCCTGCGCCTAAGCCTCCGCCTAGGCCTAGGTTTAGGGTTCAGAAAACCACAAAGCCAGGAGCTCCAGGGACACTGGCCATGCGAAAGGCATGCCAAGTTGAGCAGGGCACAGCCAAAACCTTGCCCCCTCTTCTTCTTCCTGCTCGGAACTCACCACAGCCCAATGCCAGATTTCTGGCTCAAGCTAGGGTTAGGGTTAGGGTTAGCACTAGGATTATGCCAAGGATTAGGGCTGCGAAACCCACAAAGGCAGGAGCTCCAGGGACACTGGACATGTGAAAGGCATGCAAAGTTGAGCAGGGCACAGCCAAAACCTTGCCCCCTCTTCTTCTTCCTGCTCGGAACTCACCACAGCCCAATGCCAGATTTCTGGCTCAAGCTAGGGTTAGGGTTAGGGTCAGGGTTACGCCTATGCCTAAGCCTAGGTTTAGGGTTCAGAAAACCACAAAGCCAGGAGCTCCAGGGACACTGGCCATGCAAAAGGCATACAAAGTTGAGCACGGAAATGTCAAAAGCTTGCCGCCTCTTCTTTTTCCTGCTTGGAACTCACCACAGCCCAATGCCTGGTTTCTCGCTCAAGCTAGGGTTAGGGTTATGCCTAGGATTAGGGTTGAGAAAACCACAGAGCCAGCAGCTCCAGGGACACTGGACATGTGAGATGCATGCAAAGTTGAGCAGTGCGCAGCCAAAACTTGGCTCCCTCTTCTTCTTCCTGCTCGGAACTCACCATAGCCCACCGCCGGATTTCTGGCTCAAGCTAGGGTTAGGGTTAGGGTTAGGGTTACGCCTACGCCTAAGCCTATGCCTAGGCCTAGGTTTAGGGTTCAGAAAACCACAAAGCCAGGAACTCCACGGACACTGGCCATGCGAAAGGCATGCCAAGTTGAGCAGTGCGCAGCCAAAACTTGGCTCCCTCTTCTTCTTTCTGCTTGGAACTCACCACAGCCCACTTCCGGATTTCTGGCTCAAGCTAGGGTTAGGGTTAGGGTTAGGGTTACGCCTGCGCCTAAGCCTCCGCCTAGGCCTAGGTTTAGGGTTCGGAAAACGACAAAGCCAGGAGCTCCAGGGACACTGGACACGCAAAAGGCATGCCAAGTTGAGCACGGAAAAGCCAAAACTTGGCTCCCTCTTCTTCTTCCTGCTCGGAACTCACCACAGCCCACTTCCGGATTTCTGGCTCAAGCTAGGGTTAGGGTTAGGGTTAGCACTAGGATTATGCCAAGGATTAGGGCTGCGAAATCCACAAAGGCAGGAGCTCCAGGGACACTGGACATGTGAAAGGCATGCAAAGTAGATCAGTGCGCAGCCAAAACTTGGCTCCCTCTTCTTCTTTCTGCTTGGAACTCACCACAGCCCACTTCCGGATTTCTGGCTCAAGCTAGGGTTAGGGTTAGGGTTAGCACTAGGATTATGCCAAGGATTAGGGCTGCGAAATCCACAAAGGCAGGAGCTCCAGGGACACTGACCATGCGAAAGGCATGCCAAGTTGAGCAGGGCACAGCCAAAACTTGGCTCCCTCTTCTTCTTCCTGCTCGGAACTCACTACAGCCCACTGCTGGATTTCTGGCTCAAGCTAGGGTTAGGGTTAGGGTTCGCACTACGGTTATGCCAAGGATTAGGGCTGCAAAATCCACAAAGGCAGGAGCTCCAGGGACACTGGACATGTGAAAGGCATGCAAAGTAGATCAGTGCGCAGCCAAAACTTGGCTCCCTCTTCTTCTTTCTGCTCGGAACTCACCACAGCCCACTGCTGGATTTCTGGCTCAAGCTAGGGTTAGGGTTAGGGTTCGCACTAGGATTATGCCAAGGATTAGGGCTACAAAATCCACAAAGGCAGGAGCTCCAGGGACACTGGACATGTGAAAGGCATGCAAAGTAGATCAGTGCGCAGCCAAAACTTGGCTCCCTCTTCTTCTTTCTGCTTGGAACTCACCACAGCCCACTTCCGGATTTCTGGCTCAAGCTAGGGTTAGGGTTAGGGTTACGCCTGCACCTAAGCCTATGCCTAGGCCTAGGTTTAGGGTTCAGAAAACCACAAAGCCAGGAGCTCCAGGGACACTGGCCATGCGAAAGGCATGCAAAGTTGAGCAGGGCACAGCCAAAACCTTGCCCCCTCTTCTTCTTCCTGCTCGGAACTCACCACAGCCCACTGCTGGATTTCTGGCTCAAGCTAGGGTTAGGGTTAGGGTTAGGGTCAGGGTCAGGGTTAGGGTAACGCCTAGGGTTAGGGTACAGAGAACCACCGAGCCCAGAGCTCCAGGGATACTCACTATGCAAAAGGCATGCCAAGGTGAGCGCAGCACAGCCCAAAACCTTGCTCCCTCTTCTTCTTCCTGCTTGGAACTCACCACAGCCCAATGCTCGATTTCTGGCTCAAGCTAGGGTTAGGGTTACGCCTACGCCAAGACCTAGGTTTAGTGTTCAGAAAACCACAAAGCCAGGAGCTCCACGGACACTGACCATGCGAAAGGCATGCCAAGTTGAGCACGGAAAAGCCAAAACCTTGCTCCCTCTTCTTCTTTCTGCTTGGAACTCACCACAGCCCACCGCCGGATTTCTGGCTCAAGCTAGGGTTAGGGTTAGGGTTAGGGTTACGCCTGCGCCTAAGCCTCCGCCTAGGCCTAGGTTTAGGGTTCAGAAAACCACAAAGCCAGGAGCTCCAGGGACACTGGCCATGCGAAAGGCATGCCAAGTTGAGCAGGGCACAGCCAAAACCTTGCCCCCTCTTCTTCTTCCTGCTCGGAACTCACCACAGCCCAATGCCAGATTTCTGGCTCAAGCTAGGGTTAGGGTTAGGGTTAGCACTAGGATTATGCCAAGGATTAGGGCTGCGAAACCCACAAAGGCAGGAGCTCCAGGGACACTGGACATGTGAAAGGCATGCCAAGTTGAGCAGGGCACAGCCAAAACCTTGCCCCCTCTTCTTCTTCCTGCTCGGAACTCACCACAGCCCAATGCCAGATTTCTGGCTCAAGCTAGGGTTAGGGTTAGGGTCAGGGTTACGCCTATGCCTAAGCCTAGGTTTAGTGTTCAGAAACCCACAAAGGCAGGAGCTCCAGGGACACTGGCCATGCAAAAGGCATACAAAGTTGAGCACGGAAATGTCAAAAGCTTGCCGCCTCTTCTTTTTCCTGCTTGGAACTCACCACAGCCCAATGCCTGGTTTCTGGCTCAAGCTAGGGTTAGGGTTATGCCTAGGATTAGGGTTGAGAAAACCACAGAGCCAGCAGCTCCAGGGACACTGGACATGTGAGATGCATGCAAAGTTGAGCAGTGCGCAGCCAAAACTTGGCTCCCTCTTCTTCTTCCTGCTCGGAACTCACCACAGCCCACTTCCGGATTTCTGGCTCAAGCTAGGGTTAGGGTTAGGGTTAGGGTTACGCCTACGCCTAAGCCTATGCCTAGGCCTAGGTTTAGGGTTCAGAAAACCACAAAGCCAGGAACTCCACGGACACTGACCATGCGAAAGGCATGCCAAGTTGAGCAGGGCACAGCCAAAACCTTGCCCCCTCTTCTTCTTTCTGCTTGGAACTCGCCACGGCTCACAACCCGATTTCTGGCTCAAGCTAGGGTTAGGGTTAGGGTTAGGGTTACGCCTATGCCTAAGCCTAGGTTTAGGGTTCAGAAAACCACAAAGCCAGGAGCTCCAGGGACACTGGCCATGCGAAAGGCATGCAAAGTTGAGCACGGAAATGTCAAAAGCTTGCCGCCTCTTCTTTTTCCTGCTTGGAACTCACCACAGCCCACTTCCGGATTTCTGGCTCAAGCTAGGGTTAGGGTTAGGGTTAGGGTTACGCCTGCGCCTAAGCCTCCGCCTAGGCCTAGGTTTAGGGTTCAGAAAACCACAAAGCCAGGAGCTCCAGGGACACTGGCCATGCGAAAGGCATGCCAAGTTGAGCAGGGCACAGCCAAAACCTAGCCCCCTCTTCTTCTTCCTGCTCAGAACTCACCACAGCCCACTGCTGGATTTCTGGCTCAAGCTAGGGTTAGGGTTAGGGTTAGGGTTACGCCTGCGCCTAAGCCTCCGCCTAGGCCTAGGTTTAGGGTTCAGAAAACCACAAAGCCAGGAGCTCCAGGGACACTGGCCATGCGAAAGGCATACAAAGTTGAGCACGGAAAAGCCAAAACCTTGCCCCCTCTTCTTTTTCCTGCTTGGAACTCACCACAGCCCAATGCCTGGTTTCTGGCTCAAGCTAGGGTTAGGGTTATGCCTAGGATTAGGGTTGAGAAAACCACAGAGCCAGCAGCTCCAGGGACACTGGACATGTGAGATGCATGCCAAGTTGAGCAGTGCGCAGCCAAAACTTGGCTCCCTCTTCTTCTTCCTGCTCGGAACTCACCACAGCCCACCGCCGGATTTCTGGCTCAAGCTAGGGTTAGGGTTAGGGTTACGCCTACGCCTAAGCCTATGCCTAGGCCTAGGTTTAGGGTTCAGAAAACCACAAAGCCAGGAACTCCACGGACACTGACCATGCGAAAGGCATGCCAAGTTGAGCAGTGCGCAGCCAAAACTTGGCTCCCTCTTCTTCTTTCTGCTTGGAACTCACCACAGCCCACTTCCGGATTTCTGGCTCAAGCTAGGGTTAGGGTTAGGGTTAGGGTTACGCCTGCGCCTAAGCCTCCGCCTAGGCCTAGGTTTAGGGTTCAGAAAACCACAAAGCCAGGAGCTCCAGGGACACTGGCCATGCGAAAGGCATGCCAAGTTGAGCAGGGCACAGCCAAAACCTTGCCCCCTCTTCTTCTTCCTGCTCAGAACTCACCACAGCCCACTGCTGGATTTCTGGCTCAAGCTAGGGTTAGGGTTAGGGTTAGCACTAGGATTATGCCAAGGATTAGGGCTGCGAAATCCACAAAGGCAGGAGCTCCAGGGACACTGGACATGTGAAAGGCATGCAAAGTTGAGCAGGGCACAGCCAAAACCTTGCCCCCTCTTCTTCTTCCTGCTCGGAACTCACCACAGCCCACTGCTGGATTTCTGGCTCAAGCTAGGGTTAGGGTTAGGGTCAGGGTTAGGGTAACGCCTAGGGTTAGGGTACAGAGAACCACCGAGCCCAGAGCTCCAGGGATACTCACTATGCAAAAGGCATGCCAAGGTGAGCGCAGCACAGCCCAAAACCTTGCGCCCTCTTCTTCTTCCTGCTTGGAACTCACCACAGCCCAATGCTCGATTTCTGGCTCAAGCTAGGGTTAGGGTTACGCCTACGCCAAGACCTAGGTTTAGTGTTCAGAAAACCACAAAGCCAGAAGCCCACGGACACTGACCATGCGAAAGGCATGCCAAGTTGAGCACGGAAAAGCCAAAACTTTGCTCCCTCTTCTTCTTTCTGCTTGGAACTCACCACAGCCCACTTCCGGATTTCTGGCTCAAGCTAGGGTTAGGGTTAGGGTTACGCCTGCGCCTAAGCCTCCGCCTAGGCCTAGGTTTAGGGTTCAGAAAACCACAAAGCCAGGAGCTCCAGGGACACTGGCCATGCGAAAGGCATGCCAAGTTGAGCAGGGCACAGCCAAAACCTTGCCCCCTCTTCTTCTTCCTGCTCAGAACTCACCACAGCCCACTGCTGGATTTCTGGCTCAAGCTAGGGTTAGGGTTAGGGTTAGCACTAGGATTATGCCAAGGATTAGGGCTGCGAAATCCACAAAGGCAGGAGCTCCAGGGACACTGGACATGTGAAAGGCATGCAAAGTAGATCAGTGCACAGCCAAAACCTTGCCCCCTCTTCTTCTTCCTGCTCGGAACTCACCACAGCCCACTGCTGGATTTCTGGCTCAAGCTAGGGTTAGGGTTAGGGTCAGGGTTAGGGTCAGGGTCAGGGTTAGGGTAACGCCTAGGGTTAGGGTACAGAGAACCACCGAGCCCAGAGCTCCAGGGATACTCACTATGCAAAAGGCATGCCAAGGTGAGCGCAGCACAGCCCAAAACCTTGCGCCCTCTTCTTCTTCCTGCTTGGAACTCACCACAGCCCAATGCTTGATTTCTGGCTCAAGCTAGGGTTAGGGTTACGCCTACGCCAAGACCTAGGTTTAGGGTTCAGAAAAGCACAAAGCCAGAAGCCCACGGACACTGACCATGCGAAAGGCATGCCAAGTTGAGCACGGAAAAGCCAAAACTTTGCTCCCTCTTCTTCTTTCTGCTTGGAACTCACCACAGCCCACTTCCGGATTTCTGGCTCAAGCTAGGGTTAGGGTTAGGGTTAGGGTTACGCCTGCGCCTAAGCCTCCGCCTAGGCCTAGGTTTAGGGTTCAGAAAACCACAAAGCCAGGAGCTCCAGGGACACTGGCCATGCGAAAGGCATGCCAAGTTGAGCAGGGCACAGCCAAAACCTTGCCCCCTCTTCTTCTTCCTGCTCAGAACTCACCACAGCCCACTGCTGGATTTCTGGCTCAAGCTAGGGTTAGGGTTAGGGTCAGGGTTACGCCTATGCCTAAGCCTAGGTTTAGTGTTCAGAAAACCACAAAGCCAGGAGCTCCAGGGACACTGGCCATGCGAAAGGCATACAAAGTTGAGCACGGAAAAGCCAAAACCTTGCTCCCTCTTCTTTTTCCTGCTTGGAACTCACCACAGCCCAATGCCTGGTTTCTGGCTCAAGCTAGGGTTAGGGTTATGCCTAGGATTAGGGTTGAGAAAACCACAGAGCCAGCAGCTCCAGGGACACTGGACATATGAGATGCATGCAAAGTTGAGCAGTGCGCAGCCAAAACTTGGCTCCCTCTTCTTCTTCCTGCTCGGAACTCACCACAGCCCACTGCTGGATTTCTGGCTCAAGCTAGGGTTAGGGTTAGGGTTAGCACTAGGATTATGCCAAGGATTAGGGCTGCGAAATCCACAAAGGCAGGAGCTCCAGGGACACTGGACATGTGAAAGGCATGCAAAGTAGATCAGTGCGCAGCCAAAACTTGGCTCCCTCTTCTTCTTTCTGCTTGGAACTCACCACAGCCCACTTCCGGATTTCTGGCTCAAGCTAGGGTTAGGGTTAGGGTTAGCACTAGGATTATGCCAAGGATTAGGGCTGCGAAATCCACAAAGGCAGGAGCTCCAGGGACACTGACCATGCGAAAGGCATGCCAAGTTGAGCAGTGCGCAGCCAAAACTTGGCTCCCTCTTCTTCTTTCTGCTTGGAACTCACCACAGCCCACTTCCGGATTTCTGGCTCAAGCTAGGGTTAGGGTTAGGGTTACGCCTGCGCCTAAGCCTCCGCCTAGGCCTAGGTTTAGGGTTCAGAAAACCACAAAGCCAGGAGCTCCAGGGACACTGGCCATGCGAAAGGCATGCCAAGTTGAGCAGGGCACAGCCAAAACCTTGCCCCCTCTTCTTCTTCCTGCTCGGAACTCACCACAGCCCACTGCTGGATTTCTGGGTCAAGCTAGGGTTAGGGTTAGGGTCAGGGTCAGGGTTAGGGTAACGCCTAGGGTTAGGGTACAGAGAACCACCGAGCCCAGAGCTCCAGGGATACTCACTATGCAAAAGGCATGCCAAGGTGAGCGCAGCACAGCCCAAAACTTGGCTCCCTCTTCTTCTTCCTGCTTGGAACTCACCACAGCCCAATGCTCGATTTCTGGCTCAAGCTAGGGTTAGGGTTAGGGTTACGCCTACGCCTAAGCCTATGCCTAGGCCTAGGTTTAGGGTTCAGAAAACCACAAAGCCAGGAACTCCACGGACACTGACCATGCGAAAGGCATGCCAAGTTGAGCAGTGCGCAGCCAAAACTTGGGTCCCTCTTCTTCTTTCTGCTTGGAACTCACCACAGCCCACCGCCGGATTTCTGGCTCAAGCTAGGGTTAGGGTTAGGGTTAGGGTTACGCCTGCGCCTAAGCCCCCGCCTAGGCCTAGGTTTAGGGTTCGGAAAACCACAAAGGCAGGAGCTCCAGGGACACTGGCCATGCAAAAGGCATGCCAAGTTGAGCACGGAAAAGCCATAACTTGGCTCCCTCTTCTTCTTCCTGCTCGGAACTCACCACAGCCCACTGCTGGATTTCTGGCTCAAGCTAGGGTTAGGGTTAGGGTTAGCACTAGGATTATGCCAAGGATTAGGGCTGCGGAATCCACAAAGGCAGGAGCTCCAGGGACACTGGACATGTGAAAGGCATGCAAAGTAGATCAGTGCGCAGCCAAAACTTGGCTCCCTCTTCTTCTTTCTGCTTGGAACTCACCACAGCCCACTTCCGGATTTCTGGCTCAAGCTAGGGTTAGGGTTACGCCTGCGCCTAAGCCTCCGCCTAGGCCTAGGTTTAGGGTTCAGAAAACCACAAAGCCAGGAGCTCCAGGGACACTGGCCATGCGAAAGGCATGCCAAGTTGAGCAGGGCACAGCCAAAACCTTGCCCCCTCTTCTTCTTCCTGCTCAGAACTCACCACAGCCCACTGCTGGATTTCTGGCTCAAGCTAGGGTTAGGGTTAGGGTCAGGGTTACGCCTATGCCTAAGCCTAGGTTTAGGGTTCAGAAAACCACAAAGCCAGGAGCTCCAGAGACACTGGCCATGCGAAAGGCATACAAAGTTGAGCACGGAAATGTCAAAAGCTTGCCGCCTCTTCTTTTTCCTGCTTGGAACTCACCACAGCCCAATGCCTGGTTTCTGGCTCAAGCTAGGGTTAGGGTTATGCCTAGGATTAGGGTTGAGAAAACCACAGAGCCAGCAGCTCCAGGGACACTGGACATGTGAGATGCATGCAAAGTTGAGCAGTGCGCAGCCAAAACTTGGCTCCCTCTTCTTCTTCCTGCTCGGAACTCACCACAGCCCACTTCCGGATTCCTGGCTCAAGCTAGGGTTAGGGTTAGGGTTACGCCTACGCCTAAGCCTATGCCTAGGCCTAGGTTTAGGGTTCAGAAAACCACAAAGCCAGGAACTCCACGGACACTGACCATGAGAAAGGCATGCCAAGTTGAGCAGTGCGCAGCCAAAACTTGGCTCCCTCTTCTTCTTTCTGCTTGGAACTCACCACAGCCCACCGCCGGATTTCTGGCTCAAGCTAGGGTTAGGGTTAGGGTTGCGCCTGCACCTAAGCCCCCGCCTAGGCCTAGGTTTAGGGTTCGGAAAACCACAAAGGCAGGAGCTCCAGGGACACTGGCCATGCAAAAGGCATGCCAAGTTGAGCACGGAAAAGCCAAAACTTGGCTCCCTCTTCTTCTTCCTGCTCGGAACTCACCACAGCCCACTGCTGGATTTCTGGCTCAAGCTAGGGTTAGGGTTAGGGTTAGCACTAGGATTATGCCAAGGATTAGGGCTGCGGAATCCACAAAGGCAGGAGCTCCAGGGACACTGGACATGTGAAAGGCATGCAAAGTAGATCAGTGCGCAGCCAAAACTTGGCTCCCTCTTCTTCTTTCTGCTCAGAACTCACCACAGCCCACTTCCGGATTTCTGGCTCAAGCTAGGGTTAGGGTTAGGGTTACGCCTGCACCTAAGCCTATGCCTAGGCCTAGATTTAGGGTTCAGAAAACCACAAAGCCAGGAGCTCCAGGGACACTGGCCATGCGAAAGGCATGCAAAGTTGAGCACGGAAATGTCAAAAGCTTGCCGCCTCTTCTTTTTCCTGCTTGGAACTCACCACAGCCCACTTCCGGATTTCTGGCTCCAGCTAGGGTTAGGGTTAGGGTCAGGGTTACGCCTATGCCTAAGCCTAGGTTTAGGGTTCAGAAAACCACAAAGCCAGGAGCTCCAGAGACACTGGCCATGCGAAAGGCATACAAAGTTGAGCACGGAAATGTCAAAAGCTTGCCGCCTCTTCTTTTTCCTGCTTGGAACTCACCACAGCCCAATGCCTGGTTTCTGGCTCAAGCTAGGGTTAGGGTTATGCCTAGGATTAGGGTTGAGAAAACCACAGAGCCAGCAGCTCCAGGGACACTGGACATGTGAGATGCATGCAAAGTTGAGCAGTGCGCAGCCAAAACTTGGCTCCCTCTTCTTCTTCCTGCTCGGAACTCACCACAGCCCACTTCCGGATTTCTGGCTCAAGCTAGGGTTAGGGTTAGGGTTAGGGTTAGGGTTACGCCTACGCCTAAGCCTCCGCCTAGGCCTAGGTTTAGGGTTCAGAAAACCACAAAGCCAGGAGCTCCAGGGACACTGGCCATGCGAAAGGCATGCCAAGTTGAGCAGGGCACAGCCAAAACCTTGCCCCCTCTTCTTCTTCCTGCTTGGAACTCACCACAGCCCAATGCCAGATTTCTGGCTCAAGCTAGGGTTAGGGTTAGGGTCAGGGTTACGCCTATGCCTAAGCCTAGGTTTAGGGTTCAGAAAACCACAAAGCCAGGAGCTCCAGAGACACTGGCCATGCGAAAGGCATACAAAGTTGAGCACGGAAATGTCAAAAGCTTGCCGCCTCTTCTTTTTCCTGCTTGGAACTCACCACAGCCCAATGCCTGGTTTCTGGCTCAAGCTAGGGTTAGGGTTATGCCTAGGATTAGGGTTGAGAAAACCACAGAGCCAGCAGCTCCAGGGACACTGGACATGTGAGATGCATGCCAAGTTGAGCAGTGCGCAGCCAAAACTTGGCTCCCTCTTCTTCTTCCTGCTCGGAACTCACCACAGCCCACCGCCGGATTTCTGGCTCAAGCTAGGGTTAGGGTTAGGGTTACGCCTACGCCTAAGCCTATGCCTAGGCCTAGGTTTAGGGTTCAGAAAACCACAAAGCCAGGAACTCCACGGACACTGACCATGCGAAAGGCATGCCAAGTTGAGCAGTGCGCAGCCAAAACTTGGCTCCCTCTTCTTCTTTCTGCTTGGAACTCACCACAGCCCACTTCCGGATTTCTGGCTCAAGCTAGGGTTAGGGTTAGGGTTAGCACTAGGATTATGCCAAGGATTAGGGCTGCGAAATCCACAAAGGCAGGAGCTCCAGGGACAATGGACATGTGAAAGGCATGCAAAGTTGAGCAGGGCACAGCCAAAACCTTGCCCCCTCTTCTTCTTCCTGCTCGGAACTCACCACAGCCCACTGCTGGATTTCTGGCTCAAGCTAGGGTTAGGGTTAGGGTTAGGGTCAGGGTTAGGGTAACGCCTAGGGTTAGGGTACAGAGAACCACCGAGCCCAGAGCTCCAGGGATACTCACTATGCAAAAGGCATGCCAAGGTGAGCGCAGCACAGCCCAAAACCTTGCGCCCTCTTCTTCTTCCTCCTTGGAACTCACCACAGCCCAATGCTCGATTTCTGGCTCAAGCTAGGGTTAGGGTTACGCCTACGCCAAGACCTAGGTTTAGTGTTCAGAAAACCACAAAGCCAGAAGCCCACGGACACTGACCATGCGAAAGGCATGCCAAGTTGAGCACGGAAAAGCCAAAACTTTGCTCCCTCTTCTTCTTTCTGCTTGGAACTCACCACAGCCCACTTCCGGATTTCTGGCTCAAGCTAGGGTTAGGGTTAGGGTTAGGGTTACGCCTGCGCCTAAGCCTCCGCCTAGGCCTAGGTTTAGGGTTCAGAAAACCACAAAGCCAGGAGCTCCAGGGACACTGGCCATGCGAAAGGCATGCCAAGTTGAGCAGGGCACAGCCAAAACCTTGCCCCCTCTTCTTCTTCCTGCTCAGAACTCACCACAGCCCACTGCTGGATTTCTGGCTCAAGCTAGGGTTAGGGTTAGGGTCAGGGTTACGCCTATACCTAAGCCTAGGTTTAGGGTTCAGAAAACCACAAAGCCAGGAGCTCCAGAGACACTGGCCATGCGAAAGGCATACAAAGTTGAGCACGGAAATGTCAAAAGCTTGCCGCCTCTTCTTTTTCCTGCTTGGAACTCACCACAGCCCAATGCCTGGTTTCTGGCTCAAGCTAGGGTTAGGGTTAAGCCTAGGATTAGGGTTGAGAAAACCACAGAGCCAGCAGCTTCAGGGACACTGGACATGTGAGATGCATGCAAAGTTGAGCAGTGCGCAGCCAAAACTTGGCTCCCTCTTCTTCTTCCTGCTCGGAACTCACCACAGCCCACTTCCGGATTCCTGGCTCAAGCTAGGGTTAGGGTTAGGGTTAGGGTTACGCCTACGCCTATGCCTATGCCTAGGCCTAGGTTTAGGGTTCAGAAAACCACAAAGCCAGGAACTCCACGGACACTGACCACGCGAAAGGCATGCCAAGTTGAGCAGTGCGCAGCCAAAACTTGGCTCCCTCTTCTTCTTTCTGCTTGGAACTCACCACAGCCCACCGCCGGATTTCTGGCTCAAGCTAGGGTTAGGGTTAGGGTTACGCCTGCGCCTAAGCCCCCGCCTAGGCCTAGGTTTAGGGTTCGGAAAACCACAAAGGCAGGAGCTCCAGGGACACTGGCCATGCAAAAGGCATGCCAAGTTGAGCACAGAAAAGCCAAAACTTGGCTCCCTCTTCTTCTTCCTGCTCGGAACTCACCACAGCCCACTGCTGGATTTCTGGCTCAAGCTAGGGTTAGGGTTAGGGTTAGCACTAGGATTATGCCAAGGATTAGGGCTGCGGAATCCACAAAGGCAGGAGCTCCAGGGACACTGGACATGTGAAAGGCATGCAAAGTAGATCAGTGCGCAGCCAAAACTTGGCTCCCTCTTCTTCTTTCTGCTTGGAACTCACCACAGCCCACTTCCGGATTTCTGGCTCAAGCTAGGGTTAGGGTTAGGGTTACGCCTGCACCTAAGCCTATGCCTAGGCCTAGATTTAGGGTTCAGAAAACCACAAAGCCAGGAGCTCCAGGGACACTGGCCATGCGAAAGGCATGCAAAGTTGAGCACGGAAATGTCAAAAGCTTGCCGCCTCTTCTTTTTCCTGCTTGGAACTCACCACAGCCCACTTCCAGATTTCTGGCTCCAGCTAGGGTTAGGGTTAGGGTCAGGGTTACGCCTATGCCTAAGCCTAGGTTTAGTGTTCAGAAAACCACAAAGCCAGGAGCTCCAGAGACACTGGCCATGCGAAAGGCATGCCAAGTTGAGCACGGAAAAGTCAAAAGCTTGCTCCCTCTTCTTCTTTCTGCTTGGAACTCGCCACGGCTCACAACCCGATTTCTGGCTCAAGCTAGGGTTAGGGTTAGGGTTACGCCTACGCCTAAGCCTATGCCTAGGCCTAGGTTTAGGGTTCAGAAAACCACAAAGCCAGAAGCCCACGGACACTGACCATGCGAAAGGCATGCCAAGTTGAGCATGGAAAAGCCAAAACCTTGCTCCCTCTTCTTCTTTCTGCTTGGGACTCGCCAAGGCCCACAACCCAATTTCTGGCTCAAGCTAGGGTTAGGGTTAGGGTTAGCACTAGGATTATGCCAAGGATTAGGGCTGCGAAATCCACAAAGGCAGGAGCTCCAGGGACACTGGACATGTGAAAGGCATGCAAAGTTGAGCAGGGCACAGCCAAAACCTTGCCCCCTCTTCTTCTTCCTGCTCAGAACTCACCACAGCCCACTGCCGGATTTCTGGCTCAAGCTAGGGTTAGGGTTAGGGTTAGGGTCAGGGTCAGGGTTAGGGTAACGCCTAGGGTTAGGGTACAGAGAACCACCGAGCCCAGAGCTCCAGGGATACTCACTATGCAAAAGGCATGCCAAGGTGAGCGCAGCACAGCCCAAAACCTTGCGCCCTCTTCTTCTTCCTGCTTGGAACTCACCACAGCCCAATGCTCGATTTCTGGCTCAAGCTAGGGTTAGGGTTACGCCTACGCCAAGACCTAGGTTTAGGGTTCAGAAAAGCACAAAGCCAGAAGCCCACGGACACTGACCATGCGAAAGGCATGCCAAGTTGAGCACGGAAAAGCCAAAACTTTGCTCCCTCTTCTTCTTTCTGCTTGGAACTCACCACAGCCCACTTCCGGATTTCTGGCTCAAGCTAGGGTTAGGGTTAGGGTTAGGGTTACGCCTGCGCCTAAGCCTCCGCCTAGGCCTAGGTTTAGGGTTCAGAAAACCACAAAGCCAGGAGCTCCAGGGACACTGGCCATGCGAAAGGCATGCCAAGTTGAGCAGGGCACAGCCAAAACCTTGCCCCCTCTTCTTCTTCCTGCTCAGAACTCACCACAGCCCACTGCTGGATTTCTGGCTCAAGCTAGGGTTAGGGTTAGGGTCAGGGTTACGCCTATGCCTAAGCCTAGGTTTAGTGTTCAGAAAACCACAAAGCCAGGAGCTCCAGGGACACTGGCCATGCGAAAGGCATACAAAGTTGAGCACGGAAAAGCCAAAACCTTGCTCCCTCTTCTTTTTCCTGCTTGGAACTCACCACAGCCCAATGCCTGGTTTCTGGCTCAAGCTAGGGTTAGGGTTATGCCTAGGATTAGGGTTGAGAAAACCACAGAGCCAGCAGCTCCAGGGACACTGGACATGTGAGATGCATGCAAAGTTGAGCAGTGCGCAGCCAAAACTTGGCTCCCTCTTCTTCTTCCTGCTCGGAACTCACCACAGCCCACCGCCGGATTTCTGGCTCAAGCTAGGGTTAGGGTTAGGGTTACGCCTACGCCTAAGCCTATGCCTAGGCCTAGGTTTAGGGTTCAGAAAACCACAAAGCCAGGAACTCCACGGACACTGACCATGCGAAAGGCATGCCAAGTTGAGCAGTGCGCAGCCAAAACTTGGCTCCCAATTCTTCTTTCTGCTTGGAACTCACCACAGCCCACTTCCGGATTTCTGGCTCAAGCTAGGGTTAGGGTTAGGGTTAGGGTTACGCCTGCGCCTAAGCCTCCGCCTAGGCCTAGGTTTAGGGTTCAGAAAACCACAAAGCCAGGAGCTCCAGGGACACTGGCCATGCGAAAGGCATGCCAAGTTGAGCAGGGCACAGCCAAAACCTTGCCCCCTCTTCTTCTTCCTGCTCAGAACTCACCACAGCCCACTGCTGGATTTCTGGCTCAAGCTAGGGTTAGGGTTAGGGTTAGCACTAGGATTATGCCAAGGATTAGGGCTGCGAAATCCACAAAGGCAGGAGCTCCAGGGACACTGGACATGTGAAAGGCATGCAAAGTTGAGCAGGGCACAGCCAAAACCTTGCCCCCTCTTCTTCTTCCTGCTCGGAACTCACCACAGCCCACTGCTGGATTTCTGGCTCAAGCTAGGGTTAGGGTTAGGGTCAGGGTTAGGGTAACGCCTAGGGTTAGGGTACAGAGAACCACCGAGCCCAGAGCTCCAGGGATACTCACTATGCAAAAGGCATGCCAAGGTGAGCGCAGCACAGCCCAAAACCTTGCGCCCTCTTCTTCTTCCTGCTTGGAACTCACCACAGCCCAATGCTCGATTTCTGGCTCAAGCTAGGGTTAGGGTTACGCCTACGCCAAGACCTAGGTTTAGTGTTCAGAAAAGCACAAAGCCAGAAGCCCACGGACACTGACCATGCGAAAGGCATGCCAAGTTGAGCACGGAAAAGCCAAAACTTTGCTCCCTCTTCTTCTTTCTGCTTGGAACTCACCACAGCCCACTTCCGGATTTCTGGCTCAAGCTAGGGTTAGGGTTAGGGTTACGCCTGCGCCTAAGCCTCCGCCTAGGCCTAGGTTTAGGGTTCAGAAAACCACAAAGCCAGGAGCTCCAGGGACACTGGCCATGCGAAAGGCATGCCAAGTTGAGCAGGGCACAGCCAAAACCTTGCCCCCTCTTCTTCTTCCTGCTCAGAACTCACCACAGCCCACTGCTGGATTTCTGGCTCAAGCTAGGGTTAGGGTTAGGGTTAGCACTAGGATTATGCCAAGGATTAGGGCTGCGAAATCCACAAAGGCAGGAGCTCCAGGGACACTGGACATGTGAAAGGCATGCAAAGTTGAGCAGGGCACAGCCAAAACCTTGCCCCCTCTTCTTCTTCCTGCTCGGAACTCACCACAGCCCACTGCTGGATTTCTGGCTCAAGCTAGGGTTAGGGTTAGGGTCAGGGTTAGGGTCAGGGTCAGGGTTAGGGTAACGCCTAGGGTTAGGGTACAGAGAACCACCGAGCCCAGAGCTCCAGGGATACTCACTATGCAAAAGGCATGCCAAGGTGAGCGCAGCACAGCCCAAAACCTTGCGCCCTCTTCTTCTTCCTGCTTGGAACTCACCACAGCCCAATGCTTGATTTCTGGCTCAAGCTAGGGTTAGGGTTACGCCTACGCCAAGACCTAGGTTTAGGGTTCAGAAAAGCACAAAGCCAGAAGCCCACGGACACTGACCATGCGAAAGGCATGCCAAGTTGAGCACGGAAAAGCCAAAACTTTGCTCCCTCTTCTTCTTTCTGCTTGGAACTCACCACAGCCCACTTCCGGATTTCTGGCTCAAGCTAGGGTTAGGGTTAGGGTTAGGGTTACGCCTGCGCCTAAGCCTCCGCCTAGGCCTAGGTTTAGGGTTCAGAAAACCACAAAGCCAGGAGCTCCAGGGACACTGGCCATGCGAAAGGCATGCCAAGTTGAGCAGGGCACAGCCAAAACCTTGCCCCCTCTTCTTCTTCCTGCTCAGAACTCACCACAGCCCACTGCTGGATTTCTGGCTCAAGCTAGGGTTAGGGTTAGGGTCAGGGTTACGCCTATGCCTAAGCCTAGGTTTAGTGTTCAGAAAACCACAAAGCCAGGAGCTCCAGGGACACTGGCCATGCGAAAGGCATACAAAGTTGAGCACGGAAAAGCCAAAACCTTGCTCCCTCTTCTTTTTCCTGCTTGGAACTCACCACAGCCCAATGCCTGGTTTCTGGCTCAAGCTAGGGTTAGGGTTATGCCTAGGATTAGGGTTGAGAAAACCACAGAGCCAGCAGCTCCAGGGACACTGGACATATGAGATGCATGCAAAGTTGAGCAGTGCGCAGCCAAAACTTGGCTCCCTCTTCTTCTTCCTGCTCGGAACTCACCACAGCCCACTTCCGGATTTCTGGCTCAAGCTAGGGTTAGGGTTAGGGTTAGCACTAGGATTATGCCAAGGATTAGGGCTGCGAAATCCACAAAGGCAGGAGCTCCAGGGACACTGACCATGCGAAAGGCATGCCAAGTTGAGCAGTGCGCAGCCAAAACTTGGCTCCCTCTTCTTCTTTCTGCTTGGAACTCACCACAGCCCACTTCCGGATTTCTGGCTCAAGCTAGGGTTAGGGTTAGGGTTACGCCTGCGCCTAAGCCTCCGCCTAGGCCTAGGTTTAGGGTTCAGAAAACCACAAAGCCAGGAGCTCCAGGGACACTGGCCATGCGAAAGGCATGCCAAGTTGAGCAGGGCACAGCCAAAACCTTGCCCCCTCTTCTTCTTCCTGCTCGGAACTCACCACAGCCCACTGCTGGATTTCTGGGTCAAGCTAGGGTTAGGGTTAGGGTCAGGGTCAGGGTTAGGGTAACGCCTAGGTTTAGGGTACAGAGAACCACCGAGCCCAGAGCTCCAGGGATACTCACTATGCAAAAGGCATGCCAAGGTGAGCGCAGCACAGCCCAAAACTTGGCTCCCTCTTCTTCTTTCTGCTTGGAACTCACCACAGCCCAATGCTCGATTTCTGGCTCAAGCTAGGGTTAGGGTTAGGGTTACGCCTACGCCTAAGCCTATGCCTAGGCCTAGGTTTAGGGTTCAGAAAACCACAAAGCCAGGAACTCCACGGACACTGACCATGCGAAAGGCATGCCAAGTTGAGCAGTGCGCAGCCAAAACTTGGCTCCCTCTTCTTCTTTCTGCTTGGAACTCACCACAGCCCACCGCCGGATTTCTGGCTCAAGCTAGGGTTAGGGTTAGGGTTAGGGTTACGCCTGCGCCTAAGCCCCCGCCTAGGCCTAGGTTTAGGGTTCGGAAAACCACAAAGGCAGGAGCTCCAGGGACACTGGCCATGCAAAAGGCATGCCAAGTTGAGCACGGAAAAGCCATAACTTGGCTCCCTCTTCTTCTTCCTGCTCGGAACTCACCACAGCCCACTGCTGGATTTCTGGCTCAAGCTAGGGTTAGGGTTAGGGTTAGCACTAGGATTATGCCAAGGATTAGGGCTGCGGAATCCACAAAGGCAGGAGCTCCAGGGACACTGGACATGCGAAAGGCATGCAAAGTAGATCAGTGCGCAGCCAAAACTTGGCTCCCTCTTCTTCTTTCTGCTTGGAACTCACCACAGCCCACTTCCGGATTTCTGGCTCAAGCTAGGGTTAGGGTTACGCCTGCGCCTAAGCCTCCGCCTAGGCCTAGGTTTAGGGTTCAGAAAACCACAAAGCCAGGAACTCCACGGACACTGACCATGCGAAAGGCATGCCAAGTTGAGCAGGGCACAGCCAAAACCTTGCCCCCTCTTCTTCTTCCTGCTCGGAACTCACCACAGCCCACCGCCGGATTTCTGGCTCAAGCTAGGGTTAGGGTTAGGGTTACGCCTACGCCTAAGCCTATGCCTAGGCCTAGGTTTAGGGTTCAGAAAACCACAAAGCCAGGAACTCCACGGACACTGACCATGCGAAAGGCATGCCAAGTTGAGCAGTGCGCAGCCAAAACTTTGCTCCCTCTTCTTCTTTCTGCTTGGAACTCACCACAGCCCACTTCCGGATTTCTGGCTCAAGCTAGGGTTAGGGTTAGGGTTAGGGTTACGCCTGCGCCTAAGCCTCCGCCTAGGCCTAGGTTTAGGGTTCAGAAAACCACAAAGCCAGGAGCTCCAGGGACACTGGCCATGCGAAAGGCATGCCAAGTTGAGCAGGGCACAGCCAAAACCTAGCCCCCTCTTCTTCTTCCTGCTCAGAACTCACCACAGCCCACTGCTGGATTTCTGGCTCAAGCTAGGGTTAGGGTTAGGGTCAGGGTTACGCCTATGCCTAAGCCTAGGTTTAGTGTTCAGAAAACCACAAAGCCAGGAGCTCCAGAGACACTGGCCATGCGAAAGGCATACAAAGTTGAGCACGGAAAAGCCAAAACCTTGCTCCCTCTTCTTTTTCCTGCTTGGAACTCACCACAGCCCAATGCCTGGTTTCTGGCTCAAGCTAGGGTTAGGGTTATGCCTAGGATTAGGGTTGAGAAAACCACAGAGCCAGCAGCTCCAGGGACACTGGACATGTGAGATGCATGCAAAGTTGAGCAGTGCGCAGCCAAAACTTGGCTCCCTCTTCTTCTTCCTGCTCGGAACTCACCACAGCCCACCGCCGGATTTCTGGCTCAAGCTAGGGTTAGGGTTAGGGTTACGCCTACGCCTAAGCCTATGCCTAGGCCTAGGTTTAGGGTTCAGAAAACCACAAAGCCAGGAACTCCACGGACACTGACCATGCGAAAGGCATGCCAAGTTGAGCAGTGCGCAGCCAAAACTTGGCTCCCTCTTCTTCTTTCTGCTTGGAACTCACCACAGCCCACTTCCGGATTTCTGGCTCAAGCTAGGGTTAGGGTTAGGGTTAGGGTTACGCCTGCGCCTAAGCCTCCGCCTAGGCCTAGGTTTAGGGTTCAGAAAACCACAAAGCCAGGAGCTCCAGGGACACTGGCCATGCGAAAGGCATGCCAAGTTGAGCAGGGCACAGCCAAAACCTTGCCCCCTCTTCTTCTTCCTGCTCAGAACTCACCACAGCCCACTGCTGGATTTCTGGCTCAAGCTAGGGTTAGGGTTAGGGTTAGCACTAGGATTATGCCAAGGATTAGGGCTGCGAAATCCACAAAGGCAGGAGCTCCAGGGACACTGGACATGTGAAAGGCATGCAAAGTTGAGCAGGGCACAGCCAAAACCTTGCCCCCTCTTCTTCTTCCTGCTCGGAACTCACCACAGCCCACTGCTGGATTTCTGGCTCAAGCTAGGGTTAGGGTTAGGGTCAGGGTTAGGGTAACGCCTAGGGTTAGGGTACAGAGAACCACCGAGCCCAGAGCTCCAGGGATACTCACTATGCAAAAGGCATGCCAAGGTGAGCGCAGCACAGCCCAAAACCTTGCGCCCTCTTCTTCTTCCTGCTTGGAACTCACCACAGCCCAATGCTCGATTTCTGGCTCAAGCTAGGGTTAGGGTTACGCCTACGCCAAGACCTAGGTTTAGTGTTCAGAAAAGCACAAAGCCAGAAGCCCACGGAAACTGACCATGCGAAAGGCATGCCAAGTTGAGCACGGAAAAGCCAAAACTTTGCTCCCTCTTCTTCTTTCTGCTTGGAACTCACCACAGCCCACTTCCGGATTTCTGGCTCAAGCTAGGGTTAGGGTTAGGGTTACGCCTGCGCCTAAGCCTCCGCCTAGGCCTAGGTTTAGGGTTCAGAAAACCACAAAGCCAGGAGCTCCAGGGACACTGGCCATGCGAAAGGCATGCCAAGTTGAGCAGGGCACAGCCAAAACCTTGCCCCCTCTTCTTCTTCCTGCTCAGAACTCACCACAGCCCACTGCTGGATTTCTGGCTCAAGCTAGGGTTAGGGTTAGGGTTAGCACTAGGATTATGCCAAGGATTAGGGCTGCGAAATCCACAAAGGCAGGAGCTCCAGGGACACTGGACATGTGAAAGGCATGCAAAGTTGAGCAGGGCACAGCCAAAACCTTGCCCCCTCTTCTTCTTCCTGCTCGGAACTCACCACAGCCCACTGCTGGATTTCTGGCTCAAGCTAGGGTTAGGGTTAGGGTCAGGGTTAGGGTCAGGGTCAGGGTTAGGGTAACGCCTAGGGTTAGGGTACAGAGAACCACCGAGCCCAGAGCTCCAGGGATACTCACTATGCAAAAGGCATGCCAAGGTGAGCGCAGCACAGCCCAAAACCTTGCGCCCTCTTCTTCTTCCTGCTTGGAACTCACCACAGCCCAATGCTTGATTTCTGGCTCAAGCTAGGGTTAGGGTTACGCCTACGCCAAGACCTAGGTTTAGGGTTCAGAAAAGCACAAAGCCAGAAGCCCACGGACACTGACCATGCGAAAGGCATGCCAAGTTGAGCACGGAAAAGCCAAAACTTTGCTCCCTCTTCTTCTTTCTGCTTGGAACTCACCACAGCCCACTTCCGGATTTCTGGCTCAAGCTAGGGTTAGGGTTAGGGTTAGGGTTACGCCTGCGCCTAAGCCTCCGCCTAGGCCTAGGTTTAGGGTTCAGAAAACCACAAAGCCAGGAGCTCCAGGGACACTGGCCATGCGAAAGGCATGCCAAGTTGAGCAGGGCACAGCCAAAACCTTGCCCCCTCTTCTTCTTCCTGCTCAGAACTCACCACAGCCCACTGCTGGATTTCTGGCTCAAGCTAGGGTTAGGGTTAGGGTCAGGGTTACGCCTATGCCTAAGCCTAGGTTTAGTGTTCAGAAAACCACAAAGCCAGGAGCTCCAGGGACACTGGCCATGCGAAAGGCATACAAAGTTGAGCACGGAAAAGCCAAAACCTTGCTCCCTCTTCTTTTTCCTGCTTGGAACTCACCACAGCCCAATGCCTGGTTTCTGGCTCAAGCTAGGGTTAGGGTTATGCCTAGGATTAGGGTTGAGAAAACCACAGAGCCAGCAGCTCCAGGGACACTGGACATATGAGATGCATGCAAAGTTGAGCAGTGCGCAGCCAAAACTTGGCTCCCTCTTCTTCTTCCTGCTCGGAACTCACCACAGCCCACTTCCGGATTTCTGGCTCAAGCTAGGGTTAGGGTTAGGGTTAGCACTAGGATTATGCCAAGGATTAGGGCTGCGAAATCCACAAAGGCAGGAGCTCCAGGGACACTGACCATGCGAAAGGCATGCCAAGTTGAGCAGTGCGCAGCCAAAACTTGGCTCCCTCTTCTTCTTTCTGCTTGGAACTCACCACAGCCCACTTCCGGATTTCTGGCTCAAGCTAGGGTTAGGGTTAGGGTTACGCCTGCGCCTAAGCCTCCGCCTAGGCCTAGGTTTAGGGTTCAGAAAACCACAAAGCCAGGAGCTCCAGGGACACTGGCCATGCGAAAGGCATGCCAAGTTGAGCAGGGCACAGCCAAAACCTTGCCCCCTCTTCTTCTTCCTGCTCGGAACTCACCACAGCCCACTGCTGGATTTCTGGGTCAAGCTAGGGTTAGGGTTAGGGTCAGGGTCAGGGTTAGGGTAACGCCTAGGTTTAGGGTACAGAGAACCACCGAGCCCAGAGCTCCAGGGATACTCACTATGCAAAAGGCATGCCAAGGTGAGCGCAGCACAGCCCAAAACTTGGCTCCCTCTTCTTCTTCCTGCTTGGAACTCACCACAGCCCAATGCTCGATTTCTGGCTCAAGCTAGGGTTAGGGTTAGGGTTACGCCTACGCCTAAGCCTATGCCTAGGCCTAGGTTTAGGGTTCAGAAAACCACAAAGCCAGGAACTCCACGGACACTGACCATGCGAAAGGCATGCCAAGTTGAGCAGTGCGCAGCCAAAACTTGGCTCCCTCTTCTTCTTTCTGCTTGGAACTCACCACAGCCCACCGCCGGATTTCTGGCTCAAGCTAGGGTTAGGGTTAGGGTTAGGGTTACGCCTGCGCCTAAGCCCCCGCCTAGGCCTAGGTTTAGGGTTCGGAAAACCACAAAGGCAGGAGCTCCAGGGACACTGGCCATGCAAAAGGCATGCCAAGTTGAGCACGGAAAAGCCATAACTTGGCTCCCTCTTCTTCTTCCTGCTCGGAACTCACCACAGCCCACTGCTGGATTTCTGGCTCAAGCTAGGGTTAGGGTTAGGGTTAGCACTAGGATTATGCCAAGGATTAGGGCTGCGGAATCCACAAAGGCAGGAGCTCCAGGGACACTGGACATGCGAAAGGCATGCAAAGTAGATCAGTGCGCAGCCAAAACTTGGCTCCCTCTTCTTCTTTCTGCTTGGAACTCACCACAGCCCACTTCCGGATTTCTGGCTCAAGCTAGGGTTAGGGTTACGCCTGCGCCTAAGCCTCCGCCTAGGCCTAGGTTTAGGGTTCAGAAAACCACAAAGCCAGGAACTCCACGGACACTGACCATGCGAAAGGCATGCCAAGTTGAGCAGGGCACAGCCAAAACCTTGCCCCCTCTTCTTCTTCCTGCTCGGAACTCACCACAGCCCACCGCCGGATTTCTGGCTCAAGCTAGGGTTAGGGTTAGGGTTACGCCTACGCCTAAGCCTATGCCTAGGCCTAGGTTTAGGGTTCAGAAAACCACAAAGCCAGGAACTCCACGGACACTGACCATGCGAAAGGCATGCCAAGTTGAGCAGTGCGCAGCCAAAACTTTGCTCCCTCTTCTTCTTTCTGCTTGGAACTCACCACAGCCCACTTCCGGATTTCTGGCTCAAGCTAGGGTTAGGGTTAGGGTTAGGGTTACGCCTGCGCCTAAGCCTCCGCCTAGGCCTAGGTTTAGGGTTCAGAAAACCACAAAGCCAGGAGCTCCAGGGACACTGGCCATGCGAAAGGCATGCCAAGTTGAGCAGGGCACAGCCAAAACCTAGCCCCCTCTTCTTCTTCCTGCTCAGAACTCACCACAGCCCACTGCTGGATTTCTGGCTCAAGCTAGGGTTAGGGTTAGGGTCAGGGTTACGCCTATGCCTAAGCCTAGGTTTAGTGTTCAGAAAACCACAAAGCCAGGAGCTCCAGAGACACTGGCCATGCGAAAGGCATACAAAGTTGAGCACGGAAAAGCCAAAACCTTGCTCCCTCTTCTTTTTCCTGCTTGGAACTCACCACAGCCCAATGCCTGGTTTCTGGCTCAAGCTAGGGTTAGGGTTATGCCTAGGATTAGGGTTGAGAAAACCACAGAGCCAGCAGCTCCAGGGACACTGGACATGTGAGATGCATGCAAAGTTGAGCAGTGCGCAGCCAAAACTTGGCTCCCTCTTCTTCTTCCTGCTCGGAACTCACCACAGCCCACCGCCGGATTTCTGGCTCAAGCTAGGGTTAGGGTTAGGGTTACGCCTACGCCTAAGCCTATGCCTAGGCCTAGGTTTAGGGTTCAGAAAACCACAAAGCCAGGAACTCCACGGACACTGACCATGCGAAAGGCATGCCAAGTTGAGCAGTGCGCAGCCAAAACTTGGCTCCCTCTTCTTCTTTCTGCTTGGAACTCACCACAGCCCACTTCCGGATTTCTGGCTCAAGCTAGGGTTAGGGTTAGGGTTAGGGTTACGCCTGCGCCTAAGCCTCCGCCTAGGCCTAGGTTTAGGGTTCAGAAAACCACAAAGCCAGGAGCTCCAGGGACACTGGCCATGCGAAAGGCATGCCAAGTTGAGCAGGGCACAGCCAAAACCTTGCCCCCTCTTCTTCTTCCTGCTCAGAACTCACCACAGCCCACTGCTGGATTTCTGGCTCAAGCTAGGGTTAGGGTTAGGGTTAGCACTAGGATTATGCCAAGGATTAGGGCTGCGAAATCCACAAAGGCAGGAGCTCCAGGGACACTGGACATGTGAAAGGCATGCAAAGTTGAGCAGGGCACAGCCAAAACCTTGCCCCCTCTTCTTCTTCCTGCTCGGAACTCACCACAGCCCACTGCTGGATTTCTGGCTCAAGCTAGGGTTAGGGTTAGGGTCAGGGTTAGGGTAACGCCTAGGGTTAGGGTACAGAGAACCACCGAGCCCAGAGCTCCAGGGATACTCACTATGCAAAAGGCATGCCAAGGTGAGCGCAGCACAGCCCAAAACCTTGCGCCCTCTTCTTCTTCCTGCTTGGAACTCACCACAGCCCAATGCTCGATTTCTGGCTCAAGCTAGGGTTAGGGTTACGCCTACGCCAAGACCTAGGTTTAGTGTTCAGAAAACCACAAAGCCAGAAGCCCACGGACACTGACCATGCGAAAGGCATGCCAAGTTGAGCACGGAAAAGCCAAAACTTTGCTCCCTCTTCTTCTTTCTGCTTGGAACTCACCACAGCCCACTTCCGGATTTCTGGCTCAAGCTAGGGTTAGGGTTAGGGTTACGCCTGCGCCTAAGCCTCCGCCTAGGCCTAGGTTTAGGGTTCAGAAAACCACAAAGCCAGGAGCTCCAGGGACACTGGCCATGCGAAAGGCATGCCAAGTTGAGCAGGGCACAGCCAAAACCTTGCCCCCTCTTCTTCTTCCTGCTCAGAACTCACCACAGCCCACTGCTGGATTTCTGGCTCAAGCTAGGGTTAGGGTTAGGGTTAGCACTAGGATTATGCCAAGGATTAGGGCTGCGAAATCCACAAAGGCAGGAGCTCCAGGGACACTGGACATGTGAAAGGCATGCAAAGTAGATCAGTGCACAGCCAAAACCTTGCCCCCTCTTCTTCTTCCTGCTCGGAACTCACCACAGCCCACTGCTGGATTTCTGGCTCAAGCTAGGGTTAGGGTTAGGGTCAGGGTTAGGGTCAGGGTCAGGGTTAGGGTAACGCCTAGGGTTAGGGTACAGAGAACCACCGAGCCCAGAGCTCCAGGGATACTCACTATGCAAAAGGCATGCCAAGGTGAGCGCAGCACAGCCCAAAACCTTGCGCCCTCTTCTTCTTCCTGCTTGGAACTCACCACAGCCCAATGCTTGATTTCTGGCTCAAGCTAGGGTTAGGGTTACGCCTACGCCAAGACCTAGGTTTAGGGTTCAGAAAAGCACAAAGCCAGAAGCCCACGGACACTGACCATGCGAAAGGCATGCCAAGTTGAGCACGGAAAAGCCAAAACTTTGCTCCCTCTTCTTCTTTCTGCTTGGAACTCACCACAGCCCACTTCCGGATTTCTGGCTCAAGCTAGGGTTAGGGTTAGGGTTAGGGTTACGCCTGCGCCTAAGCCTCCGCCTAGGCCTAGGTTTAGGGTTCAGAAAACCACAAAGCCAGGAGCTCCAGGGACACTGGCCATGCGAAAGGCATGCCAAGTTGAGCAGGGCACAGCCAAAACCTTGCCCCCTCTTCTTCTTCCTGCTCAGAACTCACCACAGCCCACTGCTGGATTTCTGGCTCAAGCTAGGGTTAGGGTTAGGGTCAGGGTTACGCCTATGCCTAAGCCTAGGTTTAGTGTTCAGAAAACCACAAAGCCAGGAGCTCCAGGGACACTGGCCATGCGAAAGGCATACAAAGTTGAGCACGGAAAAGCCAAAACCTTGCTCCCTCTTCTTTTTCCTGCTTGGAACTCACCACAGCCCAATGCCTGGTTTCTGGCTCAAGCTAGGGTTAGGGTTATGCCTAGGATTAGGGTTGAGAAAACCACAGAGCCAGCAGCTCCAGGGACACTGGACATATGAGATGCATGCAAAGTTGAGCAGTGCGCAGCCAAAACTTGGCTCCCTCTTCTTCTTCCTGCTCGGAACTCACCACAGCCCACTTCCGGATTTCTGGCTCAAGCTAGGGTTAGGGTTAGGGTTAGCACTAGGATTATGCCAAGGATTAGGGCTGCGAAATCCACAAAGGCAGGAGCTCCAGGGACACTGACCATGCGAAAGGCATGCCAAGTTGAGCAGTGCGCAGCCAAAACTTGGCTCCCTCTTCTTCTTTCTGCTTGGAACTCACCACAGCCCACTTCCGGATTTCTGGCTCAAGCTAGGGTTAGGGTTAGGGTTACGCCTGCGCCTAAGCCTCCGCCTAGGCCTAGGTTTAGGGTTCAGAAAACCACAAAGCCAGGAGCTCCAGGGACACTGGCCATGCGAAAGGCATGCCAAGTTGAGCAGGGCACAGCCAAAACCTTGCCCCCTCTTCTTCTTCCTGCTCGGAACTCACCACAGCCCACTGCTGGATTTCTGGGTCAAGCTAGGGTTAGGGTTAGGGTCAGGGTCAGGGTTAGGGTAACGCCTAGGTTTAGGGTACAGAGAACCACCGAGCCCAGAGCTCCAGGGATACTCACTATGCAAAAGGCATGCCAAGGTGAGCGCAGCACAGCCCAAAACTTGGCTCCCTCTTCTTCTTCCTGCTTGGAACTCACCACAGCCCAATGCTCGATTTCTGGCTCAAGCTAGGGTTAGGGTTAGGGTTACGCCTACGCCTAAGCCTATGCCTAGGCCTAGGTTTAGGGTTCAGAAAACCACAAAGCCAGGAACTCCACGGACACTGACCATGCGAAAGGCATGCCAAGTTGAGCAGTGCGCAGCCAAAACTTGGCTCCCTCTTCTTCTTTCTGCTTGGAACTCACCACAGCCCACCGCCGGATTTCTGGCTCAAGCTAGGGTTAGGGTTAGGGTTAGGGTTACGCCTGCGCCTAAGCCCCCGCCTAGGCCTAGGTTTAGGGTTCGGAAAACCACAAAGGCAGGAGCTCCAGGGACACTGGCCATGCAAAAGGCATGCCAAGTTGAGCACGGAAAAGCCATAACTTGGCTCCCTCTTCTTCTTCCTGCTCGGAACTCACCACAGCCCACTGCTGGATTTCTGGCTCAAGCTAGGGTTAGGGTTAGGGTTAGCACTAGGATTATGCCAAGGATTAGGGCTGCGGAATCCACAAAGGCAGGAGCTCCAGGGACACTGGACATGTGAAAGGCATGCAAAGTAGATCAGTGCGCAGCCAAAACTTGGCTCCCTCTTCTTCTTCCTGCTCGGAACTCACCACAGCCCACTTCCGGATTTCTGGCTCAAGCTAGGGTTAGGGTTAGGGTTAGGGTTACGCCTACGCCTAAGCCTATGCCTAGGCCTAGGTTTAGGGTTCAGAAAACCACAAAGCCAGGAACTCCACGGACACTGACCATGCGAAAGGCATGCCAAGTTGAGCAGTGCGCAGCCAAAACTTGGCTCCCTCTTCTTCTTTCTGCTTGGAACTCACCACAGCCCACTTCCGGATTTCTGGCTCAAGCTAGGGTTAGGGTTAGGGTTACGCCTGCGCCTAAGCCTCCGCCTAGGCCTAGGTTTAGGGTTCAGAAAACCACAAAGCCAGGAGCTCCAGGGACACTGGCCATGCGAAAGGCATGCCAAGTTGAGCAGGGCACAGCCAAAACCTTGCCCCCTCTTCTTCTTTCTGCTTGGAACTCACCACAGCCCAATGCCAGATTTCTGGCTCAAGCTAGGGTTAGGGTTAGGGTCAGGGTTACGCCTATGCCTAAGCCTAGGTTTAGGGTTCAGAAAACCACAAAGCCAGGAGCTCCAGAGACACTGGCCATGCGAAAGGCATACAAAGTTGAGCACGGAAATGTCAAAAGCTTGCCGCCTCTTCTTTTTCCTGCTTGGAACTCACCACAGCCCAATGCCTGGTTTCTGGCTCAAGCTAGGGTTAGGGTTATGCCTAGGATTAGGGTTGAGAAAACCACAGAGCCAGCAGCTCCAGGGACACTGGACATGTGAGATGCATGCAAAGTTGAGCAGTGCGCAGCCAAAACTTGGCTCCCTCTTCTTCTTCCTGCTCGGAACTCACCACAGCCCACTTCCGGATTCCTGGCTCAAGCTAGGGTTAGGGTTAGGGTTAGGGTTACGCCTACGCCTAAGCCTATGCCTAGGCCTAGGTTTAGGGTTCAGAAAACCACAAAGCCAGGAACTCCACGGACACTGACCACGCGAAAGGCATGCCAAGTTGAGCAGTGCGCAGCCAAAACTTGGCTCCCTCTTCTTCTTTCTGCTTGGAACTCACCACAGCCCACCGCCGGATTTCTGGCTCAAGCTAGGGTTAGGGTTAGGGTTACGCCTGCACCTAAGCCCCCGCCTAGGCCTAGGTTTAGGGTTCGGAAAACCACAAAGGCAGGAGCTCCAGGGACACTGGCCATGCAAAAGGCATGCCAAGTTGAGCACAGAAAAGCCAAAACTTGGCTCCCTCTTCTTCTTCCTGCTCGGAACTCACCACAGCCCACTGCTGGATTTCTGGCTCAAGCTAGGGTTAGGGTTAGGGTTAGCACTAGGATTATGCCAAGGATTAGGGCTGCGGAATCCACAAAGGCAGGAGCTCCAGGGACACTGGACATGTGAAAGGCATGCAAAGTAGATCAGTGCGCAGCCAAAATTTGGCTCCCTCTTCTTCTTTCTGCTTGGAACTCACCACAGCCCACTTCCGGATTTCTGGCTCAAGCTAGGGTTAGGGTTAGGGTTACGCCTGCGCCTAAGCCTCCGCCTAGGCCTAGGTTTAGGGTTCAGAAAACCACAAAGCCAGGAGCTCCAGGGACACTGGCCATGCGAAAGGCATGCCAAGTTGAGCACGGAAATGTCAAAAGCTTGCCGCCTCTTCTTTTTCCTGCTTGGAACTCACCACAGCCCACTTCCGGATTTCTGGCTCCAGCTAGGGTTAGGGTTAGGGTCAGGGTTACGCCTATGCCTAAGCCTAGGTTTAGTGTTCAGAAAACCACAAAGCCAGGAGCTCCAGAGACACTGGCCATGCGAAAGGCATGCCAAGTTGAGCACGGAAAAGTCAAAAGCTTGCTCCCTCTTCTTCTTTCTGCTTGGAACTCGCCACGGCTCACAACCCGATTTCTGGCTCAAGCTAGGGTTAGGGTTAGGGTTACGCCTACGCCTAAGCCTATGCCTAGGCCTAGGTTTAGGGTTCAGAAAACCACAAAGCCAGAAGCCCACGGACACTGACCATGCGAAAGGCATGCCAAGTTGAGCATGGAAAAGCCAAAACCTTGCTCCCTCTTCTTCTTTCTGCTCGGAACTCACCACAGCCCACTGCTGGATTTCTGGCTCAAGCTAGGGTTAGGGTTAGGGTCAGGGTTAGGGTAACGCCTAGGGTTAGGATACAGAGAACCACCGAGCCCAGAGCTCCAGGGATACTCACTATGCAAAAGGCATGCCAAGGTGAGCGCAGCACAGCCCAAAACCTTGCGCCCTCTTCTTCTTCCTGCTTGGAACTCACCACAGCCCAATGCTCGATTTCTGGCTCAAGCTAGGGTTAGGGTTACGCCTACGCCAAGACCTAGGTTTAGTGTTCAGAAAACCACAAAGCCAGAAGCCCACGGACACTGACCATGCGAAAGGCATGCCAAGTTGAGCACGGAAAAGCCAAAACTTTGCTCCCTCTTCTTCTTTCTGCTTGGAACTCACCACAGCCCACTTCCGGATTTCTGGCTCAAGCTAGGGTTAGGGTTAGGGTTACGCCTGCGCCTAAGCCTCCGCCTAGGCCTAGGTTTAGGGTTCAGAAAACCACAAAGCCAGGAGCTCCAGGGACACTGGCCATGCGAAAGGCATGCCAAGTTGAGCAGGGCACAGCCAAAACCTTGCCCCCTCTTCTTCTTCCTGCTCAGAACTCACCACAGCCCACTGCTGGATTTCTGGCTCAAGCTAGGGTTAGGGTTAGGGTTAGCACTAGGATTATGCCAAGGATTAGGGCTGCGAAATCCACAAAGGCAGGAGCTCCAGGGACACTGGACATGTGAAAGGCATGCAAAGTAGATCAGTGCACAGCCAAAACCTTGCCCCCTCTTCTTCTTCCTGCTCGGAACTCACCACAGCCCACTGCTGGATTTCTGGCTCAAGCTAGGGTTAGGGTTAGGGTCAGGGTTAGGGTCAGGGTCAGGGTTAGGGTAACGCCTAGGGTTAGGGTACAGAGAACCACCGAGCCCAGAGCTCCAGGGATACTCACTATGCAAAAGGCATGCCAAGGTGAGCGCAGCACAGCCCAAAACCTTGCGCCCTCTTCTTCTTCCTGCTTGGAACTCACCACAGCCCAATGCTTGATTTCTGGCTCAAGCTAGGGTTAGGGTTACGCCTACGCCAAGACCTAGGTTTAGGGTTCAGAAAAGCACAAAGCCAGAAGCCCACGGACACTGACCATGCGAAAGGCATGCCAAGTTGAGCACGGAAAAGCCAAAACTTTGCTCCCTCTTCTTCTTTCTGCTTGGAACTCACCACAGCCCACTTCCGGATTTCTGGCTCAAGCTAGGGTTAGGGTTAGGGTTAGGGTTACGCCTGCGCCTAAGCCTCCGCCTAGGCCTAGGTTTAGGGTTCAGAAAACCACAAAGCCAGGAGCTCCAGGGACACTGGCCATGCGAAAGGCATGCCAAGTTGAGCAGGGCACAGCCAAAACCTTGCCCCCTCTTCTTCTTCCTGCTCAGAACTCACCACAGCCCACTGCTGGATTTCTGGCTCAAGCTAGGGTTAGGGTTAGGGTCAGGGTTACGCCTATGCCTAAGCCTAGGTTTAGTGTTCAGAAAACCACAAAGCCAGGAGCTCCAGGGACACGGGCCATGCGAAAGGCATACAAAGTTGAGCACGGAAAAGCCAAAACCTTGCTCCCTCTTCTTTTTCCTGCTTGGAACTCACCACAGCCCAATGCCTGGTTTCTGGCTCAAGCTAGGGTTAGGGTTATGCCTAGGATTAGGGTTGAGAAAACCACAGAGCCAGCAGCTCCAGGGACACTGGACATATGAGATGCATGCAAAGTTGAGCAGTGCGCAGCCAAAACTTGGCTCCCTCTTCTTCTTCCTGCTCGGAACTCACCACAGCCCACTGCTGGATTTCTGGCTCAAGCTAGGGTTAGGGTTAGGGTTAGCACTAGGATTATGCCAAGGATTAGGGCTGCGAAATCCACAAAGGCAGGAGCTCCAGGGACACTGGACATGTGAAAGGCATGCAAAGTTGAGCAGGGCACAGCCAAAACCTTGCCCCCTCTTCTTCTTCCTGCTCGGAACTCACCACAGCCCACTGCTGGATTTCTGGCTCAAGCTAGGGTTAGGGTTAGGGTCAGGGTTAGGGTAACGCCTAGGGTTAGGGTACAGAGAACCACCGAGCCCAGAGCTCCAGGGATACTCACTATGCAAAAGGCATGCCAAGGTGAGCGCAGCACAGCCCAAAACCTTGCGCCCTCTTCTTCTTCCTGCTTGGAACTCACCACAGCCCAATGCTCGATTTCTGGCTCAAGCTAGGGTTAGGGTTACGCCTACGCCAAGACCTAGGTTTAGTGTTCAGAAAACCACAAAGCCAGAAGCCCACGGACACTGACCATGCGAAAGGCATGCCAAGTTGAGCACGGAAAAGCCAAAACTTTGCTCCCTCTTCTTCTTTCTGCTTGGAACTCACCACAGCCCACTTCCGGATTTCTGGCTCAAGCTAGGGTTAGGGTTAGGGTTACGCCTGCGCCTAAGCCTCCGCCTAGGCCTAGGTTTAGGGTTCAGAAAACCACAAAGCCAGGAGCTCCAGGGACACTGGCCATGCGAAAGGCATGCCAAGTTGAGCAGGGCACAGCCAAAACCTTGCCCCCTCTTCTTCTTCCTGCTCAGAACTCACCACAGCCCACTGCTGGATTTCTGGCTCAAGCTAGGGTTAGGGTTAGGGTTAGCACTAGGATTATGCCAAGGATTAGGGCTGCGAAATCCACAAAGGCAGGAGCTCCAGGGACACTGGACATGTGAAAGGCATGCAAAGTAGATCAGTGCACAGCCAAAACCTTGCCCCCTCTTCTTCTTCCTGCTCGGAACTCACCACAGCCCACTGCTGGATTTCTGGCTCAAGCTAGGGTTAGGGTTAGGGTCAGGGTTAGGGTCAGGGTCAGGGTTAGGGTAACGCCTAGGGTTAGGGTACAGAGAACCACCGAGCCCAGAGCTCCAGGGATACTCACTATGCAAAAGGCATGCCAAGGTGAGCGCAGCACAGCCCAAAACCTTGCGCCCTCTTCTTCTTCCTGCTTGGAACTCACCACAGCCCAATGCTTGATTTCTGGCTCAAGCTAGGGTTAGGGTTACGCCTACGCCAAGACCTAGGTTTAGGGTTCAGAAAAGCACAAAGCCAGAAGCCCACGGACACTGACCATGCGAAAGGCATGCCAAGTTGAGCACGGAAAAGCCAAAACTTTGCTCCCTCTTCTTCTTTCTGCTTGGAACTCACCACAGCCCACTTCCGGATTTCTGGCTCAAGCTAGGGTTAGGGTTAGGGTTAGGGTTACGCCTGCGCCTAAGCCTCCGCCTAGGCCTAGGTTTAGGGTTCAGAAAACCACAAAGCCAGGAGCTCCAGGGACACTGGCCATGCGAAAGGCATGCCAAGTTGAGCAGGGCACAGCCAAAACCTTGCCCCCTCTTCTTCTTCCTGCTCAGAACTCACCACAGCCCACTGCTGGATTTCTGGCTCAAGCTAGGGTTAGGGTTAGGGTCAGGGTTACGCCTATGCCTAAGCCTAGGTTTAGTGTTCAGAAAACCACAAAGCCAGGAGCTCCAGGGACACTGGCCATGCGAAAGGCATACAAAGTTGAGCACGGAAAAGCCAAAACCTTGCTCCCTCTTCTTTTTCCTGCTTGGAACTCACCACAGCCCAATGCCTGGTTTCTGGCTCAAGCTAGGGTTAGGGTTATGCCTAGGATTAGGGTTGAGAAAACCACAGAGCCAGCAGCTCCAGGGACACTGGACATATGAGATGCATGCAAAGTTGAGCAGTGCGCAGCCAAAACTTGGCTCCCTCTTCTTCTTCCTGCTCGGAACTCACCACAGCCCACTTCCGGATTTCTGGCTCAAGCTAGGGTTAGGGTTAGGGTTAGCACTAGGATTATGCCAAGGATTAGGGCTGCGAAATCCACAAAGGCAGGAGCTCCAGGGACACTGACCATGCGAAAGGCATGCCAAGTTGAGCAGTGCGCAGCCAAAACTTGGCTCCCTCTTCTTCTTTCTGCTTGGAACTCACCACAGCCCACTTCCGGATTTCTGGCTCAAGCTAGGGTTAGGGTTAGGGTTACGCCTGCGCCTAAGCCTCCGCCTAGGCCTAGGTTTAGGGTTCAGAAAACCACAAAGCCAGGAGCTCCAGGGACACTGGCCATGCGAAAGGCATGCCAAGTTGAGCAGGGCACAGCCAAAACCTTGCTCCCTCTTCTTCTTTCTGCTTGGAACTCACCACAGCCCACCGCCGGATTTCTGGCTCAAGCTAGGGTTAGGGTTAGGGTTAGGGTTACGCCTACGCCTAAGCCTATGCCTAGGCCTAGGTTTAGGGTTCAGAAAACCACAAAGCCAGAAGCCCACGGACACTGACCATGCGAAAGGCGTGCCAAGTTGAGCACGGAAAAGCCAAAACCTTGCTCCCTCTTCTTCTTTCTGCTTGGGACTCGCCAAGGCCCACAACCCAATTTCTGGCTCAAGCTAGGGTTAGGGTTAGGGTTAGCACTAGGATTATGCCAAGGATTAGGGCTGCGAAATCCACAAAGGCAGGAGCTCCAGGGACACTGGACATGTGAAAGGCATGCAAAGTAGATCAGTGCACAGCCAAAACCTTGCCCCCTCTTCTTCTTCCTGCTCGGAACTCACCACAGCCCACTGCTGGATTTCTGGCTCAAGCTAGGGTTAGGGTTAGGGTCAGGGTTAGGGTCAGGGTCAGGGTTAGGGTAACGCCTAGGGTTAGGGTACAGAGAACCACCGAGCCCAGAGCTCCAGGGATACTCACTATGCAAAAGGCATGCCAAGGTGAGCGCAGCACAGCCCAAAACCTTGCGCCCTCTTCTTCTTCCTGCTTGGAACTCACCACAGCCCAATGCTTGATTTCTGGCTCAAGCTAGGGTTAGGGTTACGCCTACGCCAAGACCTAGGTTTAGGGTTCAGAAAAGCACAAAGCCAGAAGCCCACGGACACTGACCATGCGAAAGGCATGCCAAGTTGAGCACGGAAAAGCCAAAACTTTGCTCCCTCTTCTTCTTTCTGCTTGGAACTCACCACAGCCCACTTCCGGATTTCTGGCTCAAGCTAGGGTTAGGGTTAGGGTTAGGGTTACGCCTGCGCCTAAGCCTCCGCCTAGGCCTAGGTTTAGGGTTCAGAAAACCACAAAGCCAGGAGCTCCAGGGACACTGGCCATGCGAAAGGCATGCCAAGTTGAGCAGGGCACAGCCAAAACCTTGCCCCCTCTTCTTCTTCCTGCTCAGAACTCACCACAGCCCACTGCTGGATTTCTGGCTCAAGCTAGGGTTAGGGTTAGGGTCAGGGTTACGCCTATGCCTAAGCCTAGGTTTAGTGTTCAGAAAACCACAAAGCCAGGAGCTCCAGGGACACTGGCCATGCGAAAGGCATACAAAGTTGAGCACGGAAAAGCCAAAACCTTGCTCCCTCTTCTTTTTCCTGCTTGGAACTCACCACAGCCCAATGCCTGGTTTCTGGCTCAAGCTAGGGTTAGGGTTATGCCTAGGATTAGGGTTGAGAAAACCACAGAGCCAGCAGCTCCAGGGACACTGGACATATGAGATGCATGCAAAGTTGAGCAGTGCGCAGCCAAAACTTGGCTCCCTCTTCTTCTTCCTGCTCGGAACTCACCACAGCCCACTTCCGGATTTCTGGCTCAAGCTAGGGTTAGGGTTAGGGTTAGCACTAGGATTATGCCAAGGATTAGGGCTGCGAAATCCACAAAGGCAGGAGCTCCAGGGACACTGACCATGCGAAAGGCATGCCAAGTTGAGCAGTGCGCAGCCAAAACTTGGCTCCCTCTTCTTCTTTCTGCTTGGAACTCACCACAGCCCACTTCCGGATTTCTGGCTCAAGCTAGGGTTAGGGTTAGGGTTACGCCTGCGCCTAAGCCTCCGCCTAGGCCTAGGTTTAGGGTTCAGAAAACCACAAAGCCAGGAGCTCCAGGGACACTGGCCATGCGAAAGGCATGCCAAGTTGAGCAGGGCACAGCCAAAACCTTGCCCCCTCTTCTTCTTCCTGCTCGGAACTCACCACAGCCCACTGCTGGATTTCTGGCTCAAGCTAGGGTTAGGGTTAGGGTCAGGGTTACGCCTATGCCTAAGCCTAGGTTTAGTGTTCAGAAAACCACAAAGCCAGGAGCTCCAGGGACACTGGCCATGCGAAAGGCATGCCAAGTTGAGCACGGAAATGTCAAAAGCTTGCCGCCTCTTCTTTTTCCTGCTTGGAACTCACCACAGCCCACTTCCGGATTTCTGGCTCCAGCTAGGGTTAGGGTTAGGGTCAGGGTTACGCCTATGCCTAAGCCTAGGTTTAGTGTTCAGAAAACCACAAAGCCAGGAGCTCCAGAGACACTGGCCATGCGAAAGGCATGCCAAGTTGAGCACGGAAAAGTCAAAAGCTTGCTCCCTCTTCTTCTTTCTGCTTGGAACTCGCCACGGCTCACAACCCGATTTCTGGCTCAAGCTAGGGTTAGGGTTAGGGTTACGCCTACGCCTAAGCCTATGCCTAGGCCTAGGTTTAGGGTTCAGAAAACCACAAAGCCAGAAGCCCACGGACACTGACCATGCGAAAGGCATGCCAAGTTGAGCATGGAAAAGCCAAAACCTTGCTCCCTCTTCTTCTTTCTGCTCGGAACTCACCACAGCCCACTGCTGGATTTCTGGCTCAAGCTAGGGTTAGGGTTAGGGTCAGGGTTAGGGTAACGCCTAGGGTTAGGATACAGAGAACCACCGAGCCCAGAGCTCCAGGGATACTCACTATGCAAAAGGCATGCCAAGGTGAGCGCAGCACAGCCCAAAACCTTGCGCCCTCTTCTTCTTCCTGCTTGGAACTCACCACAGCCCAATGCTCGATTTCTGGCTCAAGCTAGGGTTAGGGTTACGCCTACGCCAAGACCTAGGTTTAGTGTTCAGAAAACCACAAAGCCAGAAGCCCACGGACACTGACCATGCGAAAGGCATGCCAAGTTGAGCACGGAAAAGCCAAAACTTTGCTCCCTCTTCTTCTTTCTGCTTGGAACTCACCACAGCCCACTTCCGGATTTCTGGCTCAAGCTAGGGTTAGGGTTAGGGTTACGCCTGCGCCTAAGCCTCCGCCTAGGCCTAGGTTTAGGGTTCAGAAAACCACAAAGCCAGGAGCTCCAGGGACACTGGCCATGCGAAAGGCATGCCAAGTTGAGCAGGGCACAGCCAAAACCTTGCCCCCTCTTCTTCTTCCTGCTCAGAACTCACCACAGCCCACTGCTGGATTTCTGGCTCAAGCTAGGGTTAGGGTTAGGGTTAGCACTAGGATTATGCCAAGGATTAGGGCTGCGAAATCCACAAAGGCAGGAGCTCCAGGGACACTGGACATGTGAAAGGCATGCAAAGTAGATCAGTGCACAGCCAAAACCTTGCCCCCTCTTCTTCTTCCTGCTCGGAACTCACCACAGCCCACTGCTGGATTTCTGGCTCAAGCTAGGGTTAGGGTTAGGGTCAGGGTTAGGGTCAGGGTCAGGGTTAGGGTAACGCCTAGGGTTAGGGTACAGAGAACCACCGAGCCCAGAGCTCCAGGGATACTCACTATGCAAAAGGCATGCCAAGGTGAGCGCAGCACAGCCCAAAACCTTGCGCCCTCTTCTTCTTCCTGCTTGGAACTCACCACAGCCCAATGCTTGATTTCTGGCTCAAGCTAGGGTTAGGGTTACGCCTACGCCAAGACCTAGGTTTAGGGTTCAGAAAAGCACAAAGCCAGAAGCCCACGGACACTGACCATGCGAAAGGCATGCCAAGTTGAGCACGGAAAAGCCAAAACTTTGCTCCCTCTTCTTCTTTCTGCTTGGAACTCACCACAGCCCACTTCCGGATTTCTGGCTCAAGCTAGGGTTAGGGTTAGGGTTAGGGTTACGCCTGCGCCTAAGCCTCCGCCTAGGCCTAGGTTTAGGGTTCAGAAAACCACAAAGCCAGGAGCTCCAGGGACACTGGCCATGCGAAAGGCATGCCAAGTTGAGCAGGGCACAGCCAAAACCTTGCCCCCTCTTCTTCTTCCTGCTCAGAACTCACCACAGCCCACTGCTGGATTTCTGGCTCAAGCTAGGGTTAGGGTTAGGGTCAGGGTTACGCCTATGCCTAAGCCTAGGTTTAGTGTTCAGAAAACCACAAAGCCAGGAGCTCCAGGGACACGGGCCATGCGAAAGGCATACAAAGTTGAGCACGGAAAAGCCAAAACCTTGCTCCCTCTTCTTTTTCCTGCTTGGAACTCACCACAGCCCAATGCCTGGTTTCTGGCTCAAGCTAGGGTTAGGGTTATGCCTAGGATTAGGGTTGAGAAAACCACAGAGCCAGCAGCTCCAGGGACACTGGACATATGAGATGCATGCAAAGTTGAGCAGTGCGCAGCCAAAACTTGGCTCCCTCTTCTTCTTCCTGCTCGGAACTCACCACAGCCCACTGCTGGATTTCTGGCTCAAGCTAGGGTTAGGGTTAGGGTTAGCACTAGGATTATGCCAAGGATTAGGGCTGCGAAATCCACAAAGGCAGGAGCTCCAGGGACACTGGACATGTGAAAGGCATGCAAAGTTGAGCAGGGCACAGCCAAAACCTTGCCCCCTCTTCTTCTTCCTGCTCGGAACTCACCACAGCCCACTGCTGGATTTCTGGCTCAAGCTAGGGTTAGGGTTAGGGTCAGGGTTAGGGTAACGCCTAGGGTTAGGGTACAGAGAACCACCGAGCCCAGAGCTCCAGGGATACTCACTATGCAAAAGGCATGCCAAGGTGAGCGCAGCACAGCCCAAAACCTTGCGCCCTCTTCTTCTTCCTGCTTGGAACTCACCACAGCCCAATGCTCGATTTCTGGCTCAAGCTAGGGTTAGGGTTACGCCTACGCCAAGACCTAGGTTTAGTGTTCAGAAAACCACAAAGCCAGAAGCCCACGGACACTGACCATGCGAAAGGCATGCCAAGTTGAGCACGGAAAAGCCAAAACTTTGCTCCCTCTTCTTCTTTCTGCTTGGAACTCACCACAGCCCACTTCCGGATTTCTGGCTCAAGCTAGGGTTAGGGTTAGGGTTACGCCTGCGCCTAAGCCTCCGCCTAGGCCTAGGTTTAGGGTTCAGAAAACCACAAAGCCAGGAGCTCCAGGGACACTGGCCATGCGAAAGGCATGCCAAGTTGAGCAGGGCACAGCCAAAACCTTGCCCCCTCTTCTTCTTCCTGCTCAGAACTCACCACAGCCCACTGCTGGATTTCTGGCTCAAGCTAGGGTTAGGGTTAGGGTTAGCACTAGGATTATGCCAAGGATTAGGGCTGCGAAATCCACAAAGGCAGGAGCTCCAGGGACACTGGACATGTGAAAGGCATGCAAAGTAGATCAGTGCACAGCCAAAACCTTGCCCCCTCTTCTTCTTCCTGCTCGGAACTCACCACAGCCCACTGCTGGATTTCTGGCTCAAGCTAGGGTTAGGGTTAGGGTCAGGGTTAGGGTCAGGGTCAGGGTTAGGGTAACGCCTAGGGTTAGGGTACAGAGAACCACCGAGCCCAGAGCTCCAGGGATACTCACTATGCAAAAGGCATGCCAAGGTGAGCGCAGCACAGCCCAAAACCTTGCGCCCTCTTCTTCTTCCTGCTTGGAACTCACCACAGCCCAATGCTTGATTTCTGGCTCAAGCTAGGGTTAGGGTTACGCCTACGCCAAGACCTAGGTTTAGGGTTCAGAAAAGCACAAAGCCAGAAGCCCACGGACACTGACCATGCGAAAGGCATGCCAAGTTGAGCACGGAAAAGCCAAAACTTTGCTCCCTCTTCTTCTTTCTGCTTGGAACTCACCACAGCCCACTTCCGGATTTCTGGCTCAAGCTAGGGTTAGGGTTAGGGTTAGGGTTACGCCTGCGCCTAAGCCTCCGCCTAGGCCTAGGTTTAGGGTTCAGAAAACCACAAAGCCAGGAGCTCCAGGGACACTGGCCATGCGAAAGGCATGCCAAGTTGAGCAGGGCACAGCCAAAACCTTGCCCCCTCTTCTTCTTCCTGCTCAGAACTCACCACAGCCCACTGCTGGATTTCTGGCTCAAGCTAGGGTTAGGGTTAGGGTCAGGGTTACGCCTATGCCTAAGCCTAGGTTTAGTGTTCAGAAAACCACAAAGCCAGGAGCTCCAGGGACACTGGCCATGCGAAAGGCATACAAAGTTGAGCACGGAAAAGCCAAAACCTTGCTCCCTCTTCTTTTTCCTGCTTGGAACTCACCACAGCCCAATGCCTGGTTTCTGGCTCAAGCTAGGGTTAGGGTTATGCCTAGGATTAGGGTTGAGAAAACCACAGAGCCAGCAGCTCCAGGGACACTGGACATATGAGATGCATGCAAAGTTGAGCAGTGCGCAGCCAAAACTTGGCTCCCTCTTCTTCTTCCTGCTCGGAACTCACCACAGCCCACTTCCGGATTTCTGGCTCAAGCTAGGGTTAGGGTTAGGGTTAGCACTAGGATTATGCCAAGGATTAGGGCTGCGAAATCCACAAAGGCAGGAGCTCCAGGGACACTGACCATGCGAAAGGCATGCCAAGTTGAGCAGTGCGCAGCCAAAACTTGGCTCCCTCTTCTTCTTTCTGCTTGGAACTCACCACAGCCCACTTCCGGATTTCTGGCTCAAGCTAGGGTTAGGGTTAGGGTTACGCCTGCGCCTAAGCCTCCGCCTAGGCCTAGGTTTAGGGTTCAGAAAACCACAAAGCCAGGAGCTCCAGGGACACTGGCCATGCGAAAGGCATGCCAAGTTGAGCAGGGCACAGCCAAAACCTTGCTCCCTCTTCTTCTTTCTGCTTGGAACTCACCACAGCCCACCGCCGGATTTCTGGCTCAAGCTAGGGTTAGGGTTAGGGTTAGGGTTACGCCTACGCCTAAGCCTATGCCTAGGCCTAGGTTTAGGGTTCAGAAAACCACAAAGCCAGAAGCCCACGGACACTGACCATGCGAAAGGCGTGCCAAGTTGAGCACGGAAAAGCCAAAACCTTGCTCCCTCTTCTTCTTTCTGCTTGGGACTCGCCAAGGCCCACAACCCAATTTCTGGCTCAAGCTAGGGTTAGGGTTAGGGTTAGCACTAGGATTATGCCAAGGATTAGGGCTGCGAAATCCACAAAGGCAGGAGCTCCAGGGACACTGGACATGTGAAAGGCATGCAAAGTAGATCAGTGCACAGCCAAAACCTTGCCCCCTCTTCTTCTTCCTGCTCGGAACTCACCACAGCCCACTGCTGGATTTCTGGCTCAAGCTAGGGTTAGGGTTAGGGTCAGGGTTAGGGTCAGGGTCAGGGTTAGGGTAACGCCTAGGGTTAGGGTACAGAGAACCACCGAGCCCAGAGCTCCAGGGATACTCACTATGCAAAAGGCATGCCAAGGTGAGCGCAGCACAGCCCAAAACCTTGCGCCCTCTTCTTCTTCCTGCTTGGAACTCACCACAGCCCAATGCTTGATTTCTGGCTCAAGCTAGGGTTAGGGTTACGCCTACGCCAAGACCTAGGTTTAGGGTTCAGAAAAGCACAAAGCCAGAAGCCCACGGACACTGACCATGCGAAAGGCATGCCAAGTTGAGCACGGAAAAGCCAAAACTTTGCTCCCTCTTCTTCTTTCTGCTTGGAACTCACCACAGCCCACTTCCGGATTTCTGGCTCAAGCTAGGGTTAGGGTTAGGGTTAGGGTTACGCCTGCGCCTAAGCCTCCGCCTAGGCCTAGGTTTAGGGTTCAGAAAACCACAAAGCCAGGAGCTCCAGGGACACTGGCCATGCGAAAGGCATGCCAAGTTGAGCAGGGCACAGCCAAAACCTTGCCCCCTCTTCTTCTTCCTGCTCAGAACTCACCACAGCCCACTGCTGGATTTCTGGCTCAAGCTAGGGTTAGGGTTAGGGTCAGGGTTACGCCTATGCCTAAGCCTAGGTTTAGTGTTCAGAAAACCACAAAGCCAGGAGCTCCAGGGACACTGGCCATGCGAAAGGCATACAAAGTTGAGCACGGAAAAGCCAAAACCTTGCTCCCTCTTCTTTTTCCTGCTTGGAACTCACCACAGCCCAATGCCTGGTTTCTGGCTCAAGCTAGGGTTAGGGTTATGCCTAGGATTAGGGTTGAGAAAACCACAGAGCCAGCAGCTCCAGGGACACTGGACATATGAGATGCATGCAAAGTTGAGCAGTGCGCAGCCAAAACTTGGCTCCCTCTTCTTCTTCCTGCTCGGAACTCACCACAGCCCACTTCCGGATTTCTGGCTCAAGCTAGGGTTAGGGTTAGGGTTAGCACTAGGATTATGCCAAGGATTAGGGCTGCGAAATCCACAAAGGCAGGAGCTCCAGGGACACTGACCATGCGAAAGGCATGCCAAGTTGAGCAGTGCGCAGCCAAAACTTGGCTCCCTCTTCTTCTTTCTGCTTGGAACTCACCACAGCCCACTTCCGGATTTCTGGCTCAAGCTAGGGTTAGGGTTAGGGTTACGCCTGCGCCTAAGCCTCCGCCTAGGCCTAGGTTTAGGGTTCAGAAAACCACAAAGCCAGGAGCTCCAGGGACACTGGCCATGCGAAAGGCATGCCAAGTTGAGCAGGGCACAGCCAAAACCTTGCCCCCTCTTCTTCTTCCTGCTCGGAACTCACCACAGCCCACTGCTGGATTTCTGGCTCAAGCTAGGGTTAGGGTTAGGGTCAGGGTCAGGGTTAGGGTAACGCCTAGGTTTAGGGTACAGAGAACCACCGAGCCCAGAGCTCCAGGGATACTCACTATGCAAAAGGCATGCCAAGGTGAGCGCAGCACAGCCCAAAACTTGGCTCCCTCTTCTTCTTCCTGCTTGGAACTCACCACAGCCCAATGCTCGATTTCTGGCTCAAGCTAGGGTTAGGGTTAGGGTTACGCCTACGCCTAAGCCTATGCCTAGGCCTAGGTTTAGGGTTCAGAAAACCACAAAGCCAGGAACTCCACGGACACTGACCATGCGAAAGGCATGCCAAGTTGAGCAGTGCGCAGCCAAAACTTGGCTCCCTCTTCTTCTTTCTGCTTGGAACTCACCACAGCCCACCGCCGGATTTCTGGCTCAAGCTAGGGTTAGGGTTAGGGTTAGGGTTACGCCTGCGCCTAAGCCCCCGCCTAGGCCTAGGTTTAGGGTTCGGAAAACCACAAAGGCAGGAGCTCCAGGGACACTGGCCATGCAAAAGGCATGCCAAGTTGAGCACGGAAAAGCCATAACTTGGCTCCCTCTTCTTCTTCCTGCTCGGAACTCACCACAGCCCACTGCTGGATTTCTGGCTCAAGCTAGGGTTAGGGTTAGGGTTAGCACTAGGATTATGCCAAGGATTAGGGCTGCGGAATCCACAAAGGCAGGAGCTCCAGGGACACTGGACATGTGAAAGGCATGCAAAGTAGATCAGTGCGCAGCCAAAACTTGGCTCCCTCTTCTTCTTTCTGCTTGGAACTCACCACAGCCCACTTCCGGATTTCTGGCTCAAGCTAGGGTTAGGGTTACGCCTGCGCCTAAGCCTCCGCCTAGGCCTAGGTTTAGGGTTCAGAAAACCACAAAGCCAGGAGCTCCAGGGACACTGGCCATGCAAAAGGCATGCCAAGTTGAGCAGGGCACAGCCAAAACCTTGCCCCCTCTTCTTCTTCCTGCTCAGAACTCACCACAGCCCACTGCTGGATTTCTGGCTCAAGCTAGGGTTAGGGTTAGGGTCAGGGTTACGCCTATGCCTAAGCCTAGGTTTAGGGTTCAGAAAACCACAAAGCCAGGAGCTCCAGAGACACTGGCCATGCGAAAGGCATACAAAGTTGAGCACGGAAATGTCAAAAGCTTGCCGCCTCTTCTTTTTCCTGCTTGGAACTCACCACAGCCCAATGCCTGGTTTCTGGCTCAAGCTAGGGTTAGGGTTATGCCTAGGATTAGGGTTGAGAAAACCACAGAGCCAGCAGCTCCAGGGACACTGGACATGTGAGATGCATGCAAAGTTGAGCAGTGCGCAGCCAAAACTTGGCTCCCTCTTCTTCTTCCTGCTCGGAACTCACCACAGCCCACTTCCGGATTCCTGGCTCAAGCTAGGGTTAGGGTTAGGGTTACGCCTACGCCTAAGCCTATGCCTAGGCCTAGGTTTAGGGTTCAGAAAACCACAAAGCCAGGAACTCCACGGACACTGACCATGCGAAAGGCATGCCAAGTTGAGCAGTGCGCAGCCAAAACTTGGCTCCCTCTTCTTCTTTCTGCTTGGAACTCACCACAGCCCACCGCCGGATTTCTGGCTCAAGCTAGGGTTAGGGTTAGGGTTACGCCTGCACCTAAGCCCCCGCCTAGGCCTAGGTTTAGGGTTCGGAAAACCACAAAGGCAGGAGCTCCAGGGACACTGGCCATGCAAAAGGCATGCCAAGTTGAGCACGGAAAAGCCAAAACTTGGCTCCCTCTTCTTCTTCCTGCTCGGAACTCACCACAGCCCACTGCTGGATTTCTGGCTCAAGCTAGGGTTAGGGTTAGGGTTAGCACTAGGATTATGCCAAGGATTAGGGCTGCGGAATCCACAAAGGCAGGAGCTCCAGGGACACTGGACATGTGAAAGGCATGCAAAGTAGATCAGTGCGCAGCCAAAACTTGGCTCCCTCTTCTTCTTTCTGCTCAGAACTCACCACAGCCCACTTCCGGATTTCTGGCTCAAGCTAGGGTTAGGGTTAGGGTTACGCCTGCACCTAAGCCTATGCCTAGGCCTAGATTTAGGGTTCAGAAAACCACAAAGCCAGGAGCTCCAGGGACACTGGCCATGCGAAAGGCATGCAAAGTTGAGCACGGAAATGTCAAAAGCTTGCCGCCTCTTCTTTTTCCTGCTTGGAACTCACCACAGCCCACTTCCGGATTTCTGGCTCCAGCTAGGGTTAGGGTTAGGGTCAGGGTTACGCCTATGCCTAAGCCTAGGGTTAGGGTTCAGAAAACCACAAAGCCAGGAGCTCCAGAGACACTGGCCATGCGAAAGGCATACAAAGTTGAGCACGGAAATGTCAAAAGCTTGCCGCCTCTTCTTTTTCCTGCTTGGAACTCACCACAGCCCAATGCCTGGTTTCTGGCTCAAGCTAGGGTTAGGGTTATGCATAGGATTAGGGTTGAGAAAACCACAGAGCCAGCAGCTCCAGGGACACTGGACATGTGAGATGCATGCAAAGTTGAGCAGTGCGCAGCCAAAACTTGGCTCCCTCTTCTTCTTCCTGCTCGGAACTCACCACAGCCCACTTCCGGATTTCTGGCTCAAGCTAGGGTTAGGGTTAGGGTTACGCCTACGCCTAAGCCTATGCCTAGGCCTAGGTTTAGGGTTCAGAAAACCACAAAGCCAGGAACTCCACGGACACTGACCATGCGAAAGGCATGCCAAGTTGAGCAGTGCGCAGCCAAAACTTGGCTCCCTCTTCTTCTTTCTGCTTGGAACTCACCACAGCCCACTTCCGGATTTCTGGCTCAAGCTAGGGTTAGGGTTAGGGTTACGCCTGCGCCTAAGCCTCCGCCTAGGCCTAGGTTTAGGGTTCAGAAAACCACAAAGCCAGGAGCTCCAGGGACACTGGCCATGCGAAAGGCATGCCAAGTTGAGCAGGGCACAGCCAAAACCTTGCCCCCTCTTCTTCTTCCTGCTTGGAACTCACCACAGCCCAATGCCAGATTTCTGGCTCAAGCTAGGGTTAGGGTTAGGGTCAGGGTTACGCCTATGCCTAAGCCTAGGTTTAGGGTTCAGAAAACCACAAAGCCAGGAGCTCCAGAGACACTGGCCATGCGAAAGGCATACAAAGTTGAGCACGGAAATGTCAAAAGCTTGCCGCCTCTTCTTTTTCCTGCTTGGAACTCACCACAGCCCAATGCCTGGTTTCTGGCTCAAGCTAGGGTTAGGGTTATGCCTAGGATTAGGGTTGAGAAAACCACAGAGCCAGCAGCTCCAGGGACACTGGACATGTGAGATGCATGCAAAGTTGAGCAGTGCGCAGCCAAAACTTGGCTCCCTCTTCTTCTTCCTGCTCGGAACTCACCACAGCCCACTTCCGGATTTCTGGCTCAAGCTAGGGTTAGGGTTAGGGTTACGCCTACGCCTAAGCCTATGCCTAGGCCTAGGTTTAGGGTTCAGAAAACCACAAAGCCAGGAACTCCACGGACACTGACCATGCGAAAGGCATGCCAAGTTGAGCAGTGCGCAGCCAAAACTTGGCTCCCTCTTCTTCTTTCTGCTCGGAACTCACCACAGCCCACTTCCGGATTTCTGGCTCAAGCTAGGGTTAGGGTTAGGGTTAGGGTTACGCCTGCGCCTAAGCCTCCACCTAGGCCTAGGTTTAGGGTTCAGAAAACCACAAAGCCAGGAGCTCCAGGGACACTGGCCATGCGAAAGGCATGCCAAGTTGAGCAGGGCACAGCCAAAACCTTGCCCCCTCTTCTTCTTCCTGCTCAGAACTCACCACAGCCCACTGCTGGATTTCTGGCTCAAGCTAGGGTTAGGGTTAGGGTTAGCACTAGGATTATGCCAAGGATTAGGGCTGCGAAATCCACAAAGGCAGGAGCTCCAGGGACACTGGACATGTGAAAGGCATGCAAAGTTGAGCAGGGCACAGCCAAAACCTTGCCCCCTCTTCTTCTTCCTGCTCGGAACTCACCACAGCCCACTGCTGGATTTCTGGCTCAAGCTAGGGTTAGGGTTAGGGTTAGGGTCAGGGTTAGGGTAACGCCTAGGGTTAGGGTACAGAGAACCACCGAGCCCAGAGCTCCAGGGATACTCACTATGCAAAAGGCATGCCAAGGTGAGCGCAGCACAGCCCAAAACCTTGCGCCCTCTTCTTCTTCCTGCTTGGAACTCACCACAGCCCAATGCTCGATTTCTGGCTCAAGCTAGGGTTAGGGTTACGCCTACGCCAAGACCTAGGTTTAGTGTTCAGAAAACCACAAAGCCAGAAGCCCACGGACACTGACCATGCGAAAGGCATGCCAAGTTGAGCACGGAAAAGCCAAAACTTTGCTCCCTCTTCTTCTTTCTGCTTGGAACTCACCACAGCCCACTTCCGGATTTCTGGCTCAAGCTAGGGTTAGGGTTAGGGTTACGCCTGCGCCTAAGCCTCCGCCTAGGCCTAGGTTTAGGGTTCAGAAAACCACAAAGCCAGGAGCTCCAGGGACACTGGCCATGCGAAAGGCATGCCAAGTTGAGCAGGGCACAGCCAAAACCTTGCCCCCTCTTCTTCTTCCTGCTCAGAACTCACCACAGCCCACTGCTGGATTTCTGGCTCAAGCTAGGGTTAGGGTTAGGGTCAGGGTTACGCCTATGCCTAAGCCTAGGTTTAGGGTTCAGAAAACCACAAAGCCAGGAGCTCCAGAGACACTGGCCATGCGAAAGGCATACAAAGTTGAGCACGGAAATGTCAAAAGCTTGCCGCCTCTTCTTTTTCCTGCTTGGAACTCACCACAGCCCAATGCCTGGTTTCTGGCTCAAGCTAGGGTTAGGGTTATGCCTAGGATTAGGGTTGAGAAAACCACAGAGCCAGCAGCTCCAGGGACACTGGACATGTGAGATGCATGCAAAGTTGAGCAGTGCGCAGCCAAAACTTGGCTCCCTCTTCTTCTTCCTGCTCGGAACTCACCACAGCCCACTTCCGGATTCCTGGCTCAAGCTAGGGTTAGGGTTAGGGTTAGGGTTACGCCTACGCCTAAGCCTATGCCTAGGCCTAGGTTTAGGGTTCAGAAAACCACAAAGCCAGGAACTCCACGGACACTGACCACGCGAAAGGCATGCCAAGTTGAGCAGTGCGCAGCCAAAACTTGGCTCCCTCTTCTTCTTTCTGCTTGGAACTCACCACAGCCCACCGCCGGATTTCTGGCTCAAGCTAGGGTTAGGGTTAGGGTTACGCCTGCGCCTAAGCCTCCGCCTAGGCCTAGGTTTAGGGTTCAGAAAACCACAAAGGCAGGAGCTCCAGGGACACTGGCCATGCAAAAGGCATGCCAAGTTGAGCACAGAAAAGCCAAAACTTGGCTCCCTCTTCTTCTTCCTGCTCGGAACTCACCACAGCCCACTGCTGGATTTCTGGCTCAAGCTAGGGTTAGGGTTAGGGTTAGCACTAGGATTATGCCAAGGATTAGGGCTGCGGAATCCACAAAGGCAGGAGCTCCAGGGACACTGGACATGTGAAAGGCATGCAAAGTAGATCAGTGCGCAGCCAAAACTTGGCTCCCTCTTCTTCTTTCTGCTCAGAACTCACCACAGCCCACTTCCGGATTTCTGGCTCAAGCTAGGGTTAGGGTTAGGGTTACGCCTGCACCTAAGCCTATGCCTAGGCCTAGATTTAGGGTTCAGAAAACCACAAAGCCAGGAGCTCCAGGGACACTGGCCATGCGAAAGGCATGCAAAGTTGAGCACGGAAATGTCAAAAGCTTGCCGCCTCTTCTTTTTCCTGCTTGGAACTCACCACAGCCCACTTCCAGATTTCTGGCTCCAGCTAGGGTTAGGGTTAGGGTCAGGGTTACGCCTATGCCTAAGCCTAGGTTTAGGGTTCAGAAAACCACAAAGCCAGGAGCTCCAGAGACACTGGCCATGCGAAAGGCATACCAAGTTGAGCACGGAAATGTCAAAAGCTTGCCGCCTCTTCTTCTTTCTGCTTGGAACTCGCCACGGCTCACAACCCGATTTCTGGCTCAAGCTAGGGTTAGGGTTAGGGTTACGCCTACGCCTAAGCCTATGCCTAGGCCTAGGTTTAGGGTTCAGAAAACCACAAAGCCAGAAGCCCACGGACACTGACCATGCGAAAGGCATGCAAAGTTGAGCATGGAAAAGCCAAAACCTTGCTCCCTCTTCTTCTTTCTGCTTGGGACTCGCCAAGGCCCACAACCCAATTTCTGGCTCAAGCTAGGGTTAGGGTTAGGGTTAGCACTAGGATTATGCCAAGGATTAGGGCTGCGAAATCCACAAAGGCAGGAGCTCCAGGGACACTGGACATGTGAAAGGCATGCAAAGTTGAGCAGGGCACAGCCAAAACCTTGCCCCCTCTTCTTCTTCCTGCTCAGAACTCACCACAGCCCACTGCCGGATTTCTGGCTCAAGCTAGGGTTAGGGTTAGGGTTAGGGTCAGGGTCAGGGTTAGGGTAACGCCTAGGGTTAGGGTACAGAGAACCACCGAGCCCAGAGCTCCAGGGATACTCACTATGCAAAAGGCATGCCAAGGTGAGCGCAGCACAGCCCAAAACCTTGCGCCCTCTTCTTCTTCCTGCTTGGAACTCACCACAGCCCAATGCTCGATTTCTGGCTCAAGCTAGGGTTAGGGTTACGCCTACGCCAAGACCTAGGTTTAGGGTTCAGAAAAGCACAAAGCCAGAAGCCCACGGACACTGACCATGCGAAAGGCATGCCAAGTTGAGCACGGAAAAGCCAAAACTTTGCTCCCTCTTCTTCTTTCTGCTTGGAACTCACCACAGCCCACTTCCGGATTTCTGGCTCAAGCTAGGGTTAGGGTTAGGGTTAGGGTTACGCCTACGCCTAAGCCTATGCCTAGGCCTAGGTTTAGGGTTCAGAAAACCACAAAGCCAGGAACTCCACGGACACTGACCACGCGAAAGGCATGCCAAGTTGAGCAGTGCGCAGCCAAAACTTGGCTCCCTCTTCTTCTTTCTGCTTGGAACTCACCACAGCCCACCGCCGGATTTCTGGCTCAAGCTAGGGTTAGGGTTAGGGTTACGCCTGCACCTAAGCCCCCGCCTAGGCCTAGGTTTAGGGTTCGGAAAACCACAAAGGCAGGAGCTCCAGGGACACTGGCCATGCAAAAGGCATGCCAAGTTGAGCACGGAAAAGCCAAAACTTGGCTCCCTCTTCTTCTTCCTGCTCGGAACTCACCACAGCCCACTGCTGGATTTCTGGCTCAAGCTAGGGTTAGGGTTAGGGTTAGCACTAGGATTATGCCAAGGATTAGGGCTGCGGAATCCACAAAGGCAGGAGCTCCAGGGACACTGGACATGTGAAAGGCATGCAAAGTAGATCAGTGCGCAGCCAAAACTTGGCTCCCTCTTCTTCTTTCTGCTCAGAACTCACCACAGCCCACTTCCGGATTTCTGGCTCAAGCTAGGGTTAGGGTTAGGGTTACGCCTGCACCTAAGCCTATGCCTAGGCCTAGATTTAGGGTTCAGAAAACCACAAAGCCAGGAGCTCCAGGGACACTGGCCATGCGAAAGGCATGCAAAGTTGAGCACGGAAATGTCAAAAGCTTGCCGCCTCTTCTTTTTCCTGCTTGGAACTCACCACAGCCCACTTCCAGATTTCTGGCTCCAGCTAGGGTTAGGGTTAGGGTCAGGGTTACGCCTATGCCTAAGCCTAGGTTTAGGGTTCAGAAAACCACAAAGCCAGGAGCTCCAGAGACACTGGCCATGCGAAAGGCATACCAAGTTGAGCACGGAAATGTCAAAAGCTTGCCGCCTCTTCTTCTTTCTGCTTGGAACTCGCCACGGCTCACAACCCGATTTCTGGCTCAAGCTAGGGTTAGGGTTAGGGTTACGCCTACGCCTAAGCCTATGCCTAGGCCTAGGTTTAGGGTTCAGAAAACCACAAAGCCAGAAGCCCACGGACACTGACCATGCGAAAGGCATGCAAAGTTGAGCATGGAAAAGCCAAAACCTTGCTCCCTCTTCTTCTTTCTGCTTGGGACTCGCCAAGGCCCACAACCCAATTTCTGGCTCAAGCTAGGGTTAGGGTTAGGGTTAGCACTAGGATTATGCCAAGGATTAGGGCTGCGAAATCCACAAAGGCAGGAGCTCCAGGGACACTGGACATGTGAAAGGCATGCAAAGTTGAGCAGGGCACAGCCAAAACCTTGCCCCCTCTTCTTCTTCCTGCTCAGAACTCACCACAGCCCACTGCCGGATTTCTGGCTCAAGCTAGGGTTAGGGTTAGGGTTAGGGTCAGGGTCAGGGTTAGGGTAACGCCTAGGGTTAGGGTACAGAGAACCACCGAGCCCAGAGCTCCAGGGATACTCACTATGCAAAAGGCATGCCAAGGTGAGCGCAGCACAGCCCAAAACCTTGCGCCCTCTTCTTCTTCCTGCTTGGAACTCACCACAGCCCAATGCTCGATTTCTGGCTCAAGCTAGGGTTAGGGTTACGCCTACGCCAAGACCTAGGTTTAGGGTTCAGAAAACCACAAAGCCAGAAGCCCACGGACACTGACCATGCGAAAGGCATGCCAAGTTGAGCACGGAAAAGCCAAAACTTTGCTCCCTCTTCTTCTTTCTGCTTGGAACTCACCACAGCCCACTTCCGGATTTCTGGCTCAAGCTAGGGTTAGGGTTAGGGTTAGGGTTACGCCTGCGCCTAAGCCTCCGCCTAGGCCTAGGTTTAGGGTTCAGAAAACCACAAAGCCAGGAGCTCCAGGGACACTGGCCATGCGAAAGGCATGCCAAGTTGAGCAGGGCACAGCCAAAACCTTGCCCCCTCTTCTTCTTCCTGCTCAGAACTCACCACAGCCCACTGCTGGATTTCTGGCTCAAGCTAGGGTTAGGGTTAGGGTCAGGGTTACGCCTATGCCTAAGCCTAGGTTTAGTGTTCAGAAAACCACAAAGCCAGGAGCTCCAGGGACACTGGCCATGCGAAAGGCATACAAAGTTGAGCACGGAAAAGCCAAAACCTTGCTCCCTCTTCTTTTTCCTGCTTGGAACTCACCACAGCCCAATGCCTGGTTTCTGGCTCAAGCTAGGGTTAGGGTTATGCCTAGGATTAGGGTTGAGAAAACCACAGAGCCAGCAGCTCCAGGGACACTGGACATGTGAGATGCATGCAAAGTTGAGCAGTGCGCAGCCAAAACTTGGCTCCCTCTTCTTCTTCCTGCTCGGAACTCACCACAGCCCACCGCCGGATTTCTGGCTCAAGCTAGGGTTAGGGTTAGGGTTACGCCTACGCCTAAGCCTATGCCTAGGCCTAGGTTTAGGGTTCAGAAAACCACAAAGCCAGGAACTCCACGGACACTGACCATGCGAAAGGCATGCCAAGTTGAGCAGTGCGCAGCCAAAACTTGGCTCCCACTTCTTCTTTCTGCTTGGAACTCACCACAGCCCACTTCCGGATTTCTGGCTCAAGCTAGGGTTAGGGTTAGGGTTAGGGTTACGCCTGCGCCTAAGCCTCCGCCTAGGCCTAGGTTTAGGGTTCAGAAAACCACAAAGCCAGGAGCTCCAGGGACACTGGCCATGCGAAAGGCATGCCAAGTTGAGCACGGAAAAGCCAAAACCTTGCCCCCTCTTCTTCTTCCTGCTCAGAACTCACCACAGCCCACTGCTGGATTTCTGGCTCAAGCTAGGGTTAGGGTTAGGGTTAGCACTAGGATTATGCCAAGGATTAGGGCTGCGAAATCCACAAAGGCAGGAGCTCCAGGGACACTGGACATGTGAAAGGCATGCAAAGTTGAGCAGGGCACAGCCAAAACCTTGCCCCCTCTTCTTCTTCCTGCTCGGAACTCACCACAGCCCACTGCTGGATTTCTGGCTCAAGCTAGGGTTAGGGTTAGGGTCAGGGTTAGGGTAACGCCTAGGGTTAGGGTACAGAGAACCACCGAGCCCAGAGCTCCAGGGATACTCACTATGCAAAAGGCATGCCAAGGTGAGCGCAGCACAGCCCAAAACCTTGCGCCCTCTTCTTCTTCCTGCTTGGAACTCACCACAGCCCAATGCTCGATTTCTGGCTCAAGCTAGGGTTAGGGTTACGCCTACGCCAAGACCTAGGTTTAGGGTTCAGAAAACCACAAAGCCAGAAGCCCACGGACACTGACCATGCGAAAGGCATGCCAAGTTGAGCACAGAAAAGCCAAAACTTTGCTCCCTCTTCTTCTTTCTGCTTGGAACTCACCACAGCCCACTTCCGGATTTCTGGCTCAAGCTAGGGTTAGGGTTAGGGTTAGGGTTACGCCTGCGCCTAAGCCTCCGCCTAGGCCTAGGTTTAGGGTTCAGAAAACCACAAAGCCAGGAGCTCCAGGGACACTGGCCATGCGAAAGGCATGCCAAGTTGAGCAGGGCACAGCCAAAACCTTGCCCCCTCTTCTTCTTCCTGCTCAGAACTCACCACAGCCCACTGCTGGATTTCTGGCTCAAGCTAGGGTTAGGGTTAGGGTCAGGGTTACGCCTATGCCTAAGCCTAGGTTTAGTGTTCAGAAAACCACAAAGCCAGGAGCTCCAGGGACACTGGCCATGCGAAAGGCATACAAAGTTGAGCACGGAAAAGCCAAAACCTTGCTCCCTCTTCTTTTTCCTGCTTGGAACTCACCACAGCCCAATGCCTGGTTTCTGGCTCAAGCTAGGGTTAGGGTTATGCCTAGGATTAGGGTTGAGAAAACCACAGAGCCAGCAGCTCCAGGGACACTGGACATGTGAGATGCATGCAAAGTTGAGCAGTGCGCAGCCAAAACTTGGCTCCCTCTTCTTCTTCCTGCTCGGAACTCACCAAAGCCCACTGCTGGATTTCTGGCTCAAGCTAGGGTTAGGGTTAGGGTTAGCACTAGGATTATGCTAAGGATTATGGCTGCGAAATCCACAAAGGCAGGAGCTCCAGGGACACTGGACATGTGAAAGGCATGCAAAGTAGATCAGTGCGCAGCCAAAACTTGGCTCCCTCTTCTTCTTTCTGCTTGGAACTCACCACAGCCCACTTCCGGATTTCTGGCTCAAGCTAGGGTTAGGGTTAGGGTTAGCACTAGGATTATGCCAAGGATTAGGGCTGCGAAATCCACAAAGGCAGGAGCTCCAGGGACACTGACCATGCGAAAGGCATGCCAAGTTGAGCAGTGCGCAGCCAAAACTTGGCTCCCTCTTCTTCTTTCTGCTTGGAACTCACCACAGCCCACTGCTGGATTTCTGGCTCAAGCTAGGGTTAGGGTTAGGGTCAGGGTCAGGGTTAGGGTAACGCCTAGGTTTAGGGTACAGAGAACCACCGAGCCCAGAGCTCCAGGGATACTCACTATGCAAAAGGCATGCCAAGGTGAGCGCAGCACAGCCCAAAACTTGGCTCCCTCTTCTTCTTCCTGCTTGGAACTCACCACAGCCCAATGCTCGATTTCTGGCTCAAGCTAGGGTTAGGGTTAGGGTTACGCCTACGCCTAAGCCTATGCCTAGGCCTAGGTTTAGGGTTCAGAAAACCACAAAGCCAGGAACTCCACGGACACTGACCATGCAAAAGGCATGCCAAGTTGAGCAGTGCGCAGCCAAAACATGGCTCCCTCTTCTTCTTTCTGCTTGGAACTCACCACAGCCCACCGCCGGATTTCTGGCTCAAGCTAGGGTTAGGGTTAGGGTTACGCCTGCGCCTAAGCCCCCGCTAGGCCTAGGTTTAGGGTTCGGAAAACCACAAAGGCAGGAGCTCCAGGGACACTGGCCATGCAAAAGGCATGCCAAGTTGAGCACGGAAAAGCCAAAACTTGGCTCCCTCTTCTTCTTCCTGCTCGGAACTCACCACAGCCCACTGCTGGATTTCTGGCTCAAGCTAGGGTTAGGGTTAGGGTTAGCACTAGGATTATGCCAAGGATTAGGGCTGCGGAATCCACAAAGGCAGGAGCTCCAGGGACACTGGACATGTGAAAGGCATGCAAAGTAGATCAGTGCGCAGCCAAAACTTGGCTCCCTCTTCTTCTTTCTGCTCAGAACTCACCACAGCCCACTTCCGGATTTCTGGCTCAAGCTAGGGTTAGGGTTAGGGTTACGCCTGCACCTAAGCCTATGCCTAGGCCTAGATTTAGGGTTCAGAAAACCACAAAGCCAGGAGCTCCAGGGACACTGGCCATGCGAAAGGCATGCAAAGTTGAGCACGGAAATGTCAAAAGCTTGCCGCCTCTTCTTTTTCCTGCTTGGAACTCACCACAGCCCACTTCCGGATTTCTGGCTCCAGCTAGGGTTAGGGTTAGGGTCAGGGTTACGCCTATGCCTAAGCCTAGGTTTAGGGTTCAGAAAACCACAAAGCCAGGAGCTCCAGAGACACTGGCCATGCGAAAGGCATGCCAAGTTGAGCACGGAAAAGTCAAAAGCTTGCTCCCTCTTCTTCTTTCTGCTTGGAACTCGCCACGGCTCGCAACCCGATTTCTGGCTCAAGCTAGGGTTAGGGTTAGGGTTACGCCTACGCCTAAGCCTATGCCTAGGCCTAGGTTTAGGGTTCAGAAAACCACAAAGCCAGAAGCCCACGGACACTGACCATGCGAAAGGCATGCCAAGTTGAGCAGTGCGCAGCCAAAACTTGGCTCCCTCTTCTTCTTTCTGCTTGGAACTCACCACAGTCCACCGCCGGATTTCTGGCTCAAGCTAGGGTTAGGGTTAGGGTTAGGGTTACGCCTGCGCCTAAGCCTCCGCCTAGGCCTAGGTTTAGGGTTCAGAAAACCACAAAGCCAGGAGCTCCAGGGACACTGGCCATGCGAAAGGCATGCCAAGTTGAGCAGGGCACAGCCAAAACCTTGCCCCCTCTTCTTCTTCCTGCTCAGAACTCACCACAGCCCACTGCTGGATTTCTGGCTCAAGCTAGGGTTAGGGTTAGGGTCAGGGTTACGCCTATGCCTAAGCCTAGGTTTAGGGTTCAGAAAACCACAAAGCCAGGAGCTCCAGAGACACTGGCCATGCGAAAGGCATACAAAGTTGAGCACGGAAATGTCAAAAGCTTGCCGCCTCTTCTTTTTCCTGCTTGGAACTCACCACAGCCCAATGCCTGGTTTCTGGCTCAAGCTAGGGTTAGGGTTATGCCTAGGATTAGGGTTGAGAAAACCACAGAGCCAGCAGCTCCAGGGACACTGGACATGTGAGATGCATGCAAAGTTGAGCAGTGCGCAGCCAAAACTTGGCTCCCTCTTCTTCTTCCTGCTCGGAACTCACCACAGCCCACTTCCGGATTTCTGGCTCAAGCTAGGGTTAGGGTTAGGGTTACGCCTACGCCTAAGCCTATGCCTAGGCCTAGGTTTAGGGTTCAGAAAACCACAAAGCCAGGAACTCCACGGACACTGACCATGCGAAAGGCATGCCAAGTTGAGCAGTGCGCAGCCAAAACTTGGCTCCCTCTTCTTCTTTCTGCTTGGAACTCACCACAGCCCACTTCCGGATTTCTGGCTCAAGCTAGGGTTAGGGTTAGGGTTAGGGTTACGCCTGCGCCTAAGCCTCCACCTAGGCCTAGGTTTAGGGTTCAGAAAACCACAAAGCCAGGAGCTCCAGGGACACTGGCCATGCGAAAGGCATGCCAAGTTGAGCAGGGCACAGCCAAAACCTTGCCCCCTCTTCTTCTTCCTGCTCGGAACTCACCACAGCCCACTGCTGGATTTCTGGCTCAAGCTAGGGTTAGGGTTAGGGTAACGCCTAGGGTTAGGGTACAGAGAACCACCGAGCCCAGAGCTCCAGGGATACTCACTATGCAAAAGGCATGCCAAGGTGAGCGCAGCACAGCCCAAAACCTTGCGCCCTCTTCTTCTTCCTGCTTGGAACTCACCACAGCCCAATGCTCGATTTCTGGCTCAAGCTAGGGTTAGGGTTACGCCTACGCCAAGACCTAGGTTTAGTGTTCAGAAAAGCACAAAGCCAGAAGCCCACGGACACTGACCATGCGAAAGGCATGCCAAGTTGAGCACGGAAAAGCCAAAACTTTGCTCCCTCTTCTTCTTTCTGCTTGGAACTCACCACAGCCCACTTCCGGATTTCTGGCTCAAGCTAGGGTTAGGGTTAGGGTTACGCCTGCGCCTAAGCCTCCGCCTAGGCCTAGGTTTAGGGTTCAGAAAACCACAAAGCCAGGAGCTCCAGGGACACTGGCCATGCGAAAGGCATGCCAAGTTGAGCAGGGCACAGCCAAAACCTTGCCCCCTCTTCTTCTTCCTGCTCAGAACTCACCACAGCCCACTGCTGGATTTCTGGCTCAAGCTAGGGTTAGGGTTAGGGTCAGGGTTACGCCTATGCCTAAGCCTAGGTTTAGGGTTCAGAAAACCACAAACCCAGGAGCTCCAGAGACACTGGCCATGCGAAAGGCATACAAAGTTGAGCACGGAAATGTCAAAAGCTTGCCGCCTCTTCTTTTTCCTGTTTGGAACTCACCACAGCCCAATGCCTGGTTTCTGGCTCAAGCTAGGGTTAGGGTTATGCCTAGGATTAGGGTTGAGAAAACCACAGAGCCAGCAGCTCCAGGGACACTGGACATGTGAGATGCATGCAAAGTTGAGCAGTGCGCAGCCAAAACTTGGCTCCCTCTTCTTCTTCCTGCTCGGAACTCACCACAGCCCACTTCCGGATTCCTGGCTCAAGCTAGGGTTAGGGTTAGGGTTAGGGTTACGCCTACGCCTAAGCCTATGCCTAGGCCTAGGTTTAGGGTTCAGAAAACCACAAAGCCAGGAACTCCACGGACACTGACCATGCGAAAGGCATGCCAAGTTGAGCAGTGCGCAGCCAAAACTTGGCTCCCTCTTCTTCTTTCTGCTTGGAACTCACCACAGCCCACCGCCGGATTTCTGGCTCAAGCTAGGGTTAGGGTTACGCCTGCGCCTAAGCCCCCGCCTAGGCCTAGGTTTAGGGTTCGGAAAACCACAAAGGCAGGAGCTCCAGGGACACTGGCCATGCAAAAGGCATGCCAAGTTGAGCACAGAAAAGCCAAAACTTGGCTCCCTCTTCTTCTTCCTGCTCGGAACTCACCACAGCCCACTGCTGGATTTCTGGCTCAAGCTAGGGTTAGGGTTAGGGTTAGCACTAGGATTATGCCAAGGATTAGGGCTGCGGAATCCACAAAGGCAGGAGCTCCAGGGACACTGGACATGTGAAAGGCATGCAAAGTAGATCAGTGCGCAGCCAAAACTTGGCTCCCTCTTCTTCTTTCTGCTTGGAACTCACCACAGCCCACTTCCGGATTTCTGGCTCAAGCTAGGGTTAGGGTTAGGGTTACGCCTGCACCTAAGCCTATGCCTAGGCCTAGATTTAGGGTTCAGAAAACCACAAAGCCAGGAGCTCCAGGGACACTGGCCATGCGAAAGGCATGCAAAGTTGAGCACGGAAATGTCAAAAGCTTGCCGCCTCTTCTTTTTCCTGCTTGGAACTCACCACAGCCCACTTCCGGATTTCTGGCTCAAGCTAGGGTTAGGGTTAGGGTCAGGGTTACGCCTATGCCTAAGCCTAGGTTTAGTGTTCAGAAAACCACAAAGCCAGGAGCTCCAGAGACACTGGCCATGCGAAAGGCATGCCAAGTTGAGCACGGAAAAGTCAAAAGCTTGCTCCCTCTTCTTCTTTCTGCTTGGAACTCGCCACGGCTCACAACCCGATTTCTGGCTCAAGCTAGGGTTAGGGTTAGGGTTACGCCTACGCCTAAGCCTATGCCTAGGCCTAGGTTTAGGGTTCAGAAAACCACAAAGCCAGAAGCCCACGGACACTGACCATGCGAAAGGCATGCCAAGTTGAGCATGGAAAAGCCAAAACCTTGCTCCCTCTTCTTCTTTCTGCTTGGGACTCGCCAAGGCCCACAACCCAATTTCTGGCTCAAGCTAGGGTTAGGGTTAGGGTTAGCACTAGGATTATGCCAAGGATTAGGGCTGCGAAATCCACAAAGGCAGGAGCTCCAGGGACACTGGACATGTGAAAGGCATGCAAAGTTGAGCAGGGCACAGCCAAAACCTTGCCCCCTCTTCTTCTTCCTGCTCGGAACTCACCACAGCCCACTGCTGGATTTCTGGCTCAAGCTAGGGTTAGGGTTAGGGTTAGGGTCAGGGTCAGGGTTAGGGTAACGCCTAGGGTTAGGGTACAGAGAACCACAAAGCCAGGAGCTCCAGGGACACTGGCCATGCGAAAGGCATGCCAAGTTGAGCAGGGCACAGCCAAAACCTTGCCCCCTCTTCTTCTTCCTGCTCAGAACTCACCACAGCCCACTGCTGGATTTCTGGCTCAAGCTAGGGTTAGGGTTAGGGTCAGGGTTACGCCTATGCCTAAGCCTAGGTTTAGGGTTCAGAAAACCACAAAGCCAGGAGCTCCAGAGACACTGGCCATGCGAAAGGCATACAAAGTTGAGCACGGAAATGTCAAAAGCTTGCCGCCTCTTCTTTTTCCTGCTTGGAACTCACCACAGCCCAATGCCTGGTTTCTGGCTCAAGCTAGGGTTAGGGTTATGCCTAGGATTAGGGTTGAGAAAACCACAGAGCCAGCAGCTCCAGGGACACTGGACATGTGAGATGCATGCAAAGTTGAGCAGTGCGCAGCCAAAACTTGGCTCCCTCTTCTTCTTCCTGCTCGGAACTCACCACAGCCCACTTCCGGATTCCTGGCTCAAGCTAGGGTTAGGGTTAGGGTTACGCCTACGCCTAAGCCTATGCCTAGGCCTAGGTTTAGGGTTCAGAAAACCACAAAGCCAGGAACTCCACGGACACTGACCATGCGAAAGGCATGCCAAGTTGAGCAGTGCGCAGCCAAAACTTGGCTCCCTCTTCTTCTTTCTGCTTGGAACTCACCACAGCCCACCGCCGGATTTCTGGCTCAAGCTAGGGTTAGGGTTAGGGTTACGCCTGCACCTAAGCCCCCGCCTAGGCCTAGGTTTAGGGTTCGGAAAACCACAAAGGCAGGAGCTCCAGGGACACTGGCCATGCAAAAGGCATGCCAAGTTGAGCACGGAAAAGCCAAAACTTGGCTCCCTCTTCTTCTTCCTGCTCGGAACTCACCACAGCCCACTGCTGGATTTCTGGCTCAAGCTAGGGTTAGGGTTAGGGTTAGCACTAGGATTATGCCAAGGATTAGGGCTGCGGAATCCACAAAGGCAGGAGCTCCAGGGACACTGGACATGTGAAAGGCATGCAAAGTAGATCAGTGCGCAGCCAAAACTTGGCTCCCTCTTCTTCTTTCTGCTCAGAACTCACCACAGCCCACTTCCGGATTTCTGGCTCAAGCTAGGGTTAGGGTTAGGGTTACGCCTGCACCTAAGCCTATGCCTAGGCCTAGATTTAGGGTTCAGAAAACCACAAAGCCAGGAGCTCCAGGGACACTGGCCATGCGAAAGGCATGCAAAGTTGAGCACGGAAATGTCAAAAGCTTGCCGCCTCTTCTTTTTCCTGCTTGGAACTCACCACAGCCCACTTCCGGATTTCTGGCTCCAGCTAGGGTTAGGGTTAGGGTCAGGGTTACGCCTATGCCTAAGCCTAGGGTTAGGGTTCAGAAAACCACAAAGCCAGGAGCTCCAGAGACACTGGCCATGCGAAAGGCATACAAAGTTGAGCACGGAAATGTCAAAAGCTTGCCGCCTCTTCTTTTTCCTGCTTGGAACTCACCACAGCCCAATGCCTGGTTTCTGGCTCAAGCTAGGGTTAGGGTTATGCATAGGATTAGGGTTGAGAAAACCACAGAGCCAGCAGCTCCAGGGACACTGGACATGTGAGATGCATGCAAAGTTGAGCAGTGCGCAGCCAAAACTTGGCTCCCTCTTCTTCTTCCTGCTCGGAACTCACCACAGCCCACTTCCGGATTTCTGGCTCAAGCTAGGGTTAGGGTTAGGGTTACGCCTACGCCTAAGCCTATGCCTAGGCCTAGGTTTAGGGTTCAGAAAACCACAAAGCCAGGAACTCCACGGACACTGACCATGCGAAAGGCATGCCAAGTTGAGCAGTGCGCAGCCAAAACTTGGCTCCCTCTTCTTCTTTCTGCTTGGAACTCACCACAGCCCACTTCCGGATTTCTGGCTCAAGCTAGGGTTAGGGTTAGGGTTACGCCTGCGCCTAAGCCTCCGCCTAGGCCTAGGTTTAGGGTTCAGAAAACCACAAAGCCAGGAGCTCCAGGGACACTGGCCATGCGAAAGGCATGCCAAGTTGAGCAGGGCACAGCCAAAACCTTGCCCCCTCTTCTTCTTCCTGCTTGGAACTCACCACAGCCCAATGCCAGATTTCTGGCTCAAGCTAGGGTTAGGGTTAGGGTCAGGGTTACGCCTATGCCTAAGCCTAGGTTTAGGGTTCAGAAAACCACAAAGCCAGGAGCTCCAGAGACACTGGCCATGCGAAAGGCATACAAAGTTGAGCACGGAAATGTCAAAAGCTTGCCGCCTCTTCTTTTTCCTGCTTGGAACTCACCACAGCCCAATGCCTGGTTTCTGGCTCAAGCTAGGGTTAGGGTTATGCCTAGGATTAGGGTTGAGAAAACCACAGAGCCAGCAGCTCCAGGGACACTGGACATGTGAGATGCATGCAAAGTTGAGCAGTGCGCAGCCAAAACTTGGCTCCCTCTTCTTCTTCCTGCTCGGAACTCACCACAGCCCACTTCCGGATTTCTGGCTCAAGCTAGGGTTAGGGTTAGGGTTACGCCTACGCCTAAGCCTATGCCTAGGCCTAGGTTTAGGGTTCAGAAAACCACAAAGCCAGGAACTCCACGGACACTGACCATGCGAAAGGCATGCCAAGTTGAGCAGTGCGCAGCCAAAACTTGGCTCCCTCTTCTTCTTTCTGCTCGGAACTCACCACAGCCCACTTCCGGATTTCTGGCTCAAGCTAGGGTTAGGGTTAGGGTTAGGGTTACGCCTGCGCCTAAGCCTCCACCTAGGCCTAGGTTTAGGGTTCAGAAAACCACAAAGCCAGGAGCTCCAGGGACACTGGCCATGCGAAAGGCATGCCAAGTTGAGCAGGGCACAGCCAAAACCTTGCCCCCTCTTCTTCTTCCTGCTCAGAACTCACCACAGCCCACTGCTGGATTTCTGGCTCAAGCTAGGGTTAGGGTTAGGGTTAGCACTAGGATTATGCCAAGGATTAGGGCTGCGAAATCCACAAAGGCAGGAGCTCCAGGGACACTGGACATGTGAAAGGCATGCAAAGTTGAGCAGGGCACAGCCAAAACCTTGCCCCCTCTTCTTCTTCCTGCTCGGAACTCACCACAGCCCACTGCTGGATTTCTGGCTCAAGCTAGGGTTAGGGTTAGGGTTAGGGTCAGGGTTAGGGTAACGCCTAGGGTTAGGGTACAGAGAACCACCGAGCCCAGAGCTCCAGGGATACTCACTATGCAAAAGGCATGCCAAGGTGAGCGCAGCACAGCCCAAAACCTTGCGCCCTCTTCTTCTTCCTGCTTGGAACTCACCACAGCCCAATGCTCGATTTCTGGCTCAAGCTAGGGTTAGGGTTACGCCTACGCCAAGACCTAGGTTTAGTGTTCAGAAAACCACAAAGCCAGAAGCCCACGGACACTGACCATGCGAAAGGCATGCCAAGTTGAGCACGGAAAAGCCAAAACTTTGCTCCCTCTTCTTCTTTCTGCTTGGAACTCACCACAGCCCACTTCCGGATTTCTGG